>NC_135880.1:87642512-88288227 GCF_964194155.1 Cetorhinus maximus | reverse complement strand
CACACTCACCCCCCCAACACAGACACACTCACCCCCCCAACACAGACACACTCACCCCCCCAACACAGACACACTCACCCCGCCCACACAGACACACTCACCCCCCTACAGACACACTCACCCCCCTACAGACACACTCACCCCCTACAGACACACTCACCCCCCCACAGACACACACACACAAACAGTCACTAACTCAGTCACACACACACAATCAGTCATACACACACAATCTTTCTCGCTCACCCATACACACTCACTCTCGCACTCCTGCACATACACACACTCTCTCACTCCCACACACACACTTTCACAAACACACACGCACTTTCACAAACACACACGCACTCTCACGATCACACACTACACACTTTCTCACCCACACACACACTCTCGTAGTCCTACATGTCCACTCACTCTCTCACTCCCACACACAGGCACGCCCAGACTCACTCCCATGAAGACTCTCACTCCCACAGACACTCTCAGTCACACACACACTCTCACTCCCACACACACACAGTCACACACACAGTCATACTCACACACACGCACACACAGTCATTCACTCACATGCACACACACTCACACACACACACTCTTCCCACTACCCCACACATAGTCTTCTTACTCCCAAACACACACCCATTCGCTCTCTCACTCCCACACACACACAGCAGTCAGCCTCTTCCTCCTCCCTCCCCTCTCCACCCCCATGACCTAGGGCTCCGCTTCACAGCCAGCCTCTCCTCCCAGGCACTCCACTCTGCTGCACACTGCTCTCCGGGCCCTGGTTGGAGATGCTGCTGCACCACTGGTCAGGGGTCACGCTTAATGTTGATGGCAGCCGCCACTGGCTTGCAGGCCTAACAATGAAGAACATTGGTTTAGGGGGTAATATATTAGCATGGATAGAAGATTGGCTGGCTGGCAGAAAGCAGAGAGTATGCATAAATGGTTCTTTTTCTGATTGGCAGGATGTAATGAGAGTAGTTCCGCAGGGTTATGTGCTGGGGCCTCAGCTTCTTACAATTTATATCAATCACTTAGATGAGAGAAGGTATGGTAGCTAAGTTTGCAGATGGCACAAAAATAAGTAGGAAAGTAAGTTGTGAAAAGAACATAAGGAGGTTGCAGATGGATATAGATAGGTTGAGTGATAAATCTGACAGGTGGAGTATACTGTGAGGAAACATGAAGTTGCTCACTCCCAACGAAGAATAGAAAAGCAGAGTATTACTTAAACAGAGAAGGGCTGCAGAATTCCGAGGTGCAGAGGGATCTAGGGTCACAAAACATTAGTACGCAGGTACAGAAAGTAATTAAGGAGGCGAATGGAATGCTATCCTTTATTGCGAGAGGAATTGAACATAAAAGTAAGGATGTTATGGTTCAGTTATACAGGGCATTGGTGAGACCACATCTCGAATATTGTGTGCAATTTTGGTCTCCTTATTTAAGGAAGGATGTAAATGTATTTGAGGCAGTCCAGAGGAGGTTCACTGGATTGACACCTGGAAAGAGCGGGTTGTCTTATTTAGAAAAGTTGAACAGACTGGGTTTGTTTCCACTAGAGTTTAGTAGAGTGGGGGGTGACTTGATTGAAGTATATAAGATCCTGAACGATCTTGACAAGGTGGATGTGGAAAGGATGTTTCCTCTTCTGTGGGTGAGTCCAGAACTAGAGGTCACTGTTTTAAAGTTAGGGGTCACCATTTTAGGACAGAGATGAGGAGAATTTTTTTCTCTCAGAGGGTCATGAGACTTTGGAACACTGCCTCAGAAGGCGGTGGAGGCAGAGTCATTGAACATTTTCAGGGCAGAGGTAGATAGATTCTTGTTAGACAAGGGAATCAAAGGTTATTGGGGGTAGATGGCAATGTGGAACTCGAAACACAAAGATTAGCCAGGGTCTTATTGAATGGCAGAGCAGGCTCAACAGGCCGAATGGCTTAGTTCTGCTCCTATTTCATATGTTTGTATGTTCTTTTGGCATATTGTCACTGGACTAGTAATCCAAAGGCTCAGGGTAATGGTCTGGGGACCCGAGTTCGAAACCTACCATGGCAGATGGTAAAATTTGAATTCAATAAAAATCTGGTTTTAAAAATCTAATGATGACCCTGAAACCATTGTCAATTGTCATAAAAGCCCATCTGATTCATTAATGCCCTTTAAAGAAGGAAATCTGCCATCCTCACCTGGTCTGGCCTACATGTGACTCCAGATCCACAGCAATGGTTTATGTGGTTGACTCTTAGATGCCCTCTAAAATGGCCTAGCAAGCCACTCAGTTGTATCAAACCACTAAAAAGTCAAGAAAAAGGAATTAAACTGGATGGACCATCTGGCATCGACCTAGACACCGGAAACAGCAATGGCGAACCCAGCCCTGTCGACCCTGCAAAGTCCTCCTTACTAACATCTGGGAGCTAGTGCCAAAACTGGGAGAGCTGTCTCACAGACTAGTCAAGCAATAGCCTGACAGTGTCATCCTCAAGGAATCATATCTTACAGATAATGTCCCAGACTCCACCATCACCATCCCTAGGTATCTCCTGTCCCACCGGCTGGACAGGCCCAGCAGAGATGGTGGCACAGTGGTATACAGTCATGAGGGAGTTGCCCTGGGAGTCCTCAACATTGACTCCAGACCCCATGAAGTCTCATGGCATCAGGTCAAACATGGGCAAGGAAACCTCCTGCTGATTACCACGTACCACTCCCCCTCAGTTGATGAATCAGTGCTCCTCCATGTTGAACACCACTTAGAGGAAACACTGAGGGTGGCAAGAGTGCAGAATGTACTCCGGGTGAGGGACTTCTATGTCAATCACCAAGTGTGGCTCAGTAGCACCATTACTGACTGAGCTCTCTCAGTCCTAAAGGACATAGCTGCTAGACTGGGTCTGCGGCAGGTGCTGATGGAACCAACAAGAGGGAAAAACATACTTGACCTCATCCTCACCAACCTGCCTGCCGCAGATGCATCTGTCCATGACAGTGTCAGTAGGAGTGACCACTGCACAGTCCTTGTGGAGACAAAGTCCCATCTTCACATTGAGGATACCCTCCATCATTGCACCATCATCGTGCTAAATGTGATAGATTTTGAACAGATCTAGCAGCTCAAGACTGGGCATCCATGAGGTGCTGTGGGCCATCAGCAGCAGCATAATTGTACTCAACCACAATCTGTAACCTCATGGCCAGGCATATACCCCAATCTACCATTACCACCAAGCCAGGGAATCAACCCTGATTCAATGAATGCTGCAGGAGGGTATGCCAGGAACAGAACCAGGCATACCTAAAAATGAGGTGTCAACCTGGTGAAGCTACAACACAGGACTTTTTGCGTGCCAAACAGCATAAGCAGCAAGTGATAGGCAGAGCTAAGCGAGCCTACAACCAACAGATCAGATCTAAGCTCTGCAGTCCTGCCACATCCAGTCATGAATGGTGGTGGACAATTAAACAACTCACTGGCAGAGGAGGCTCCACAATTATCCCATCCTCAGTGATGGAGGAGCCCAGTACATCAGTGCAAAAGATTAGGCTGAAGCATTTACAACAATCTTCAGCCAGAAATAATGAGTGGATGATCCATCTCAGCCTCCTCCGGAGGTCCCCTGCATCACAGATGCCAGTCTTCAGCCAATTCGATTCACTCCACGTGATATCAAGAAACAGCTGAAGGTACTGGAAACTGCAAAGGCTATGGGGCCTGACAATATTCCGGCAACTTGTGCTCCAGAACTTGCCACACCCCTAGCCAAGCTGTTCCAGTACAGCTACAACACTCGCATCTACCCAGCAATGTGGAAAATTGCCCAGGTTATGTCCTGTACACAAAAAAAGCAGGACAAATTCAACCTGGCCAATTACCTCCCCATCAGCCTATTCTTGATTGTGACGGAAGGGGTCATCACCAGTGCTATCAAGCAACACTTGCTTAGCAATAACCTGCTCACTGATGTCCAGTTTGGGTTCAGCAAGGGCCACTCAGCTTCTGACCTCATTACAGCCTTGGTTCAAACATGGACAAAAGCGTTGAACTCTCAAGGTGAGGTGAAAGTGACTGCCCTTGGCATCAAGGCAGCATTTGACCGAGTGTGGCATCAAGGAGCCCTAGCAAAACTGGAGTCAATGGGGATCAGAGGAAAAACTCTCCACTGGTTGGAGTCATACCTAGCACAAAGGACAATGGTTGTGGTTTTTGGAGGTCAATAATCTTAATTCCAGGACATCACTGCAGGATTTTCTCAGGGTAGTGTCCTAGGCCTAACCATCTTCAGCTTCCTCATCAATGACCTTTCTTTATAAGGTCAGAAGCAGGGATGTTCACTGATAATTGCACAATGTTCAGCACCATTCACGAAACCTCAGATACTGAAACAATCCATGTCCAAATGCAACAAGACCTGGACAATATCGAGGCTTGGGCTGACAAGTGGCATGTAACATATGCACCACACAAGTGTCAGGCAATGACCATCTCCAGCAAGAGATAATCTAACCATTGCCCCCTGACATTTAATGGCATTACCATTGCTGAATTCCTCCACTATCAACACCCTGGGGGTTTGCATTGACCAGAAACTGAACTAGACTAGCCATATAAATACTGTGGCTACAGAGGCTAGGAATCTGGCAATGAGTAACTTACCTCCTGACTCCCCAAAGCCTGCCCACCATCTACAAGGCACAGGTCAGGAATGTGATGGAATACCCCCCTCCCGCCTGGATGAGTGAATCTCCAACCACAATCAAGAAGCTTGACACCATCCAAGACAAAGCAGCTCACTTGATTGGCACCCCATCACAAATATTCACTCCCTCCACCATCAATGCACAGTAGCAGCAGTGTGTACCATCTACAAGATGCACTGCAGAAACTCACCAAGGCTCCTTAAGCAGCACCTTCCAAATCCAAGACCACTACCATCTATAAGGACAAAGGCAGCAAGTACACGTGAACCACCACCTGGAAGCTCCCTTCCAAGTCACTCACCATCCTGACTTGGAAATTTATCACTGTTCCTTCGCTGTCACTGGGTCAAAATCCTGGAACTTCCTCCCTAACAGCACTGTGGGTGTACCTACACCACAGGGACTGCAACAGTTCAAGGAGGAGCTCAGCACCACCTTCTCAAGGGCAATTAGGGATGGGCAATAAATGCTGGCCTAACCAGCGACGCCCACATCCCATAAATAAATTAAAAACATTTCTCACTCTCAAAACGAATGTGAAATTCTACCATGTTATGCTCTCTCACCTATAGGATCCCTTACTACAAATTCATTAATTAATCCTGTTTCATTGCACATTACCAGGTCTAAAATAGCCAGTTCACCTGGTTGGTTCCAGAATATTTGAAGAAACTATCCTGAATATACTCTCTGAACTCATCCTCCAGGTTATCTTTGCCAATTTGATTTGTTTAATCTATACAAAGATTAAAATCACCCATGATTATTGCAGTACCTTTCTTACAAGCCCTCATTATTTCTCAATTTATACTCTGCCCTACAGTGTAGCTACACTTAGGGGTCTATAAACTACTCCCAGCAGTTGCTTCGTTCTTTTGCTATTTCTCATCTCCACCCAAACTGATTTTATCTTGATCTTTGAAACCAAGATCAATTCTCACTACTGTACTGATCTCAGTCTGTATTAACAGATCTACCCACTTGCTTTACCTTCCTTCTTGACCTTTTGAAATGTCAAATACCCATGAATATTCAGGCCCCAGCCTTTGTCACCTTGCAACCATGCCTTTGTAATGGCTATCACATCATACTCAATTATTTCTATTTGTGCCATCAATTCATCCATCATTTTTTTTATGAATGCTACATGTATTCAATTAAAAAAGCCTTTAATTCTGTCCTTTTTAACCAGGGATGAGAGTGGCCAAAGAATACTTATAACAAGGAACCAATGTGCACATCCTAGCGGAAAAGCAGTAAAGTCACTGCAGTGTGAGGGACCATAACATTATACCATTTTTTATCATTTATGGTGAAATGCAACTGCTTCCAAGCCACTTCAGATTGATGGAATTGTAAAAGTTTCATGAGATGAATGCAGTTGGGCTCATTTTTGGATGCTACATCTAACACGCACCTGATCTGGCCAGGATGCTGACTTTCCAGTTGTCTCATTGTAAAGGAACAGTATAAGAACCCATAATAAACTTGGAGTGCAGGACAGGTTTCTTGTAAGGAACAGTAAACTTTATTTACAGGCTCCAGGTGAGGCTACATGCTTGTTCCAAGACCAAGGAGATCCGCCCCTAAGATTCCCCACACTTAGGGCTGATTGGTCTATACAGTCACATGATCCCCATAACAGTAAGATATGGTTTAATATACAATTTCTACATTCCTCCCCCTTTAATGTTGATTTACCCTCCCATTTACAAAAACATCTTAGCCCATATTATATACAGTTCATGTCATTATAAGTTTAGTCTTTGAGGAGGATTTCGGATTTGGGTAGAGCGACGCAACTCTACAACTGGAGGTTCTTCCACTGGATCAACCTGAACAGGAACTGCAGCTTCAGAGACATCCCTAGACAATGGCAGTTCAGAATTATTTACTTCAACAGAGATTTCCACAAAATGCCGGTACCAGTGGGAATTTCTCATTCGTTTGACTATTTTTCCCTATTCTGACTTTATTTGCTTGGCACACGTTTGCACGCTCTGTCCATTTCTGTCACACTGTGGTTTCCAATATCCATATCGCTATCCTGCACCATTGCCTTGCCCTTTCTCTTTAACTTTCCCCTCACGTGAACCCTCATCAACTATTTAGTTTAAAGCCCTCTCTACAGCCCTAGGTAGATGATTCACTAGGACACTGGTCCCAGCACAGTTCAGGTGAAGACTGTCAAAAGGTACAGCTTCCTCTTTCCTCAGTGTCCCAAGACACCCACTTTTCCCACATCAATCTTTGAACCACAATTCAACTCTGATCTTATTTACCTCATACCAATTTGCTTGTGGTAATCTCTGGATTACTACCTGAACCACAAACTATCTTTGTGGTCCTGCCTTTTAATTTAGTCCCTAGCCGCTCATAGTCCATCAGCAGAACCTCTTTGTGAACATGTGAATTAGGAGCAGGATTAGCACATTTGGCCCCTCGAGCCCACTCCGCCATTCAATAAGATTGTGGTCTCAACTCCATTTTCCTTCCTACCCCCTATACCATTGGATTCTTGATTGACAAAGGAGTCTTAAAAATATTCAATGACCCCTGCGTCCACCACACCGTGAAAAAGTTACACAGACTCGTGACCATCTAAGTGCAAACATTTCTCCACATTGCCGTCTTAAATAGCACACCCTTATTTTTAAAACTGTCTCCCATAGTTCTAGTCTCTCCCATAAGGAGAACATCCTTTCAGCACCCACCTTGTCAACTTCCCTCAGGATCTTATATATTTCAATAAGATAGCTTCTTATACTTCTAAACTCCAATGGATACAGGCCCAACCTACCCTCATAGGATAACCCCTCATTCCAGTAATCAGTCACGTGAATCTCAAACTGCTTAAAATAGAATTATATCCTTCCTTAAATAAGGAGACCAAACTGTACAGTGCTCTAGATCTGGTCTCACCAATACCCTATACAACTGTAGCATAGCATCCCTACTTTTATATTCCATTCCCCTTGCAATAAATGACAACATTCCATTTGCCTTCCTAATCATTTGCTGTACCTGCAAACTAACTTTCTGCTTCACGTACCAGGTCACCCAGTCTGGTTCAGGTGAAGCCTGTCCCAACAATACAGCCCCCACTTTCCCCAATACTGGGACCATTGCCCCATGAAATGAAACCCATTTCTCCCATACCAATCTGAGCCACGCGTTCAACTCCCTAATCTTATTTACCCTACACTAAAATTTGCTTGTGGTTCAGGTAATAATCCAGAGTTTATTATCGAGGTTTGACTTTTTAAATTTAGCGCCTAGCTGCTCATGCTTGCTAAACAGAACTTCTTTCCTAGCCCCATGTCACTGGTATCTACATAGACCACTGGATCCTTCTGTTTTAGTCCTATGTTGTTGGTACCCATGTGGACCATAACAATTGGATCCTTCCCCTGCTGCCCAGAGATGTCCTTAGCCTAGCACCAGGCAGGCAACCCAGCCTTTGGGGCTGTCACTCAGCTGCAGAAAACCTTCCTTTGGTGCTTAGCTGGGTAGGGCTGTACTCATTTGGTTCCATTCCTCTAATGGTAGCCAACATCACACTTACAATTGCTGCTTCTTCCCATTCCCACACATTTACTTCTGATGTTTCCCCAAGGATCTACGCTTGGTTCCTTCCTATTTCTCATTTACGTACTGCCCCTTGACAGCATTCTGAAACAAATGCTAGTTTTCACAAGTAGCCTGACAAAGCTCATCACTACATCACCGCTCCCTCCCTCAGCTCCTCCACTGCTACTAAATTATCAGGCCACTTATCTAACATTTAATACTGGATGAGCAGAAATTTCCTCCAATTAAATAGTGGAAAGACTGAAGTGATTTTTCGGTGGGAGTCAAAAACACTTCCTTAGCTTCTGATTGCATCCCCCTCCCTAGCAACAGTCTGAGACTAGTCTGTTCACAACCTTGGTATCATTTTTGACCTTGAACTTCTGAATACATTCATACCACCACTTAGGCCGCCTACTTCCACCACCATAACATAGAATCAGTCATTTATGGCACAGAAGGAAGTCACTGGGCCAATTGAGTGCACGCGGGTGCCCTGTGAAGGAGTCCAGCCAGTCGAACTCCCCTACTCGATACCTGTAGTCCTGCAAGTTTGTTTCCTTCAAGTACCCATCCAATTTCCTTTTGAAATTACGTCATTTCTGCTTCCAGCACCTTAGTGGTCAGTGAATTCTAGATCATTACCACTGCTGCACAAAAAAGGTACTTCTTCACACCCACGCTGCATCTCTTGCCCAAAATCTTAAATCAGTGTCCCTTTGTACCATTAGCTGTACCATAATCTTCTACACCACTATCAAATCTTCCTTCAATCTCCTTTACTTGGGAGAACAATCCCAACTTCAATTTAACCTTGCAGTTAAAATCCCCCATCCCTGTAACCATATCTTGTGCACCCTCTCAAGACCCTCATCTTTCCTAAAGCACGGTGACCAGAACTGGATATAATACTGGAGTTGGGGCCCAACCATGGTTTTATAAAGGTTCAGCATATCACCACTTTTGTACTCAATGGCTCTATTTATAAAGCCGAAGATCCCATTTGCTTTACTAACCACTCAGATATACCCTGCCACCTTTAAAGGTTGACGCATATGCCCCTCAGGTCCTGCAGATTTACTCTATATTGCCTCTCCCCATCCCTTCCACCAAAATGCATCACTTAATATCCTCCAACTGCACCCATCTCAACTCATCTGCTGCTGAAACATTCATACATACTTTATCACCTCTAGGCTTGACTATTCCACACTGAGCTAACATCCCATATTCTATCCTCCATAAAATGTGGTCATACAAAACTCTGCTGCTTTGTGTACCTGTCTAAGTCAGGTTCACCCATCACCATTGTGCACACTGACTTACATTAGCTCTTGGTTAAACAATGCTGAGATTTATTTAAACCCTTCATCCTTATTTCAAATCCCTACACGGTCTCACTCCAACTTCCTCCAACCCCAAAACCCTCAATGGTTGTATTCATCTAATTTAGGCCTTGAACATCCAATTTTAATTGCTCCACCACTGGTGGCTTCTGAAATTCTTCACCAAATTCTAATTCTCCACCTCTCATTCTTCTTGTCTACAATCAGGGTGACTAAAAGTGGGTGACTTTGCTTTGCACTCTTCAGTCTATATGGATGAGCCTAAGCTTCCGGTTGACAGGTTTTTTCTCTCCACTCCAACCTCAGCCTCCTGCATTGTTCCAATAGAATTCCATGCAAGATAGAACAGCGCTTCATCTTTTGGTTAGGCATTTTACAGCCTCATTGTGTTCAACAATTTCAGATCATAAGCTCTGCTGCTTTTTGTTTCAGGATGGCAGCTGTTGGCAATGTTTCTGCATTTTCCAATGAACAGAGCCTCCAAACATGTTTTGATTCTTCACATCCTGTTACCAACACCACTTTTGCCTCGCATCATCCCTTTTGTCATTTGATCTCCTGAATGTCATCCTATTTGCTTTTTTAAAGCCACCACAGGCTTTTATGCTTGCTTTAAAATTACAAACTTTTCCCCAATTCTGATGAAAAAGGTAATCAACCTGAAATATTACTTATCCCTAAACAGAAGTTGCCAGACCTAGGTATTTCAAGCACTCTACTTCAGATGCACATTTGTTTAGATGTAGTGCTGAGGCTTAATCCAACTCCATTGCTGGTACATTGTGATCTGCAAGAGAACCACTGTGCAAGTGGAAAACTGACTTCTACAATTAAAAAAATAATGGCTATTGATCAGTGTCTCCAACACTAGGCTACCCATTGGAGTCTCAGATCAGGGAGGAGTCATTGTTGAACAGTTAAATTGTGCCTTTTGAATAGGATTAAAAATAACCAATTAAGTCAGCAATGATGGAAGTTTGCAAGCTTGCAGCCTCAAAAAGGGTCTGACAACAATTGTTTAATACCAGCACTCTTAAAATTCCTGTGGTATGAAAACACAGAATATAGCCTTTTTAAAAAATTACATAGGCACTATAAAATCTAGTCAAGTTGCATACAAAGTTCAAATATTTGTGCAATATCTGAGGGAACATCCAAGTTGGGCAATGTGGTGTGGCAATGTGTCAATAGACATATACTTCAAAAACAAATTACATTTTAGATTAAAAGGCTCAATAAAGGGCACTGTTAAAAACTAAAGACTTTGCACTATAGAACCCTTCAATTCAGGATATCTCAAAGCATTTCAGTAAATTAATGCTTTTGTAATATATTAACCATCATTTAAGAAATGCAGCAGAGCCAGTTCGCAATGTTCCAAAAACATTAATGAACCAATAATCTGTTAAGTGGTCAAGGGATCAATATTGCCAGGATAGTGGAACAAACAACTGCCTATGGGAAGATGGATCCTGTCAATTGAAACTGGGGAAAAGCCTTGAACCAGGAAATCTATGGTCACAGGAAGCGCAACTGGTGGAGCAATAATGAGTTTGGGGGTGGGGGGTGGAAGGAAAAGAGAAAATCACTTTGAAAAATGCATTTGAAATTGTACCAGAGAAATACAAAATAAATTAGTTGGACATAGAAGCAGCAATAGCAACAATTTTGAGCTGCTTCAAATTACCTTCCCACAAGTCAGAAGTGGAGATGTTTGCAGCATTCAGTTCCATTTGCTGCTACTCAGATATTTGAGTAGCTCGTGCATACATGCAGCAAGACTGGGACAACATTCAGGCTTGGGCTGATAAGGGGCCAGTGAACATTCACAGCACAAGTGCTGGACAATGATCAAGAGGGTCTAACAATATCCTGCAATGTTCAACAGCATTACTGAATTCCCCATCATCAACATCCTGGCTTAACATTGGCCAGAAAGCCCACAAGATCAGCTACGTAAATACTGTGGCAACAGGAGCAAGTCAAACTGAAAATTTTGCAGTAATTCAACTCGATGCCCCAAAGCCTAGCCACCAACTACAAAGGCACAAGTCAGGAGTGTGATGGAATATTTTTCACTTGCCTGAATGAGTGCAGCTCCAACACTCCAGAAGCTCAACATCAACCACGACAAAGCCCGCTTGATTGGCACCCCATATACCACAAACATTCACTCCCCTCCAACTGAGATACAGTGACAGCAGTGACAGTGGAGGTGATATGCAGCAACTTGTCAAGACTTTTTCAACAGCACCTTCTCAACCCATGACCTCCACCACCTGGAAGGAGGGCGGCCGATACATGGGAATACCACCAGCTGCAAGTTCCCCTCCAAGCCTCAGGTCAGGATGACCTGGAACTACATTGCTGTTCCTTCACTGTTGCTGGGTCAAAATCCTGGAACTTCCCAATAGCACTGAGTGTACATACACCACATTGACTGCAATGATTGAAGAACCTGCCTCACCATCACCTTCAAGGGGAACTGGGAATGGGCAACAAATGCTGGTCTTGCCAGTGACATTCACATTCCATGAACAAATTAAAAAGACTTGTTAAAAAGGTCCTATGTATTAAAAACACTACTGGTGTTGCAGTGCATTAAGTATATCCCTTTATTATAGTAACAAAGATCACAAAATTCATGATTTCTATACAGGAATGCTGATTTATGCTTTCACAATTTACAATTAGTTATGAAAATTCAGTATTGGATCTTCAAGAATGAAACACAAGCATCATTCACAGCGAAATCTGTTCCAGCACTGGCAATATATTTGATTTTTTTTTATATATAAGATGCACAGTAGTGTTCAGTTCAGCAACTACTGCAGAATTTCATTCCACAGTCCAGTTCATTCTGACTGGATCAGGCCATGCAGCTGGTTAACAATGCAACAGAATAAAAAAGGAATCTTCTATTAAACCACTTTTGTAATACAGTATTACAATTTTAAAATAGTGGTTATTAAGTTGGAATTCTGTAGTCAGTCAGTGCTTAGTATGGAACCAGTTGTAAACAAGAGACAGGCCACATTTCTTCATCTCATCAGGAACTCACGCTATTGCTTTGGCTTCAGGCAGAAATGCTTCCCAGTATTTAATTAACTGAAAAAATAATTACAAGAGGTTATAAAATGTTAAATTTAATTTAGAAGTCTATTTTTAAAAAGTATCAAGAACAGACAGTCTAATTCTACCTAAATTAAGACTACATATTTAAGTACTGCATTTATTGCAAAATGGATTACAAGAAACTGGGGTTGGGAAGCTTAAGAACTCTCTTAATTCCCATGCCTATAATTTAAATGGATCCTTAGGAAAAGTGGCAAAGATTTGATGCTGCACCATTGAATGATATGAAAGATGCACTTTGTTCTATTCGGAGATTTTTTAAAAAAACCAAACGAAAGAAACTTGCATCATATACACCATCTTTCAGGTCATCTGGACATCCCAAAGAGCTTCAGTCAGTAAAGCATTTCACTGGGAAAAGAAAGATGGCAGTGGGGTAGGGGATAACAGTGGGCTTGCATGAGGCACTGGGGGTAAAAAAAAAACCCAAAATGCATTGTGTCATACATTTGGAGAAAGCAAATTTGCACCAAGACTCGATTCATGTTATGGCCACAGAAGGAAGTAAAGTCCTGTTTGGTCAATCAAAAGACATGCTGGAAACTGCTTAGGTGCTCTTAAAATGAATCAAAATAAAGCAGCTAAGAGTATTACTGAACGTTCTTATACACATTGATTGCATCAACTGCACTGACCACCCCATGCAAAAGGCCAATATAATTTGCAAATCAAAAAAAGTGCCCATGAAAACAGACTAATATTTCCAGAAGTCAGTTCTAGAGTTTGATAATTCAGGTTACTTCATAGATCATTGTCTAAAGTTCAAAATTGACACAAGGACAATGTCAAGCACAATGACAGGATATCCAAAGAGGATACCAATGAGTTCACTGTGGTTAGAACAAAGTGGTCAATAGACACTTCCACAATTCCAATATCTGGTTAGTTAGCCAGAAAAAAAGTTACAACTTACCTGTTGCTGCGTTTGCACTAAAGATTCAAGGTACTTAATTATGACAGTTTTGAAGTCCTTTACTCTTTCTTTCTGAAAATGAGATACACAAGATCAAAGGATAGCTTAAAGGGCAATTCAGATAACTAAATTTACTCAGAAGATGCTATACCATTCCACATACCTCAAACCTGCCTACTTCCTTGCGAATAGTTTTTGAGATCTGCTCAAAGTCCCTCTCTCCTTGTTGAACTCTTGCCTCCCACTGGAGGGGAAGAATGAAAATAGGCAAATTAGTTATACTCCCAAACACTTAGAATTTCAATGTTTACAGCTGTAAAGCCTTTGACAAAAGGTAGGAGGGTTTCCTGAACACAGTAACCTTTTATTCTAAGCAGCTAGTTGAACTTGTATTGAAGCTTCATTCAACAGATTAACATTTACGTACACGAACTTCAGGCATCTTTCAATTTACAAAATGAAATTGTAAAATAGTAGGCAAATAAGTTATGAATTTAAGGACAGAACAAATCACAATGATTCAGTAATTAAAGCAATCCTATTTGAATAAGAAACTAAAATTGACAAGTTACATTACGTAACTGCGAGATTAACTTTGAAAGCTAAGATTGCAAAGTCCATCAGCAGCCAAATAAATTCTACCACGTGAAATCTGATTGTAAAATTGGGTTTAAAATTTATGAGTGGAAAATTACAATTAAAATATCAAATTTCAAAAGCATTCCATCTGAAGGAATTAAAGGGCAAAAATCAAGTGATATTCAAGAGGGAATAGAAGCAGACACTGGATACAAGGCAAACTAGTGCATTTAGAATAAACTAGGTTGTCCAAATGACTAATGTTTACATTAGAGATTTCTGTAGAGCAGTTAACATTGTTGAAATATAAATGACCAAGTGGAAAATAGTATTACATGAAGTGAAGGCAAGAGAAATAAAAGGGTGTTGGGGTTGGGGAAGGAGGAAAGAGTTGAATAAACTAGCAGCTAACAAAAGGAAACTAAGGAGGGTGGGGCTAAACAGGGAACTGAAAGCAGACCTATGCATGAGGCAGAGGGCATGGTGAAGGTACTAAAAGCAAAGTTGCTGCTGCTAAAGTCAGTGAAAAAAGCTGACTAGGCTAAAAAAAAAAGCTTGATTGGAGATACTAGAAAGGATGGCTGCACTTAAAGCTGAGGGGTTAGCAAAACCAGATGGGATGCATTCAAAAGAAGAAAGCAAGGATGTAATTCACAAAGGTATAGCCATAATCTTCCAATCTTTGTTTAGACACAGGTGGTGCCAGACGACTGAAGAATTACAAATGTGAAACTCCTTATTCAAAAAAAAATAGAAAGCAACTACAGGGCAGTCAGTTAACCTTGTGGTAGGAAAGCTTTTGAAATGATAATTTTGCCCTGGGGGTTTAATCTGCACTTGTCCAAGGCACAGTTAAGGAAAGCCAGCATGGATTTAAAGGCAAAGTATTTAACCAGTTTTTGGATGAAGTATGAGAATTGATGGTAATGCAGTGATGTGGTGTACATGAATTTCCAAAAGTGTTTAAAATAAGTGCCAGTCTTCCCAGCAAAGTTGAAGCCCACCAGGTATTAAAACTGGCTAAGGGATAGTAGTGGTGAATGGTTTTCTCAGGCTGCAAGGAGGGACAATGGGGTTTCCCCAGAAGTTGATACAGGAATCACTGCTTTTCATGATTTAATGTTAATGGCTGACTTGGACACGCAGGGCAAAAAGTATATTGAACAGTGGACAAACTTCAGGATGACAAAGGCTGGTGGAATGGGTAGGCACATGGGAGATGAAATTTAAAGCACAGAAGTGCAAAGTGATGTACTGCCTTCTCATTCTAGCCAAAAATGTACCCTTCAAGTTTACAGGAACAGATGGACTGTGGGGGAGTGGGAGGTCAGGAAAGAGAATGAAGGAAAGAGGAGGAGGGTTGAGGATTATGAAACACTGGTTCAGCTGCAAATTGAAGCTGTGTGCCCAATTCCATACACTGTACTTTTAAGGATGGGCCGGCTTAGAGGGGCATGGCTCCAGAAATAAGGGACTTCAGTTAGGAGCCAGATTAGAGAAGCTACTGTTGTTCACCTTTAGAACATCTAAACATTTATTACCCAAAAGCCATTCCACCATCCTTCACATTGATCCTAGTGAAGCTTCACTGGATTTTCACACCTGCTTGAGGCCACATTAAAAATCCCTTCACCTCTCCTCAGTTTTGCAGCCCAACATCTGTTCATTCAATGATCTATATATTTCATTTCTTGCCTTATAATGGCAGCACCTTCAACCATCTTGTCCTTATACTCCCCAAACACAAAGGTTTTGCTACATTTTCCCCACCATCATCTAGCACCCAACTAGAGGCTTTCAGCTCTAGTCCATCCCCTATTAGGATGCAATCGAAATGGAGGTGCTCCTGGGGATATTTTGCTTTGTTAAAAGATACAATATAAAATGCAACTTGTTGCATATAGTCAGTCAAAAGTTTTGGATTACCACAGGAGCTTTGAAATGTCGAGCTTTACATTAGTTCCATCTTTGCTAAATTATTTCACCTTCCATGGGGGCTCAGTGCTCAGTAAGATAAATTTTAGATAATTGAACACTGGTTTGAGGATCAGAGATCAAAACAAAAAGTTACTCTACTGTGGACAGGGCACTGGACAAGAATTCTCCAAAAAATTGATTATGCAAATTCAATGCACTTTGAGCCAGTAACAGCATATTCATTCAACTGTCACAAATGAAATGACTAACCCCAAAGCACTATTAGCTAAGTTGTGCATGAAGCAGGATTTTAAAAAATTAATACAAAGTCATTATTTATCCTCATCTTTCCCTCGCTTCCCAAATCTTCTTCACCCACCATCACCAGAGAGACTTGTGCTCCTAGGCCCGCTTAAACAACATGGTGCAAAAGCTCAATCTTGACATAGTGCTTTAATTTTATCCCTCATTTAGGAACTGGTGCTGAAAAATGAGGAAGGGAAATAAAGTAAAGGAGAAAGAAATCAGAAAAAGAGCAAGATGTGGTATAAAATCCTATAATGTCAAATATGACCAGGGAGTTGCTGATGCAATGTTCATGGGAACTTAATTGAGAAAAGGTTTACAATAGAATATGTTCATGGCTGCCAGTCAGCTATTAATTGCACCTTTACTCTCCCTTTCACCTGCTGCTCCAAGCCACTGCCATTTAGAAACCAGCCAAGTATGCAAGAGCTTGGCCTCCGATGTTTCTTCTGTGGAGCTCTTCACCCTTCAAACGACCGAATTAAAATTAGGAATTGATCGATTTAAATTTATTTCCAATCAGCTGCAGAATAGTATTTGCTTACTATAATCATATACATGACAACTTGCTTGAAGTTTGCAGTACCCATGTGCACATCTGTACTATTTTAGTTTTGTTGAACAGTTGGCTTTTAAATCTAATTTCCAGAGGCACATATTACTTACTCCTTGTACCTCACCCAAGTGGTTTTGTGTAAACAGCTGCCATTCATGCAACTAGTTGTAGTACTGGTTGAAATGTGTAACAAGACAGAAATCAGGTATTGGTCAATTTCACCCTCCCTGACCCAGGAGCTCAGTCGCTCAGCAAAAAGACGGACTGCAGAATTTGGATCTCAATAGGCACTCAGGACTACCTCATTGGTGGCACTTAGCATCACCTGGAATTCCCTCAAAAGTATCATCACTATAAAGGAGAGAGAGAAAATATGGGGAGCAGCCCATCTGGCTTCACATAGCATATAAACATTAGCCTGTTGAATCCTGTGATCTATTTTATCATTCCTTGACCAGCAAAGTTCCTCACAATAGTCTTGCTAATTTGCTTCGATCTTGGCACATTTTCAGATCTGAAAAGCATACTGGAAACTAGCAAAGTTTAAATACCCACATGGAGTTAGGTGATTGATCTCTACCAAATACAATGGAGACTCAGTTCACAACGTATAATTTGCGGGGAGAAAATAGGAACGGAGAGAAGGAAAGTGATAATCAAGAACAAGTCTGCATTCATAGACTGCCTTTCATGCCCTCAGGAAGTCTTAGGCAGTCTCTCGGAATCGCAGATGACTTGCTTTCACTGCAGTTCAAACAGATACTGAAATGGCCATATAGTCCAATACACATAAATCTTCAAACACCACCTGCCTGGCATGCGGCAGCATCTGAAGGGTTGGGCAAAAACAGAATTACCTGGAAAAACTCAGCAGGTCTGGCAGCATCGGTGGAGAAGAAAAGAGTTAACTCTTTTCTTCTCCACCGATGCTGCCAGGCCTGCTGAGTTTTTCCAGGTAATTCTGTTTTTGTTTTGGATTTCCAGCATCCGCAGTAGCTTTTTGTTTTTATGAAGGGTTGGGCAGATGGGTCAAGGTTTGTGCACTCCCTCTGACATCACGATTTCACCTCTGCACATTCCTGAAGTCCCTTGGGCGTTCACTGCCTTCCTGTATAAGCCTTCTCCATTTTGGAGAGTCACAAGCCAGGGTCTCCCATCAGTCAAAAGGTATGTTTGGCCCGAGGTGATGTGGAAATCCTAAGGAGTTTCTGCTGTCCTCTTGGGAGCCTCCTGCCAGAGTTCCAAGTAGAGCAGTTGCTTCAGGAGTCTGGTGTCAGGCACACAAACGACATGTCCTGCCCAGCAGAGCTTAGCACCTTTCTGCTAGGTGAGTGAGCTTGGGACACTGCTGTGGTTCTTTCTTGCCACCAATTTATAAGACCATAAGATGTAGGAGCAGAAGTAGGCCAATCAGCCCATCGAGTATGCTCCACCATTCAATGAAATCATGGCTAATATGATAATCCTCAACTCCTCTTTCTTGCCTTTTCTCCATTGCCCCTGATTAAAAATCTCTCAGCATTGAATATACTTAACGACCCAGCCTCGACAGCCCTCTGCAGTAAATAATTCCACAGATTCACTACTTTCAGAGAAGAAATTCCTCAACTCTTTTAAGTGGGTACCCCCTTATTCTGAGATTATGCCCTCAGGTCCTAGACTCTCCCACAAGGGGAAATAACTTCTCAGCATATCTCCTGTCAAGCCCCCTAAGAATCTTATGTTTCAATAAGGTTGCCTCCCATTCTTCTAAACTCCGATGAGTACAGGCCCAATCTACTCAACTTCTCATAAAAAAATCCCTCCATCCCCAGGGTCAACCTAATGAACCTTCTCTGGAATGCCTCCAATGCTAATATATCTTTCCTTAGATAAGGGGACCAAAACTGTACATAGTCTTCCAGGTGTGGTCTAACTAGTGCCTTGTACAGTTTTAGCAAGACTTCCCTATTTTTATACTCCATTCCCTTTGAAATAAAGGCCAACATTCCATTTGCCTTACTTATTACCCAGTGATTTCTCCATTTAAATAATATTCAGCTCCTATTCTTCCTGCCAAAGTGCATAAGCTCACATTTTCCCACATTATATTCCATCTGCCACCTTTTTGCCCACTCACTTAACCTGTCTATATCCTTCTGTAGACTCCTTGTGTCATCCTCACCACTTGCTTTCCCACCTATTTGTCATCCGCAAGCTTGGCGATAGTACATTCATTTCCCTCATCCAAGTCATATATTAATATATATAGTAAATAATTGTGGCCCCACCACTGATCCATGGTACTCAGTTACAGGTTGCCGTCCTGCAAAAGGCACCACTTCTCCAGGTGCCTGCTGTAGTCACCCAAGTCTCCAATGCATAAAGGTGTGTGGAGATCACTGCTGCCCGGTAAACCAGGACCTCTGTCTCAGGTTGGAGCCCCCTATTCCTCAAGTACTTTTCCCCCTCAAGTCAGCCAAGGACTGAGCTGGCAAATTGGAAGTGGTAGCAGCATCATTATCTATGCCTGCTGTCAAGAGGAGGCTCCCAAGGTATGAAAAATGGTCGATATTTTCCAGGATCTTGCCCCCATCAATTAATATAGTGGCAAGTGTTTTGCTCTGGGAGCTGGTTGGAAGAGAGCCTCTGTTAAATTAAATACATTTGTTTAGTAAAAGACCCATTTTTCAGAAGCTTTGGAGGAGTAGACAATGACCTGAAGCTCCTCAGAAGTATCAAAGCACTTAGTAGCCAAATACTTTTGAAGTGTAGTCACTTATGGTAAAATTCAAACTCAGTGCCATGGTTATCTTGTTACACAGGTTTAGGCATTCATAAGATTGCATCATAAAACAGCTTTAATGGAAACATTTAGAAAGTGAATTTCAGATGCTGTACAGATCTATCCTGGTAAAGCTGAAAAGTTGAGAAGCTAATATATATTCTCTTCAGGCCCATGTTTCAATTTGTAGAACTTTAGTTCACCTTAGATATCTTCTTTCCAACTACGGAATCAGTTTATTTCACTTGGAAGCACTTATTCCCAAAGAAACAAATGCAAGGCTGAGAAATTCAGTAGAAGCAACATACCCACTGCAAGAACTCAATCAAATCTACCTTTTGGAGATACTGAAAATTGAGAGCTATGCTGTACTTGGTTATATATACCACTGTTAATGGAATTTGCAATTCTAAATAGTATTAAACCAAACAACTTATGGAAAAAAAGACTTCAGCATTTTAATATTTATAAGGAATGATTCAACAGCCTATTTACAGGAAGCACAGGAAACCACTCACTTCTGTTAAAGTACATTTGTTTTAAAATTAAAAATTTAAAGATTAATAACCAAATTCAACCATAAGGGATAGATTTTCCTGCTTTCTGCAGATGCAAAAAGATTATGCTGCTCCAAGATTTCCTGATGCACTCTAAAGGTGCATCATGGAGTTTACACCTGAAGTGCAGCCTCAAGATTAAGTGGGCAAGTGTCCAACTCTCCTAGGTGACCTTGAGACAGCAAAAAAAGACATGCTACTAGTAACAAGGTTTAGGTTTTTGGTCATATGGTAGAAAGTGAACCTAAAATAAGTGCATCCAGGTTAGTCAAATGATCTTGCTGAGAAAATTCATAAACACTTTTCTGTAGCATGCCCAAGTTATGCTGTGCCCATCAATTGCTCAATATTTACAATGAAGTTATATAACTTCTGTACACCACATAAATATGGTTAAACTGTTTAACACCATGGAAAATACCTCTGCTCAACACCAAACCTTGGAGTTGTACTTTGCATGCATCAAATTTTATTCCATCTTTGCTTACAAGTGTTATTTAAACCAGCTGAGTTGCATGACTGAGCACACACTTGTTACTGTCAGACAAGAATCCACAAAACTGAACCTTCACAAAAAATCCACAAAACAATTTTTTGCAACAAATGGGGTTACCATACAACAAAATACAAAGTGAGAAATTCTTAAACTAGTTAAAAGTATTTAATAAAGTTGCAGGTATCCTACCAGTGTGCTTGGATTTCTAGAACAAGGTAGCCTCTGCCATGTTAAAATGTTGATATCAAACATTTAGGATGAGTTGCTGCAAAAAGTTAACTGGAAGTGAGCTGTTAGCATATATATGTTTACATATCTACAATGCTCATCACAATAGGGTTGGAGAGCCAAAACAAGTTCTACACTTCCATGGTTTTAAAAGATTAGAAAACATGGGTTTAAGCACACATTCGATAATTACTCATCTCCTCATCTAACACTAGACCTGTTTCCTTAGAGCTTATCCATTTGAGTCCTAACCTTAAACTTAAAGCTTTTGACTTTCTAAAAGCATTATAGCTATGTAATTGCAATATTTTCAAAGCAAGGTTTATCAAGCAGAATCTTCCTTTTCTAAATCCAGATTTGCTTCAGTCATTGACACTTCCACCTATATTAGACCACTTTTCATTATTACAACAGTAACTGATACCAGCTCACCCATCTCTGGGTGAGATTTATTCTTTTCAAACAGATGTGGTTTTGCTGTTTCAAATTCTGTAAACCCTAAACTTTCAAAAGCGGTTAGTTTCCTTAAACACTGCTCATAATACTGTACGTAAAATGCAAGAAAAGGCCATTAGGCCCTTCAAGGCTCTGAAGTGGATGGTACAACCTCATGCCTATATCCAGCAAATGGCATTACTAGGGACAGGCAAAAATACCTATTGCCAAATACAAGAAAATCTAAGTAGGAAGTTAGAGAGGAATTTGCCAATCATGCATGTACCAAGAGTTCAAAGTTGTTAACAATTTCATTACCAAAGTTAACAAAGCCCTATTAACTGGAAGAGCAATATCCTCAGATTCTCCTAAAAGGACTTCAGCAACATGATCAGGCCTTACGTTGCTTCAGAGAATGATGGCTTGTGAAAAATACTTTGATATCTATCCCTAATTTATTCTGACAGATTTTGTAGGCTGTAGGCTCAACATCAGTTTTTTGCTCTACAATCCCTATCCATTTGTTCATTGAATCAGGTTCTATTCAATCCTTTTTAAATGTAAAAAGCACAAATCATATTCCTTTTAGCCAGTGTTTCTTCAGTCTTGGAAGTCTATTTTTGAAGTTGTCAACTCTCTCCTATCACTATGTATCCAGTCTGGCCTCTGGACAATGTATTGCTTTATATATTTCCTAAACAACCAACTTCAAATAATCATTACCAAATCACAGGATAGAAAGAACAACTTTACTATCAAGCTCATACTGAATTTCTACTATAAATTTCTTTCACATCAAGAAACAGGCCACCATTCTTCAATCCATGGGAACCCAAATCTGACTTCCATAAGCAACTGAGCATGTGAACCAGTTACACATACTTGATTAGTGAGCATTCTAATTATATGGCATTGGGCTTTGTATGAATTTAGTGACTATGCATTTATCTTGCAGTACTTGAATCACATCAGAAGTGAATGTAAAGTATTATTTAGTCATCTCTATTTTAGCATATCTGATCAGACTTTTAGGCCTACCTGCTACCACAATGACTCAATTTTCTAATAAAAAACCTGTACTTATACACTTTTCACAACCACACATTTTACAGTCAATGAAGTACTTCTGAAGTGTTGAAATGCAGCAACCAACTTGCACACAGCAAACTCCCAAAAACAGTAATTTGATAGTGATCAGATAATCTGTTTTTAATAATGTTCATTGAGGGGCAAATGTTGGCAAGGACACTGGATAATGCCTGTGTTTTATCAAAATAGTGCCAGGGGATCTTTTATCAAGCAGACAGAGCCTCAGTTTAATATCTCACTTGAAAGATGGCATTTCAGCATTCTCTCAGGACTACAGTGTCAGCATTCATTTTTGTGCTTAAAACCAGGAGGAACCAGAACCAGAGATTCAGAGGAGCAAGTGCTGCCCAATGAGCCACTGCTGCCACAGCCTTCATAATGCGGATGTTAAGTTATCCTCAGCTTTCTTTTAAGCAGTGCTCCTATTTGAGGCTTTATGTCAGCATCACCCCAACTCTTACATAAGGACAAAAAGCTTTCTTATCCTAAAGTATGGATTTATAACTCCCCTCTTCAGTAACAGAAGCAAAAAAGTACTCTTGGATGGGGAGAACAAAAAGAAAAACAGCTTTTTGGAACACAAAGGACTTCTAAAAACTCAACAAGTTTGTCCTGCAAGTAGCAGAGTTATGCATACAATTAAAGGTAGAGGTTTACTTCCCATTTTGAATTGGGTTAACAGATCTCAAATCAGGGCACAGTACACTTAATAGGATAGTTAAAGTAATTGATGGGCACAGCATAACTTGGACAGTTAAGGACAGTGTACTTCACACCTGCCTCTTTTCAAAGAGACACTGATCAGTAAAGCTCTCACCGTGTTGGGCAAGATACTAGAATAGCAAACAGTTGTGGACCTGTATCTAATGAATAAATGGCTTCAGGAGAGGCAAAGAAAAAGTTGAAAGAAACAAATCGCACAAAAACTCAAAATTAAACATGAGAAAGTTACAATGGTAAGGAATCAACTTAAAATTATATTTATGAATGTACCAGCTTGTATTCAGCAACTGTTTTTCATAAGAAATTTCTAAAAATTAGGAAAAAACAGAAGTGAAATTGCAAAGTACATTTGAACTGAAATTTTATACAATGTGAAGCAGTTACTTGAACTACTTTTTAAAAGCTTCCTACCTCCTCAATTTCCTTGTGAAGCGGGGTAAAACAAATTACATAAGTTACAAAAAATAATTAGGCACCTTTAACTTGCTGCTACCGTAAGAAAATTTAGTTCGATCCCACTTTTAAAATTTGGTTATTGCACACCTTCCTGAAAGCAGAGTTCTTACCTTGATGTTATACAACAGTATAAGTTCGCTCTGAATAATGCATGTTTTACTGCACATTAAAAATGCTAATGTTGATATCCAGTACAGCTCAATGTGCCATTTTATATTGATTGCTTATTTGGCAATTCAACCCCTTAAAGTTTGTACATACCTCTATATTTAATCAATTTAAATTAGTTATTTTTGTATCCTAACCACTCTGCCCTAGATTTAAGCTCTCACTTACATTTAAGGCATAAGGCAGCTCATCAAAAGCAATTACCACATAGGATTTGCTGTTCACTTCCCTGCACAGCACAAAAAGCTTATCTTTATCCTAGGATAAGAGTAGACATTCTAAGACATACATGGGGAGCTGGTTACATGGAGTTGGTTGACAGCAACCAACAATGCAAGAGCCTAAATTTAGGGCACGGTGATTAGTGAAGAGCCAAAAACAAAAGTTGCAAATACAAAATTAGAACATTTTAACTACAAAGTAACAGGGATGAGTTCCTTCCAGTTACATCAGCACAATCTAGACTAAAATCACTTTTAAAAAAAAAGGGGCGCAAGGGGTGCACCTTGGAGGTATATGTGAACAAATTTCAAAAGTTCAGTCTTCCTCACACCCTGCTTCCTGTAAAGGATTCCATTCTCCCAGTTTCTCCGTCTCCATTGCATCTGTTCTGATGACACTACCTTGCACCATGGTGCTTTTGACATCCTTCCTTTTTCCTGAACCAAGGATTTCACCCCCCACCCATCCCTCAACCCCAAGGCTCAACTATGTTCTACCCATTTCCTGCACTTCTGCCCTCACCCCTTCCCCTCCCTCCTGGAGCCTCAATAGGGCTCCCCTCACCATCACTTTCCACCCCATCAGCCTCCATATTCAAAAGGATCAACCTTCGCCATTTCAACCACCTCCAGCATGCCATGACCAAACATCTTCCCCCATCCCTCCCCCGTCAGCATTCAGAAGGGACTGTTCCCTCCATGAGGCCCTAGTCCACTCCTCAATCACCCCCAACGCCTCATCCCCTTCATGAAAATCACAGGTGTAATACCTGCCTTTTACCTCCTCATTGTCCAACAGACCAAACACTTCTTCCAGTTGAAGCAGTGATTTGTGTACTTTCAATTTAGTACATTGTATTCACTGCTCACAATGCAGTCTCCTCTACATCAGGGAGACCAAACAATGCTTTGTGGAGCAAACACCTCTGCTCAGTCTGCATGCATGACAGCTTCTGGTCGCTTGCCATTTCAATTCGCGATCGGCAGGATTTTGCTTTTATCAAAAAGTTATCACGATGGGTTAATAAAGCATGTGATACAGGGCTTCATAAATAGATGCAGTGTACAAAACCCAGGGAAGTCATGTTAAGCTGTGTGTCCAATTCTTGGCACATTTTAGGAGGGATACGTAGGCTTTGGAGAGAGTACAGAAGTGATTTACTAACATGGTTTCTGGGAAGAGAGAGATTATAGCTAGGTGTTAGAACAACTCCAGCTTCTCTAGTCTGAGCAGAGAAGCAATTTGAAGGGGTTTAAAACACATGAACAATTTAGAGATTAAATAAGAAACTGGTTTTCAATGGCTGAAGGATCTATAACCAGAGATGAGATGAGAATTTAATGCAATGAGTAGTTAGGATTTGGAGTGCCCTGCACTGGTAGCAGATATGGATTTTATAGTCTTCAAAAAGGGAATTAGATAAATACTTTACGAAAAAAATTGCAGGGATATGGGAAAAGAGCAGGTCCAAACTATTTTGTTGTACTAACCTATGATTCTGTAACCAAAGATCAGTAATTTTAAATGCATGTTATACCCAAAATCACATGCTCACTTTTCTACATTTTTTCCACTGGTTCAAGATTCAATTCCCCTCATCAGGCATCACTCACAAAACTGAACAATCCAAAATTGCAAGAACACAACGTTTTGGGAAGGCTAAGAAAATGAGTTGCAAGTTTAAGCACACAGGCACTAGTCGGCATGTTTTAAAATGTTCCATATAAAAAAAAATCCTGATTTTTAGAGAAACTGATTAATAGACATGAAACTATTAGACTACACTGAAAATAAATGTTTGTGATTGTAAAATCATGTTATTCACAGATTGAGGACAAGACATGCATTAATAAACTTGAAACCCAGTTTTGTTTCCACTTTTATATGTAGTCAAGGAACACATTTTTAATCAAAGGGTAAAAAAGATTGGTGACAGAATAAAATAATCTTCCATGAATTAGTGTGAATTAGCATCAATTAATTTTATAATTATATAAATGGGTTGACAGAAACTAAGCCCAACCTACTAGTGCAATCAAGGGCATTTTGATTACAACTCTACCTAAAGTGCAAACTTCACCCTAACATCCCAGTGAATGTTGTAGCAAGGATCAAAATGGACTTTTTTTCTTTTTAAAAAGAATTTAATGGGCCACTGGATACTTTCGTATAAGGGGGTCATACTGCTGAATAAACCATTGAAGTAGTAAAAATGAGGAATGCACTAAATATTATTTAAAGCCACACCATTAACTAGCAAGATTAACCCATAAATGTCACTACATCTAATGTCAATAGATTTGTTATCAGCAAATCATTTCTGTAGTTAACTTCAAAATAAAGAATTAACTTTCAAGAATGTGGAAAAATCTGAAATGTTTCCAAGGCAATCGTTTAAGAGCATGGTAGTGTCTAGATTCCCAGTTTTTGGTAGTTGAAGTATTCACTATATTGAAAACCAAACTTAAAAATTGCTGTATTTCCTGGAAAATTTTCATTTTAAGTGTGAGCAAGTGCAAGTTAGATTTGATTAGGCTGATAAGGTAGATAATTGGTTTTCAAATATTCAGCACTACTATAGATTGTCAAGTTACCAAGTGTAATGGCTCATTAATCAAAAGGTAACAAGCTAAAAAGGTGGACACAGCAATTGCATTTCATCATACCCACCACTTACTTCATTGGAGCTTGGTTAAATGCAGTGCAAGAGAAAAATAAAATGCGGACAACAGAAAAACCCTGCGTTAGATGAAGCTGTATGAAACATTTATGGATACATTAGACAATGGTCTGAGTACCCTTTGGGGAGACATATCAAATAGGATGATTACCAAACTTAAAAAACAAAACACTATCCATTACATAGTTGTGGATTTATGGCAGCTGCCAAGATAAAACCAAAACTTGCATTTACAATGCATTTGTACAGAATTACCTCAATACGATATTCCTCAGGTACGATGGTCAAAAGCATCTAGGTGAAGAAAATACTCACTTCTCTAATCTCTTCTTTAGCTTGCTGCATTTTGTCAGGTTTATTTGCATATTGGAGTTTGGCATCAGCTTCCCTTTTCTTTTGCAGAGTGGCCTGAGCATCCTGCCATTTCTGCCAACATTTCATTCGATAATCAAACACACCCTGTAGAGTGAAGCCAGGCATTTCAAAACATCATAAAAGCACCTAAGACGACTCATACAAGTTGAAGCCATTGAATTAAATGTTGCTTTGATGCACAAAGTTTGTGAAAATCCTATCCATAGAAGTTTATAGCATAGGCTGGGAGAGGGATAAACCCACAAATTAGTCAGCCCAATATATGCAGTGGGGGAAAAAAGACAATATTTCTGGGAACAAATTAATTGACACTTGGAAAATTATGGAGTAAGAAATGTGCTGACTTCAAGATACAAGAAAAATATTTATCCAACTTGATAAAGTTCTTTGATGTGCATCCAGACTTTCTTAAAGACATTTGGTTCTATACCATAGGCTTGCAAACAAAATTAAAGCCCACAGCATTAAAAGGGATACTGACAGCACAGATGCAAAATTGACTGAGGGATAGAGCGCATGCTGTGGTGAATGAGGCACACAGTGGTGTCTAAGGGACAGATATTAGGACCACTGCTCTTTGATATTAACAACCTGAGTTGGACACAGAGCATAATTTCAAAGTCTGCAAATGACACAAGACTCAATGTGGTAAACAATAGGACTTCAGACGGTCACATTAAAATTGTTCATTCTGCTAACCCATATGCCTCAAAGTCCCAGTTCCCCAAACTCAATGCAGATCAGCAAAGATTGTGGCCCCTACATGAAAGCCCATATCATCTAGTGTAGGCATGTGGAGTACATTTTTAGTCCTGCAATTGAGCAACAGTAAACTTTGTTTCCTGCAACTAACTTTTATCGATGTTGGATTTTCTCAATCATATCTTTGATTTGTGTAGAGAGAGACATGTCAAACTTCAGAAAATCTATGCACTGGATAAGCTTTAAAAACAAGGGAATAGGATCAGGGAATACAGTAGTAAAGTCAGATGTTATCCACATCTTTGCAAAAAGAATTTTCCTAGGCCAGTCAACTTTAACATTCTAACATTATTCAAGGGTAATTCCCTCCCCCCTACTTACTCCAGCTTTCAAAAATAAGAAAGTGAAACAAGGCCCTGCAATTAAAATTTCTCCCATCCCATGGCTGTATTTGTAAAATCATAGGTCAGGCACAACTATGTAATTACCACAATGCATGTGCAGTGTCTGAGGAGGTTGTAGGCTAAAGTCACGGCAATAAATTATTCACCCAAAAAACAAAACATTAGCTCCAAAGCATATTAGTCCTTTGGTCAAGGAGGGATTTATATTTCAGTATGGTAGATACAAGTCAATCTCATCTGACTGATTTGTCTCAAATTAGAACAAGATGCATCCTGCTAATAATCTTTAACACTCGTTTACAAACAAACTGAGTTTGCAACATCTTGCAGATCTAATCAAAATCTTGCTTGAACTCCAGGTTTGAGTTTACCTTTACAGAAGAGATGAGTCTAACATAATCACTTAGAAGCTCCGCAAACAGGTAGAAGTCAGCACAAGCCTGTTCCTGGTGAAGCTGGTCTATCTTTTCTTCGACTTCTGCGAGCTGGGATAGTGCTCTCGATAGGGCAGTGTGGTCCTCAGAATTACCCAGCATGGCTGCACTTTTGGCAAAGGCAGCTGTATTGGCTGAGAGTTCTAAATAAAAGGTCAGTTTACATTAAATGAACACTTTCATCAACTGTTCAAATATTAAAAAATTTAAAAACTGGCAAAATTACTGCACCAGCCTCCAAACATGTTACAGGTAAACCATTTGATTCTGCAGAGCACAAGTTATAGATAAGCAGCTAACAAAAAAAAGGGAATTCAAAGGTGGTCTTAGAGGCACAGAATATCAAGAGAATTGAAGGAGCATATCGACTCGAGATCTACTGGTCAAGCCAGAAGGCATGGCTACGGTACTAACTGAGCACTTTGTATCAAATGTTCAAAGAAGAGGACTTTGTCAAATGTTACAGTAAACAAAGAGGTCACTAGGACACTGAATGAGTTGAAAATAAAAGTTATGAGAGAGGGTGGCAGCAAAGTGGAAAAGTTGCCCTCATCCAGATGGGACAATTCCATCAGCAACCTAGGACAAAAAAGGTAGAAATTGTGGAGGTACCAGTGCCAGTTCTTCCTTCGGAACAGGGGTGGTGTCAGAGGGCTAAAGACCGTAAATGTAACCTGTCTCAAAAAGGATGAACCTGGCAGCTCAATGTTTGTGGTGGGAAAGTCAAGAAATAATAGTTCAGCAGAGAGAAAAAAAAAAATCAGCCAGTTTGCCAAGTATAGGCTAAAAGCTGAGCCAGCAAAGATTCAAGGACAAACCTTGTTTAACTAGCTTGACAGTTTTTTGATGAGGTAACAGAGGGTGGAAGAGGGTAGTGCAATGTATATGAACTTGAAAAAGACATTTGATAAAGTATCATATTATAGACTTTAGGAAAATTGAAGCCCATGGGAATAAAGGGACAGTATTAGCATGGACACAGTTCAATAAGGGATAAAAAAAAGTTACATGGAATGTCACAATCACTACAGTGCAGGAGGCCATTTATGGCCCATTGAGTCTGCACAGGCTCCGAAAGAGCATTCTACCTAGTCCCAACTCTTCTGCCTTATCTCCACAACCTTGCACACTTTACAGATAACAATCCAATTTTCTTTAGAATACCTTGATCGAACCCACCTCTGCCACTCTCAGGAAGTTTGTTCCAGGTTCCAACCACTCACCTGGTGAAAAAATTTTCCCCTCTTTTATTCCTTTTGCCAATTATTTTGAATCTGTGCCCTCTGGTTCTTGATGCTCTCGAGTGGGAACAGTTTCTCACTATTTACCTCGTCAAAACCCCTCAGGATTTTGAAGAGCTTTATCAAGTCTCCTCAGCTTTCTTTTCTCCAAGATATCTTCATAGCTACAGTTCTTTACCCTTGGAATCATCTTTGGTGAATCTGTGCTGTCTTCCCATCCTTCCTCTGGTGCCCAGAACTGGATGCCATACTCCAGGTGAGGCCTAATTAGTGTCTTATACAAGTTTAAGATGACCTCCTTATTCTTGTACTATGCTTTTATTAACTGCTTCAGAATGCCCTAGCATCTTCAATGACTTATGTACATAGAGGGGTTCCTCTGTTCCTGCACCACCTTTAGGGGTTCTCCCTTTATTTTATATTGTCTTTCCATATTCTTCCTGCCAAAGTAAATCACCTCACTTCATACAGCACAGAAATGGGTCATTTGGTCCGACCAGTCCATGCCAACATTTATGCTGTGCTCAAGCCTGCACCCATCCTTCTGAACCATCAGTTTAACCCTTTATTCCTTTCTCCCTCAAATGCTTACCTAGGCTCTCCTTAAATGCATCTATATCATTTGCATCAATTGTGACAAATGGTGGTTTTTCCAGACTGGGAAGTATACACTGGTGAATGGTTTGATATAGGTTATGATTTAGACCTGGGGCTACAGGGGACAATTTCAAAATTTGTAGATGACAACTTGGAAGTGCAGTAAAGGGTGAGGATATAGTAATAGGCTTCAAGGGGACATACAGTTGGTGGAAAGGGCAGTCACATAGCAAAGAAATTCAGTGTAAAAAAGTGAGGCGATTTATTCTGGTAGGAGCCAGTACAGATAAAATGGTAGAATTTTAAAGTGGCTGAAAGGAGATAGAGACCTGGGTGTGCTTGTGCACAAATCTTTGAAGGTGGCAGGACAGGTTAACAAAGCCGTTCAAGCATTAGTGATAAATCAAAGGCAAGAGAGAAAAAGATGTCAAATCTATATAAAACAATAGTTCAGCCCCAGATGGAGTGGTGTCCAATGTGGGGCACCAGATCTTAGGACGAACTTGTAGGCTTCGGAGAGGGTACAGGAGAGTGATTTACTACAACAAATCCGGAGGCAAGGGATGAATGGTTGTGTGGGCAGACTAAGCTGGAGTTACTCTCCTTCAAGTACAGGAGGCCAGAGGAAATTTGATAGGCATTTAAAATTTAGAAAGGCTAGCAAAATGCTTTCCAATGGCTGAATGGTCAATAACCAGAGATGACAGATTTATAGCAATTTACAAGAGGACCAGCAGCAACATGAGCAATTTTTAAAAATGCAATGGCTGGTTAGGATTTGGAATGCACAAGCAAAAGATGGATACTAATTCACTAGCTTTAAAAAGTGGATAAGTACTTAGAAAAAATTGCATGGATATGGGGAAAGAGCAAGGGATTGAGACTAACTGGGCTTTCCTTCAAGAGTCACAGGCTCAATGGGCTGATTAGCTTCCTTCTGTGCTCTAATATTCTCTAGAAATAAATCTTTCACCAGGTTTGATCAAGAAACGATTGCTCTGCAACAATCAGGTCAGTGGAATTTTAGGATATGTGATCAGCAAATCAGAATTTTAAAAAAGGTGCACTTCAAAACAGTATTAACACTGCTGAGAGTTAACTGTTTGCAGGAGAGCATGAACTAATGAACATCAATCTTGCAATAGAATCTTACTAGTCAAGAGGTAACAAATTGCCAGTAAATTTTAATTGCACTCTTCACAGTAACCACACCAATCCCCTCCACACTACACCAAGTCATCAGACCATCCAATAAGGAGACGGCAAACTAAACTATTACAATAAAAACAAGATAGGGATTGGGCATCATTTTAAGTAATGGCTGTAGCTAGAGTTGAATATTACCCCAAATTCTAGAAAAGTGAAAAATCCATATAAGATTATCTCAAAACAAAATTTGCAAGTAGTTGAACAGTCCACTCTAACCAACAACCGTCTTTGGAGCGTTAACAGTTTACAAACCTTTCCTGTGGCAGACTAGGAGATCAACATTGGTGTGTAGTTTCCTTAACTGCTGGTCCAGGTTTTCAAACTGCTGCTGCTTTTCCTCAAACCACTGCCAGATGAAGAATGGAGTTAATTTACTAAGAACAAATCTTTACAAATTACATTACCAACAGTAAACTACAGTTCTTCTTTTAAAAGAAAAACAAATTAACTGTGGTCACAGCCTACACCAATTTGACTGAATCAGAAGAAAATAAGCAAATAGCTTATTTTGTCGTCTTTTCACCCTTAGAAAGGAACTGAAGAATCCCATTAATTCATCTCATTAATCAGGTTCAAAAATCAGCTCTTACTGCATCCGATTCATTCATCTTGATTGTCATTTTGTTGACAGCATCGGCGGCCTTGTTCACCATCCTCAATATGCCTGCTCCACTTAGGGCCTGGGTGCTAACCGCACGAGGCAGCTAGAATTGAATGACAAATAAGAGTGAGCAATCTTGTTAACAGCCTTGCTTCTGTCTAGTTGAAGTGCAAAGAAAGGGCCACAGCATTTTCTGCTCTCATACATTTCAATATACTTCAACTTTATACTGCAGCCTACTCAAAACTTTTTGTTGACCAATTTCTTAGGTATCTTGAAGTGCAAAAATATAAACTGAAGAGAACACAGTTGGTACCTATTTGTCAAAAAGTTGCAGACCTCTCTTCAACAGTATGTAAACAGATCAAAACATTAAATCTGCTAAATATACTACTCAAAATACTTCCAAGCGATTTGTAGAGAATGGTAAAGAAATAAATGCAAGCTCGTGCTTGAAACTTTCTTCCAATGTTGCCTCAAAAAAAAAATCTAGTTTGTGCAAGTTATGGTCTACATACTGATGTTACATTGGGCCAAATGTTGCTGAGCAGAATATCACCCATGGCATAGCTTGCCCAGCCAGAGTTACATAAAAATTTCATGTTTAGGATTTTAAAAAATTCCAAAGTTGCTGGAAGCAGAAGCTGAAACAGCAGTGAGGGCAATAGGGGGACATCTCCTTAATCAAATAAGATTTAAAGATTAATAAAAGGAATGACTGAGGATGAGGGTTAATTACATTAGGTTAAGCACAACACTAAGAATTTAAAATATCAGCGTAGTAATACTACAACTGAAATTGTTAAATTGCAGTTCCAACACTTGCAACACAAAGCCCTCCAAATCAGGCTTCCATATCACAAACAATTCAGTGACTGGAGCTCTTGTGTCCCACATTCTTTTTATCTCAATTGCTGGTGATAGCCGTTATGCCATCTTCCTTGAATGTCTTGTTCATACAGTCCACTTGAGCAATGCTTGTGGTTCCACTCCCATCTGTTGCACAATAGGCATTACATCAAATTTTCCTCCTTCAGTACTCAGTCTTGCTGCTACTTATTTACATTATCTAGAATCAGTTTTCATGTAGTGTTGTAGACATTTGAGCAAAAGTTGGTGCCAATTGGCTCAAGGTATAAACTAGTTTACAAATGAATCCACTGTTTAGTTCCCATCACATCAACATATTTCAAAAGTTTATCCACTTTTACCTCAAAATATGCAATGTTCTTAACCTTAACCACATGCTTCACAATGCATTGAATGATCAAATTTACTTAAATTTCTCCCAACCTCTGAAGTTCAAATTTAGGAATCCCAGTCACCAGCTCCACAAAAAAAAAAGTTTCCTAATCAAAAGGAATCACCCTTTAGGACTTCTTTGCTGCAAATAAAAATTGACCCAAAACATTCTCTCTGCAGATGCTTCCCAACCTGCTGAATGTTTTTATTTCAAATTCCAGCATTCAGATTATTGCATTTACCATGACAACATCTTGACAAATCAGAGCTGACTTGCCAACCAATTAGCACCCTTTTCTCATGCAGTGTAAAGTGTTGTTCCCTTTAAAATTTGCTATTCTTTCATCTGCCCTGATGAGTTAAAGACAAAGAGCTTTACCAGCATGTCTTTTTTTCTAGCAATATTCAAGTTATGTACTACCAATTATTTTGTTTGTAATAAAGTCTCACCATCATCCTCTTGATATTTTCCCATCTTTAAGCTGATTGATCAGTCATTTCCATAAGTGTAGAAAACCCAAACAGTACTCCAGCCGAATCATTAACTTACATAAACTTTGTACCATTTGCTTTTGAACACTCAAATTTATGAAACAGCCAGTAATATTTTTGGGTTTCGGTGTGACTACCTCCACTTCTAATTCAGGAATTAAGCCACCAGTTATCTGCTTGTCCAGATCTTGCCAAAGAATACTGCCATTCCTCATTTTTCTTTTCACCAGCTCATAATTTGGGGTGAATTGTATCAGTCACATCTGCCTTTCACCAATCCATGCTCTCTTGAAGCATTCACATTACTCCTAATTGTTAGCCAAAAATGTCCTAAGCTTGCATTGTCAGCTCGTGTAGAAATAGTCTAGTCAAAAGGAACCCAGCACCAACCTCAGGAATACAAGAATTCTTGTCCTTCTCTCCAAATATTATACATCCACTCTAATTCTTCATGCCCCAATTAACTTTGCATCCATGTTAAAACAGTCTAAAACAATGCTTTGAAAATCCCACATGCTCTCGTTCAGTTCTTAAAGCACTTCTACCTCCAGGTTCTAATCCATTTCCATAGCCATATATAAATCAACTTTGCTTTATTATTCTACTCATTCCCCACATCCGATGGACCACTTATTTTTTATCTTTACAGCAGTCTGCCACTGCCAAAGCCACAATCCACACTCATTGCCTCATGCCTGGACTTTAAACTCTCCTTGCTGGCTGCTTTGTACCTTTCATTTACCAATTGATCCAGAATCCTAAACCTGATTCTCAACCATACCAATGCCCTCATCACCAGTCTTTTTAATCCCATCTGGCTCCCCACATCCCAGAGAATCAAACAACCTTGAATTTCTTCCATGGCCTTTCTACTCCCAATGTCACGATCATCCCCTGCTTTATGGTGAGTGGAGGGCACCAGTGAGTGGTAAGAGATTTAAATAATTTTATATCATATAAAATTAAAAAAAGGTAGGAAAAAAAAGAGTGCGCACGAGGGGGTAGAACTATGAATAGTCTGCCAAATTGTGGCATGGGAGGAAAGAAAGGAGAGATGAGAGATTTAAAGGTTCATCACTACTGGAAGAGTACTTACAATGCATTGAATCAACCAAGCTTCAGTTCTTCGACCTTAAAAGGAAGACCTTTTTGGGAAGCAGGGCGGGGCAGGGAGTGGGTGTAGGGGTTGGGGGTGTAAAATATTTGACAAGAAAAAATTCTCTGCATAGCTCTCTTCTTTCTCCCCCACCAAAAGAAAAATGATATTCTTTGCAGAAGGGTAGCTCAGCCTAGTCCATTCAAATAGACCCCTGCACTTAATGGCCGCATTTACTCAATTGCATTTCATCCTAGTTGTTTCAGAAATTCAAATATTAATCAATTTATTTTTTCTCAAGAAAGGCAGTCATTTCATCATATAAATTAAACTTCTTCAGAATCACACGAGTCAAGGAACTCTCAAAGCATTTGATTTTAGATTAAAAATCAAGCACTGCAGGTCTGCATTGTCCAAGGTTCTTTGTAGGTTGTTTCAATCACTAAGATCAAATTTAAAAAAGGTGGTGATGGCGGCGGAGAAGGTCATGAAGATGCCCTGAACTGCAGTGTTGCATCACATTCAGTATCTTGACTGTTAGGTTACACTGGCCAGTGTATAGTGAGCATATCATTTGTATAAACTTCAAACAAAGTGTGGTAGTTTGCTCCTCAATCAACAAGTCAAACATGAGGCATAGGTGGTGCATAGCAAGGAACAGCTTGGTCTCAAGACACAAGTTTTGGGGTTAGCAGCATTGAGGAAATACTTTTGAAGATTTGAATGTCAGCGGTGACCCATTAGACAAGAAACTCCAATCCTATTACATCTCATTGGTTTCCACACCAACTTTTAATCCACAAGTAGATATGACAGACTTTTCGTAGCCGGACACAATTACACAAGTCAAACAGGGCAATTTACTCTTGTCTCTCCTTAGCCCCACTTCAAAAGCATACCAAACTGGGTATGACCAAGGGAAATATTGCTTAAAACTAAAATTTAGGAAATTGCTACACAACTATTTTCTTCCTTTGCTTTCATTGAAACAACTCACTTGATCAGATCAAGTGAAGACGCTCCAGCCAACAACTACAAATCAACTGAAATCAGCTTAAATTGCAGCAGGTGCAATGGGAAGCATTGGGGTAGAATCTATGAGCATGGAAATTGGGACACTTCACTAATCAAAGGCAAACTGAAACCTTTAGGATTTTCCTGTTCAACTCTCTGATGAGAAGAGAAAGCCAATTTTTCCAAGCTTTCCTTCAACTATAGGTCCTCATTTACTTCACTTTCAACAGCAGTTTCACTGCCACACTTTACCCATCTCAATGTTTGCTTTTAAAATTAATTGGTCAGAAAATATGATTGCATCAATACTAATGTCTCATCTCCAATTCACTGGATGAAAAGGCTTTAGACAGTCTAGGCTTAATCCAAAAAAAAAAATTTTTATGATAGCTCCCAGCTGTTTGTGAAAGGATTTCACCTTCACTACTCGTTTTGCACTTTTGAGCTATCTTGGAAGTCTATTTTTCATATTGATCATTGTGCAGATTACATCATACATTAACTTGTATTTTACTAATTTGAAGGTGCATTCACTTGTTATTTTGTAGTGTATATAGGTAATTTGTCCGCTATGCTCCCATCTATTGAAAGCAACAATTAATTCAGAATAGAATTCCATGCATTCAAGTAGCACTGTTCCAGTAATCACCCATGAGCATTCACGTGTTGGTAAGGCAATTCAGCTATAAGGGATTATTTTTCAATAGCTGTTCCAGAAGCTATAAAAATTCCAACCTCCTCCCTCCACTACACCCCCTTCCCCTCGCCCACCAATCACTACCCCAGATTTCAGCTATTAGAGATCATGTCTAGGGACTCTGATCTGTATGCTGCATTGAGGAAAACTCCAAAAAGGTCAAATATGTTATCAGCAAGGTCAGTTTTAAACTATTTGCTTTTTGTATTAAACACAAATGACTTACCTCATTACTTTCTAAAAAATGCCGCAAATCAGGATCTTGCAATAGGGTTGGATGCTTTATTGTCCGCTGCAGATACCTGCATTTTAAAAAGATTATATTGTCTGCTTTCTGATCAGATGAGAAGTGCTCAAGTTGTTAAATCAAAGTCAATAACTGAACATGGAAGAGATAGTGCGAGTGAATGTTAACTGAAACTTAAAATATTCCACTTCTACATTTCAAATGTCAATTCTAGTCTTGCATGAAATAAAACACAAGTCTGCCTGATGTGACAGGTATTAAATGACTGACCTTTTGGTATGTCAACAGGTTTAAAAAAGGGCAAAGAAATGTCAGGCTCCTCCAAAATGTAATTTTTATTCTGTGCATCAAGATGCACAAAATATCATACAGAGCAAGTTAAGTCATGTCAATTCCAGGCAAATCTTACATCTACAAAGTTTTGTAGCTCAACCACAGATAAGTTATTTGGCTATTAGTTTGTAGCTTTTTGATCTTGTAACAAGCCTATGTACTTAACTTTATATGATTTATTATGTGGCTATTAACGCAGAAACTTGAGCCAAAACATTCCATGTTCTAATGGCTCCATAGGGGAAATAAAATCTAATACCTTCTATATTCTAGTCATAATCCCAAATCCAAGAGCTCTCATTAATAGAAAAGCTTTCACTAATCAAAGGCAAACTGAAACCTTTAGGATTTTCCTGTTCAACTGTCTGATGAGAAGAGAAAGCCAATTTTTCCAAGCTTTCCTTCAACTATAGGTCCTCATTTAGTGTCATTGTAGTAAATAGTATCATCCAAAAGGTAAATGTGATGGGTCTAGTGAGAGTGAAGAGAGATAGCATGCTTCCTACTCTGCTAGTTTGCTCATTTCCAGCCTAGACTACTGACTAGTAGCAATGTGAAAGAGTGCCAAGTGCACAAGTCTCTCACCATCAGTACACAGCCTCACCATTGGCAAGTGCTTTGTTGTGCCTCCTCATTGCAACAAACTGAATTCCTCACAGCTCCAGTCTGAAGCCTAAGGAACTCAGAAGTTTGGCCCCAGATATGTAGTGCGCAGGGCCACCAGTGTGTGGACATGCCCTGGCACTCATGACCAAACACCCAGCTATGAGCTAATAGCTCCCTTGCCTTGTGGATGTCTCAAGAGTTGAAGGCTAAGGGAGTAAACCCTGACAAAAAATTTAAGAGTGGAGCCCAAAGGCTGATTGATGTCTAAATGTGTCATCTTTCCAACAATTCCTGCATCAAGCTGGTGCCAAACTGTACTCTGTTTCTTTGGACCCAACTGGGGAGATCAAGAGGTGAATTCTGACCCATGGACAGCCAGGATTCATAAAGTTTGCTCAGGCTTGTGTCCTGGAGAGGACACTTGCACTGCAAATGTTAACATGGCAAACAGCAATTACAGGTTGCAAGCCCTACATGTTTAGAAGAATGGGTGCTACAGGGCATCTCCAATGAGAGGAACCATCACATCCCACTGCTCAGCCATGAAGGTGCTGATGTGCCACTGTCTACTTCAACAAATGGGCCAAATCCATTGCACTAGGCAAACAAAAAAGATGCCAGCCCTTCAACTGCAAGCTGGAATGTCAGGGCCATGTACATAGTACTGGCTGATAACTTGCAGCTGCTCAATAACATGCAAGACAGCTATGACTGACATGGAACTCGATAGGCACAAGACCAATATGGTAAACCTCATCTCTTGAAGTGGAGTGTGGATCACAAAGAAAAACATTACAAATTCAATCTGGCAGGGGAAGGGAGTAAATGAGTGAGCAGGGTGCAGGCTTTGGTGCAAGGAACTCGCTGCTCTTCTTAATAGAACATCTCAAAATGGTTCAGAGCATGTTCATTATCTGCCCCTCAACTCAAACAGGGCCAGTTAACAGTTACAAGTGTCTACATTCCACCACTGTGCCCCACTACAGAGATGAAAGACTACTTGTATGGAGGAGCTTGACACTGCTGTCAACAGAACATATTTACTTGATTTCACTGCAAGATTGGGCACAGGCCACAAGGCATGGCCCTACCGAAATATCAAGATTAGGGAAATAAACGAAAATGGATAATAACTACTTGAGCTTGGCGTAACTACCTTCTTCCAAAACAAACCTTGCCACAAGGTGTCCTGGAGACATGATCATGACATTGGTATCAAAACTGGATTTGACCATCACCAGACATGACTCTCAACAAGCAGCTACCAGTGTTGACTGATACAGATCACTGCCTGGTGTGCAGCAGGGTTAGGATGCAACACTTGAAGCTTTTTCATTCAAAGCAGAAAGGATGCCCTCATATCAGTCCCAGTATTACTGCCTAACCAAATTGAACAAGCACTATGCAGAACTTCAAGTGCAGAATCAAAGCGGCTTACGTCAAGACAAATCTACACTGTGCTCTCAACATATGGGAAGCAAGAGTTTTATCAGTATTGTAAAGTTCACTGGCAGTGCCAAAACTAATTGGGAGGTGTAGGCTTTATTAATAATCAATTATTAATTAAACAACACATATTGGAGATGGCAGGGCAGGTGATGTGCTGCGATTGCAGGATGTGGGACCTTCGGTTATCAGTGTGGTCAAGGGTAAACATTTGCAGTGTGTTTGTGGCTGCAGGAACTTCAGCTCCGCATTACTGAGCTGGAGGCTGAGCTGTCGACACTGCAGCATATCAGGGAGGAGGAAAGTTACCTGGATATTTTATTCTAGGAGGCAGTCACACCTCTTAGGATAGACTGTTCTGATTTGGTCAGTGGACAGAGACAAGAGGGTGTGACTGCAAGTGAAACAGATAAGGGGGCCCAGGGGGCAGGAGTGCAGAAGCCTCAGCCCTTGCAACTGTCCAACAGGTTTGAGGTTTTTTCAGCTTGTTTGGATGAGAGTTGGAGCTGCAGGGGGTGGATGACCTAACTGGCCATGACACTGTGGTACAGGAAGTCATTCAAGCAGTGGGGTTGCAAGGATTGTAGTGAGAGTAGGGGACAGCACAGTCAGAGGGATTGACACTGTTCTCTGCAAAGGAAGAGTCTAGGCAGCTGTATTGCCTGCCTGGTGCCAGGGTTTGGGACATCTGCTCAGGGCTGGAGAGGAGCATGCAGTGGGAGGGGGTGACCCAGTCACTGTGATCCATGATGGTATCAGTGACATAACAGACCAAAGGAGGCACCTCTGCAAGACAGTATGAGCAGCTTGGTACCAAATTAAGCAGCAGAATCTCAAAAACGTCATAATCTCTGGATTATTACCTGAGCCACATGCAAATTGGCAAAGGACAAATCAGATTAGAGGGGACAAATCATATTAGGAAGATAAATGCATGGCTCAAAGCAGGTTCTGGTACCAATACTGGGGAAAAGTGGTAGACTGTTGTGACAGTCTACACCTGAACCATGCTGGGCCCAGTGTTCTTGCAAGCCACATAACTAGGGAAGTAGCGAGGCTTTTCAGCTAAATAGTGGGGGCAAGGGATCAAATTTGGGAAGAAGTGGTAAATCAAAGAGACAAGGCAAAAGAGAAGGGTATTATGAGAAACGACACAGACTGACAGGAAGGGATAGAGTACAAATCTAACAGAACAGACTAGGAGGTTATAAAAAGAACAAAAGGATCAAACTAAAGGCTCTGGATCCAAATGCACAAAACATTCATTCAAAACAGATGAACTGAGAGCACACAGAAATAAATATGAACGATTTGACAGCCATTTCAGAGACATGGATTGGGACCTGAATATTAAAGGGTACAGGACATTAGGAAGGATAGGAAGTGAGGAAAAGGTGCAGGGGTAGCTGTTAGTTGATGATGGTATTAACACAATAGAAGGATGACCCGAGTTCAGGAAACCAGGATGTGGAAACAGTTTGGGTGGAGATGAGAAATGTTAAAGGCAAGAAATCACTTGTGGGAGTTGTGTACAGGCCCCCTAATAGTAATGACATGGTAGGATGGAGCATAAAGGAAGAAATAACGGGAGCTCGTCAGAAAGGCATAGCAATTATCACGGGATATTTTAATCTACATGTAGACTGGAAAAGACAGATGGGCAAAGGTATGTAGATAAGAAGTCCATAGGAGGTTTCTGGGATAGTTTAATAGAACAGCATGTTCTGGAGCCAGAGAACAGGCAATACTAGACCTGGTATTGAGCAATGAGATAGGATTAATTAATGACTTCAATGAAGGCACCCCTAGGTATAAGTGACCGTAACATGATTGAATTTTACATTCAGTTCGAGGGTCCGAGACTATGTTTTTAAACTTAAAAAAAGGGCAATTATGAGGGCATGAAAGCAGAACTGGCTAATTAGGTTAAGGGATAGTTCAATAGAGATGCAGTGGCAAACATTTAAGGAGGTATTTCAGAATACACAGAATAGATACATTCTAACGATTAAGAAAGTCCAAGGCCCAGACACGCCACCTGCGGTTAACTAGAACCGGTTAAAGATAGCATCAAACATCATAATTGTGCAAAGATAGGTAGAAGGTCAGAAGATTGGATAGAACATAAGAAACAGCAAAGGATGACTGAAAGATTAATAAGGAGGGAAAAATTAGAGTACAAGAGAAAGCTAGAAAAAAGTGTTTCTATAAATATTTTAAAAAGAAATGAGTTAATAAAGTGAGCATTGGTCCTAAAGAAAGCAAGTCAGGAGAATTGACAATGAAAAACAAGGAAATGGCAGATGGATTGAACAGATATTTTGCATCAATCTTCACTAGAGGATTGAAGTAACATCCCAGAGGAAATGGAAGGTAGGAACTCAGGAAAATTACAATCACCAGAGAAGTGGTACCAAGTAAATTGCTGGAGCTGCAGGCTGACAAGAGCCCAGGTCCTGATGGACTTCATCCTAGGGTCTTAAAAGAAGTGGTGCGTGAGATAGTTGACGCATTGGTTTTAATTTGCCAAAACTCCCTAGATTTGGGGGAAAGTCCCATTATATTGGAAGGTAGCAAATGTAACTCCATTATTCAAAAAGGGAGGGAGATAGAAAAACAGGATACTATAGGCCAGTTAGCTTAACATATGCCATAGGGAAAATGTTAAACTATTAAAAGCTATAGCAGGGCACTTAAAATTCAAGGCAAAGAGTCAACATGGTTTTGTGAAAGGGAAATCATGTTTAATCAACTTGGAGTTCTCTGAAGGAGTCACGTGCTGTGGATAAAGGGGAACTGGTGGATGTACTGTAAGATTTCTAGAAGGCATTTAACAAGTGCCACATCAAAGGTCATTGCAGAAAATAAAAGTTCATGGTATAGGGGATAACATTGACATGGATAAAAGATTGATTGGCTAAACAGGGTGCCAAGAGTAGGCATAAATGGGTCTTGAGGTTGGCAAGATGTAACAAGTGGTGTGACACAGGGATCAGTGCTGGGACCACAACTGTTTACAATTTATATAAATTACTTAGATGAAGGGATGGACAGGGTGGTTGCCAAATTTGCTGATGACAAAGATAGGTAGGAAAGTTAGTTGTGAAAAGGACATGAGGCTACAAAATGATATAGGGAGGTTAAGCAAGTGGGCAAAGATCTGGCAAATGGAGTATGATGTGGAGAACGTGAAATTGTCCATTTGCAGGAAGAATAAAAGAAGCATATTATCTAAATGATGAGAGATTGCAGAGCTGAGGTGCAAAGGGATCTGGGTGTCTTAGTTCATGAATCACAAAAGGCTAGAAATGCAAGTACAGCAAGTAATTAGGAAAGCTAATAGAATGTTATAATTTATAGTAAGGGGAACTGAAAACAAAAGTAGGGAAGTGCTTTAGTTATACAGAGCACTGGAGACCATATCTGGAGTGCTGTGTAGAGTATTGGTCACCTTATTTAAAGGAAGGATGGAAGTGCATTGGGAGCAGTGGGGGAGTCAATGGCGAAGTGGTATTGTCACTGGACTAGTAATCCAGAGACCTAGGGTTTGAATCTAGGGTAGATGGTGGAATTTGAATTCAACATAAATCTGAAATTAGAAGTCTAATGATGACCATGAAACCATTGTTGATTGTTATAAATGCCCTTTAGGGAAGGAAATCTGCTGTCCTTACCTGGTCTGGCTTACATGTGACTCCAGACCCACAGCAATGTGAGTTGACTGTTAAATGCCCTCAGAAATGGCCTAGCAAGCTACTCAGTTGTATCAAGCCACTAGAGTCTCAAAAAAGAAAACAGGAATGAAACTGGATGGACCACCCAGCATCGACCTAGGCACCAAAAATGACAGCTGCAAACTCAGCCCTGCAAAGTCCTCCTTAATCTGAGTACAGGTTATCACTGACTAATAAACAGTTGGAGAGATGGGGAGAACACTAGAACTCAACCTTGAGTTGTACTCTAGGGAGAACAGTGACCAAGAAAACTCAGCACCATAGAAAGCCAGAGGGCAGAGCTGGATATCAAACCCACAGTGGGGGAGTTAGCAAAGCAATTGGCTTGCTCACCATGGACAAAGCTCCAGGTGCTGATGCTATACAGCCTGAACTCATCAAGCATGGGAACTGGCACTCCTGCAGCATTTACATGCACTTGTATTTCTGTTGGAGGGAAGGGGCAGTGCCTCAAGATGTGTGATGCAAAGATTGTGACTCTGTACAAGAACAAAGGCAACTACAACACTTGTAACAATTACTCATCCTGCTGCAGATCTTGGCTGAATACATCCTTTCCAAATCCCACTGTGGTGTCAGGACTGGAAGATCCACATGATCTTCAGTCCTGCAGCTACAAGAAGTGCTGTGAACAAAGGAGACCACTTTATTACCTTTAATCGGGAAATTCAACCATAGGCAGAGGCAGTCTATTAAACTTCCATCTGCCACTTGTCTACCCATTCTCCCTAGTCTATCTAGGCTAGGCCCAAAACTAAACCATCCCCAAACCACAAGCGAAATAAACTTTTGAATTGAACATTATGAAGCTTGTCGTGATTTTATAATCTTCCATCTTATTTCCTGCATCTTAAAGTAAAGCCACTTACCTCATGGTTCCAAACTTTACCTCCATTGATAAAGTATGAGTGCTCTAAAATGTACTTGTTATTTTTAGTATTTCAGTAGTTTAACTCCATTTTATGGGGTTTTCAGAGGGTAGCCATTTCAGCATGTTCCCGAAAACTGGCTGACCACTGAAGCTGCTCAGTGTGATCTCCTTTTTCCAGGACATGGAGGTCAGCTCCAACAGGGCAACAATGAAACCTTTTGGGAGGTCCAGAGGGATTAAACAGGGTTGCATTTGGGCACTGACACTATGGAATATTCTGCTGCTGTCACATGCCTTCATGCAAAGTAAACTACAAAAGGGTTTACTTGCACATTAGAACTGATAGGAAGCTGTCAGCCTTGGCACTTTTGCCTTCAATCTTGGGCAAGTCCTCAAGTTGCTCTACACCAATGATCTGCACTAGTATTCCATACCAAGCAACACCTTCAGCACTTGGAAGGTTGGGTTGACAAAATTTCATGGTCCAGGATTTGCCATATTGCCAATCAGCTCTTTCAATGTGACACTAGAGGTTCTCAACAGCTTTACATATGAAGGCTTGACAATCACCAATCTGTCACTTGCTGTTGAAACCAAACACACTGCAAATGTTGCGACTGTGTCCAAGCCAAGTAAGAGTGTGGAACAACAGCAACCTAAGAACTCTGACCCATCATGCTTGAGATTTTTAAACTGGCTAAACACTTTAGGTCATTTAAAATACTGCTATCTTCAGCAACACTAAAAAACAAAGCGCTGGGAGGAAACTAACATGCAATTAGGGCTAAATAATAACTAACGTTAAAATGCCAGCTTCTAGCAGGATTTTCAGCATGCCTATTCCATTGATAATTTTAACATACCTCCACCCTTAATCCTAACAGCAGTGATTCATTTGGCATCACCAGACATTTCTAAAGTCTTTAACAGGATCTCACACTAAACATTTTAGAATTAGTTTCCTCAAATAACTCCCAAGGTTTTGCCAAAATACAATTTATGACTGGTAGATTCAGCCAACAGTAACCACCTTTTACTGCTCTACTCAGTCTGTCATTAATCTTGGCCTTGCTGCCTTCCGATTTAAAAAAAAAATTCAAACATTTCCACTGCTAAAATTACTCCCAAACCTCAGTTTCCACTTTCAGCCCAGCCCAAATTTTATCCTTAGGAGGCAACTGCTTCTAAAGGCTTTCCGAGTCCAGGCCATGTTCTTTTGCAGGCAGGATCCAGAGGTGGACATTGGACTATGTGCAGTGTCATTTCTCAACAGCCTGGAAGGATTTTGATCATCGATTCCCTTGGGGGATGATTGCTGCGTCATGTCTATCCTTGATCATTCTTTGCCCTTTCATTTTATGATCCCTCACTTGAAGTTTAGGGTAAAATATATACAGTTACTACTAGTTTAAATGGCTTGCTAGTTCAAACACCTTTCTGGCCTCTGGAAAAAGCTACATCTCAAACTTGGCTTCAAATTCCCGTTTTCTATGGACAGAGACCATGCTTTTGCACTGGATTACATTGATTACACAGGCTGCTTCAGCTGCTATACATTAAAGTAAGTCTGTAGCTCTTCTGCCAGTGCAGCTGTAACTTCTGGATTTTGTGACAACCTCCAACTACAAAATCATTTTGCTCTACAACCAATTCTGAAGACCTCCTAGATGTTCATTCCCACAGAAAAACAATCATCCAATAATCAACCTTCAAATAGCTTCTGGACTTCACTCACTGCAATCTCCAAATGAAGAACGAGATGTTCCATGCTGACTCCATCCTATCTAAAACCAGGCTTCTGATCTCAATTCTGAACTCCCTTCTATTGTCTATTTCTTGTTAGCTATCAGGCTTGCACCTTACTAACTGCTACATAACCAGGCCTTTGCAGGAGGAGTTTTCCTTGTGTGCATTAACATGCACAATTTGGCTGCTGCCCTGGACCAAAGTCAATCACTTCTACTTCCACTTAAGAAAAAGTTCTCTCATGTATTTCATTGCTCCTCCTTCAAGTACTCCATCTCAATTTTCCTGCTCTGTTGCTATCATACCAGGCTCAACACTCTCTTGGATAAGCTCACAGCTTCCCTCTAAGCCCTTAGGGATGCCAAGCCGCAACCCCAATTATCCCAATCCTACTATCTTGCCAACATTCCTGTCCAGTAAATCCACTAGGGGCTAATCACCTTTCTAGCCAAATCATCCCTACCACTATTGACCCTATCAACTGCCAATGCATCAGCTCTCAGTCCCATCTCCCTCCAGAATGTCTGTTCACTCGTGAACAAGGCACCTGCCACCCGTGAACTTAGTGGATGACTGCACTATCATGGCCTTGACAAACAGGGATGATGTCATCCTTCCCCTAAAATGAAGCCTGCCTTCCAAAACTCTCCACCATGTGCCCCACCAAAACAGAGAGTGCAGTTATCATCAAATCAAACTTTGGCCTAATCCATTACTACTCTGGCATCCCTCCCATCTAAAAATTTATCTACCACCAGCCTGTATACAATCAAAATTCAGACATCTTTACTGTTTTCCTCACTCAGCCTCTGCACTGAATGACTTCTCCACAGGCAACTTCAACTTCCATCTCAACTCCTTTGCTCTCTCAAGTTCACTGCCCTCTTATCTTCAATTTATCTCACCATGTAAATGCCCCAATTCACTTGCAGCCATTTTCCTGACCTGCCGTCTCATGTGGTCTTGCAGACCCCACAGATAAGGCCATCTGAACTTCCTTGAATCACTCCACCCATACAATTTTCCTACATCCCAACCCTGGAATCTCAACTGTAGTGTTTCACATTTCTGCAGCTACTGATCTATTCAGTCACACTCACCTCCACCTTTTGATACCCTAGTCCCTGTTAAAGCCACTACTCATCCCAGCCATTCCCCAGTGGAGCCCTCATCTCCATTCCAAGATGCAAAAGTAATCCTGGTTTAGCCATTCAAAACAAGATCTTTCTGGACCATACCGTGGGCCCTGTTCTGATCTGCCAGAACTGCAGATATACCCAGCTTCTTTTTGTCTACTGTAAACAGCCTTAAACCTCTCTCTTCCCCTACCCTTACTTCCAACAAGGAAATGCAAGGAGCTCAAGGACTTCCGTCATTAAGATGAAGAGCATCCAACCAGTTGCTTCTAGCACGACCCTCCCTTCCCTTAGCCCCAAGTTCTAAAATTCTCTGAATTCATCTTGCTCTAATTTCTCTACCATCTTCCCTCGTGCCAACTCCCAAGCTCATCTTTCCAAGAGACTCATCTCCAGCTCCCTCAACTTTATTCCTACTAAACTGCAGGCAATCCAACCTAGCTTCAGTTCCCAAGTTAAGCTCTCTCCCTTCAGGTATTATCCTTCTCCTTTAAATTTGCCATCACAACCAGCTCCTCAAAAAAAAACAAACCTTGACCCTACTATTCATGCAAACTATTGCCCCATCTCCAATCTCCCCTTTCCTCCCCAAAGACCTTAAAAGCAAAGTCACCTCAAATCCACACCCATCTTTCCCTCAACTTCAAGTGTGAATCCTTGTCACATGGCAAAACTGCCACTACCAAAGTCACAAATGACATTCTATGGCTGCGACAAAGGTAAACTGTCCCTCCACATCCTTTGACCCAGTAGCAGCTTTTGACACAGCTAACCACACACTGGCATTTCTCCATGTGCTTTCAGTCACCTGATTCTATTCTTATAGAATGTAGCCAGGGAATCACATCCTACTCATTTACCATGTGCCCCTTAAGGACCTTTCCTTGGGCCCCTCATTTCTCACCTACATACTGCCCCTCTACTTCATTATCTAAAGTGTTAGTTTTCCACACATATGCTGATAACACTAGCTCTACCTCTTGAATCCATCTTTTGTTTAATATCGAGTGAGGAATGAGGAAATTATAGTTCAAACATTAAGACCAAGCAATTATCCCTGGACCCTGTTAAAATTCATTCTCTAGCTACTCACTCCATTGCTCTCCCTGATAACTGTCTTTTGCTGAACCAATCTGTTCAAATATGGTATCACATTTAACCCTGGACTGGACTTCTGGCCACACATCTGTGCCATTACCAAGGCTGCCCATTTCCACTGCTGTGCTTCAGTTCACCTGCTGCAAAATCCTCATTCATGACTGTTACACCTTCAGTCTTGATTCTGCCATGCACTCCTGGTCAGCCTCCCTTATTCTACCCTCTAAACTCATCCCAAACTCTGCTGCCAGCACCATTAGCTGCATCAAGTACAATTCACCTATCACTCCTATGCTCACTGACTTACACTGGTACCTGGTCCAGCAACACATAGTTTAAAATTCTCACTTGTTCAGCATCTCCTCCCAATCTCTAACCTCCTCCATCGCCACAAACCTAATTTGTGCACATTTAATGCCAGCCTTGAGCATCCAATTGCAATTGCTCCATTATTGGTGGCTATGTTTTCAGAAACCCAGGCTATCAAGCTCTGGAATTCCCTCCAACTTCTGCCTCGCTACCTCTTCCTTCAAGGCTCGACTTAAAACTTACCTCTTTGATCAAGCTATTAGCCATCTGCCCTAGCACTGGTTTGTGGTGTTGTGTCAAATCTTGTTTGAAACACCTTGCTTCAGTATTGTTGTTACATTAAGGTGTAGTATAGATGCAAGTTGTTAGGTATAAATCAAAAGGCTAGTGGATGTCAAATTGTCCTTCAACTACAGAAAATTTCTCAGCCACCTAAACACCTGAAATCCAGGGACTCACTACCTGCCCAATTTCCATAAGTGATTAAATGGCGAAACGGTTGAATTCAAATTCAAGTATTAGCCAACCAGTAGGGAATAAGAAAATTATTGCCTCAAACAATGCAAATGGGCTTCTTGCTTATTCTATCTTGGAGGAAGCTATCAGAACTCAAGTTTTGGATCAAGGTCCATCATTTAAGATTACTAAATGGCATGTTCTACAGGCTGTCTGGCTGGTGCTTTGAATCGTGTCCAGCTCCAGTTTGGAAAAATGTTATTTGCACATCAACTGTAGATTTAAATGTATCAAGTTCAGAAAATTCCATGTCAAAGAGGACATTTGCTTCAGTTAAGGTGCCTTGCATCTTCTGGCAACGAAAACAGAAAACTCACCTTTCTCCTGGCCAAATGGAAATTTGATGAATCTACAGAGCTCAGTAACCAAAACCCCATCATGAATAAAAAGTCTGATATCTTCAAAGCTTTTTCACACAACAGATCCATTAGGCTTTTGCATTATGTGCTAAATGTGATAAATTTATTACAGTCCAGAAACTAATTTAGTATCTGCAATATTAAGTGCTTCTAAAAAAATTCTTTCGAGTTATCAACAGTCACAGATTGCAACTCTTTCGAGTACAATCACAGTTCTTGGTTTCCGGGAGTGGGACATGAACCCACAACCCTCTGGTTCAAAGGCGAGGGTGCTATGAACTGAGCCACAGCTGACAACCCTTTAAGTGCTTCTAAGCTGCAAGGTTTCTCCAAGTCAGTCAATTGTTAATTAGAGCATGCTGTGTCAAAATAATTATTAACACAAGTACTGCTACTGGACCATGACAAAATTAGCATAACTCACTTTAGGAGGTATTTCTCCTATGGTTTTACTTTGATTCACCAAAAGGAGCTAAACCTTTCCTGGAATAATATTCCATGGATGCCAGTCACCTTCAGATACTTCAGCCAAATGATCATGTGTACATAAAGCCAAGATCAAGCCATTCAACCATCCAAGGGATGGAGGGGCAGGTGAAGCAAAGCAAAAAAAAGGGAGACAGGGGAATGGAGACATATCCACATGCAAATCCAGTTAAAAACTGTTCCTCAAATGAGGAAGTTTGTGATGACCTTCTTGATATTAAGATGTACAATAATGAAGACAAGAACAAATCTCTAGGATGGATTTCAAATCTCATCAGTGCCAACTAACATGTGCTCATGGATCAGTATTTAGAACATCAATGATTTGAAGCAGAACAGTCTTCTACATAATGAAAACAAGGCTCCTGATAATTTCAATTTCTTGTTAATCACATATTCAAGTATTTTAAATTTTCCTGTTCCAAAGAAATTTACCTCTCCAAGGATGCTCTCCTTTTTTCAACAAAATCAGCTGATGATGGATCTTCTTTTCCAACTTTGACTTTGGTCATGCCTTTAGAATTAAAAAAGGAACATCATCCCACTGTCATAAATGTAGCACCAACAAAACTGACATGCCCAGTGTTTGATCAGATAAAACAGAGTCTTGGTCAAGTTATGGAACAATACAATGTTAAATTTTCTAAAATTGAAACAGCAATAAAGTTACTGCCTGTGCTTAGATACACAATACTCAGTTTGTAGTCTCTCTCTCATCACTTCCCACCCATTTATTTAAAGGTCAAAAAAGACATCAGTGTTGGAAAGGGCATAGGGAAAAAAGTGTCCAAGGGGGCCTGGATATAATCTATTTGGCTAGAGCCAAAAAAAGAAAAAAAAGAGTGTGATCATGCTAGAGGATATTCTAATCAGGCTCCAAATAGTGAGTGATAGAATGTGTCAGCAGCAAATCTGCAGGAACTATACAGTGGGGATATTGGAGTTATTGATATTTGAGCAAGGTTGGAATAAAAAGTTGGGGGGTGAAAGAGGAAGAGAAATTAGAAATGTACCCAGTGTACTCTCAGTGCAACTAGGAATGAGGCATTACTGGATCTGGTACCAGGGAATGAAGCGGACCAAATGGGCAAAGTACCTTTGGGGGAAAACAGTTGGGGAAAAGTGATCACATCATAAGGTTTTGATTAGCAATGCAGAGGAGCAAGGATCAATCTAAAGTAGAACTTAAGCTGGAAGCAGGCCAACTTCAATGGGTTGAGGTGGCAGGTTGCAGGGGGGCATCTAGCTAATGAAATGAAACCAAAGGCTAACAGGAGAAACTAAAGCAGAACAAATGGATGATATGCCCAGTCTATACCTGAAACAAAGTCAGGACCCCCTAGATGGACATGAACATCAAAAAGGAAAAAAAAGTTTCTGACAAATGCTTCAAAATGAGAATCAGACCAAATACAATAAAAGCAGAGGAGAGAGAAAATAAGACTAGGGATGACAGAATGGAACTGCAGTTAATGAGGAAGGAACAAAAAAATTACCAATAGCATGTAAATAGTCAATGGGGAGTAACAGGTTGGGTGGGACCTATTAGGGACAAAGGGGGCAAGGCTGGAATAGCTAGTAAACACAAAGTACTCATTAAAGGAAATGGATGATTACAAAGTGTCAGTAAGAGTGAAGATAGCAGAGGAACAGGTGGGGTGAAAATTGATAGGCAGAATGTACTAGAAATGTGGTTATGCTTAGAGTGGGTAAATTGCTAGTCCAGATGGCTTGCATTTCAGGTTGCAAAACGAAGTGGAGATTGAGAAAGGGTTTGCCATAATCTAAATTGTCCCTAGATGTATGAGGGATGCCTGAAGACAGGCAAACGTATTCAAGAAAAGGCACAAGGACGTTCCTGGCAATTACAGGTCAGTCAGTTTAACAGTGGTGGGTAAGGTTTTACAAAACTAAATCAGGGAGAGAATTAATAAATTAATCAAGACGATGGGGGAAGAGCAGGAGTAGGACTAATTCAAGAGGTCTGAGTTAATCATGAGCCAGCATGGATTTATAAATCATGCTTCACTAAATCATGCTGACTAATCCGACTGAACTTTTGATGAAGTAACAGAAGGTTGAAAGGAATGTGGTGATGTTGTCTATTGCTGAGGATACCAAACTTGGAGCAGTGGCAACCAGTGAGGATGGCACCAATCAACTGCAACAGGACATAGGCTAACGAGTGTTGGCAGTTAGAATTTAATACAGAAGTGTGAAGTGATGGGTTTTAGCAGAAGGGATAGGAGGGGCAATACAGACTTCAGGGCACAGTTCTAAAGAATATGTCAGAACAGAGACACATCATGTGGGTCATATGCCTAGTTCGTTGAAGATGGCAGGACATGAGAGTAGTTAGCAAAACATAGGATCTTGGGCTTCATAAATGAGGTACAGAGTCCACAGGTTTGCTGCACCTGTATAAAGCTCTGATGAGGCCTCAGCTACAGTATTGCATCCAGTTCCAGTATTCACACTTTAGGATGGCTGTGAGGGTGAAGAGATTGACCAGAATGGTTCCAGGGATGAAGGCTACAAGGTATGGCTAAGAAGCTGGAGCTGCTCTCCTAGGAGAACAAGCAGATTGAGGGGAGATTTGATAGAGGTGTAAAAGATTACGACGATTTAGACAGGTTTAGATAAATGTAGACAAAGAAAAATGGTTCCTATTAGCCAATGGTACAAGGACCAGCAGATAGAGATTTAAGGTTTTGGGGAAGACACACTGGGGTGTTGGGAGGAAAGTTTTCTGCAATATGCTGCCTAAAAGGATGCCAATGAAAACATTTCAAAAGGAATTTGGATGGGAACTAAGGGGACAAAACATACAGGGGAGTGGAATTGACTGGATGACTCGAGAGCTGGCATAGGCTCAATGGCCTCATGTTGTTACGCCCCTTAACTATTCTACAGGCCTTTAACTCTTATCTTATTGAAAGCTTGCCAATGACAACTACAGATTTCCAAATACTTTTCATTTGCTGCTTATTTTCAAAGTTTGGTAACCACAGCACAGATTCAGTCAATCGTCAAAGAGCCAGAAGGGGCAATTGTGAATTGATTGTTTTTTTTTTTAAATATAGAAAATCATAACGATCTGTAATGCACTGCCCAAAAAGGGTAGTGGAAGTAGGGATTCAAAAACTAATTGAATATTCTTGAAAGTTAAATACTTGGTGGGGAGAAAATCAAGACGATGGGGGAAGAGCAGGAGTAGGACTAACTTTCAAAGTCCTGGCACAGGCACAATGGGCTGAATGGCCTCCTATTTTGTTGAAAGATTGTTTTCTTTAATAATTACTAAAATGCTAAGTGAGTAAACTTTATCCACATAATATTTAAAAAGGGAATTCAGCACAGTTGAAGGTAAGTGGTTGAACTTTTCCAACTTCAACTTTCCATTCCTCCTTTTCTGGGATGTGGGAAAAGATTGCTAAGATTGAACTGCATCATTCTTGATTTTTGGTGCAATTACACATTCCAGTTTGCACCTGCTATTCAGTTGGGGAAATAGAAGAGCAAAAAGCCAGGAGAGATGCAAGATCAATTCTAATTTTGTTACTCCAGTCATGAAAGGCAATGCCAAGTTTAAAATATATTCTCAAAAGGCTAAAAATCAAAATTCCTGAAGATGTTGCTTGCAAGGATAGATTAAGATAGCAGCAATTTCAAGTAAGGCTCAAGGAAAAAGCCAATTTAAAGCAAGCTAGCTTCTCTACAGCTCATTCAATCTGCATGGGTTACTGTAAGAATTTCGTACACGTTTTGCTAGGAGGCAGGCTGCAGCCCTCTAATTTTGAATTTTCATCAGGCTTCTGAGTGCATCTGCACTCGCCTTTTGGCTCAGCAGCACCCACTTCTCCCATTGGAGTTGCCAGCTGGCATGCAGCAGACCCCTTTGAGCTGCCTGCCATCCTTGGCTGTCTTTGCGTTTTCCAATTAGGAGACTGCCGCATGTAATGTTATATTAGTGGAAGCCTCAGCAAGCATGGGCTGGGAACCTGCATGTGGTCCTGGTGCTCGAGAAAATTCAGTTGCAAGATTCATCCCTCTTTTCCCATTCAAAAGGTTTGTTGTACTCTGCAAATAGCTTTCACTATTACCCTCAGGTGCTCACCAGGTTTATAATGGGGGAGGGGGAGGGGTGGTGGAAAGAGGAAGGAGAAAAAAAATCTGGGAAGGTACCAAGTCACTGACTCTGAAGAATGAGGGGATAGCAACCTTGTTTGCCAAAAAGGCTTAAATCACACGAAAACTAAAATTATTGAAGACATGACAGATTGAACAACATCCCTCCATGGAGAACAATATCAGACTCACCAAACCTACACCATGGCTCAAGTTAGGCAAGGCTGTAGAACAGTAATACTGAGTAGAAAAAGATTACTAAAAAGTTGCTACAGGGTAACAATGCTACTCTGATGATGCAGCTTTTAATTGCACACAATAAATGATTGTTCTTACCTACAAGGCTTTTTTCTGGTGCAGGAGGAACTATATAGCCCACATGCATATACTTTGCAGCTAATTTGCTATGCAGACCCAGAAAGTCACTAAATCTCCTTTTGACCGTAAATTCTTTGCTATTAAACATAGACAAAGTAGTCTGTATAATGGAAGAAAAATACATCCAGAATTAGTCCATCTTGCATGTACTGTTGTGTTCATAATTCCCTCCAAGTATCAGTTGAAAGATATGCCATATGTTTAGAGATTAGAAAAGTAATCTATAGACTTTATACACAAGTTGGTCATTTAAATGTTTACATTAAAATTCACCCAGTTGAAATATACAAAGTATTCAATACTTTTCCCCCACCATATTTGAAATTAGCAGCATCAATACTTGATAATCCTGGCTCAGGCCCAAATTAAGATTAAGTTCTTAGTCTAGCCTCATGCAACATCAAGCTCACATCTGTTACTTTAGAAATAATATTTGCTTAAAAAGCACACTAGAAGAATTTACATTTAAATTTGGTTTGTCTCCATACTTTAATAATGTACACGTAATAAATTGGCATCTTTTTATAGATTACTCAAGAAAGTGTAGACTCGTCCAAGTGAAACACAAATACTAACAAGATTCAAGAGGTGGTACAGCTTACTTCACCCCATCCCTCAATTACAAGCTAATTTTCAACACCTCCGTTATGAGTGAATTTTCACATGACCAGGTTATAAGTGAGAATGTGTTTCATTGTGCAGTCTAACATTTCTACTTTATTTGGTTTCATTCTGAAACCTTGCGTAATGTCAATTTGGAGTCTATTAGCTCTCATTTTCTATTTTAGACACATACCCTCATTAAGGTTCCATTACAAAAAAGTGAAAGACTCAAGGTGGGGCCAGGAGAGAAATAGTATTAAATGCTAAACTCCATTAAGGTCTTAAAAATCAGTATAAATAGAATCGGTGGTTACAAGTTAGAGGTTTTAGATGGATTTCTATCCAGATGTCAACTTAAGTCGCAACAGAATTAAATGCAAAAAGCGCTAAAGATCGTGGAATTTCAAAGTGTGAGCTGCAGTCAATTATACTGTCTAATCTGCCATCTTTTATACTGGTTTGAAAGTCCATTCTTTCCCCATCCAAAAGTAGCCACACCTCAGATTGTAATTAAAAGTTTTATGGATTGGACCCATGTGCCCAGATCCTGTACAAAGCCACCCATGGTGAGATGGATCCAGAATTAATCATTTGGCCTGCAATCAATTAAATACACTGACCCACATTTGTTATTCCTGCTGTTGTAATTACTTAATTCAATTTATCAGAATGATACGCAAAGGCTGCAACCAGTTGTCAATTGAAGCCACACAGGTGCCCTGTTACAATCATTAGTTAATTGAAGCTTCAAGTCCTGCCACTGCAGAAATCAAAGTTGAATGGGTCATTTTCTAGCAATCCCACAATACCCACAAAACTACATTTCAGCCTAATGTTAAAAGCAAAACACTGCTGGTGCTGGAGGTCGGAAACAAAAATGCTGGAAAAACTCAGCAGGTCTGACAGCATCTGAGGAGAGAGAAACAGATTTGAAGTTGAGTCTGTATGACCTTTCTTCAGAGCTACTGAAGGGTCATACGGACTCGAAATGTCAACTCTGTTTCTCTCTCCACAGATGCTGTCAGACCTGTGGAGTTCCTCCAGCATTTTGCTTGTTTTACATTCCAGCCTTAGTCGATTACATTGAGATAACTGGCAGATTGAGTTTGCAGTAATCAGTTTACACAAATTTTAGTGCAACTACATTTCAACAAAACCAGAAGTGCTCAATGCTCGAAACACTGCAATTGCATCTCTTGGAGGCTCCATGTCATTAACTCATTACCTTAGTTGATACCCTGTAAGCCATGTAAGCATTCATACCATCACCTAAGTGGCAAGAGAAGACTCATTATTATAATGCAATGACAAAGTAACATTTCATTCTGCAGCAAACTATGATATTTGGATAACTACTCATTTGATGCAAGCTCCAAAAATGAATGATAAGTGGATTAGAAACAAGAGGGAAGAAAACAACATCCAATATATAGTAGCGATGACAGGAACATTACTCGAAAAGGAAGCTGAGAACAGGAAGAGGCAATTAAGCCCAAGAAGTCCATTTCTGGAAAGGTGGTTTTAAAAAACCATGAATTAAAAAAAAGTGTGAAAAGCTTAACCAAATGACAGGAGCACATAAAATATGTAGAAATACTGGCAAGTTAAGCCTGGAGCAGATACAAATATCAGGAGTACTCAAAATGAAAAGCAGTCTGGTCTAAAAAAGGTTGATGGAAATTAGGTAGCCCAAATGTTATCCATTTTATAACTGAGTAGACTTTTAAAAAAAGGTGCATTTTCACACAGGATTAGCCACATTAAGGCTTTTACTTACCAACTTTTTCAGGATCAGAAACAGACACATGAATGTCAAACACATCTCCATTTGCTTCTTCCTCAAGCTAGAATAAGATTAACAAAAATGGGCATCATGGTGCAATTACTTCTAGAATTAATTTAGAATTCTGTGCACTTAAGTAGGAACTTAAATACACACAATTGTATTAATTTTAAAAAATGGATCTTTATGGCAAAACCATAAAATGTAACACTAATTAGAGTGGCTTGACGAACAGTAAAATTACATTGATCAGAAGAATGAGTAAAAAAAAAATCACGAGATAAGTTACATCAAGTACTAGTAAAATGAAAAGGAAACAAAATGTTGCTATGGGGAAGTGAAATGACATCAATTCTAACAAACTCAAGATGTACAATATTTAGATACATGGACAATATTTCATTAAATCTTATCCAGCTCAGCACAAGAGATCCACTTAGCACAGTAAGTACTTGAGGACTACAGCTGAAAGTAGTAGGATGAAATTGGCTCTAGGTTATAATGATTCAGAACATTGATTAGGTTTGATTTTTGATGTACTTCTGGGTTCCTATGTCACCCTTTGGTCAAGCTAAGTTTCAAAACCATTTTGTCTCAAGTGGTGGTAAGAAAAAGGTCGCGAGTACACTACAAATGAAGTTATCCGAAATAACGTTACAGTGATTAGGAGTTGCAACAAATTGTTGGCGGTAAGGAACAAGAGTTTCGCCATTCCCAAAATTGTCTGCATCAGAAAAATGCTAAATTGGATTACTAGTATAGAAATTATTACATTTGTCAGTGTTATGTATTGGATTATGTTATCCTGGAGTAAAGACGATTCAGTTGCTGGATTACATTCCAGGTATTGTGTACAAGAGAGAAAAAACAAGGACAAGAAAACCCTTCCAAAAACTTATCTTTCTGATACAGTTTACAGTGTTTAGTGGAATTTGAAAAATCCACTTTTGCTGCAATTTACCTGGCAGGTCATTAAGTATTTAATCAATTTGACATAAGCCTATATAAGAAAGTGCTGCAGAATGGGATACAATAAAGTAATACCATGGGGCCAACTTCAATTAAGCATTTGTCATGACCCAAAGGTTCACAATAGGGATCTACAAGTTAGGCACAAGAAGCTCAGTTGAATGAAACATCAGTGCAAGTGGATGGTTATCATAATGTGTTAAGATTTAAAATTAAGCCATTAGAAAACTAAACCTTATTATCCATTTAAAGTAGTCAGATTTTGCTGTGTCAAATTCCTGTATAGGCAAATTGTACAAAATCCCAATTTTCTGATGTAGAAATGGCATTACTAAAAGTGATAACAGGCAATGTGTTTTTGGGTCATTTATAAGTATCCACACGCCATCATAGACGGAAACAAGCTCTTGATGCACAAGTAATATTTGTAAAGATGCAATCTCAATTTCCAAAGAGTGTGAAGTGTAATCACTTGACCTTCGCTACACAATGACAAAGACCAACTTCGTTCTTGCAGGGTAGGGCGTTATTTGCACCTCTCCCCACTTCATAGAAGTTAAACATCTAGCAAGGAAATTTTCTCCCTTGCGTACATCTTAAGAACAGGTTCTCAGACTTTGGTCAGTCCCACTACTTTTAGCGAGAGCAATTTTATTTTGCTACAGAAAAGAAGTGGTGCCTATTTCTGCCAATAAGGATCGTTTGCTATCAAATCTACCTTTAAAACCATTAGGCTTTATAAAGACAGCTATGTTTTACACTGATGGGTGAGAAGTTGTACTGAACTCTGCCTGCTGACAGGCCCATGTGATCTGGTTGCCACTGGGACAGGGTCCCAGATTCAACAAACTCAAGTTCCAGCTTTCACACTTGAATACAAGAGGGAGAAGCACGTCACCTTGCTTCATGCAGGCTTACAGACCAAGTCAGTAAGACTGAAAATTTTCAGAGGAGATATTGAAAAGTTAAATCACAGAACCAGAGGAACCTTGCAATGGGAAGTCCATTTGACTATGCTCAAAGGATTAAGTAAAGGTGACTTTATTTAAAAAGAACACTGGAAGATGGGATCCTGTTAAAATCTAAAGCGCTTCCCAGCTCTCACTCAATATTAGATGTCAAAAGTGTGTGGTACAATGCAACAAACAGAGTGGGGTTTTCAGTTGTGTTAAGGGTTGCAAGGAGAGTTGGAGGAGAAAAAATACCTTTCCAGTAGTGTCAGAGGTCTACAGCAGAGAAAAAGGCCCTTCGGCCTATTGAATCTGCGCCGGTCAAACAAGTACCTAACTATCCTAATCCCATTTTCTAGCACTAGGCCCTTGGCCTTGTATGCCATTGCATCACAGTTCCAGCATAACCTCAATGCTCTTATATTCTATGCCTCAGCTAATAAAGGCAAGTATCCCATATGCCTTCTTAACCACCTTATCTACCTATCCCACTACCTTAAGAAATCAGTGGACATGCACACCAAGGTCCCTCTGATCCTCGGTACTTCCCAGGGTCCTACCATTCATCGTGTATTCCCATGCCTTGTTTGTCCTGCTCAAATGCATCACCTCACACTTACCCGGAATAAATTCCATTTGCCACTGATCAGCCGTCTATATCCTCCTGTAATCTAAGGCTATCCTCCTCACTATTTACCACTCCACCAATTTTTGTCATCCACGAACTTACTAATAAGCCCTCCTACATTCAATTCTAAATTGTTTATATATACCACAAACAGCAAGGGACGCAACACCGATCCCTATGGAACCCCACTGGACACAGGCATCCAGTCACAAAAACAGTCCTTGACCATCACCCTCTACTCCTCTACTTCCTACCACTCAGCCAATTTTGGATCCAACTTGCCAAATTGCCTTGGATCCCATGGGCTCTTATCTTTGTCATCAGTCTCCCATGCAGGACCTTATCAAAAGCCTTGCTGAAGTCCAAGTAGACTATGTCAAATGCATTGCGCTTATCTACACACCTGTTCACCTCTTGGAAAATTCAATCAAATTGGGCGGGCATGATCTCCCCTTAACAAAACCATGCTGACTGTCCTTGATTAATCCCTGCCTCTCCAAGTGTAGATTAATTCTGTCCCTCAGAATTTCTTCCAATAGTTTCCCCACCACTGAGGTTAGACTGACTGGATTGTAGTTCCCTGGTTTATCCCTTCCTCCTTTCTTGAACAACAGTACTACATTGGCTGTCCTCCAGTCCTCTGGCACCTCTCCTGTGGCTAGGGAGGTATTGAAAATTATTGCCAGCGTCCCTGCTATCTCCTCCCTTGCCTCACTCAACAGCCTGGGATACATTTCATCAGGGCCTGGAGATTTATCTACTTTTGAGCCTGCCAGACCACTTAGAACCTCCTCCCTTTCTATGCTAATTTCTTTAATTATATCACCGTCCTTCAGCCTGATTTCCATACCCACATTGTCCCTCTTGCTTGTGAACACCGACACAAAGTATTCATTTAGAACGCTATCTATGTCTTCCGGCCCTACACACAAATTACCACTATGGTCCTTAACAGGCCCTACTCATCCTCTTAATGTACTTGTAAATTAACTTTGGATTTTCCTTTATTTTACCTGCTAATGTTTTTTCATGCTATTTTTTGTTCTCCTAATTTCCTTTATAAGTACCCCCTTACACATTCTATACTCCTCTAGGGCTTCCACGGTTTTGCCATAAGCCTCCTTTATTCTCTTTATCCAATCCTGTATATCCCACGACATCCAGGGTTCCCTGGATTTGTTGGTCCCACCCATTGTCTTTACTGGAATATGTTGGCCCTGTACTCTCCCTATTTCCTTTTTGAATGAGTCCAACTGCTCTGATGCAAGTTTACCTGAAAGTAGCTGCTCTCAGTCCACTCTGGCCAAATGATATCTGATCTTATTAAAAATTGGCCTTCCCCCAATTTAAAACTCTGATTCCTGGCCCATGCTCGTCCTTTTCCATAACAACCTTGATTCTAACAGAGTCATGATCACTACAACCTTGAATCTTAAGGAGTTATGATCATATAAGTTGCCTAAGAAATGTTAAGTGACATGAAAGCAAAAATACTGCAGACGATGGAAATTGGAAATAAAAAAGACAAAAGATGCTGGAGAAAACTCAGGTCTGGCAGTATCTGTGGAAAGAAACAGTTAACATTGAGTCTGTATGACTCCTTTAGAAGAAGTCATCATACAGACAAGAAATGTTAGTGTTTGTTACAGTAAATGTCTTAAAATGTGAAATCTTGTGTGGTCCTTTGCATCACTGGGAAAATTTCTCTTTAAGAGATCAGCCTCTACAAGAAATTGTAACACTTACATAGTACAACTACTTCTGAAATCTACAATTCTAAAATGCATTTCTAATTAGTTTGAATACTACTCAAATAATGCTATTTGAGTCAGAAGAATCAGAAGTTACTCCACAAAAGGCTGTCAGTCAATTGGGCCATCTGCTCTCTGCAACAACAATTTAGCAAGTTCCATCTCCCATCCTATCCCCAAAGCCCTGTAACTTTGAATTATCCAACCCCCTTTGAAAGCCACAATTCAAACTGCCTCCACCACACTTGGTGCATTCCATACCTTCCCTATATTGGGCCACTTGCTGCATAAAATTTCCCCCTATGTTGCCTCTGATTGATCTGAGAATGGGAAGAGTTTCTCTCAACCTACTGTTCAGTCTCCTCAGGATTTTGAGCACCTCTATCAAATCTCAATGGTGAACAGCCCAGCTTCAATCTATCCATGTAACTGAAGCTCCTCATCCCTGGAATCAATTTTTTTTTGCACCTTCTATACTGCCCCAAATTAGATAATACTCCAGTGGAGGCCAAACCACTGGTTTAGAAAGGTTCACCATAATTTCTTTGGCTTTATAACCCAAGCTCCTATTTACAAAGGCCAGGATCCTATATGCCTTAACACTCAGCCTGCCCTGCCATCTTCTTGATTGTGCACATATGCCCCCAGGTGTCTGTTCCAGCATTTTAGAATTGTATGTTTTATTCCCTCTCCTTACAAACACATTTTTGTAGGAATAATTTATCTGCATTAAATTTCTGCTGCCATTTGTCCACCCACATCCTTGTGAAGTCTTAGTATCCTCCTCAGTTCACAATGCTTCCAAGTTGTCGTTTGCAAATGTTGAAAATTGTACCCTACATACCCAAATTTAGATTATAGATCAAGAGGGGAATTACACAAGGGCATTAGACCATAAGATGTAGGAGCAGAAGTGGGCAAAATGGCCCATCAAATCTGCTCTGCCATTCAATGAGATCATGGCTGATCTGATAATCCTCAGCTATACTTGCCTGCCTTTTCCCCATTACCCTTGATTCCCTTACTGATTAAAAGCCAGTTTCAGCCTTGAATATGCTTAACAACCCGCCCTCTGCGGTAAAGAATTCCACAGATACACTACCCTCCGAGAGAAGAAATTCCTCATCTGTCTTAAGTGGGTGAACCCTTACTCAGGTTATGCCCTCTGGTCCTAGACTCTCCCACAAGGAGAAACCACCTCCCAACATCTACCCTGTCAAGCCCCCAAAGAATCTTGTATGTTTCATTAGGGTTGTCTCGCATTCTTCTAAACTCCAATGAGTACAGGCACAACCTACTCAACCTCTCCTCATAAGAAAATCCCTCCATCCCCAGCTCAACTTAGTGAACCTTCTCTGGACTGCCTCCAATGCCAGTAATCTTGCCTTACATAAAGGGGACCAAAACTGTTCAGTATTCTAGGTGTGGTCCAACTACTGCCCTGTATAGTTTTATCAAGATTTCCCTATTTTTATACTCCATTCCCTTTGAAATAAAGGCTAACATGCCATTTGCCTTCCCTATTACCTGAACTTGTATGCTAGCTTTTTGTGATTCATGCACAAAGGACCCTCAAATCCCTCGTGCTGCAGCTTTCTGCAGTCTTTCTCCATTTAAATATTCAGCACCTCTATGCTTCCTGCCAGGTGCATTACTTCACATTTTTCCCCATATTCTATTCCATCTGCCAAGTTTTTGCTCACTCACTTAACCTACATCCCTCTGTAGACTGTCATTCTCACCACTTGCCTTCCCACCTATTTTCATGTCATCTGCAAACTGGTAATGGTACATTAATTTCACTCATCCAAGTCATTAAATAATTGTGGCACTCCACTAGTTACAGGTTGCCATCCTGAAAATGCCCCCCCCACCCCCACCATATCCCAACTCTGTCTTCTATTAGTTAGCCAATCCATGCTAATATACTACCCCCAACACCATGGGCTCTAATCTTATTAAGTAGCCTTGTGTGATACCTATTGAATGCCTTTTGGAAATCCAAATATATTACATCTACTGGTTCCCCTTTATCTGTCCTGCTTGTTACCTCATGGAATTCTAAAAGTTGTCAGGCATGATTTCCCCTTCATGATGTCATGCTGACTCTGCTCGATTATATTATGTATTTCTAAATGCTCTATTACATCCTTTATAATAGGCTAACATTTTCCCAATGAAGGATGTTAAGCTAACTGGCCTATAGTTACCTGTTTTTGCCTTCCTCCCTTTTTGAATAATTGCAGTTTTATAATCCTCCTAAACTTTTCCCAGAATCTAAGGATTCTTGGAAGATTACTACCAGTGCATCCACTACTTGCGTAGCTACTTACTTTAATATCCTAGGATGCAACCCAACAGGTCCAGGGGACTTATTAGCCTTTAGCCCCATTAGTTTCCCTAGTACTTTTTCTCTAGAGAGTTATAATATTTATTTCCTCCCCCACTTTTGCCCCTTGATTATTTAGGTCCAGAATTAAAGTTGTAGAGCAATAAAATTGTACTATAATCTTCCTCTGACCAACTAAAATAATAGTTATGACCTATAAGTGTCAACTTTGTTGGGAAGTTGGAGAGAGGATAAAAAGTGTGATGTACAAAAGGGGGTAAAATTGAAGTTGCAGCTTAATTGAAATGAAGGACTAGTTCAGCTTGGCTCAGAAAAATTGACTTAATCTGAAGGAGTGTTGCATCCTCAGATTTTCTTTAGCATAAGAAATTAAATTGAAGCACCACCTGCTCTTTGTGGCCATCAAATGCCCCATTATACAATCGGAACATGCAAAAGGAATTCTGTATTCTGGCCAACTTTCTTCTATTGAAGAATGTTAAAATGGATTGATTTCACGGTTGTGACTTCTTTGTGCTTAAAGCAGTTTCCACGTTCATCTGCACAACATTAACTGTAGTCAAGTAATTTACTGCAAGAGGTGCACAGATCCTATATTAACAAATTCTCTCAATGGATACCTAGGCTAACTACAATAGAATTTTGTAGAAGTGCATGACAGACTACATAAGACAATTTGATATTCATACCTCCTCTTTGGATCGATCAAACATCATGGGATGAGATATTTTTAGTTCTGATCGTGGTGCAATGAGTGTTGGAGATTCTGGTGTAATGGCTGGAGTTGGTTCTGGAGAAAGAATATGTTCTCTTTCAGGACTGTCAAGAGACACCTCTTCTGTAGCTTCTGAAAACAGGATGCAGAGAAATGAGAAGTTTCATTGCAAGGACTGGTTATATTTACTTTCTTACAGATAAGAAAACCTACAGCTGATTTTTAACACACCAAGAGTCACTGAAAAATGTGGTAGGCTATAACCATTTTTGTATTATGCTACACAAAATTTCTTAACAGCTTTGATAGCTGTGCTTTCAAAATAAGCTATCAAAACTAAACTTATTTTAACCAGAAAATTCAGGTCAGAAATGCAACTGCAATGACCAACTTTAGTTACAAAGATGTTGCTTGGGTATGGGGAAGGAATGTCAAGTCCAAACTTAATGACTACGTACAGGCTTCAGTATAAAATGTTGCACAGGTGAAAAACAGCCATCATTTTATGTCCTACTTACAAGGGCTGAATATTTCAACTTTGTCATGTTTAAAGTATTTTTGCTAAACTAATCAGTTTACTGGAATTGTAAAACATTAGCTACAATATATATCCAGAAACATCATATATTGCCACCCACTACACGGAGAATATGAAACATGATCAGCTATGCCAGTCACAATTGTTTACCATTTTAATTCAAACAACAAATAACCTCCAAAAATGTTCAAGAAAGCTGGACGATAGCATAATACAAATATGCATTTGAAGTCGAAGCATTAGTGTCCAACGAGAACATCTGCTCATCCTGATATATATTTTTGACTTACACATGCTCATGTTATATGGAGTTGCACAAGGCTGGTTGATCATCTTTGTCACCATTCATATCAACCATCATTTTTGGATTCGGCAGGTGATTTCATGATGTTCCTTTGACATTTCAAAATGATATTTTAAAGAGCTAGAAGGGAAGTCAGCCTTCAATTCTACTAAACTGGTGATCTGCAGAATTTTAGTGTTTTGTATGTGAACTGTTCCCCCAAAGAACCAAAATGTGCCGTCTGTTGCATGGGATCCCAAACGTTGACATACTTGGCAATCTCAAACACATGCAACTTGTTACTATACCTCAATTATTTTCCTTTTCTTTGCCCCCCTAAAGTCTTTTTAATTCTTTCACAGAATGTGGACATCATTGATTGGGCCAGCATTTGCTGCCCATCACCAATTGCCTTTAAAAAAGGTGAACTGCTTTCTTGAACCACTGCAGTCTCGTATGCTGAATGCTATTTGGGTGAAAATCCTGGAACTCCCTTCCTGACAGCACTGTGGATGTACACCTACGCCACACGGACTGCAGCAGTTCCAGGTGGCAGCTCACCACCTTCTTAAGGGCAACCAGGGATGGGCAATAAGTGCTGGCCCAGACAGTAAAGCCCACATCCCGTGAATGAATAAAACAAAACCGCAGCAATAATTGGAACTATATCACTGTTCCTTCACTGTCAGTGGGTCAACTCCATGACAGTGAAGGAACAGCGATATAGTTCCAATTATTGCTGCGGTTTTGTTTTATTCATTCATGGGATGTGGGCTTCACTGGCTGGGCCAGCAATTATTGCCCATCCCTAGTTGCCCTTGAGAAGGTGGTGAACTGCCTTCTTGAACTGCTGCAGTCTGTGTGGTGTAGGTACATCCACAGTGCTGTTAGGAAGAGAGTTCCAGGATTTTGACCCAGCAACAGTGAAGGAACGATGATATATTTCCAAGTCAGGATGGTGAATGGCTTGGAGGGGAACTTCCAGGTGGTGTTCCCATGTATCTGCTGCCCTTGTCCTTCTAGGTGGTAGCGGTCATGGGTTTGGAAGGTGCTGTCTAAGGAGCTTTGGTGAATTCCTGCAATGCATCTTGTAGATGGTACACACTGCTGCTATTGTGTGTCAGTGGTGGAGGGAGTGAATGTTTGTGGATGTGGTGCCAATCAAGTGGACTTTGTCCTGGATGGTGTCAAGCTTCTTGTGTTGTGGGAGCGGCACTCATCCAGGCAAGTGGGGAGTATTCCATCACACTCCTGACTTGTGCCTTGTAGATGGTGGACAGGCTTTGGGGAGTTGTTACTCGCACAATTCCTAGCCTCTGACCTGCTCTTGTAGCCACAGTATTTATATGGCTAGTCCAGCTGAGTTTCTGGTCAATGGTAACCCCCAGGATGCTGATAGAGGGGGATTCAGTGACTGTAATGCCATTGAACATCAAGGGGCGATGGTTAGATTCTCTCTTGTTGGAGATGGTCCTTGCCTGACACTTGTGTGGCATGAATGTTACTTGCCACTTGTCAGCCCAAGCCTGGCTATTGTCCAGGTCTTGTTGCATTTGGACATGGGCTGCTTCAGTATGAGTCATCGTGAACGGTGCTGAATATTGTAAAGTCATCAGCAAACATCCCCACTGACTTTATGATGGAAGGAAGGTCATTGATGAAGCAGCTGAAGATGGTTGGGCCTAGGACACTACCTTGAGGGACTCCTTCAATGATATCCTGGAGCTGAGATGACTGACCAACAACCACAACCATCTTCCTTTGTGCTAGGTGTGACTTCAGCCAGCAGAGTCTTCACCCCCACCCAACCCTGATTCCCATTGACTCTAGTTTTGTTTGGGTACCTCACTGTTCTAGTTGAGGAGTACTAACAATTGGCATTGTTTCTCACATCTGAGTCCTGCAGCTTAGTGCAAATTTAGGACTTGCCAGTCATACAAAACCAGCTGTTTTCTCTTCCCTCCCTTATGCTATGGTTACTTCCTTTTGCCAATAAAAAGACAAATACATTGCATTCAAGTTTATACATTAGCCACCTTGTTCAACCCAGTGTCTCAAAAAAACTTCATGCAACAAATATTGACTTGACATTGAAAATTACTAGATATTGTTTGCAGGATTTCATCACCAGATCATTTAAATGCTACTAACATGATGCCTCCACATCTTTCAAAGTTTTATGGCACAATAATAATTGTTACTTAGAACCTTGATAAAAGGCAGCTAATATTCTTTAATTAATTAATTAATTCTTGATCAGGAATTCTGTACACTTAGAAAGGTTGCATGCCTGCACTGATTAACAATATTCCATGTTAAGATCTAAAACCCTAGATTAAACCTCTGTTTACACCTTTCATGCAAGCATAACTGGATACATAGAAATTCTGTATTTGTGGAACAGGACCCATCAATCACAAGGTGGCCCTTAGAAGCCAATATTTTATAAGGTGATGCAGAGTATAGGGAATGTCCCAGAAATAAAGTTAGCTACAAAAGAAAAAGGTCCGATAACCATGTGCAATTAATGAGTTGGGTACACTTCAACTGAAACCTGGTTTATCTAGATGATTTAAGAATAACTGAAATGCTTCTTTAGGCATTTCTGGCATGAGCTTAGAAACAAATACTAGGAACATAGAATTTTCAGAGCATCTGGCAATTTGGAACTGCAGTCTGCCAGTTTGAAACTATTACCAATTAAGTGTTATAAGCAGGAAGTTCTTTGGCAACAAGTTCTTGAAACCATCAAACATACTCAAACACCAAAATGTTGGCATCAGCTTATTCCAGTATAGGGCATTGAAAACATTTGCACTTCAGGCATATTTAGTCAAACAATTTTGCAGAATATAAAAGTGCTATTGTAGGGAGGCGGTGGTGTAGTGGTATTGTCAATGGACTGGTAATCCAGAGGCCCAGGGTAATGCTCCAGGTACCCAGGTTCGAATCTTGCCATGGCAGGGGATGGAGTTTGAATTCAATATATAAAAAAGCAAACTAAAAGTCTAATGATGACCATGAAATCACTGTCGAATAAAAAACCAACTGGTTTAATGTCTTTTAGGGAAGGAAATCTGCCGTCCTTACCTGGTCTGGCCTACATGCGGCTCTAGACCAAAAGCAATGCAGTTGACTCTTAAATACCCTCTGAAATGGCCTTGCAATCCACTCTGTTCAAGGGCAATTAGGGATGGGCAATAAATGCTGGCCTAGCCAACAACGCCCACGTCCCACGAACGAATAAAAAAAAAATTACCAATCACTGGGCAGTGATACTACAATTCTCATATCCAGGTGCAGTAGAGTAAGCTTTAAATGGCGAAGCATTGTTATAACTTCAATTTGAAAATGATGCTTGGGACAAAATCAGGGCAAGATGCTACACAACTTTCAGGGCCCAAAGTTTTCAGAACCAAACAGTTTATAAACAATTCAGCAGTGAAGGCTAGGTCATTAATATATTTAAGGCAGAGTTAAGACAGATTTTTGATTGACAAGAGTTGTTGACAACAGGGTTATGAGGGGCAGACAGGAAAATGGAATTAAGGCCACAATCAGGTCAGTCATGATCTTAGAATCTAGAACTAGGGGTCACTGTTTAAAAATAAGTGGTTGCTCATTTAAGAGCGAGATTAGGTGAAATTTTTTCTGAGGGTTGTCAGTCTTTGGCACTCTTCCTCAAAAGGAAGTAGAAGCAGAGTCTTCGAATATTTCTATGGCACAGCTAGATAAATTCTTGATTAACAAGGGGGTGAAAGGTCATCGGGGTAGGCAGGAATGCGGGATTCAGCTTACACTCAGATCAGCCATGATCTTATTGAATGGCAGAGCACGCTCAAGGGGCCGAGTGGCCTACTTCTGCTCCTAATTCATATGTTCGTATGTTATGACTTACTCCTCCTATTTCTATTCTTGTGATCCAAATCACATTTGCATATGAGGTGCTCATTAACAAGCATACTGGTTTTATTCTGCACTCTAGGCCCACAATATTTAACCCTGAGAAGGAGAAATTTTCAATTAACCAGAAACATCATAATCAAACAGGAGATTGTTGAGTGGTGAAGGTAGCATGCCAGTATGCCTGCAGCTATAGTCCATAAAGTACGAAATAGAACTGCAGATGTGCCTCACCAGCAAAAAGGTCTTCACGGTCATCATCCAGCAAAGTGTCAGATTTGGGACCATTAGACTTTACACTTATGTCTTCAGCTGGGAGACTGGCAGGTTCAGGTGAAGATGGGCTGGACTGAAAAAGAACAGCACATCAGCAAGTTTGGTTTTAGATTAGCCACAATGATGAAAACCTGATCAGTGGAAAGAAAACAAAATGTCAACGTAATGCAGACTTCAGTAAAATGTCAAATAAGCTCTCATCAGATCAGTGCAAAGGAAGTCAGACTAATGGTCATTTATTCTTACTGGATAGGATTAACAATGGGTAAGGAAGCACTTGTTAACTACTTGTATGCACAGAAAACCACATTTGTATTGTTTCATAAGCTCAAAGTTTATCTACATGGAATGAAATCAGGACAACTTAATGGCTTGCATCACATTTTATGCTGAAGTGATTGTTTACATGTAGAACAGATCTAATTATTATAAAAAGGCAAGCTAAGAAATATTTGTATTGAGTACAAAGTTTCCCAAAATATCCATTTAATAGATGTAGTAGAATGGGGATGCTATTAATCACAATTAAAACATTATCTCCAGTAAACATATTCAAATAGACCAAACACTAGCAACATGCTGAAAAAGCACCAGAAAAACTCACTTCAGAATATTGCTCAGTCCATTAGAAATTTGCCTCGAAACTATCAAAACATTGAAAGCAATGCAGAGTAGGCCTTTAAAATGCACAATTTTTCATTACATGGTACAGCTACATATTGCAAAAAGAATCAAAGGTCAGTTTGGTTAGCCTGTCCTTGCTCTTGGAATATTTTTCTTCCCACTTGTCCTTTCCATACAACTGCTGTAGGAAAGCAGTACAGATACACTGATGCATTTTGAATATTACTTGCATGCAACAGGTCGATTCATGTCTAAACAATCAGGTCAAAATAAATGTGCTCATAAAATGGTCTTTTCTGGAACTTTATCTTGAGGGGTAAATGGTATGCTGGCCTTCATTGCAAGAGGATTTGAATATAGGAGCAAGGATGTCTTACTGCAGCTGTACAGGGCCTCGGTGAGACCACACCTAAAGAACTGCATGCAGTTTTGGTCTCCTTAACCAAGGAAGTATATACTTGCCATTGACAGAATGCAGCAAAGGTTCACCAGACAATGGCAGGATTGTCATATAGAGGAGAGATTGGGTCAACTAGGTCTGTATTCCCTGGAGTCTGGAAGAGCGAGGGGATCTCATTGAAACGTATGAAATTCTGACAGGGTTGGACAGACTGGTGCAGGAATATTTCCCCTGGCTTTGGGGGGGGGGGGGGGGGGGGGAGAGACGGACTAGAACAAGGGGTTACAGTCTCAGGATACAGGCCATTTAGGACTAAGATGAGGAGAAACTTCACTGGTGAACCTGTGAAATTCTCTACCACAGAAGGCTGTGGAAGCCAAGCCACTGAATATATTTGAGGAAATAGATAGATTTCTAGACACTAAAGGAGTCAAGGGGTATGGGGAGAGAGCAGGAATATGGCATTGAGCAAGAGGATCAGCCATGATCAAACTGAATGGCCTTTTTCTGATCAAGTTTTCCATGTTACTATACAAAAGCTCTCACCATGCTGAAGCAGCTCACTGTTAGAAAAAATCCAGCCAAAGCTCTCCATCAAAACTTCTTATACCATAAACACAAAACTAATGCAACGTTTCACACTTTCAAGTTACATAATTCTAGAACCAGGGTCGGATTTGTCACCAGAGCAAGACTTGCAGCCCAGTCTCACTCCATTGTGCTCAAGTCCAGCTGTGCTCAGTTTCTGATTTTTAACTGTACAATGCAATTTCAAAGATGGAATCGATCATGGATATTCTCCAATATCATGGCCAAAAATATTTATTTCCCCATTTATAATGGTCAACTATAGCATCGGTGCTTCCACCATGTCAAGGTTCGATATATAGAATTACTCAACTATTTAGCATCAGACTCAAAAAGTTCTAGTAAGTAAAGCCACCAATGAGGCAAAAGAAGGATCTAGCAGCTGAGAGATTGAATTATAAGCCACAATTTTAGCAAGCACTTGGCAGCTATTTTTATTATTTTGGTTTTAGGAAGTCATCCTGCAATATAACCATGGAAAATAATGCCACTGAAAGCCTAGGACAATATTACAGCAGCAGCTCTCCATAGAAGATTCACTATGGTAAGCAAGTGCAAGGTTTTCTGGCTACATGCCAAGCCTAACTGTCTCAATATGGTGTGGGTGCCTGGCATGCCAGCTCAGACACACACCTGTGTCTGCTATTTTGCCCTGCCATCTGATCTTCAGAAGCTTCCAAAGCTAACCCAAATGAAATGGTTGAGCTTCTTGGCATGATGCTGGTATAGTCTAAGAGTCACATACATAGAGCAAAGTGGGCTGATTGCAGCAGACTGGTTCCTCTACATTCCCAGGCTGATGTTTGAAGCCTGCCAAAGGCTATACTTGCTTTGATAATTCTTGCAGGTGTTTTCATAGTCATGACAAGATGAAAGAGTTTGCTGTCATGCTTCCAAGCTTGGAAAGCATGTTCATGCTGTCAAGCGAACCTGAACATTCAAAGCAACAGGACAAAAAGGGAACAATCAGGCAGATGAAAAATTACAGCTGTATCTCTAACGCTACTCAACTCCATGATTACCTGTTAAGATATGAGGGTGTGGGTGAAACAAAACTTCCCCAATCCCATCTTCACCCCCAATGCACCAGTTATCAACCAATTATATAATTCATTATGCCTTGCCTAATGCTAAATTTGGTGATATTTCACCATATGTTGCTGCATTAATTTCCTTTTAAAAGTTCTCACTATATCTCCCAAGCTTTAAGAACTCAAACATACCATTGTGAATTCCTTTAACTAACTCTTGTCTTTTCTCCCTCAATGAGCATTTGAAATATTTCATCAAAATGACTGCCATTGCAAGCTGTTGTCCTACAAACATTTAGTATTTGACTCTGTTTTAATCGCTTGAATTAAACGATTAAAAAAGTTTATTGGAGATGAACATTTCAAATTGTAATTAAAATATCAAAGGCAAAACAATTTGCTGGCTTAAAACCAATTATTGAAAAATTCCACAAAAAAAAAACTCATTTAGCTTTTCCATATGTTCACAGGCTGTCCCATGTAATGTGCCCATTCCAACTACTTTGATTGCCAGTGTATATATCTTACACTGCACAATATTTTGGTTCTCCAGCCTTTCCCAATCCTGAATGAATCAACCAGCTAGGGAATTTAATATCCAGTTGAATAATATTTCCTGTTGCAGAAGAGATAGGCATTATCACTGTACATTAGTAAAGGCATTACAAATCTTTTGTCCCTGTGGGCAGGTATTGGGAATGCAAACCAGTAATAAAAAAGTTGTGTAATCCTATGACAAAGGGAGCATGCATTGAAAATATTAAATTTAAGAGAGATGCTGGCCTACTTACAAAACCAATTGACTATAGCTATTTGAAGTTGGCAACATTTCAACAAGTATAAAGATCAGTTTCAAATGGGGAAACTCAGGTTATTTTCAAATGTATGTTATTTTAAAAAAAAGTTTTGCTTATAGCTATTGTGCTTATATCTATAGCAGAAGCTCAATGGAATATCCAACAAGAGGTGACTTCAGTTTTACAATATTATCTGTTGGTGTTGCATCAGGTGCAACTCCAAATATTCAAGAAAAGCAAGTATACAACTATATACTAGTCAAAAAAGGAACGGTATTTGAAATATGCAGGAGTTAATGGTTAAACAGAATGCATTACTCGGATGTAAACTTTAAGCAACAAACTGTTGCTTTCTGATTGTTTTTTCTGTGCTTGGGGACAAAATTACTTTAATGCAGTATTGACATCAGATACTTTCAGGTCAAGCACAGCACATTAACTGGAGGGCAAAGCTCCCTCTGCAGTGACTACCACATGATTTAAACTTCGCAGAAACTTCCATATTACCAGGTTCATATCAGCTCTGAACAAACACCTCTGTACCAGCACTCCAGATGAAAGGAGGCATATACCAGTTGTTTTTGCTGGATAAAGAAAAAAAGTCACAGTAAAACTGCAACCGTGGAGGTGGCCATGAATAAAGAGAGAATCTTTCCCACAGAAAATTGAAGATCCTGTGTAGCTCAGTGGTATTGCTTTTTGGCATGCAATCCACTGTGCAAGAGAGCAACATGAAAGAATAACTATTCTCTAACTATTTTCCATAATGAAAATCAAGTAGCCTGTTTGCCAGAGCAGCAAAAGGTGACATGATTAGGCAGGTTATGTACAGAACCACAGACTTAAACAAGTGTAGAGGAAGGGAAAGCGAGTATTCTATTGACTAGCGAAAAGGCGACAGCTAAAGCTATTGCATGAAGGTCCTCTGAAACAACTTGACCCAAATGGAATAAGCAGTCCTCACCTTTCAGGGTGGACAATTTCAGGCAAACCTCCAATTTGCCAGTTTACACACACTGAGTGGTATAATGTGATAACACTACCACCACCGACAGCTCCATGAAGGAACCTCCTTATTGCCAGGCCCTAGACTTGAACAAGGGCCCCAAGCTGCCAATATCAGCATGGCAGTTATCGAAGGAAACTAGAGAAGCAGGGAGCATGACCCATCATATAGAAACAAACATCTCAGCAAGAGCCAGAAAGGAGGGAAAGCACATCAAACCATTTAAACAACTAGAAACACCTAATTAGAACACCAGTGTTATTTGTCAAATAAAAATATTTTTAAGAACATGTAGTTTTTCCATACAACATTCACTCTTACAATTTCATATTTCAAGTTCTGGAAACAGTAATTTCTACCCAAAATTAAAGAGAGCACTTCAGGTGCCATAACTGGCAATTTTGAACTTAAAAGGGCTTAATACAAACTTTTTTTTAAAACTGAGTTATTTGGGGTCAAGTGGTGGAAGTTGAAGAATATGCACACTGAATATACTAGCTAGAATCAGTTACAATCCGCTTTCCCATTTAGTACAAACGTCAAAAGGGGCCAAATCTCATCAGATGGATGAAAACAAAACACTAAGATGGAGGTGTACTTTACTATATTAGAGCTAGGTAGAGATTAGAAGACACAATCAGAAAAAAAGGCAACTTTCCATGGGAAATCCAGCAATTGTCTTAAGGTAATTAAGGATACCATAAAAGCTCATGCTGTCAGCATAACCTGCAAGAGATTTCTATTTAAATAAACAGAATTTTACAGCTTAAAAGCCACCACATGATCTAGCTAACCACTTGGTTCCATTTTTACATCCCCTTAGACGTTCTAGTTTAAAACATCTACTTCCCTTGTAAAATCTATTATTGTTCCTCTTGGTTTATACCATATCCTGTCACCTTCTGCATAAAAAGAGTATTCTAAACCTTTCCGCTGCTCCACTCAGTAGAGGTTACTAAAAACATAGATTACTTTTAACAGACATCTCTTACTTGACATTTAAAGAATAGGTTTCATTTAGCAATTTTTACGTGCACCAATTTCAAGTTCAACATCCTAAAAATGAACTTGGTAAATAAATAATGTTAAAAAGAGGTTTCTCCCTGTGCCCTATTTGATGAGTTAAGGTGACAAATGAATTTGAATACAGATTAGTAGACGCCAACCACTCATCTAAGTTTTAATTAGCTAGAATGAGGTTAAACCAGAACACCAACAGCGCCAAAATAAGTGATAAATCCTCAACGATAAGTTATAGGATCATTTCTATCCTGCTGGTAGGAAGCTAACACCCTACTTACATGCGCAGTAAGGCCAGGACAAGTTCACTGCGTTCAACAGTCGTTTTGTTAGCAAAAAGCAGCTTTCTACATTAAACCCAGTGAAGTCAGCGCTGTTAACTGATTGGCTCCACTCAACATTGTGTCGATAATGTAATTCATCTTAAGTGACAAGCGCCGAGTCAGACTCAGTGAAACAGATCAGACGTGAAATCCCAAGAGAAAAAGAGAGAAAAATAACAAAGTGTCGGCCCAGCCCCGGGGCCACGGCCTCCATTCTCTCAACACGGCAACCGAAGCCCTTTGGCACTCACTTCCAGGGTGCTAGTGGTGCTGACGAATAGATCGTCACCCCCCTCCACCTCCCTAAACTCCGAGTCTTCTCCTTCCACATCCTCATCTCCAAACGGAGGAGGTTCTCTCTCTGTCGCCATCTTCTCTGTCCCGGTAAGGCTCCCAAGTCATGTGACCCGCGCCCGAGCCGCGCGCACATATATCACGCTCCCGGGACGTCATCAACTGAGTCATGTGCAGCCTCCGCGTGATGCTCGGAAGCGAGGCGCGTGTTTGGAATGTTGCTCAGTCTCTTTATTGTCCCGACTTCCCCATTGGGGACCAAATCTTCAAAGATAATGTTCTGCGATTCAACCAAAAAAAGATACTTGGACTGAAGGTGAAAGAAAACATAAGCATACTTTTTTTTAATATTGAAAACCTCAGAATGGACTTACCAAGGAAGAAGATGCTGCAAAGGCATAGTGAAGGAGGAGGTAGTTGAGTTAGACTGAAACTTGATAAAGAGGAAGTATTAGATAGTCTGGCTGTAACTAAGTCACAAGAAACTGATAGGAAGTACCGGATGATAACCAGGGAAGTAAGGGTGGAAATTGTAGAGGCACTGACCTGATTCTCTGTAGATATGGAGATAGTGCAGGAGAATGGAAAATTACAAAAAAAAAAGGGTATAAGGATAAATCAAGCAACAAAAGTCCAGTCAGTTTAACCTCAGTGGTAGAAAACCTTTCCAAAACGATAATTTGGGACAAAGCTAATAAGTCACTTGAACATATCTGGATTAATTAAGGAAAGCCAGCATGGATTTGTTGAAGGCAAATTGTGTTTAGCTAACTCGATTGAGTTTTTTGATGAGGTAACAGTGAGGCTTGAAGGTTGAAATGCGGTTCATGTGGTATACATGGGCTCCCAAAAAGTGTTTGATAACGGTCCACTTAACATGCTTGTGAAGTTGAACTAATGGAATAAAAGGGACAGTGGAAGTATAGGTACAAAGTTGGATGAGTGACAGGAAACAGAGTAGTGGTGAATGGTTGCTTTTCAGACTGGAAGAAGGTGTACCATGGGGTTGCTATTAGGACTGCTACATTTCTTGATTTAGGTTAATGGGCTGGACTTGGGTGTATAGAGTATATTTTCAAAATTTACAGATGACACACAGCCTTGAAATTTTGTGAACTGTGAGGAGGATAGTCATAGACTCCAAGAGGCCAAAGACAGGCTGGTGGAATTGGTGGACATATGGCAGGTGGAATTTAATGCAGAGAAGTGCGAAGTGATTCATTTTTCTAGGAAGAACAAGGAGAGATGATATAAAATAAGAGTACAATTCTTACGAGGATGCAGGAGCAGAGGGATCTGGGAATATATGTGCACAAATCATTGAAAGTCACAGGACAGATTAGGAAAGTGGTTTAAAGGCATATGGGATCCTGGGCTTTATAAATACATTAATTGACTACACTCAGAGTGAGGGACTTCAATTTAATGGGTACATTTGAGAAGCTGGGTCTGTTCTCCTTAGAGAAGAAAACGTTGAGAGGAGATTTGACAGAGGTGCTCAAAATAATGAAGGGTCTAGATCGAGTAGAGGGAGAGAAACTGCTTCCATTGGTGGAAAGGTCGAAAACCAGAGGTCACTGATTTAAGGTGATTGACAAAAGAACTGATCGTAATGTGAAGAAAAACTTTTATGCAGCGAGTGGTTAAGATCTCAAATGCACTGCCTGAGGGTATGGTGGAGGAAGATTTAATCCTGGCTTTGAAAAGGGAACTGGATGAGCAACTGAAGGTAAGATATTTGCAGAGCTACGGGGAAAGGGCTAGGGAGTGGGATGTACCTAACTTGCTCTCGCAGGGAGCCAGCATGGATATAACAAGCCAAATGGTTTCTTTGTGTGCTGTAACCATTCTACGATTCTATATAGTTATCATGATTTCAGACTGGCCAGAGTGGTACAAATGGCCGCTGACCCTGGAAAATGCATTGCCAGTTAGATTCAGTTACAAATATAATACCGTCAATAACAACGCAAGTTGGCAAGTACTTCTAAAAACCATTAAAGGTTGTTAGGCCTAGATCCATTTATTTAAACAAGCTCAATGTTATCACCATATCCTTTCAAATACACTTTGTTATATCATTTTCTGCAATAATCTTCCCAGTAACATCTGTTCATTGTCATCACTTAAGGAACGAAGCATTGGATGCTAAAGCAGGGATTTAATTGGCTGAACTGCTTAAAGACATTGCTACCCAGTTCCTCAAAGTGTACAGAATCATTACTATGTGCTGCATAATTGTCATAGAAAGAGGACTAAGTATGCATCTGAGTGATAAGGAGATCTCTGGAACTGCAGGTGCACCTGACGAGAGGAAAAAATGATGGAGGTCTATGATTTGAAGGTCGGGGAGTGTCTGAAACTCTGAACTTGAGGCCATCCAAAACTCATGCCTCTGTCCTAACTCACACCAAGTCCCATTCACCCGCTACCCCTGTGTTTGCTGACCTACACTCCTGGTTAAGCAACACCTTAATTTTAAAATTTTCATTCTTGTTTTCAAATCCATCCATGGCCTGACCTTTCGTTATCTCTGCAATCTTCATCAGCTGCACAACCCTCCAAAATAGCTATGGTCAGCTGTCTCTGGCCTTTTGATCATCCCTGATTTTAATTGTGCCTTCAGTTGCCTGGGCTCCCAGCTCTGCAATCTCCCCTCTAAAGCTCTCTGCTTCTGTGCCTCACTTTCCTCCTTTAGGACACTCCTTAAAACCTATCTCATTGCCAAGCTTTTGGCCATCTGCCCTAATGCCTTCTTATGTGGCTTAGTGTCATATTTTGTTCCATAATGTTCCTGCAAAACACCATTTTATTAGTTAAAAGCACTATATGGATACAAGTTGTTGTTAATAGGGACTACACTAGTGAATGGCAGCTACTCCGACTGCCTACGATATCCTACGCTGCAGTTTCCACAAATTATGCGTTTACTACACTCACGATGACTTGTTAGTTGGCAATGGCAGCTGACACGTAAGGCCCAATTTTAATTCTGTGCAAGTGAGTGGGTTTTGGAGTCACAGGGTGGAATTTAGTCATGAGGTGCAGGTCCCGATGGTGGAAGCAGAATTGTGCACCACTTCGCTTGCATGTCAGAGTGCAGCTTAGCTAACTGAACGAAGACTTGGAGTTCGTTGAGAGGGGGAGTTCAATGAAGGAGGGAAGGAGATGTTCGTTTTTTTTTCTTACCCATAGGAATTGGTTCTTGCTCTACCACACGGAAAGGAGCTAGCTGTTTGGTGAGTATTTGATAAGTGGGTAAGTTTTATTCTATTCCTAAGGTTTAAAATGGTACATAAATTGGTGCTAAGGTTAATAAAATATATAAGAAAGCAACATAAATAACTGAATAATATAACTAAGTCATTATTTAAAACACATTAAGATGGCAGGACAGGTGATGTGTCAAGGCTGCAGCATGTGGGAGCTCCTGGGTAACATTGTGATCCGGGGAAAACACGTCTACAGTAAATGTTTGCAGCTTGAGGAACTTCGGCTCAGAGTCATTGAGCTGGGGGCTAAGCTGCAGACTCTATGACACATCAGGAAGGGGGAAGTTACCTGGATGCTTTATACCAGGAGACAGTTGCTCCAGTTAGGATAGATCTTCTGATTTGGTCAATGGCCAGGGACAGGAGGGTGTGACTGCGAGTGAGGCAGGTAAGGGGACCCAGAGGGTAGGAGTGTGAGCCTTTGTAATTGTCCAATAGGTTTGAGGTTCTCTCAGCTTGTTTGGATGAGAGCAAGGGCTGCAGGGTGGATGAGCAAACTGACCACGGCACTGTGGTACAGGAAGCCATTCAAGTGGGGGAAAAAAAGAATGTAGTGGTAGTAGGGGATAGTATAGTGAGGGGGATTGACACTGTTCTCTGCAACAAAGAGCGAGAGTCCAGACAGCTGCGTTGACTTCCCATGCCAGGGTCCGGGTCATGCTTAGGGCGGGAGAGGAACTTGGAATGGGAAGATCCAGTGGTCGTGGTCCATGTAGGTAGGATAAGGAAAGAGGCTCTGCATGGTCAGCATGAGCCAGGCACCAAATTAAGAAGCAGAACCTCAAAGGTAAAAATTTCTGGAGTATTATCTGAGCCACATCCAAATTGGTATAGGACAGATAAGATTAGAGAAATGAATGTGTGGCTTAAGGACTGGTGTGGGAGAAGTGGGTTCCGGTTTGTGGGGCATTGGCACCAGTATTGAGGAAAGTGGGATCTGCACTGTTGGGACGGTCTACACCTGAACTGTGCTGGGGCTGGTGTCCTTGCAAGCACATAACTAGGGAAGTAGAGAGGGTTTTAAACTGAATAGTGCGGGCAAGGGATCAAATTTGGGAAGATGTGGTAAACCCAAGAGTAGAGGCAAGGCAAGAGAGAAAGGTATTAATGTGGGAAGTGATGAACAGATTGTGACAGGAAGGGACAAAGAGTACAAATCTGAGTAAATCAGCAGATAAGGCTAGACGCTACAAAAAGAATAAAAGGACAAAACTAAAGGCTCTGTATCTAAATGCATGTAGCATTTGAAACAAAGCAAAACTCCTGATAACGCAAATAGAAATAAATAAGTACGATCTGACAGCCATTACAGAGACATGGCTACAGGATGACATAGATTGGGACCTGAATATTGAAGGGTACATGACATTTAGGATAGATAGGAAGTTAGGAAAAGGCGGAGGGTGGTTCTGTTAATTAATGATGGTATTAGCACATTAGAGAGGGATGACCTAAGTTAAGGAAACCAGGATGTAGAAGTGGTTTGGTTTGGTGTAGAAGTGGTTGAGAAGAGAAATGGTAAAGGCAAGAGGTCACTTGTGGGAGTGGTGTACAGACACCCTAATTGTAACTACATGGTAGGACAGAGTGTAAAAGAAGAGATAATGGGAGCTTGTCAGTAAGGTACAACAATAATCATGAGGGATTTTAATCTACATATAGACTGGAAAAACAGATGGGCAAAGGTAGTTTGTAGAATGTTTTCGGGATAGATTCTTAGAATAGCACGTTCTGGAGCCAACCAGAGAGCAGGCTATACTGGACCTAGTACTGAGCAACAAGATAGGATTAATTGATAACCTCATAGTGTAGGCACCCCTAGTCACAGTGATCATAATGTGATTGAATTTTACATTCATTTTGAGGGAGAAATGAGTGTGTCTAAGACTAGTATTTTAAACTTAAATAAGGGTAATTATGAGAGCATGAAAGTGGAGCTAGCTGAAGTGAACTGGCAAATGAGGTTAAGGGATAGGTCAATAGAAGTTCAGTGGCAGACATTTAAAGGGATATTCCAGAATATGCAGAATAGATACATTTCAATGAGAAAGAAAAATTCCAAGGGAGGGCCCACTATCCATAGTTAACTAAAAAAGTTGAAGACAGTATCAAACTTTAAGAAAAAGCGTATAATTAAGCAAAGATGGGTGGCAGGTCAGAAGATTGGAAAGAATATAAAGACCAGCAAAGCATGACAAAAAGATTAATAAGGAGGGAAAAATAAGGAGGGAAAAATTAGAGTATGAGAGAAAGCTAACTAGTAATAGAAAGACGGATAGCAAGAGTTTCTATAGATATTTAAATAAGAAAAGAGTTAACAAAGTGAGTGTCAGTCCTATAGAAAGCATGTCTGGGGAATTGATAATGGAAAGTAGGGAGATGGCAGATGAATTAAACAGGTATTTTGCTTCGGTCTTCACAATAGAGGACATAAGTAACATCCTGGAAATAGCTGTAAATCAGGAAATGGAAGGAAGGGAGAAACTTCGGAAACAACAATCACTAGGGAAGTGATATTGAGCAAATAGTAGGCGCTGTGGGCTGACACATTACCCAGGTCCGGATGGACCTGTTATGGCACAGCCAATGGTAAATGCTGAGCTGCTCAAATTCCAAAGGGAAACTTGAAATAACTGCCACAACTGTTTTGCAATTTATATATTTATTTTGAGATGCGTATCTTGAATTCAGTAGTAAACAAGTCCACTGAGCCTTAGAGGGTTTTTATAAAACTAAATTAAACATTTATTAATAAAAGAAAAAGATTTTAAGCACATACATAGGTCTACAAATTACTTCTATGATAACTCCCAGCTCCCTGATTAACCGAACTCCCAGTTACACCTCCGTTAAGGCAGCAGTAAAACACACAGATTTAAACAGACCCAGGCAAAGCACACAGCCTCAACAGTCAAATTCAAAGTGAGTTTTCTCAGCTTCAGTTCCTTGTAGACAGCAGCTTGAGGCTTAGATGCTGGAGGCTTTTCACACTTGTGTTAGATCTTAAAATGCCTGCCCTTACAAACAGCCTTCTCTCCTTTATGCATATTTTCCCCTTTGAATGCAAATTTCCATTGTTTCACTATGTCTTTGGACTTTACTTCTCTAATAATAAAAATCTATCATAGTACTAATTTCACCAGTAGCCTTTGGGAAAAATAAACACACGGTCTCTTAACTTCTTCCAGCTAGGTGTAACATTTCACCCCCTCTTTTGAATTCAGGCAACTCTGGATTATTTAAAAATGCAAATGTTCCCTTTGCATCTCACATTCTAAAACTTTGCCTGTATTTTCCTATTTAGCATTTCAAACCTAGCTTCTCTTCGTACATCAAAGCCTTCAGACCAGCTGTCTTTAATTCAATTAAGACCCCCCCCCACAAACACATGCATGTGCGCACACCCATAGACACAGGCCCTACTATTACTCTATATTACAAAAATTCCAATAACAATATGAAAATTATTATATCTCCCTGACAATTCTAAGGTCTTGAAAGAATTGGCTAGTGAGATAGTTGATGCATTGGTTTTCATTTTCCAAAATTCACTAGGTTTGGGGAAAGTGCCATTAGATTGGAAAATAGCAAATGGAACTCCTTTATTCAAAAAAGGAGGGAGACAGAAGGCAGGGAACTACAGGCCAGTTAGCCTAACATCTGTCATAGGGAAAATGTTAGAAGGTATTATTAAAGATGTTATAGCAGTGCAGTTGGAACAGTTCAAGGCAATCGGGCAGAGTCAACATGTTTTTGTGAAAGGGAGGTTATGTTTAACCAACTTATTGGAGTCCTTTGAAGGAGTCACATGCTGTGGATAAACAGGAACCGGTGGATGTACTGTACTTAGATTTCCAGAAGGCACTTGATAAAGTGCCACATCAGAGGTTGTTGCAGAAAATAAAAGCTCATGGTGTAGGGGGTAACATATTGGCATGGATAGAAGGAAACAGAGTAGGCATAATGGGTCTTTTTCTGGTTGGCAGGATGTCATGAGTGGTGTGCCACAGGGATCAGTGCTGGGGTCTCAACCTTTTACAATTTATATAAATGACTTGGATGAAGGGGCTGAAAGTATGGCTGCTAAATTTGCTGACAACACAAGGAAAGTAGGATATGGATAGGTTAAGTGAGTGGGCAAAGGTCTAGAAAATGGAGTAAAATGTGGGCAAATGTAAAATTGTTCATTTTGGCAGGAAGAATAAAAAAGCTTATTATCCAAATGGTGAGAGATTACAGAGATCTGAGATTCAGAGGGACCTGGGTGTCCTAGTGCATGAATCACAAAAGGCTAGTGTGCAGGCACAGCAAGTAATTAGGAAAGCTTATACAATATTATAATTTATTGTGAGGGGAATTGATTACAAAAGTAGGGAGGTTATGCTTAAGTTGTACAGGATATTGGTGAGACCACATCTGGAGTATTGTGTACAGTACTGGTCTCCTTATTTAAGAAAAGATGTAGATGTTTTGGAAGCAGTTCAGAGAAGGTTTACTGGACTAAGACCAGGAATAGGTGGGTTGTATAATGAGGAGAGGCTGGACAGGTTAGGTTTGTATCCATTGGAATTTAAAAGAGTAAGAGGTGACTTGATTGAAACCTTTAAGATCCTGAGGAGTCTTGACAAGGTGGATGTGGAGAGGATGTTTCCTCTTGTGGGAGAATCTAGAACTAGGGGTCACTGTTTTAAAAATAAGGGGTCGCTCATTTAAGACAGAGATGAGGAGAAATTTTTTCTGAGGTTATTGAGTCTTTGGAACTCTCCTCCCCAAAAGGCAGTGAAAGAGGAGTCTTTGAATATTTTTAAGGCAGAGCTCGATGGATTCTTGATTAACAAGGAGGTGAAAGGTTATCGGAGATAGGCAGGAATGTCGGGTTGAGGTTACAATCAGACCAGCCATGATCTTATTGAATGGCGAAGCAGGCTCGGGAAGCCTACTCCTGCTCCTAATTCATATATTCGTATACTTGCTGCAATGCCCAGAATTTCATGTAAATTTTAAAGGGCTGGCGGCAACAACATAGGGCATGAACGATCACGTAGTTGGAGCGGGCGGGAAATGGCCAAATCCGCCATCAGGTATTTATAGTGCAGCTCTGGGTGGGTTATAAAAAGCCCCCTGGACAAACATGCAGGCTTTGCCAGCAGGGAGCAGAACTGCTGAGGGACAAAATTTGCAGATTTGGAAGGATATCGTCTGGAAGCCAAGCCTTCAGCCCTCACTTTTGCAGCTTTAAATCTTCTACCCCCATCATTCACCCCTTCATGATTCTATATCATCTTCAAAGGCACTGAAGAAGATGATGACCTTCCGCTAGAGGAGCTTCTTGACGTTGGTTGGCTCTTTCCTGACAGAGTTCATGAGGATGAAGCCATTGCAAAAGCAGGTGATCTGTTGGAAGAAGAGGTCCTAGATTTTGCTACACTCTTTGACTCCACTGCTAATGCAGTTGAAATCTCTGGTGTCTTTTGTAAGGAGCCTCAGCTATTTGTTGCAGAAGGCACTGAAGAACTAAATTCATCTACTTGTTCCGCTGAACCCACCAATGAGGTGCATCAACAGTTGTTGCCTGACAGTAAGCTATCCAGGGAGAATGAGGTACTTGATTCTAAATTGGATCAGACTGCCAGGGGAAGTTTAGAGTTTCTTAGTTTTCTACAAATGTAAGGTACAGCCCACACCTGAATCCCATCAGCATGTCACAAATACATTCAAATCGTCTTTCAGTGAAGAAGCAGAGGCCCAAACTACAGAGCTTCTACAGCAGGAATTTCATCCAGATCCAGATCTGGAGGTTTATTCCATTGTTGAAGGTGGTGCAATCCTACCTTCTCCTGCTGACACCGTTATCCCATCACCTATGGCAGAGCAGCCTCACGCTGAAACAAGCATGGCAATGATACCACTACCTACGGAAAGTACAAATTCTACCCTAATAGTAGTAGGGAAGTCATATTTTCTTCTTAACCTGCAATGTCTTCAGGATGTTCTTCATTCTTTCCCTCACATACCAAATTTATCCAAATCTCAGGTATTGAGTACTTCTTTCATCATCACTACAGCAGTGATTGATACAGCTGTGAAATTCTACCCTGAAGTTGAAGATGCTTCCTTTTCTTAGGCCTTTCCCCTGCGTGCAAAGCAGAAGCAGAAGATTACTGAGCATGTCAGTTTATTCTCTTTCTATTCAAAGTGGTGCAATCATCCATGCGCTGAAGTTTTCTCTCTCGAATCAGTTTTTCATGGGATTTACAACCTTTGTGGCCAGGTCGGCGTAAAGGTCACAGCCCATGTATCAGTCGTCAAAAGCTGCTATCGCACCCTCCCAATGTGTTTGCCTTCCAAGAAGGAGACAAGGGAATGCATACATCCACAACATCCTCCAAGACAGCCGAGAGCACTCTTGGAGACTGAAGCCTTGGCTGACAGTGACTTGGGGAGGATAGGAGTTGGGTTGAAACTGTAAACAGCACAGGAGGTTTACAGACTTTGGAAATGTTATGTAAATAGTTTAACAGAAGAATATAACAGTTTGAGATTATAACTGGGGGAGATATAGAATAATGGGTTAATGGTTATGTTAATGAGACCATGATGATATCAATGATATGTGTCATCAAGGGTCATATGACCAAGACGCTCCGAGAGCAGGACGCAGAATAGTCTGTGTCTCAGAAACCATGTGCTTACCCTGAGGTTTTTGTAAATGGTTCTTAATAAATAGTTTCAAGAAAAACTACTAACCGACTTTCCAAAGTCTGTCATAGTACAAGCAAAGTCTCATCAAGGTGTGGTAAGACAACAAAGCATAGTACCAGTAAAACCTCACCAAAGCTCGGTGAAAACACGAAATACCTGCTGTTGTGGTCACTTTGACAAACGGACCACAGGAGTCTCAGATACAGGTCACGATCGTTTATTCGAGCAATTGCAAGGAAAACACCATCTCAATACAGCTTGAGACAGTACTCTGTTAAATTACAAGTGTTCAACATATTTATACATTATTGGTCATGTACAAGAACAGTTTCCAGATTCCGATCTCGTCAACATATAGGTTTACATTAAACGGACATCTCTGGTAACAGGTACATGCATCGTGTGTCCCTATTTTCACCCAGGCAGAGACCTTCTAAGCTGGGACCGTCTGTCCTCCCCCTATCTGTTGAAGAGCACACTTAATCTATGTTATTGCCATCCTCTAACTCCAGTTTAACTTCCAGGACCTTGCTGGTGATTGCAAAGCCTGAGGGTGTACAAAGTTTGAGAGTGTATAAGGTTCATCTGGTTTAACTGTTTAATTGTTGATTTACTGATTTGCGCTGGCGTGTCAATAGATTCTAATTTAAGTAATTCATTCCCTTATAATGAATTCTCCCTAACCATAAATTCTCATTTACTTTCTTCCCCCTAACACCTGCCATTAGTCCCCCTCCTGGTGGCCCCATTAAATTCCACCCACATCTCAGAATAAGAGGTCAGCTATTTAAGACTGAGATCATCAGAAATTTCTTCACTCAAAGGGTTGTGAATCTTTGGAATTCTCTACCCCAACAGCTGTGGACTCTCAGTTGTTGAGTATATTCAAGACACAGGTCAATGAATCTTTGGGTACCAAGGGAATTAAGGAATATGGGGATAGTGCTGGATGATGTTGAATGGTAAAATCCTTTGAAAAAGTGAAAACTTGTCAATTAGTTTATTTCTGTTGGCATTATGGGGATTCCTGTCTTTTAAAAAGTTAATGGTCTCTGCAAGTATCATAACAATGGTGGAAAGACTTGATAGTCAGGAGGTGAGTCACTTTCCGCCAAAAAGTCTCTGAATTACTCTTGTAGCCACGGTATTTATGGCTGGTTCAGTTAAATTTCTGGTCGATGGCGCCCTCCAGGATATTGATGTTGGGGGATTTGATGATGGTAATGCCGTTGAATGTCAAGGGGAGGTAGTCATTGCTTGAAAGCTGTGTGGTATGAATGTTACTTTCCTCTTAACAGCCCAAACTTGAATGCTGCATTGGGGCACAGACTGCTGCGTTATCTGAGGAACTGTGAAAGGAGCTGTGAATGGAACTGAACACTGTGTGTTCAGCAAACAATCCCCACTCTGTGATGTTATGATGGAGAGAACGTCATTGATGAAGCAGCTGAAGAAGGTTGGGCCTGGGGCACAGCCCTGGGGTTCTCCTGCAGTATGTCCTGGGATTGTGCCAGTCAATGGAGAGCTTTCCTTATTCTCCCCATAGACTTTAGCTGTACTATGGCTCCTTTATGCCACACCTGGTCAAATAATGCTTTGATGTCAAGGACAGTAACTCTACCTTTGGTATCATCTCTGGAAGTCAGTCATTTTGTCCATATTTGCATCAAGGCTGTAATGAGACCTGGAGCTGAATGTACCTGGTGGAACGCAAACTGAGCATTGGTGAGCAGTTTATTGGTGAGTAAGTCTGGGAAGAGTTGTGCATGCTGGTGTATCTCGGACAATGTTATCGTGATTATATTCAAGCAGGGAGACAGGTCCGATTGTGGTAACTACAGAGGAGCTTCCCTACTGTATGCCATAGGGAAGCTCATTGTAAGGATCCCCCTCAGTCGCCTTCTCCCAGTGGCCGAGGAACTCCTTCCACAGTCACAGTGCAGTTTTCACCCTTTGAGAGGCAACACAGACATGATCTTCTCTGTGTGGCAAGTTCAAGAAAAATGCAAGGAACAGCACCAACCACTACTTTTCCAACCTCACAGAAGTCTTTGATGATATTAACTGTGCAGGCTTATGGAGTACCCCCCTCAAATTTGACTGCCCACAGAAATTTGCCATCATCCTCTGCAAGCCATGATCCTCATCAGTGTTTCTGTTTTGTCCAACACAGACCCTATCTCAGTGAAGACTGGAGCCAAACAAGGTTGTGTCATTACACCAGCACTCTTCTCCATATTCTTTGCTGCAATACTGCACCTAACCTCCAGCAAGTTGCCCACAGGTGTGGAAATAATGTACAGAAGAGACAGGCAACTGTTCAACCTATGCTGCCTTCAATCCAAAACCAAAATCACTCCAACTTCAGTCGTTGAACTTCAGTTTGCAGATAATGCTTTTATGTACACTCACTCAGGCATTGAGCTCCAGGTCATTGTCAACTCCTTCAAAGCATATGAGAAAATGGGCTTTTCACTAAGCACCTGGAAAGCTAAGGTCCTCTTCCAACCAATTCCTACAGTACATCATCTCTTCCCATCGATTAAGATGAACGGTGAGATGCTAGAAAATGTGGACCATTTTCCATATCATGGGAGCCTTCTCTTGATGAGGGCAAGCACAGATGACAAAATTCTTCTTCACCTCCAATGTGCCAGTTCAGCCTTTGGCCAACTGAAGAAAAGAGTATTTGAGGACCAGGATCTCAAACCCAAGACTAAGATAATGGTTTACTGAATAGCAGTGATTCCCGCACTCCTTTATGCTTCGGAGACTTGGACATCCTATATCACGCACCTCAAAGTACTGGAGAAGTACCACCAACGGTGCTTTCGCAAGATCATCCAAATCTGCTGGCAAGAAAGGCGATCCAACAGCAGTGTCTTCTCCCAAGCCAAGATGTGCAGTATAAAGGCACTAGTCACTCAAAACCAGCTCTGCTGGGAGGGACATGTAATTTGAATGCCTAACAACAGACTCCCTGAAGCAACTATTCTACTCGGAACTTAGTCACATCAGGAGGCTCCCAGAGGGACAACAGAAAAGCTTTTGGGGTGTTCTCTAAGCATCCCTGAAGAGATCAAACCTGCCTGCTGACTCATGGGAGTCCCTGCCTTGTGACCGACCAAAATGGCGGAGGTTCACTTGGGAAGGCACTGAACACATCGAAAGATTTTGTCAGGTGCATGCAGAGGCAAAGTCGAGGCACAGAGAAAGTACGCAAACCTCCAAACACTTCATCTTTGTGACTCTCGAGCACTCCATGTCCACGTATGGCAGAGTCTGCGGATTGGACTTATCAGCCACCTCAGAACACAGCAAATTGGAGTGGGAGCAAGTTGTCCTTGGTCCCAGGGATTGCCTAAGAGAAGAGTTGAGTAAATGGTGCTTGCTAGCACTGTTGATGACACCTTTCATCGTTTTGCTGACGATTAAGAGTAGGCTGATGGGGCAGTGATAAATTGGATTTAGCTTTTTGTGGACACATCTGTGCAATTTTCCACTTTGTCGGGTTATGACAATGTTGTTGCTGTACTGAAGCAACTTTTCCAGAGGCACAGCTAGTTCTGCAGCACGTCAGGATTACATTACAGCCAGGATATTGTCAGGACCAATAGCCTTAGCTGCACCCAGTGCACTCAGCCGTTTCTAGATATCACATGGAGCGAATTGATACTGGCTTAAGATTGGCATCTGTGGTGGTGTGGACCACAGGAGGAGGCCGATGTTCTTCCTTAAATGGAGAGAGAAGTTTTGTCTGCTCCTGGAGTAGACAACTTCCTTGGTTGTTCTTCCTGCAGCCAAACCTGCAGCACTTCATCAGTGATTGCGCAGTTTTTCCTATAATGCTCCTTCTAGTCATACTTTCTGACAGCTACTGATATCTGTTGCAGAAAAACGTGTTCAGAGGATGGGCTCTGAAGCTGGAGATAAGTGAGTGAAGCGCCCTCTCTCCAACGTTTTGAAATTTAAAACAGAAAAAAGGCATTTGCAGCTAGGCCACCTTTGTCGGGCGAGGGGGAGGTTGTGTTTGGAACAGGGTGGCCTGCAGCTGCTGTTGATCCCATGGAGGGAGGGAGGACCGCTAAGCCTGTCCGGTGCCAGGGGCCCTGGTGGCTGACTCCAGGCAACTAAACTGACCCAACGGTCTGGGGGAACCTGGAGGCCAACTGGAAAATCCCAGTCGGCCTCTGACAACAGGCCTTTAATAGAACCTTAAACAGATCACTTTGAACCCCACCCCCATTCCACTTTCAGGAAAATGTCCCGGGGTGGGATAGAGCTGGGGAACCAGCACATTGGTTGGCGGTGCTATTTTTTTTTGCACCTGCCTGCCTCCATGTCCACCCCATCGGGGCCCAAATATTCAGCCCTTGGTTTAAGAGTGTAAAATGCAACAATGTGGTAGTTCTTAAAGTGTTACAGCTTCCCCTAAAAGGTGCAATTGTGATTGCAGAAAAAAATTGACTAATTGGTCTTGGAAATTCTCTGGGAGATTGGCAGATCCGCATCAAATATCAGGATAGAAGGAAGACATATGAATAGTGTTGCTACTTGAGTATAAAAATTTGGAGGGCCTGCTGCATGAATTGCACAAAAGGATGGTGGCCTTATTTAGGACTGAAAGTCACTCTCCATATAAACAGGTGCCAGCTGCAAGAAGGGAAGTTATTAATCATGCCAAGACAGTAAACCACGTCCTTTGCACCCGCTGTAAATGAGGAAGAAGTTTGCTATTATCATTAGGACGGCAAAAATAACACTAATTCTCAATTTTCCTCATACTTCTTGGTGGTGCATCAATCATGGAACAAACCTAAAATGGGAATTTCCATACCATTTGGAACAATGCACACTCATTCATGGTGCCAATGCTGCATGGCACACTTTGTTTGAAATTACATAGCATAAGAAATAGGAGCAGAAGTCAGCCATTTGGCCCATTGAGCCTGCTCTGCCATTCAATAGATCGTGGTTAATCTTATTGTGGCCTTCACTCCACTTTCTTGCCTGCAGCCATAACCCTTGATTCCCTTGTAGATTAATAATCTAATGCAGCCTCCACTGCTGTCTGTGGTAGAGAATTCCAAAGACTAACGACCCTCGAGAGAAGAAATTGACCCTCATTCCCATCTTTAATAAGAGACCCCTTATTTTGAAATCAGAGGCCGGCAGCTAACCATTGCTGGCAGACTCTTTGTACATTCAGCAGCTTTGACACTCATAAAATTTCCAGTACCCAATATGTTACCACCCCCTCACTCACCCACTCTCACCCACCCACACATCATCCACCCACTTACTCACCCGACAACTCACCCGCTCACCACCCGCTCACTCACCAACCCACTCACCTGAGTAACAATCCACACCAACCTACTCACCCACCTGCTCAGTAACCTACTCACTCACTAAAAGCTATTCTCTTAAAGGGGCATGTCCTCTCTTCATCCACGCTTGTCAGTCTTGCCCTGGACAGGCTGCGCTGGCCCATTTCTGCTGCAGCCAAGATTGGGAATAACAGCAGAAAATATGCAGTATAGTCGGGGTGCTGATCGATATATCTGGGCAATTACCTTTTTAATTGATAAATATCTCTAATTGGTTGAATACATAGGAACATAGGAAATAAGAATAGGCCATTTGGCCCCTCAAAACTGCTCTGCCATTCAACTAGATCATAACTGATCTACCTCAATGCCATTTTCCCACATTATCCCCATATCCCTTCATGTCTTTAATATCTAGAAATCTATTAATATCTGTCTTGAACATACTCAATGACTGAGCTTCCCACAGCCCTCTGGGGTAGAGAATCCCAAAGATTCACTACCCATCTGGGTGAAGAAATTCCCCTTCATCTCACTGCTAAATGGCCTACCTCTTATTCTAAGACTATGCCCCCTGGTTCCAGGCACCAGTGGCCAGGGGAAATATCCTTCCTGCATCTACCCTGTTGAACCCTCTAAGAATTTTATGGGCAGAATTTTGCCCTTGACGTGCAGGCTTGGCGGGGGTGGCCGGGAAGTCGACCGCCGCCAGCGATTGGCAGCGCACAGCGATTTTATGTGGGCGAGTCAATGAAGGCCCGCCCAGCGTGATAACGTGAGCGGCAGCGCTGAGCGCTGCCTGTGTGGGTGGGGGAGGAGGGCGAGCAGGCCTAGCATGTAGTTCACGCATGTGCACAAAAGAGCGCTGAATAATTTCCCTAAGGCATGGAGCTGCCTCGGAGATGAAGAATATATTGAACAAATTATTGAACATCAGAAAACTTTAATAAAACGTCCCCTCATGTGACTCTGTCACATGAGCAAGGCCATGTTTTTAAATTAAAAAATAAAGTTTTTATTTTATTTGTATTTGCTTTTAGAAACCTCATCCCAACCCGCTGCTGGCTCCAGCACGCACCCGCCGACCAAACTATCACGCAACTGCACATTGACATTGGCACATTCGGCCGACGTCAATGTGCATCATTTTGCGCCTGGTCGACTCGGGCACATGCCCGCCCACCGAGCGTAATTTTCTGCCCTGTATGTTCCAATGAATTCGCCTCTCGTTCTTCCAAACCCTAGAGAATACAGGGCCAGTCTCCTCAATCTCTCCTCAAAGGACAATCCTGCCATCCCAAGAATCAGTGTCGTGAATCTTCTTTGCACTACCTCTGTGGCTTGTTGCACCTGCATGTTAACTTTCAATGCATCATGAACATGGACACCCAGGTCCCTTTGGACATCAACACTTCCCAATATTTCACTGTCATACATTGGTTAGTCTAGCTTCGGAATGATTACTGAGATGTTGGTATGTTCAAAGAATAGCTGATTCATTATATACAACTGAACTGTGTAAAGCTATCCATAACTAGACGTTGCGCTTTTGAAGCCCTCTCAACTCCATGCCATGTGTCCTCTTACATCAACATTAAGAGGCTTGCTACTTACACAGTCCCACACATTAACCCTTACAAACCCCAATGCTACATCTCTCCCCATATCTTTGTCCATGTTTTTTTCATTCCTATTTTCATACTACCCCATCTCTCCCCAAGCCTCTGACATCACAGATTCAATCTGTCCCAACTCTCCCTGATCATGTTCTTGTCAGACTTAGAAGATTAGTGGTCTGTTTTTGAACTTCTTTTCTTGACTTGGATTGTCTTTATTGAAAGTTGTATCTGGTTCGTTCTTAATTTCTGAAGCAAAGTCTGTTTCTTCCAAATGTATGACTGTCATCTTTGATGAATAGAAATAAGATTCCTTCAGCTTCTGCTATCTTCTGAAGTATGTACTAAATAAGATCTCTGATTATTATCTCTCTGGACTGTTACTTCTTTCCCTTGGTCCGACTTCTGGATCTGAACTGGATCTGTTTCCTCCTCTCTTTACAGTTATACTTTTCTGGATCACATTTCCCTCTCTCTTTGTTTGATTTTGCAGGTTTATCGCTCTCTTTGCATTTCACACACGCACACTATCCTTCTTAATTTTGCCCTCTTTCCTCTTTATTTTTTTCTGTCCTTCCTTACTTCTGGAACGATGACTCCTTGCAGTCTCTTGTTCTTGAACACTCACATCCTTCAACCAGCTGTAAAGGTCATTAATAAAAGCATCTACTGATTCAACTGGTTTCTGGACCCTTTTGTTGAATTTGGCCCTTTCCAGAATCTTATTGCTCCTCAGGTTGAAATATTTATTGAAGGCTTTTAGGACTTCTGGACTTCTGGCCCTGGAAGTAATTATTTGGGTAGGATGGGAAGCTGTGAGGAATCTACCTGACCAATGTCTTGGTTTCCCTCAAAATCCAGCAGACCTGGTTTCTCAATAAGTTCACTTTCTTCCCACATAGAAAAGGTGGGCATTGCGTGGCTTGGTTCCATGTCTAGTTTTCGACCTGTTTGACTGCGAGCACCCTTGATGACTGCTTTTGGTGGATGGAATAAGAATAGATGTACTTTCTAGAAGGTCACCACTGTTGAATAAATGTGGTATTTGAACAGAGTATTCCGTCACCAGATTTTCACCTTCCACTTTCGAAACAATACTACAGAGTGAAGAGTGGTAACTCTGATTCTCGTGTTTTTTCTAGTCTGATTGTTTCATTGTGCATTTGTTGAGAATGGGCTTCGCCCCTCCTGGACATCCTCCTGCAAAGTGCTGGACTATCAATCACTGTGAAGTGTCAAAAAGTCAGCACTGAAGTCACGATCCAGATCTTCATTGCTGTTGAATAGCTTCATTTCTGAAGTCTCCCTTGGATTCTTGCTGATTGTTTTCTTCCACTTGCCTGATAAAATTGAGGTCTGTTCAAGCTCTTCTACTTAAAAGAGAGAATTCCTGATTCTGTAGAACATTCAATCTTTCCAATATCTGCCTTCTTTGTACCGGACTGTTGCCTGTAACTTTCCCCTGACTTTTAGTTCGATCCCTCCTGGACCATATAACTGGGTTTCCATTGGCTGCAGGCATTGTGTTGGTAACCACGGCCCATTGTCTGATAAAATCATTATGCTCGCTCCAGTATCTAGTTTAAAGTTGATGATTGCTGGTGACACATATACATATACACATGTAACCGGTGAGACAAACAGAGGTCCGTAAACAAAACAGGACAATACTGCAAGGTGAAGAAAAGCCTTGGCTCAGGAAACCTCCAGTAATCATGCAGTTCCTCAAGACCAGGAAGACCTCACCGTAGAAACAACCATACAACTGGTGAGACAAACAGAGGTCCGTAACATCTTGTACTTTCCCTCCAAATTGTACCTTCTTTTCAGATGGTTCTTTTACATTCCTGGGCTTAAGGAACTGTATGGTCACTGGAGGTTTCCTGAAGCCAAGACTTCGTTGATAGCCTTATGCGTGAAGACTTTTTCTTTGAAGCCTATGAAGTTAGAGGTTTTACTTCTGTGCATCTTCCTGAAATGGCCAATTCTTCTCCAAGAAAGCATTCCGCAATGTTTACAGGGCAGCGTTCTTGCCTGTGGGTCTTTTTAGTGCCACAGCACTGGCAGGGTTTTATGACATCTTGTACTTCCCCTCCTAATTGTACCTTCTTTTCAGATGGTTCTTTTACATTTCTGGGCTTGAGGAACTGTATGGTCATTGGAGGTTTCCTGAGTCAAGGCTTTTCTTCACCTTTCAGTATTGTCCTATTCTGTTTATGGACCTCTGTTTCTCACCAGTTGTATTGTTTCTAAGATGAGGTCTTCCTTAGATTGCAATAAGTCTGATAGGAATTCATCGGTGACACTGACTACAATATGGTTTCATGTTAATTCTGTTTTTAGGTCTCCTTACTCACATCCTTCAACCAGCCTGTAAAGGTCATTAATAAAAGCATCTACTGGCTCACCTGGTTTTGGACCCTTTTGTAAGCTTTTGAATTTGGCCCTTTCCAGAATCTTATTGTTCCTCGGGTTAAAATAGCTATTGAAGGCTTTTGAGACATCTTCCAGTTTATCAGAGGCTTCACTGATGTCCTGTCTTGCAATAACATCATCTGCTACTGTTCCTATGGAGTAATGTGTTGACTTGTTCAGCTTACCACTTACTGTCCAATCCTGAAGCAATTCAGAACCTCAAGCATCTTTTTCTCCAAAGTGCCCAGTTTTAAGTTTGATTTGGTCCACCCACGTGTCCGTAAATTTAGGATCCGTGGCTTTTCTAAGATATTAGGTGTTTTACCTGACGTTTTACATTTCCCTTCCAGTATTTGTAGCTTTCCTACGCTGTTCAGAAACCTGCTGTGGTCACTGTCTCTCCCTGGGGGATCTTTCAACTAAACTTGCTATTTATTTCTTGAATCCTAAATAGCTGTTGAAAATTACTCTGCTTTAAGTTATTTCAATAATCTCCCCACTCCCTTCCCCAGGAGCATTGAGAATTTGCAGCCATTTTTTTTTTCTTTAATGATGTAATGGTGCCAACCTCAGACCCAGGCTGCAGGGTCTTCTGTAACCCGCCTTTTCCAGTGCTGCCTGGCCATTGCATTGTTAAAATTGATTTTTTATTTCCCCCCCTTTCTAAGGGTTGAACACCACTTCCACTGTCTTTGCTTGGTTCTTCGACTCAAAGCCTACAATCGCTGGATCTGGATTTTCTTTACAGACCACCACGTGCTGCGGTGCAGCTCTGACTGACTTTAAAAGTTGATTTTCTGACTCCACTTCATCTGCAGAGCAGCTTTAGAGTTCTTCTAACTGTACTTTATAGAATTCTGCAGTTTTGGAGCCACTTTTACAGGTCAGACACTTAACCTTCTTTAAAGTTGAATTTTCAGTATTTTGGGGTCCAACACTGCTGCCACCATATTGTGCATTGGTTAGTCTAACTTCGGAATGATTACTGAGATGTTGGTATGTCCGAACAATAACTGGTTTATTATATACAACTGAACTATGTACAGCTATCCATAACTAGATGTTATGCTGCTGAAGCCATGAACATTTTCCCTTTTAACTCCTTGTAATGTGTTCTCCTACATCATCATTATGGATGGTAGGTGCTATTTACACAGTCCCACACATTAACCCTTACAAACTCTAATACTACATTCACCATTTAAGAAATATTCTGCATTTCTGTTTTTCCTACCAAAATGGAATATAATGTGGAAATATGTGAAGTTATCCATTTGGGATGTTTTTGCCTACTCACTTAGCCTGTCTAAACCCCCTTGAAGCCTCTTTATATCCTCCTCACAACTCTCACTCCCATCTAGGTTTGTGTCATCAGCAAACTTGGAAATATTAAATTTGGCTCCCACATACAAATCATTGATGTAGATTGTGAATATCAAAGAAGTACAAATGTTGGCTCTAGTGAACATTGTAGCTTGCTTGCTACATCTGTCTTCAGCTTATTTTGTAGATGTCCCCAGTGGCAGTGTTGGACAATTTTTAAAAATTCATTTATGAGATGTAGGTGTTGCTGGGTAGGCCAGCATTTATTGCCCATCCTGTGGTATGGAAGTTGAGGGCAGCTAGGATCTTAACACCCATTGGCAGGACATGTGGTTGAGATTGGCTGTAAGTCTTCTTGCACCACGTACCGTTACTCTCTAGTAGTTTTCTTTGGAAAGCAAAGCCTCCCCAAGGATGGCTCCTCTGTTAAATGCAGACAGGAGTGTTTCTGTATGTATACTTTTGTGGGGATATTAGTACGCACATTGCTATGTGCCCACAGTACTTATTTTTCTCCTTAAAAGCAAAATTAGAAGGAAATTCCCAATGGCACCTATCCAAAGTGGGGCAACCCTTTAGCAAATGTATACAGGCAGATGGTAAAATAAGTGAAAATGCCAAAAATACAAATAATGGTACAAACAGATCAATTTTTCCTGGTGATGCGGAAGAGATGTGTTGATTACCATCCCAAAACTGAGCAGAATGAGAAAAAGAATCTATGCTACTGATTGCAGGATATGAAGGAATGACAAGTTCCTCTTTTCTATCATGCGTAGCAAAAATATAAACGTGTTTATAAAGAACAGATTTATAATTTCACTATACCTAATAGAGTGAAAAAGATCTACCAAGGTGAGGTAAAAAAACAAGACATGTCGCAGTAGATTTACACCAATTGTTTAATTAGTAATCTTCACAAACAAATAAGGCAGAGAAAACAGAAACAGCTGTGACTCCAACTCCATTGTGTCTGCATTATTTCAACAGGCAAATTTACAGATACAATTTAAATATATGTAGAGAACCAACACCCTCCCTGTTATGCATGTGAAATGTATAAATTGTTCCTTAATCAACTCATTTACAAGTGCTCAAGTTCAGGAAGGTAAATTTATTGGGGCCAATAATACAGTTAAAGCATAGTGATGCTACTTTCACAGCAAATCACTTGCTGGTTGTGTGTCTGCATCAGAGATTTGGCCTCACGTGAAAATATCAGAACACCCCAAAAACTATTTTTGCGGTTCTCCTAGTGCATAATGCGTGTCATACTGAGAATGTCACAAAGGTGGCTGGAAGGCAGTGCTGTTAAGAACTGCTGCCCTTCACATGACAACATTTGGAAAAGTGCATGCCACCTCCTTTGAGAAGCTGGCCTTCAAAGGCCTGGCACCATATGCATCATAATGGAAGGATGGCCTGATTAAAAGGAGAAGGACATCAGAAAGAAAATTTAATTATTTTAAGGCACTCCAGCTGTGTTGTGGGGTTTGGTCTAATGAAAGGAGGGGGTATTAATTATGGACTTGCACATATTTATTGCTCCAATATTTTGGGGCATAGAGCACATTGAAGGCTGAATAGGCTTCAGCACCCGATAGGGCATGCAGGGTTGAAAAGCTGCAGGCCAATCAGTTAATAGTCCTGTGGAGGGGCTTTCCCTTCAACCTGATATCCCTACCAGCTTTGGGCTTCTTTATAATTTTGGCTAAGGGCATCGCCATACTGAGATACCCCTGTGGTCACCTGCCAGCCTCAGCAGTGCCCAGATCTCCCAGTGAGGCTGCCAGCCAAACATTGCTGTGGGCCCTCTGATTGGACCTGCAGCATTGGGATCCTGCCCACTGTCCTAATTAGGATGACAAGTATGGCAGTGGAAAACTGGGAGACAGCCTTTCAGTAGGTTGCATCAGCGGACATGTTAAGGACATGGGTGGATGTGTTGAGGAATGGGTAGGTCCCAACAGCCACCGAATAGCCCAGCCCAATGTTTCAGGTTGATGACCCTTTATCAGTTCACTCTCCATGTCACCACAGATTGCTGCCAGATGTGCTGAACATTTCGAGCATTTTCTGCCTTTGTTTTGGAAACTCTAAGATCCCATTTCTGATGTGCCCGAACTTAAGAATTTGTATTTATTTAAAAATGTGAATGTAGAAATGAATATTCCTGAACCGTATATTTTAAGCCACATCAATGTTAGGCCATAAATTTAATTAAAGCATTTAACAAGCACTCTGCCCCCTAATTTAACATCAAACCTGCTGGATAATTCATTCCAGACTTATCAAAAATGAATTCTTCAATTTTTATTGTTGAATAATCAAATACATTTTAAATATCTACAATTTATTATTTGTTTTTCTCTTCTTATGGCTACAAAAGTGTCTTCAAAGACATCCAGTTGTCTGACTTCTGAGGTGCAGATTGACAATCTTGTCAGGAGGACAGAAATACTCAATGATGAGATGAGGCTGTATTTTGGTCATGAACATCTTCAAACATTTCTATAATTTAGCAGAGACACTTCATTTGTATAATGTGAAGCTTAGTTTCAGAAAATTAGCTCATGAATATGAATGTCATTTTTATAACATTATTCTGTGCAAACAATAATAACTTTAAGACCAGTAGGAGTTTTCAGGAAATAGTACAAAGAGACCATTAAAATTATTCTGAATAAGTAATCACGACTGGACCAATTTAAAAATATGAAATCTCACAGGGGGCTGAGAAATTAACAGTTAAATTTGTTTTATTCCGTGAGTAGGAAGTTAAATAAAATTACAAAGATTTTCTGAGAATTTACAGCACAGAAACAAACCAAGCCAGTGTTTATGTTCCACATAAGCCTCCTCTCACTCTATTCCATTTAACCCTATCAGCATATCCTTCTAAACCATTATTCCTCATGCACTTATCTAGTTTCCCTTTAAATGCATCTATGCTAGTTGCCTCAACTATTCCATGTGCATTTTCTGGTATTGTGAAGATGGAGAGTACCCCGAATAGAAAGGTGCCCCATATGGTTATCATTTATGTTATTTAGAAACAGCCATTCTAGGATCATCTTAACATTAAATTCTTTGGCCAAGCTAGCCCTCTCATATATTACTACTCATAGGCCAGCATCCTATTCTTTTCCTGCAGACAGGGATATTTTTAAAAAAAAGACCAGTGGCAACATTATTTTGGGGATGCCTTGCTGATATCCCAGGATTCTGGTGTGGGAAACGCTTGCAGCATAGAGATAGAGGTGGGAAAGATATTTTCATCAGCAGACAAAAATGTTGGGCAGGCGCACAGAGATGAAAAGAGCGGACAGGGATTTCATGTTAATGGGGAATAAGGTCAGCTGGCCAATGTGTAAACTTGCCTACACTTGCAGGAGAAAGAACAGACCTAGCTGAATCTTCCATTTGGACTCTGTTCAGTTACAAGGCTAAGTTGGAGATCTTCCGCACCTTGGGGAAGATAATAGAAGGAATCTTCTTCACTTAGCCCCTGTTGGAATATTGGGACCATTTGTGGAATGGGAATCCATGTGATTAAGTAGCGTGCTTTGCTGAGGGTCTTTCTTAGAGCCAGGGAATTAGCATCATGCCTTTAGGCTCCCCAGCCAATCTGGCAGGGTGGGTGGTTGGCATGTTCATTCTGTTGAAGGAAGGATTTCTAACTGAAGGGACCACAACACAGGTTAAAGAGGCTCACCAACACTTGAATTTTTGAGGCTGCAACAACCACAACCACATGGGGAGGAGACCTGAGAAGGCTGCTCCCGAGGTGTCTCACTCTTACCTGGCGATCCAGCTGTTAGTTTTGAGGGCACTGCAGTGAGGTGACCTCTGAAAGGATGGAAGGAAGAGGACAGTCTCTCCAACTAAGCAAGCATAGTTAGGAGTGGGTGAGGACCACTGTGCCATCACCTCTGCTGGGTCTGTCCTGCCATTGGGACTGGAGATGCCCATGGATGGTGATGGTGGCGCCTGGGAGGTATGATTCCGTGAGCATGACTATATCTATATCAGGCTGTTGCTTGAATGGTCTGTGGGGCAGCACTCCCAATTTTGTCAAAAGCGCCAAGGTGTTAGGAACGAGGACTTTGCAGGGTAGGGTGTCTGTTTTATTTCCAGTGCCTAGGTCAGTGTCAGGTGTTCTGTCCGGTTTTATTCCTTTTTGACTTTTCTGTAGTGGTTTGGTGCAACTGAATGATTTGCTAAGCTTTGTCAGAGGGCAGTTAAGAGTCAACCACATTGCTGTAGGTCTGGAATCACATATAGGCCAGACCAGGTAAGGGCATTAGTGAACTAAATGGGTTTTTACAACATTCGATAATCCTTCCATGGAACCATTATTGAAACTAGCTTTCAATTTTAGATTTTTTAATAAGCTTATTGAATTAAATGAAATTAATTAATTGAATAGAAATTCCATCAGCTGTTTGTCCCTGGGGCATTTGCCTGGGCCTCTGGGTTACTAGTCCAGTGACATTACCACTTCGCCACCATCACCTCCTTGAATGAAGCCCACCAATTAGCGTCAATCAAGTTGATACCTCAGGCAGGACTTTGCTCTTGGGCTTCAGGACCCAATGTCAGGGTCAAATTAGTGGAGTGGTGGGGGTGGGGGGAGGGTGAGCAGGGGGGCACACAAGCTTGCCTGTTACACTGCCCCTGGTCTGCCATTGGGAGGCCGCCTACATGTAGCTGGTCTAGTCCCTGACATCTGGAGGACCCAGAGACCGACTGGAAAATTTCAGTTGGCCTTTGACATTGGCCATGAATGTGCTTTAACTGGTTACCCACCACTCACAGGCAGGTAGCTAGCTGCCCTCCATCCTTCGGTAAAATGGCCCAAGGAAAGGATTGTGCTAGCAAACTGGCATGCTGGCCTGTGGAGCAAAATTCCACATCCATCCGGTTCCATTTCCAGCCCCAATGGGCCCTAAAAATCCAGACCTTCCTTTCCAGGAGAAAAAGTATGAAGATATTATGATTATCCTGTCACCTGTCCTATGTCCTGACACAATTTGGGAATGTGTTTGAGAACATTCCTGGACCTTGCCAGGAATTCCATTCAGTAAACCACCCTTAGCTCAGTGATTACCATGCCATACTGAACCTCTGAGGGCCCCAAAAATGCTGCAGAGAAAAGGTAAATTAATCCCAGAAGAACACCACAGAACCAATTTCCAGTCTGTCCTGCAATACTTGGTACCACCGATGAATCCTCAGAACTTTTATCCATTAACAATGACAATTTACATTTATATAACATTAAAATGATAACATGCCCCAAGGCACATCACAGAAACCTAATCAGTCAAAAATTGAAAATGAAACAAAAAAGAAGAAAGCAGCCTTAATGGAGGAGAGAGAAAGGGAGAGGCCAAGAGGTTTGGGGGAGGAATTCCAGAGTTTAGGTGCAAATGACCTGAGGTGAGGGTGGGTCACAGTTGCAGAGTTCTTGGAGGGATGGAAGAGGTTATAGAGATGGGGCAAGGCCATGGTTGAGCAGAAAGGCTGTAACAAGAAAATATACACATATGTTGCTTTTATAATATTTCAAGGGCAGTAACATTCTTTCCGTAAGAATATGCACAGAACTGCACATCGTACACTAGACAGGATCTTAGTACTTTCCACAGCAACAATAAGTTTGGTAGGTTTCTGTCAAGATGAAAATCGACTGAATCCTGGCCATATGTCAACTTTTCCAGGATGTCTTTGTGCAAGCATTGGGGTAATATTAACCCCCCAAAATAGGTGGATTTTGATTGGGAGGATCGGGTCAAAAGTTAAAATGTTGAAGATCTGAAAAAGGAGCCCAACTTCTCTTGAACCTGCCTACTTTTAGTTTTAATGGTGGTGGGACGAGAGGTAAAAGGAAGCTAGGAGGGCTGGATTCATTATATAAGCACCTGTACAGCAATGCTTGAAAATCAGGAGGAATTGGGAGTGTATCTACCGGCACCAACCCTGCTGCTCAAAAAGATAATCTGGTAATACCTCTACCTCCATGATCTCACCCCAACACCTGTGAGCTCTGCATCCTCCCTGATATCTCTCCGTCAAACCCTGATTAATGTGCTGCATCACTAGTTAATACATAACGCTGGACTTTTATGGAGTAGGGCCAACTTCGGAAACCTTAGAAATGGCAGGCAGGAACTGGATGCAGAAATGCCATCCCCCATTTCTGACAGATCCCTTTTTGCTGGCAGGGGAAGGGGGTGGGGTGTGAATCACATAAGCGGGTAATCAAAACTCAGCAGGGCCGTCTGAAATTATAGTGCTGAGTTCAAACAAACCCTATTTTGGCTGTTCCAAGGGCTATAACCCACAGTGTTGGAGTCACAAATTGATGGAGTAGATGCAAAATCTCCTGGAGGACAGATAAAGCCTGTTTAAGTGTCATGATCTGAAGTTTTGTAAATCCCCAGCTCTTGAAACATGACAAAAAAAGGCTGAAGCTGAAAATTAGAATTAAATAAGCGTCTTCTGCTGGACTGCTTTAATGGCCACTTCAAGGACTCAATTTGCCCCGCCTATATTTTATCTGCGGGAGGGGTAGGCCCATGCCATGCGGGAAGCCCGGCAGCTTTAGCTGAGCATGATGCTGTCGAAAAAGGGGTGGCGATCACCTTTGGGGACCCCGTGGGCCCATCGGAGGCACACCCCCCACCCCCCACCAAGATCATCCCCCCACTTTAACACTCCTCCCTGGTCCCTTAAACTGGCTTCCCATCCCCCTAACCGCCTCACCAAGATCCCTAATCTCGGATTTACTTGGGCTGCTAAATGTGTTGGGATTGCCTGTAGTCTCAGAAGCGGCCACCACTCCCAGGTGATGCTGCTGAGCTCTCTAGGTGGGACTTCCTCCCAAGAAAAGGGCGGATGTCTTGCCTTAAAGCAATTAACACTGCTCCCAGCTTTAATTGCTGCAGGGCAGCCGTTGGGATCATGGGCAGCTCTCCCCCACCCCCGACCTTTTAGCCAGGGGGATGGGTCTGCAGCGGCCCATAAAATCCAGCCCACTATATTCAGGGAGATAGGGAAGGGAAATAAAAGGCGGGGGTGGGTGAGTTGCAGTGTTGATCAAAAATAATGGCTGGAATTTTCCCCCCCGCTGTCAGTGGTGGGGTCTGTGATGGGTGGGGGCAGAGAATATGCCAGGATGATAAACACCAGTTTCCTGATGGCGAGAAATGATACTAAGAACTTGCAGTCCTGACTATCATGGTGGGTTAATTAAAATGCCCAACAGACCGGCATCATAACCCCACTGCCCATCACCCCCTGCCTCTCCCCCACACCCCCGCCCCGTCATATCTTCTGCTCCGCCAGAGGGAATTCACGCCAGTCCCATTCACGACTGGACAAACCTGGAGAGTGTTAAAGTCACTTACCCGAGAAGCCGCCTCTTGAAGCAGGGGACCACATGACTCTGGGTATGGTGTGCTCTGAGGAGGTGGCTGGGGACGGAGGGGTTGCAGCGCACGTGGATGGTGCTGGAAGATATGGATGTTGTGGCGGGGGGTGGGTGACCAGGAAGGCTAGGTGTGGGAGGTGGGGGGCAGAGTTGTTCACAGGGAGGGGTCAGTGCTGTCAATGCTGTAATCTTCAGCGGCAAACCGAGGGTACCGGTTGTAGGAGGGTACTGTGACTGTGAGAGGGGTCAGTGGGATGCTGTAAGGTGGGAGAGTGAGGGTCCAGGTGTGACAAGAGTAGTTTTCGTCGGGCGGAGGGTGCTGTCGTTCACAGAGACAAGAATTTTCACATGGAGCTGTGGACTGGGCAGGATCGGGGTGAGCATGGGGACCGTGACAGGTGTGAGCTCAGTGCAGAAGGAAGGCACTTGAAGGGTGATGGTGATGGGCTCTAGGCTGATGGGGGTGGTTCAAGTGTAACCGATGGGAGGGTGAAGGTAACAGCGGGGGTGGGGAACGGGGATCGATGGTAATAGGGTGTGGGTTACAGGAGGAGGATAACAGGTGTTGGAGACTGTTTGTTTGGAAGGTGACGTACACCATCCTGAGGCACAGGAAGATGAGGATATTGATGCCCTCGATGTCCAACAGAAAAACTTCTAGGTGGGAGGAGGGTCATTGGGTGGTTGGAGCTGACGGTCAGCTCAACTGGACAACTGAAGGAGAGCCCCGATAATCTATCCTGACGAGGCAAAGGTGTCTCTATAGGGTCTAGAGGGCAGTGGAGGAAAGGGGAATAGTGTGAGTAGGAGGCTTCTCTCACATTGTTCGCATGAGCCTTGGCAAAGAGCAATGCCTTGATGTGCAGGCATGATTCAGGGGGACATAGACCCAGTCTTGGTCTTCCCGGGAAGGGAAAGGAGTGTGCATAGCTAATAACACAAGCAGCAGGAAGAAAAACCCAGGAGACCTCCATGATGTGAAATGATTCGTATTTTTACAAAGGTGCTAAAACTATATACAATCATCGTAAACCCATGCCACCAGTGTTACCTTAATACTTCTTAATTTTTCTTACCCTACCAGGTGCTTCCCCGACCTCCACAGCAGAGGTGGAGGTAGCCTGCTGACTGCTACGCCCTCTTGTCAGTGATGACTTTGGCAGATGTCCTCTGGAGGCCAATGGCCGGAGGACCCCAGCCTTCTTCGGGTTTCCTGCTCTGGGGCAGGTGCACCCTCAGCGATCTCAGAGGCTGGAGCTGATGGGATCACTGCCAGCGGAGACTCGGAACACATGGACATGCTTGGAGTGTCCTGTGTGGAAGCCCCAGGGATGTCTGCCTGATGCTTTTCTTGGGTGCTTGAGGGCCCTAGCACAAAGGAAGATGGTTGTGTTGTTGGAGGTCAGTCATCTCAGCTCCAGGACATCACTGCAGGAATTCCTCAGGGTAGTGTCCTCAGCCCAACCATCTTCAGCTGCTTCATCAATGATCTTCCTTCCATCATAAGGTCAGGAGTGGGGATGTTTGCTGATGATTGCACAATGTTCAGCACCATTCATGACTCCTCAGATACTGAAGCAGTCCATGTCCAAATGCAGCAAGAGCTGCACAATATCCAGGCTTGAGCTGACAAGTGGCAAGTAACATTCGCACCACACAAGTGCCAGGCAATAACCATCTCTAACAAGAGAGAATCCAACCATCTCTTGACATTCAATAGCATTACCATCAAGGAATTCTCCACCGCCAATATCCTGGAGGGTTACTATTGACTAGAAACTGAACTGGGCCAGCCATATAAATACTGTGGCTACAAGAGCAATCTGGAAATCCTGCGACGAGTAACACACCTCCTGACTTCCCAAGGCCTGTCCACCATCTACAAGTTACAAGTCAGGAGTGTGATGGAATACTTTCCACTTGGCTGGATGAGTGCAGCTGCAACAACACTCAAGAAGCTCAACATCATCCAGGACAAAGCAGCCTGCTTGATTGGCACCCCATCCACAAAAATTCATTCCCTCCACCATCGACACACAGTGGCAGCAGTGTCTACCATCTACAAGATGCAAGGCAGCAACTCACCAAGGCTCCTTATACAGCACCATCCAAACCCGCGAACTCTATCACCTAGAAGGACAAGGTGAGCAGATTCATGGGAACACCACCACCTGCAAGTTCTCCTCCAATCCACACACCATCCTGACTTGGAACTATAGCGCCATTCCTTCATTGTCGCTGGTCAAAATCCTGGAACTCCCTAACAGCACTGTGGGTGTATCTACACCACATGGACTGCAGCTGTTCAACAAGGTGGCTCACCACCAACTTCTTAAAGGCAGTTAGGGATGGGCAATAAATTCTGGCCCAGCCAGCGACGCCTCCATCCTTTGAAAGAATTTTAAAAAACAGAGGGAGGTAGACACAGAATTTCCTGTCGCTTGCTGGTTCTGCACCGTGGTCAATGGTCCTGACTCTCAGCCATTTTCCTGGAAGTCCAATCAGGCGTGGAATGACTACCTGTCCACAAGCGGCGGATACCATGTTAAGACAATTAAAAGGCCAATCAAGGCATTGATCAGAGACTGAGTGGAATTTTCCAGACAGCCTGCTGGCCCACTTCTTCAGTGTGGAAACATAACAGATGCCTGGAGGTAGCCTCTCAGCAGCAGACCAGGAGGGTATGCGCTCCAGCGTCACTTTTAGGCCTACACCCCTCCAGCATCTGCGATACCTGCGTACATGGACACAGCTTTGGCTGCAGACCATCCTCTCGAGGGGTTTAAAGTGCTGAAATGGCACTCAAGGTGAAGGCTGCCACTCCTTCAGTGCTGGAGGGCGTCATATTGGCCAGTGAGTATGCCCTCTGGCCACTAATTGCCCAGTGGAACAAAAATCAATGTTGCGTTACTGCTGCTGACACAGTATGGGGTTGGGACCCGCATTTTATCCCGATGTCAGAGTTCTGACCCATCACAGAAAATCCTGCCCTATTCCTCTGTGGCTGATACTATGGTACCATAGGCTGTTTTGTTAGCTTTTTGAAGTGTGAAATATTGCAAGCAGTAAGTGCACATATAAACAAAGATAGAACAACAAACAAACAATTCCGTTAGTCATGTTTCATTAAGGGCAGTTTTTTGAAGCGATGCTAATTTTCTGCTGATTCAATATCTACAAATGCACATTTCCAGCATGGGTCACATAAGTGGTTTTGAGGTCAATTATCTGGCAGGAAAGTTTCCTGTCGAAATTTCCTACCCTGCCTGCCAAGATTATTCCAGTTTCCTGACACAACAGCACAGGAAATTCGAAGCCTTCAATTTTGTATATATTCAGCAATTTTTAAATGCATAATGAACGTACCTTTCCGGCTGTGCGGTCTAAGGCTAGCTTCAGATGAAGTCTTTATAGGTGGAAGTTTTTGTGTATGCAACTCTATAAAACCAAAATAAAAAGAAACATGATAATGTGATAAAACACATGATACACCTTCAATTCCTATCAACTCAAAATCACATACACGCACCCTTCATAAAGAGTCTGAAAAACACCCGGGGCACAATTTTCACATCAGTGGGCAGGCGCACAGCTGACCCACTTGAGCGTGAAATGATGCGCGATGATGTTGGGCGATTGTTGCGCGATAGTTCGGTCGACGGGCACACGCAGGAATCGGTAGCGCGCCTGCTGACAATTAGAAGGCCTATTAAGGCCATTAAAGTATTAATTAACTTAAATTTTACGCTGCTTGCCCGACCTTACGATTGGCGGGCAGGCAAAAAGGCCAAGCGGCCTTAGCACTTTTTAGGAAACCTCATCCACAGGAAGATTGGGGTTTACAACAGCAAATAAAAGTTTAAAAAAAAAATAATTTCACATCTCATTCATAACATGTCCCTCCTCATGTGACAGAGCCAGATGAGGGGATGTGTTTTTTAACATTCAAAAATTCTTGATTTTTGTTTTTCAGAACTCTTCATCTTCCTGAGGCAGCTCTGTGCCTCAGGGAGATTTTCCAGTGTACACCCGTGAGGTTGTTCGCCCCTCCACCCCCTCCCCACCCTGCATTGGCCCACCAATGTGAAATTGCAGTCTGGCCCTGATTGCGGGCGGCAGTCGGCTTCCCAACCGCTCCTGCTGAGTCTGTCTGACAAGGGCATGGGCAGGGTTGGTCGGGAAGCCGACCACTTGCCCGCAACCGGGGCTGGACCGTAATTTGATGCTGCGGCCCGCCCAGCGTGAAACGTGTGCTGCAGCGCTCGGTGGGGAGGAGGGCGAGCGGGGAGCTTCGTGGGTGTGCACTGGAAAATCTCCCTGAGGCACAGAGCTGCCTCAGGAAGATAAGTTCTGAAAAACAAAAATCAAGAATTTTTGAATGTTAAAAAACATGTCCCCTCATGTGGCTCATGTCACATGAGCAGGGACATGTTATGAACGAGATGTAAAATGTTTTTTATTTTATTTTTATTTGCTGTTGGAAGCCTTATGCCGCTGGTGGATGAAGCTTCCTATAAAGTACAAAGGCCGCTTGGCCTTTTCGCCTGCCCACCCAACTGTAAGGTTGATATTTTCTCCGCTGGGATTTTTTTTTCCCTCCTTCAACGTTTTGCTGCATGCCTGGTTCCTCAAGGATGTTCTCAGCTCCCACCTCTGTTTCACCTTCCTGCCCAGCTGCTGGATCAGGGCCTGGTGTTGGCTCCTTGGCCGCTTTCCAGGGCCGTCCACCCAGCCTCCCGATGCCACTTCCCTTGGCGGCTTTCCTCCGGTGGGTGCTGCCCTTCCTCCAGCCGCCTGCTTCTTCTTGACATGGGCCGAGCTCCTCTTCTTCTTCCCCTTGCGGCCAGCGGCCGCTCTCTGATGCCAGCCCTGGGCTTTGGGGGTTGAGGTGGTGCCTGGGTGGCTCTGGCCCTCCAGATGCTGCCGGTTCATCTTGAAGGAGCCCAAGGCCCTGGTGCCCGCTGTCTGCAGCAGCGAGCCCTTGGTGACCAGGTTCTGGACCACCTGCTTCACCTGCGAGTTGATCCACAGCAATCTGTAGCCACCGACCGACAGCGCCTTCTTGACGCTGGCCCGTGACAGGCTGCAGCGCTCCCGGGAAGATGTCACCGCTTCCAAGATGTGGCTGGCTACGGTGGGTTCTTCAGTCCCCTACCACACCTTGGGAGGGCTCCTCCGCCTCCTCACCTTCCTGCCTCAGGAGGGGCCTTCGAGCAGATCGCCTGAAGCCATCTTGGTGACTCCTGCGGGGCGGGTGGGTGGGGGAGGCGGCGCCTTCAGCACCTTCCCTTCCCCAACCCCTCCCAGACCAGCCCCCTTCCTCCCTCCCTATCGCCACTCTGTGATCCTCACCGTAGAGACCGACGGACAGGCAGTGAAAAATTTAAGTTAATTAATACTTTAATGGCCTTAATAGGCCTTCTAATTGTCGGCGGATGCATTGCTGATTCCTAAGCACCCCCGCCAACCGAACTATTGCACGATTGTGCATTGGCGTTGGGACGCTCGTCCGATGTCATCGCATGTCATTTCACGCTTGAGCAGGCGCCTGCCTGCTGAGGTGAAAATTCTGCCCCAAGCGTTTAAGATTGCAATCTAGGTCTAGACTTGTAAGTGTGCTCTTTGATAGCCTGATATTCAGATATTATTATTCTGCACTAAAACAACATTGTTTTTTTTATCAGAAGGGGAACTGACAGAGCTTGTGGCTGAAAATCCCACTTCAGATTTTTTTTATGAAACTACATTTCTAGAGTGCCATATTGTTGTTCAGAAACAACTGAAAGCCCCTTACATACAAATTCCACAAATAACAATGAGAAGAATGACCAGTTAATTTGTTTTTGCAGCTGTATCCTTTATGGGAGAATTCCCTGCTCTTCTGTAAATAGTGCAGTAGGACCTTTAACATTTATATGAATGATTTATTTATTTAATATTGCATGGGTAACATTGTTATTGTATCTTTGGGGAATTTCTTCCCCTTTAAGGTCCATCACTTTTTTTCAGGTATTGCACTGGTTGTCCTCATATATAGCACTGCCCGAGTTCTCTCATTTGGTGTTGGAAATTCCATTGTGTTGAATAGGCAATAACCCTAATTCAGGAAAACGGGTTGGTGATAGATTTGAGTCAGAGGTGTAAGTGGAAATCTCATGCTAGCACTACTCTGCATCAAAGAAGGAATTCTTGCTCAATGTACCCACAGACATACCCATAAATTGAAATAAAATACGCATGCTAAAATTTTGTTATTACAGAGGAGTACATCAAGATGAATGATGTCAATGATGAAGAAAAGAAAATATTCCACTTTGAACTCCCAGCAACAGCCTGTTGACATTAGGAAGGATTTCTCCCTGAGAGAACCACATGTGAGCATATATCCAAAAAGCTCTAATGACTAGTTGAAATGTGAGACAACCCTAGCTACTCATTGGAAAAAAGCTGCATTCTTTTCCCGTTTTTACCAACATTTCTGGTATTGATTGTATGGAAATCCAGTTAGATAAAACTACAATGGCCCAGAATTTACTGGGGCAGAGCATCTCATGTGCCCCATGAGGTGGATTTTTTTTCTCACCCATCAACTTGAAAAAAAATTTGAGTCTCAAACTGGTATGAATTGATTTTTAATGAAAATTAAAGAGGGAAGGAAAGATTGGATTAAAAGAGAGAGAATGGAGAGACAAAGTAAGAATATTTTTTAAAATTCAATTTTGAATTTTAAAAACCTCTAGGAACAATTTACTACTTGTAGGAACTCCTTCCAGTTTTGAGTAATCCTATCTGGGCCAGAGAGGTTGAGCAGCATTGCAGCTTCACAAATCTCATCATTAAATTGTTGAATATGCTTCTGGTGGTGAGTTTAATTCATTTTGACAGGGCAAATGCACCAATTTCATGGGGAAGTTGACAGCAAGCTCTAATTTTTAGAAAGTGAGCAGTGGAGACATCTGTGGCAATCCACAACTAACAGTGCATTTCTTCCTCGCCACATGTTGCTGGGCATTTTACATATAAATAAACAGCATGCATGTTTAGCTTGCCATTATTTGCCCAGCAATTTGGGGTGAATATCCATGTAAATAGGACCTCCACTACAAAACAGATACACCATTCAATCATAAGAATCCTACTCTGCACTGAGAGATATAAATAACCAACAGTAAAAATTTTGCCAACACCCCATCTAAATTTAAAACGAACTGCAGTAAATAGCCTGATAAGGATATTAATAAGTTCATAAGTAGCTGTTAAATCTGTAGCAAATTGCCTTTGAAACAAACTATTACACATATTTTAAAGAATTTTTGTGAAATTGTGCTCCTGGTAGGACCCTTCCACCTTTGGAAATATACATTGGGAAAGAGTGATCATGCCCTCATGAGATTCTGTCTAGTGATTTTTTGAAGCTGTGGTTCAGCTACGCTACTGGAGCAGATTAAAGGTACATTTTATCTATATCTGGTCTATGTTTTCACCATTTGTAGGGCAGTAATTTATAACACATTCTAAAAGTGCTTATTTGCAAACTAATAAATACAGAATAGAGTTTGATTAAATTTGTCCCATTTATAAGGACAAGAATCTGTGGAGGGTAGGAGTGCACCTGCCAGACACCATCAGAGCCCTCACTCTCAAATTTTGAAGGGATAATTCATAGGAGTTGTAACAAGCTGCCAAACAAAGTTGCTTACCTTCAATTTCACAGGCGTTCTTTAGTAAAGGTACGTGTTGCAATGTCGGGTCCTTCGCTGTGAAGTAACTTCGGAGCTTGTTATGCGCTAAAAAGTTCTTTCTTTTATCTTCTCCGAGTGTCAGCTGTGGCACCTTAGAACTATATTGATAATAGTGAGTTTGTTTATGACTTTATTAAGCAGCTCACATTGTCCTAATATCAGAATATCATTAGGTAATATGAAATAATGGGCTCAGTTATATGGACTATTGTGATAGTTAGTGCTTCAGTGTTACATTGGAAATTTGGAATTACCGTGACACCCTGCTTTCTGACCTGATCATCATGTTTTTTTTTAACATTTTTACTTATCAGTTTTGGTCTTCAAGATGAGACGTAAAAATCAAGAATGATGGTGCAATGGTTCTGTTACCGGACTAATAATCCATGGAATGTGAGTTCAAACCCACAGTGGCAGTAGGAGGATTTTAATTCAGTTTAAATAAACATCTGGAAGTAAAATGCTGGTATCAATAAACGTGACTTTGAAGCTTTCAGGTTGCCCTAAAAATCCAACTGGTTCATTAATGTCCTTTAGGGAAGGAGACTAATTTTCTTAGCCGACCTGGCCTAGATTTGACTCTTAACTGCCCTTTCAAGTGGCCTTGCAAGCCATTCAGTTGTGGTAACTTGGCATGGGCAGTAAATAATATTGGAAAATGGAATATTTTTTTCACCAAGCAGCAGCAACATGCATGCCTAATTTAGATACATAACACAAGCCAAGAAAAGGGCAAATCTGCTTCTATCCTGCCCCAATGGGGAATTTTAACATGAGGGAGGGAGTGGGGTAGTGTGGATGAAGGTTAAATGGCCCCAAATGTAAGTGTGATAGGAAGCCGGCACTAACATGCTGATTTGCAGCTTTTATTCAGGCAGGACAAGAGGTGAGCGGGGCAGTCAATCTGCTCGCAGGAGGTGGGTTGGCATTTTAAATGTTAATAAAGCTGGAAACCTTGGCAGAATCTTAGCCCCAGAGAGGTAGCAGGACCAGGGACAAAATTTATGAAACTAGCACGTTGGATTGGGTCATCGCCCTGATATGTTCCTGTCTCTGAGCAATCTTGCCACAGATGGGGTCAACATGGCAGCCTGGTAGTGGTGCTCAGCCACTCTGCTCCCTCTGCACCAAGCTACCCTCATCATCAGAACTCACCCCACTATAAACACCTCATCTCCCCAGGTTCAGGGATCAGATGCTCCCAGAGATAGACATGTCCCTGTCTCTGTCTCTGGGATTGTGGCTTGTTTTCACCTGGTTGTGCAGCCTTTTCTCCAGCAGTCCCTGGCGGACTGGAAGCCGAGCCTGTCAGCTAAGCAAATATTCGGACAGGGGACTTGTTAATGATGTCAGATGCACGCTGTGGAGTTATAACTCCACATGATGCAGGAAACAGATTTCCGGGTTTCCTACATGCCCCTTGCACCCCAACCCCCACTTAACTTTTTGACCCACTGGGAGTGGTGTTAAAATTCCCAGCACAGCCTCAGGAGAATGTCCTTTCGCTGTACCAGTTTCCATTTCCCAAATCAGTTATAAGAAATATAAGCACATAATTAATTTTCAGGAGTAGAGAGAGAGGGAGGTGAAGGGAATGGGGGACTAGAGAGTGGGGGAGGGGAATGGAGAAGTGCTGTAAACTTCAAACGAAGATTCACAGAAACCCAGAGACCATGAATGCATTATGCAATTTTTCCAGGATTTCTTAAGATTTTGCACTGAAGTTTTGATCTATGATCAGGAGAATCTGCAGGGTAATTCAACTCTGTGCAACTTTCAATTTAATGGATTAAACTTAATCCAATAATTTTCTGCCCCCCTCACCTTTTGCATATTGTCTTGCTTCTCTATGCCAAAGTTTGGCATGTTATATCATTAACATGACAAAACAAGAAGCAAAGCTGCAGGTATGAGAGGACTGCTTCTGGAGGACAAAACCAGAAGGCTTTCAAGGTTGAAGATTTGAGGAATTGTTTCCAAAAAAACTAGCCACTGATCTATTGGGCCGTTTTCATTTTGCTGCCTGGCCTCATAAAACTCATGGGCCCAGATTTTTGCCACGACAGAGAGCCATCATGGTGAAAATCCATGGATATGGCCAAAAATTCTAAATACCACCCCAGCCCCCGAACCCGGCATTTCCTATATTCACGGGTAGGATGGGAGTCAGGCTGGGATTTGCACATGGGTGATTCAAGAGACAGCTGGCCGTTTAAATCACCAACTGCCTCCAGTGATGTGGGATTTAGCAAGAACAGGAGTGTAGAATCTGGAATGTGCAGATTAGAACAGAGCCTGAAGGCCTGAACTTGTTTGACGCGTTTGGATAGTTGCCCCTTTGGAGAGATAAGGTACCCCTTTGGATGGGGCCCTGGGACACCTTTGGGAGAGGTAAGGCACAGTTTATGAGAGCTAAGACACCCTTTGGGATTGTTAAAAGTGAACTTGATTATGTACTTTTTACGAATTCATTGGAACTGTCAAGGAAGCATCCAGCTGTCAAGGAACTGTTTAGGAGTTGTCCAGCTATCAAGGAACTGTTGAAGAGCTGAAAAGTTGTCAAACCTGTCAAAGTTACCCTGGAAGTGTCAAACCTGTCAAACCTGCCCATGAAGTTTCAAAGCTGTCAGGAAACTGTTCAAGCATACTAGGTCAGTTGGCATGGCGGGGTAAGGGCAAAGGGTGGTGAGTGGAGGGTTTGGGTTGGCATTAGTTGACACTAAGTTGGCATGGGGCAATGGGGAGTGAGTAAAGAGGCACTAAATTGGCATGGGTTATGGGCCAATGAAGGTAGGTAGAGGGACACTAAGTTGGCATGGGTCCATGGGGACAATGGAGATGGGTGGAGGCATCGATTGGCACAGGGAATGTGTTGGGGGTTGAGGGGATGTGGGCTGGGGAGATGTGTTGTTTTCTTATGTTTTATCTATTTAAACACCAAGCCGAAGCACAGAGGCAGGCCCTACGCCCAGCCCACCCCTGCACCAGGCAGCCTCCACGCTCAATCCACGGTCACCCTTCCCAAATCCCTTTGCAGCCTACCCACCCCCTTCCCCACCAAAAATCTGACTTGTGGGCGGCCATTTTTAAAGATCGGGTTCACTGAGCCGGGAACTCGCACAACTCGGCGAACCTGACCCGGGGATGAAAATCTGGGTCATGGTTTGAGCAGGGGTACAGGGGCAAGTCCCACCACCAGATTCTTGGAGTGCCACTGGATATGAATAATGCTCTGATGTAACCACAGGAAACTAAGGTAGGAGGGATGGGACAGGATGCAGTGGTTGTGCTTTTAGCAGACGCAGTCATATTATCAAAGTGGGATGGTCTTAACATGTTCTTCATGTAACAAGTGCACTCTTGGGAGCCTATGTGGAGGGCCACCTTGAACAAGTTGCATGCATTCTTTGCACCAGCCTCCTTCAGATCAAATAATATAAAGTTGCTGGCAGGAAGACCATGAAGGATGACAAAGGTAACTGGCACGTTTTTTTTTGCAGCTTGCCCAGAGATCTTCAGGCCTGCGCAAATTGGCCTATGCCTAGGTCGGATGGGATGTGTGGTGAGGGCCAGTGAGGGGGAACTTTTAGTTATGGTGTTAAACATTACATCACTTGCAAAAATACATATTCTTGCAATCTACGATTATGTTTCCGACCAGTTGCTTGTACCAGGAGCTGCATTAGCAATAGGTAAAAAACATAAGAAAAACTTATGTTTACTGGCATATTTATGTGGATCAATAGTCCGGATAAGATGGCTGTAATCATCCCATGATACCTGGTAAATTTATTTCTGCAGCTGACTGTAATTGTACTTTTGCAAACTTTAGTGAGATGCATGTGTTGAGTTTCTGGTTTATTTATCCATCACTGTTTGATTCTGTGGCCTTTTTTTTCATGGATATAATGGACTAATTCTCTTTCTGTTAGCAGGTTTGTAATGAGGTGGTCCTAACGCTTCCCACCATGAAAATGCTATTTACCTGATATGATTTTCTCCCACAGTACTCATTAACCAATCAGGGCAGTTGGGAATCCAGAAAACCACCCTGCATTGGCTTACTCCTGCTCAGATGAAGGGAGATAGAGTTTTGGAGCAGTTTTGTTGGTAAGACTGATGTTAGTTAAGTGGAAGGTTAATTTTTCAACAAAGTGGAAGAGGGAACAGCAGTCGGGGATGTCAGCAGTTGGAAGGGCCCCTGATTTTTTGATTCTTCTGTGGAGGTGCTGCAACTAAAGCACAAATACCGATTGAAGGGAGAGAGAGAAAGTTCCTCCTTGGAAAATGAAGAAACGTATGCCCTTGGCTGAAGAGCTAAAGGACCCAGACCTCAGAGGCCTATTCTTCAAAAGAATGTTTTAGGAGAATTGATCTCATGTGTAGCCATTGAAGGTGATTTTGAAATAAATGACTGTGATGGTGAACGAGTGGGAAGAATCCACTACCTGCATCACCAGCACACTCTAGGAAGTTAAAAACTGTAGAACACCCAAGACCTAACAACACCTTGCCAAATAACTTGATCCATCTTCAGACATGTGAAAGAAGTGCACAATAACCTTGCGATACAGAGATCTGTTCAAGATTACAAGAGAGTTTCATTGGTAACACTCCCAAGTCCCAGTATCATGCTATGAGATACATGGCAGTGGGGAGTCAACTTCTGTAAAAATGGAGATAACTCCTGTTTAAGGGAGCCACTGAAGCCATCAATCTCATAATATACGAAGAGGGGTAGATGAAGTGAAATATCTTGATGTACAAGTACACAGGTCCCTGAAGGCAGCAATTCAAGTAGACAAGGTTGTAAAGAAGGCATATGGAATGCTCTCCTTCATTGGCAGAGGTATGGAATATAAAAGTAAGGATATAATGTTGGAATTGTATCAAACACTAGTGAGGCCACAAGTGGAGTATTGTGTGCAGTTCTGGTCACCACATTACAGGAAGGATGTAATAGCTCTGGAGAGAGTGCAGAGGAGGTTTACAAGAATGTTGACAGGGTTAGCAAAGTGTGCCTATAAGGAGAGATTGGCTAGGTTGGGGTTATTTTCCTTAGAACAAAAAAGGCTGAGAGGTGACTTGATTGAGGTGTACAAAATTATGAGGGGAATAGATAGAGTGGACAGGATAAAATTGTTTCCCTTGATGGAGAATTCTAGAACCATGGGACATAGATTCAAGATAAATGGCAGAAGGTGTAGGGGGGACATGAGGAAGAACTTTTTTACGCGGGTAGTGGGTGTCTAGAATTCGCTGCACAAGTTGGTGGTAGAGGCAGAAACTTTAAACTCTTTTAAAAAGTACCTGGATCTGCACCTAAAGTGCTGTAAGCTGCAGGGCTATGGGCTGGGTGCAGGAAGGTGGGATTAGAAAGGGCACCTGGGTGCCCTCGGGCTGGCATGGACAAGATGGGCCGAATGGCCTCCTTCTATGCTGTAACTTTTCTATGGTTCTAAGTACCAATGGCAGACCTCAATTCATAACAGTACCCATTATTGTGGTGTTCTAGAAAGATCATTCTTCCACCTGCAGAGTCAGATAATCTAAATTTGAGTTAGAACCGGATGAGGTCCTACAAGTTGAATATAGGGAGTTAGGACGTAAATTAAAAAGTAGGACCTCAAAGGTAGTAATCTCAGGATTACTACCAATGGCACATGCTAGCAAGAGTAGAAATAACAGGATATATTGGATGAATAAGTGGCTGAAGAAATGGTGTAGAGGGGAGGGATTCAGATTCCAGGGACATTGTAACTGGATCTGGGGAAGGTGGGACCAGTACAAACAGGACGGGTTGCATCTGGGCAGGACCGGGGTGTTTGCTAGTGCTGTCGAGGAGGGTTTAAACTAGAATGATGGGGGCGGGGGGGAACCTGAGCAGGGAGACAGAGGAGGGATAAACAAGGATGGAAACGAAAGACAGAAAAGTAAGAAGCAGAAGTGGAAGACGGAAAAAACAAATGGGGTCATAGCGTAAATTAAAGCTACGGTGACTAACAAGGTTAAAAGGACAAGTCTAAAGGCATTGTATCTTAATGTGCGGAGCATTCACAATAAGGTAGATGAATTACCAGCGCAAATAGATATAAAAGATTATGATATAGTTGCAATCACAGAGACATGACTGCAGAGTGACCAAGGATGAGAACTGAACATACAGGGGTATTGAATATTTAGGAAGGACAGACAAATAGGGAAAGGAAGTGGGTAGCACTGTTAGTAAAGGAGGAAATGAATGAAATAATGAGGAAGGATATTGGCTCGGAAAATCATGATGTGGAATCTGTTTGGGTGGAGGTAAGAAACACCAAGGGGAAGAAAACATTGGTGGGGTTGTCTATAGGCTCCCAAACAATAATGGAGATGTAAGGGAAGACATTAAGCAGGAAATTAGAGACGCATGCAATAAGGGTATAACTGTAATCATGGGTGACTTTAATCTACATATAGATTGGACAACCCAAACTAGCAATAATACTGTGGAGGAGGATTTCCTGGAGTGTGATGGTTTTTTAGACCAATATGTTGAGGAACCAACTAGAGAGCAGGCTATTCTAGACTGGGCATTGTGCAATGAGAAAGGATTAATTAAAAATCTTGTTATGCGGGGTCCCTTGGGGAAGAGCAACCATAAAATGATAGAATTGTTCATTAGAATGGAGAGTGAAGAAGTTGAATCCGAAACTAGGGTCCTGAATCTAAATAAAAGGATTTACGAGGGTATGAGGCATGAGTTGGCAATGATGGATTGGGGAACCTTACTGAAAGGGTTGATGGTAGATAACAAGTGTCTAATATCTAAGGAACGTATGCATGAATTACAACAATTATTCAATCCTGTCTGGCGCAAAAATACAACAGGAAAGGTGGCTCAACCATGGCTTACAAAATAAATTAGGAATAGTATTAGATCCAAAGATGAGACATATAAAATTTCCAGAAAAAGCAGCAAGCCAGAGGATTGGGAACAATTTAGAATTCAGCAAAAGATTGACTAAGATGGGGAAAATGCAGTATGAGAGTAAACTTGCAGGGAACATAAAAACTGACTAAAAGCTTCTATAAATATGTAAAGAGAAAAAGACTGGTGAAGACAAATGTAGGTCCCTTACAGTCAGAAACGGGGGAAATTATAATGGAACAAAGAAATGGCAGAAGAATTGAACACACAGTTTGGTTCTGTCTTAACAAAAGAGGACACAAATAATTTCCCAAAAACGTTAGGGAACCAAGTGCCGAGTGAGAGGGAAGAATTGAAGAAAATCAGTATTAGTTTAAAAAAAAAATGGTGCTAGAGAAATTAATGGGGTTAAAGGCTGAAAAATCCCCAGGGCCTGATAATCTATATCCCAGAGAACTAAAGGAAGTGGCCTGGAAATATTGGATGCGTTGGTGATCATCTTCCAAAATTCTATAAACTCTGGAGCAGTTCCTATAGATTGGAAGGTGGCAAATGTAACCCCACTATTTAAAAAAAGGAGAGAATAAACAGAGAATTACAGACCCGTTAGCCTAACATCAGTAGTGGGGAAAATGCTAGAGTCTATTATAAAAGACGTGGTAACAGGACACTTGGAAAGCATGAACAGGATTAGACAAAGTCAGCATGGGTTTATGAAAGGGAAATCATGCTCAACTATTTTACTGGAGTTTTTTGAAGATGTAACTAGTAGAAAACTTAAGGGAGAACCAGTGGATGTGGTGTATTTGGATTTCAAGAAGTCTTTTGATAAGGTCCCACATAAGAGGCTGCTGAGTAAAATTAAAGCACATGGGATTGGGGTTAATATACTGGCATGGGGTGAGAATTGATTGACAGACCATAAACAGAGAGTGGGAATAAATGGGTCTTTTTCCGGCTGGCAGGCGGTGACGAGTGGTGTACCGCAGGGATCAGTGCTTGGGCCCCAGTTATTCATGATATATATAAATGACTTGGATGAGGAAACTAAATGCAGTATTTCCAAGTTTGCTGACTACACAAAACTGGGCGGGGTTGTGAGGAGGATGCAAGGAAGCTTCAGGGCGATTTAGACAAGTTGTGTGTGGGCAAACACGTGGCAGATGCAGTATAACGTGGATAGACGTGAAGTTATATGTGTCGGCGGTGTGAAAAACACAAAGGCAGATTATTATTTAAATGGTGATATATTTGGAAATGTGGATGGACAAAGGGATCTAGGTGCCCTTGTACACCAGTCAATGAAAGTAAATAGACAGGCGCAGCGAGCAATTAGGAAGACAAATGGTATATTAGCCTTCATTGCAAGAGGATTTGAGTTCAGAAGTAGCGTTGTCTTACTGCAGTTATACAAGGCCTTGGTGAGACCACACCTGGAGTATTGTGTGCAGTTTTGGTTGCCCTACCCAAGAAAGGATATACTTGCCATAAAGGGAGTGCAGCAAAGGTTCACTAGGCTGATACCGGGGATGGCAGGACTGTTGTATGAGAAGAGATTGGTTCGACTGGGCCTGTATTCACTAGAGTTTAAAAGAATGAGAGGGGATCTGATTGAAACGTATATAATTCTAACAGGGCTAAACAGACTAGATGCAGGCAGGATATTTCCCCTGGTTGGGGAGTCTAGAACCAGTGGCCACAGTCTCAGGATACGGGGTAGGCCATTTAGGACTGAGATGAAAAATTTCTTCACTCAGAGGGTGGTCAACCTGTGGAATTCTCTGTGGAAAGCTGTGGAGGCCGGGTCACAGAGTATATTCAAGAAAGAAATTGATAATTTTTTGGATATTAGGGGCATCAAGGGGTATGGAGAGAAAGCGGGAGTATGGCGTTGAGATAGAGGCTCAGCCATGATCATATTGAATGGCGGAGCAGGCTCAAAGAGCCGAATGGCCTACTCCTGCTCCTAGTTTCTATGTTTCTATATTCCATTGTCCACACCAAATATTAGATTAACATATGGGATATATATAAGGATGATGTTTGCAAAAGTATTTGATTTACACTGGAACCTCACTATAACATGGCCTGATATATTGTGGAACTCGGTATAAAGCGCATTCGTCTTAGACCCCGAAATTTTCAAGTAAATTTAGCACTTCAGAATGTATTTCAGAACATTGTTGAAATACCTGTATAAATGTCCCACAAATAATTTGAGAATTTTTGAACACATAGTTTGGTTCTGTCTTCACAAAAGAGGACACAAATAATTTCCCAGAAACGTTAGGGAACCAAGTGTCGAGTGAGAGGGAAGAATTGAAGAAAATCAGTATTAGTAAAAAAAAAAATGGTGCTAGAGAAATTAATGGGGTTAAAGGCTGAAAAATCCCCAGGGCCTGATAATTTATATCCCAGAGAACTAAAGGAAGTGGCCCTGGAAATATTGGATGCGTTGGTGATCATCTTCCAAAATTCTATAAACTCTGGAGCAGTTCCTACAGATTTTCATAATTTGTTTGCTTTATTATTCTGTCTTGGTGATTTTGAAAGGACCTTGTTATAATCCGGTCTTGCCTATAACATGGCCTCGAGATGTGAACTCCATGGCTCATTACAGCAGAGTCTCAGTATAACTTCTAGTTAACCATGTTACCTGACATTTCGATGAGCAATTCCAATTCTTTTTAATTCCATTTCTAGAAGTCTTGGTGTGGTGCAAAATACTTTTCTGCACGGTGTCACAGCCTCTGTGTTATCGATTTGCATTTTCCATATGCCCTGAAGGTAGTTCTCAACAGACCCTGAAATTTTATTGCCACGAGAAGGAAAATCTTGTAACTCTTCATGGTTGCTCCTCGTAAAACCTACAAATTTCTAGAAACAAACCATTCAGAAATATCAGGAAGTGTGTTGTAATTTGATGTTTGACCTTGAATCTTCTAACGTACATTTTTTAATGTCTAAGAAAACAATTATCTATTATGCTTGTTATGGAAAAATACTGAATTGTAGGATCACTTGGAAGCTGAACTTATAAGGATGGCTGATTCTCTTAGTGTTTGAACTGTTGATTTTAGTTATGCCAGTTGACTGGGTAAATCTTGAGATAGAGTGGGACCTTGTAACCCTTTTATATAACAAGCTCATAAATTTCTTTGGAATATAGACACCGGATTCCAATATTTAATCAAGCACTAACGCTTAAGAGAAAACTTTTGATGCAAAAGGACTGTAAGCCATGAAAACCAGAACAAAATTAATGAATTATTTATATCTAGGGAAGGAGCATCCATGGTCAAATCTAAACAACTTTGTGGGGATCATCTCAGTTGTGGGCATTGCTCAAAGGCAGTAATTACTACACATTATCATTGAATTACAAATTAAATACTATTTCATTCAACTTTTTTAAGAGTTTTCCTAATAATAAATATTTACTCATTCTTTGCATACTAAACAAGCACCTAACTCTTCAATGTGGTCAGCATGAAGCATGCATCATTAAGAACCAGAAGAAGACACCCACTGTATTGGTATGGCCTTCCAGGATCCATCCCGAAAGCAGGCATTGTGCTTCCTGTATAGGCAAATATGGGGCATTACACTTATTTGAAGTCTCCTGTGCAAAATTGGATTGTCCTGGATATAGCTTGTACTGAATCATAAAGGGATCTCTGCAGGCGGCCACCAAAGGGTAAGTTTGTAAAAAAATAATTACCTGAATGTGGAGTGGGGAGCGGAATATCGGACGTAGGAACATAGGATTTAGGAGCGGGAGTAGGTCGGTCAAGCTTGCTCTGCCATTCATTATATCATGGTGGACCTGATTATGGTCTCAACTTCACTTTCATGTCACCACCTCCCCATAACCCTTGACTCCCTTGTCTATCAAAAATCCATTTTACTTAGCTTTGAATAAATTCAATGACCCAGCCTCCACTGCTTTCTGGGGAAGAGAATTCTACAGACTAACTGCCCCTCTGAGAGGAAAAAAAAATATTCTCACCTCTGTCTTAAAAGGAGACTTCTCATTCTTAAACTGTGACCCCTAGTCCTAGTCTCCCCCACAAGAGGAAGCATCCTCCCTGTATCCATCCTATCAAGATCTTAAATGTTTCAACAAGATCACCTCTCATTCTTGTGACCTCCAATGGGTATAGGCCCAACTTGCTTAAACTTTCTTCAAAAGATAAGTCCTCCATTCCAGGAATGAGTCGAGTAAACCTTCTCTGAACAGCTTTTAATGCAATTGTATGCTTTTTCAAATAAGGAGCCGAAAACTGTACACATGTGATCTCATCAAGTCCCTACAGCTGCAGTAAAACTTCCCTACTTTTATAGTCTGTTCCCCTTGCAATAAATACCAACATTCCATTTGCCTTCCTAATCACTTGCTGTACCTGCATACTAACTTTTTATAATTCATATACCAGGATACCAAGATCCCTCTGTACCACTGAGTTCTGAAACCTCTCCATTTAAATAGTATACTGCTTTTCTATTCTTCCTGCCAAAGTGGACAACTTCCCATTTTCCCACATTATACTCCACCTGCCAAATTTTTGCCCACTCACAGAGTCAGGAGCACTCCTTTTGGCTTCACTTTAAAACAGTGGGCTGCTGCCAGACACCTCTCATCTCGACCTCACTGTCATAACCCTTGTCCTAACGTTTACCTTGAGCCCCATCACAATTTCTAACTGGACACCCATCTTGATGTTTGTGGGACTTTGCTGTGTGAAAATTCACTGCTGTATTTCCCTACATTACAAAAGTGACTACACTTTAAAAGTATTTAACCGGGGTTGCGAAGCACTTTGGGACATCCTAAGGATATGAAAGACAATGCCTGGGGTTTTCCGGCCCTGTCGTGGTGGGACCTGCCACGGGAGCTTCAGCGGTTCAGCCAAAAGTCCATTGACTTTCGGTGGGACTGGACATTCCTGGCAGTGGGCGGGGCCGGAAAACCCTGCCCAATACATAAATGCAAGTTACATTTGCATTCATAAGTTATACTGCACTTGGTCCTCTTTTCATAGATATGTGTTTTTTCATAACAAATAACAAATCAGAGTACCGGCATTGAGGATCTGATGGCTGAAGATGCGATGATTGGTTCAGAAAATCTCAAAGCAGGTGCAGGTACTGGAAGCATCTTTTCTGTTCTTATTGATGGTCTCTGACACACACCTACTTTAACCTTGTTTTTCATGGAAAATGGTCTAAAATTAAGTTTAGTAAGATTATTTTCAAAAATGTGTTCCTGGTGCATCAAATATAAGATTACACAACTCAAATATGCAAAAGAATACAAAGTAACACACCTGACTACAGTTAATGGGTAGTGGGATAGGAATAAGTTCTGCTTAGAAGTGAGGTGGAAATTATGGCATATAACATAATCTCGCTTTGTGCAAAAATATTGGTGCTTTCTGCAGCTAAAAGTAGATCCAGTGTAAAAGAATTTTGTTCACTTTTTGAATCAGATGGACTTGTTTGAAAAATACAGGCTTGATTCTGTCCCACCAGCAGGACAGACCCACCAGAGGTGGTGGCACAGTGATATACAGTCGGGATGGAGTTGCCCTCAACATTGACTCCGGACCCCATGAAGTCTCATGGCATCAGGTCAAAAATGGGCAAGGAAATCTCCTGCTGATTACCACGTACTGCGCCCCCTCAGCTGATGAATTAGTAGTACTCCACGTTGAACACCACTTGGAGTAAACACTGAGGGTGGCAAGGGTGTAGAACTTACTCTGGGTGGGGGACTTCAATGTCCATTGCCAAGAATAGCTAATTTCACTACTGACTGAGCTGGCCAAGTCCTAAAGGACATAGCTGCTAGACTGGGTCTGCGGCAGGCTGTGAGGGAACCAACAAAAAGGAAGGACATACTTGACCTCATCCTCACCAATCTGCCTGCCACAGATGCACCTGTCCATCACAGTATCAGTAGGAGTGACCATCGCACAGTCCTTGTCGAGATGAAGTCCCATCTTCATGTTGAGGATACCCTCCATCATGTTGTGTGACACTACCATCATGCTAAATGGGATAGGTTTCGAATAGATCTCACAACTCAAACCTGGGCATCCTTCAGGCACTGTGGGCCATCAGCAGCAGCAGAATTGTACTCAACCACAATCTAACCTCATGGCCCAGCATATCCCACAATCTACCATTACCACCAAGCCAGGGGATCAACCCTGGTTTAATGACGAGTGCAGGGGGGCATGCCAGGAGCACCACCAGGCATACCGAAAAATGAGATGTCAACCTGGTGAAGCTACAACACAGGACTACTTGCGTGCCAAACAGCGAGAGCAGCATGCGAATAACAGACCTCAGTGATCCCACAACAAATGAGTCAGATCTAAACTCTGCAGTCCTGCCATATCCAGTCGTGAATGGTGATTGAACATTAAACAACTCACTGGAGGAGGAGGCTCCACAAATATCCCCATCATCAATGATCGGGGAGCCCAGCATATCAGTGCAAAAGATAAGGCTGTAGCATTTGCAACAATCTTCAACCAGAAGTGCTGAGTGGATGATCCATCTTATCACATCTGGAGGTTCCCAGCACCACTGATGCCAGTCTTCAGCCAATTAGATTCAATCTCTGTTATATCAAGAAATGGTTGAAGGCACTGGATACTGTGAAGGCTATGGGTCCTGACAATATTCTGGCAATAGTAGACCTGTGCTCCAGAGCTTGCCACATCCCTCGTCAAGCTGTTCCAGTACAGCTACAACACTGGCATCTACCAGGCTTTGTGGAAAATTGCCCAGGTATGTCCTGTACACACAAAAGCAGGCCAAATCCAACCTGGCGAATTACCGCCTCATCAGTCTGCTCTCAATCATCAGTAAAATGATGGAAGGGGTCATCAACAGTGCTATCAAGTGGCACTTGCTTAGCAATAACCTGCTCACTGACACTTAGTTTGAGTTCCGTCAGGATCACTCAGCTCCTGACCTGACTACAGCCTTGGTTCAAACATGGGCAAAAGAGCTGAACTCCAGAGGTGAAGTGAGAGTGACTGTCCTTGACATCAAGGCAGCATTTGAACAAGTATGGTATCAAGGAGCCCTAGCAAAACTGGAGTTAATGGGAATCAGAGGGAAAGCTCTCCACTGGTTGGAGTCATACCTAGCACAAAGGAAGATGGTTGTGGTTGTTGGAGGTCAGTCACCTCAGCTCCAGGACATCACTACAGGAGTTCCTGAGGATAGTGTCCTCAGCCCAACCTTTCTAGCTGCTTCATCAATGACCTTCCTTCCATCATAAGGTCAGAAATGGGGATGTTTGCTGATGATTGCACAGCGTTCAGCATCATTTGCGACTCCTCAGATATTGAAGCAGTCCATGTCCAAATGCAGCAAGTCCTGGACAATATTCAGGCTTGGGCTGACAAGTGGCAAGTGACACTCACGCCACACAAGTGCCAGCCTATGACCATCTCCAGCAATAGAAAATCTAACCATCATTCCTTGACATTCAATGATATTACCATCACTGAATCCCCCACTATCAACATCCTGGAGGTTCCATTGACCAGAAAGTGAACTGGACTAGCCATATTCTAAAGAAAATATAATTTGTTTCCAATACTACTGTAGGATACTGTGAAGCAGGCTTGTGGGGGCTATGTGTATGTTATGTATGTGTGTGTGACTAAGTTAATTAGACTGAAGATAGTCAGACTGCAAGGTTTAAATCAAAGGGTTAGATGTAAAGCATGTATTTTTGAAATGGAGATGGGTGAGCTAAGGTGGGATACAAGTAAATACAACATGAATAGGAATTTGCATTAGGAGATAAATGAGGAGTTGATTTTTTAGCTGTTGAGCTTTAAGGAAGAAGAGGAAGTTTTACAGCTGGCAAAGATCATAAAGGAATAAAGCAAAGTTATTAAGTTTATTTTTCCCGAAAGTGGTGGCCATAAAGACAATCTGAAAGATTTTTAGATTCTGGGAAAGGTGACTTTCAAAAGACAGTTAAGAACAATGGGTTTAAAGATGAAAGAGGAAAAAATGCATTTAAGAAAAGATGGAAAGCTGTATGGGGTTGTGTATGGCCATGTGATCTTGAATAGAGCTCTGTGTGAGCACAGTCCTGTGAAGAGAGCAGCTTCTAGCCACCCCAGAGAAGTGTTTGGTTGTTCCAGAAAGCAAGGTTTTGTTACAAGCCTTGGATTTCCATTGTTGAGTGACAGGGAGAGAGAAGCTTGTGGAATGTCTCCCTTATAGCAACAGTGGGTGCCTTGCGGTAATATTACTGGATATTTTATAGATTAAGAATCTATAGGGAACTATAGCTGCTACCTGGAAAGAGGTGTTTATTTGCGAGTCTATCTAAGTAGAAATATTTTGGGAAATGTTGTAAGACTAAATTTAACTGTATAACTTTAATCTTTGTGCATTTAGGTTTTCTTTCCTTTTGTTAATAAATGTTTTAATTTAATATTAAAATCTCAAAGTGGTAGTGGAATCTTTATTTCTGACTTCAGTACACATATCTTCTCATAATAAAAATGCAAATTGCATATCGTTGTGATAGCTTGGCCAAGTTTCCCTTTGGGATTTGATCAGCTGGCAATTACCACCTGCCATATCATAACAATATATATTCTGAGGCTACAAGAGCAAGGTAGAGGCTAGGATTCCTGTGGCAAGTAACTCACCTCCTGACTCCCCAAAGCCCTTCCACCATCTACAGGGCACAAATCAAGAGTTTCAGTGAATAATCTCCACTTGCCTGGATGAGTGCAGCTTCAACAACACTCAAGAAGCTTGACACTGTCCAGGACAAAGCAGCCCATTTGATTGGCACCCCATCCACAAACATTCACTCCCTCCCCCATCGACACACAGTGCCAGCACTGTGTACGATCTACAAGATGTACTGCAGGAACTCACCAAGGCTTCTTGAGACAACCTTCCAAACCCACGACCACTACCATCTAGAAGGACAAGGGCAGCATATGCATGGGAACACCACCACCTGTAAGTTCTCCCTCAAGTCACTCACTATCCTGACTTGGAAATATATTGCTGCTCCTTCACTGTCCCTGGGTCAAAATCCTGGAACTCCCTCCCTAACAGCACTGTGGGTGTACCTACACCACATGGACTGCAACGGTTCAAGAAGGCAGCTCACCACCACCTTCGCAAGGGCAGTTAGGGATGGTCAATATCCCATGAATGAATAAAAAATTGCATTCAGGGAAGTAGGAATTTTTTAAAAGGCAGAAAATTATGGGAAATAACAAAAAGTCTTGTACAGCTGACAGGTGCAGAGGTGGAGCTAGAGTTGTGGCCATCATGGAAAGTCTTGGTTAGAGTCATTATTACAGTGGAAAATGTTTGAGACCCTGGCTGAAACCATTGAGGAAAGACTAGTTAAGAAAGTATTCAGGTTCAGTGTGTGGGCTTTTTACAAGAGCAGGCTGGGAGGTGGTCGGGCGTAAAATCAGGCGGGGTGGCAGGGAATGGCTTGCTCCTAGCCTTCCAGCCTCCATTGGTATTTAACCAGTGGCAGGGTAGATGGTGGGTGGCCCACCTGATCATAGGACAACTGAGGCCCTTAGGTGACCAACTAATGGTCTCTTAAGAGCCTCTTCCCTCGACTGTGGTTATTTTACCAGCAGTGGATTTTTTAAAAATTCATTTACAGGATGTGGGTGTCACTGGCTAGGCAGCATTTATTGCTCATCCTTAATTACCCTTGAGAAGGTGGTGGTGAGTTGCCTTCTGGAACCGCAGCAATCCATATGGTGTAGGTACACCTACAATGCTGTTAGGGAGAGAGTTCCAGGATTTTGACCCAGCGACAGTGAACGAATGGCGATGTATTTCCAAGTCAGGATGGTGAGTGGCTTCGAGGAGAACTTCCAAGTGGTGGTGTTCCCATATGTCTGCTGCCCCTGTCCTTTTAGAGGATAGTGGTTGTGGGTTTGGAAGGTGCTGCCTTAGGAATCGTGGTGAGTTTCTACAGTGCATCTTGTAAATGGTACACATTGTTGCCACTGTTTGTTGGTGGTGGAGGGAGTGAAAGTTTGTGGAAGGGGTGTCAATCAAGCGGGCTGCTTTGTCCTGGATGGTGTCAAGCTTCTTGAATGTTGGAGCTGCACTCATCCAGGCAAGTGGGGAGTATTCCATCACACTCCTGACATGTACCTTGTAGATAGTGGACAGGCTTTGGGAGTCAGGAGGTGAGTTACTTGCTGCAGGATTCCTAGCCTCTGACATGCGCTTGTAACCACAATACTTATATGGCTAGTCAAGTTCAGTTTCTGGTCAATGGTAATGCCCAGGATGTTGATAGTAGGGGATTGAGCGATGGCAATGCCATTGGATGTCAAGGGGTGATGGATAGATTCTCTCTTGTTGGAGATGGTCATTGCCTGGCACTTGTGTGGCACGAATATTACTTTCCACTTGTCAGCCCAAGCCTGGATGTTGTCTAGGTCTTGCTGCATTTGGACATGGAATATTTCGGTTTCTGAGGAATCGCGAATGGTGCTGAACATTATACAATCATCAGTGTACAATCCAACTTCTGACCTAATGATGGAAGGAAAGTCATTGATGAAGCAGCTGAAGATGGTTGGGCTGAGAACACTATCCTGAAGAACTCGTTCAGTGATGTTCTGGAACTGAGATGATAGATCTCTGGCAACCACAACCATCTTCCTTTGTACTGGGTATGACTCCAACCACCTCGCCACCTGGGGAGATAGTCCCTTTAAACCTGGCAGTCTGCTTGTGCATTTCGGAATGATGGTATCTCTTAATCAGGCACCTTACGGCCCAGAAAGACCACCCTGTTGGCAAAAGCCTCCCCACTTCTGCAGACTTGCCTGATTGGCTGATCACACTTACCTTTACACCAGGCATCCTCAGTGGTCATTGGCCCAGGGCCTGCTGTAGTCCCAACAGTGATCATTCACAATGGCGCTACTGGGACAGCTTCCAGCCCTCTGATTGGGCAGCAGCTCTTGGAGGTGGAAAATCCTGCTTGAGAGGGGCAGAAGCCATGACTTCAGGCAACTAACTGCCTGAACAATATAAAATTCAGTCATGGTTTCCAGGGCCAGTGGAGGCAGGCTTACCCCTACCTTTCTGACTGGTGACTGGGGCCATCTCTTTCACACACATCCCAGCTAGAGTTTGCGTTCCAAAAAGAGGATTTACTTTTTGTACTATACTATAGCATAGATAACTTGTTTTGTAACATTAGGATTAATAGTAGCATTAAGGATTCAGATTCTATAGATGTTTCTCAATCTGAAGTAGGAGCAGTGAAAGGCAGGAAGAAGAAATAGTCCCCACAGCCAGCATGGACAACATTTAATGTTCCCCATGGAGGCAGACTGGGTGATGGGGGCAGGTGGTGGAGTGTATAATGGGGCATCAGACTCTGTCTTCCCAACACCATCCCTCACCCTGATTAAGCCCAGGATGGGAAGATTTGAGAATGACCTTCCTGCCTGGAGGTCAATTGAGGCCCTTAAGTTGAATACAAACACTGGATGGGGCCATGCCATGTGGACAAACCGCCTGGTAAACCCTCGCAGGTCTGCCTCTGCCTTTAGTGGGTGTTGGGGGGTGTGTTCCTCCTACATGGGCAGCCCTTGCTCAATGGAGAGACTCACCAGCAGCAAAGGCCCCCACCTTGTGAATGCCCCCACCTGCCCTTTAAATGGAACCCCCCTCTTCCTCGCCGGGGCTTCCCTGTCTGGCCCCAGTGATCCTGCCTCATTTACTTTTCTTCCAGGGCTCCAGTGGTAACCCTGTTCCCCGGCCCTAGTGCAGTATCAACAGGTACCACTGCTCCCAATGACGCTGCCAGTACTGGAGAGCTGTTCATCTCTATTGTCCACCAGCTCTCAGAGGTGGGAACTTACCCCTGTAAACAATGAGGACTCCATTGCCAACTAGTTAAGTGCCTTGGTGTTAAATCTGGCTGGGAAAGCCTGGAATGGCTGCGGCATGGTAGCCGGGGGCAGGCCCACTGCCGCAACCATTAAATTCTGCCCAATGTTTCTGATCTATGTTGCTTTAGAAGACAAAAGACATCAAATTCATGGTAGTCAGGATAAGTAGGTAGAGCAGTTAGATCATATGTAGAGTCACTGGCTCCTAACTTGGCATGAGATATTAGATAAATTATTAAAATATCCCCCTCAATATCAAGTGAGATTTACTACACAGATACCTGACTAGATAGCTTGGGAAGATAGCAAGCTCATGAACCTCCCTGGATGTTTTAGAATGCCATTTGTTTAAAAACAATATTTTAAATAGTGACTAATTTACCTTCCTTTCCATGACAGTGTTGGCTTTATTAGGAACAAGCCCGATTCTTCCTCAATATGTTCCAAAGTATTCATCAAAGTATTGGCAAGATTTATTCTTTGTCCCGTAAATTTCAAGGTTTGTTCGTTCCATCGTTTTTTCCTCTGAAAATATTTTAAATTGAAGATATGGAATAACAGACTTGAGAGCATTATTACAAGACTATAATCTACAGGATTGGCAGGGGGTGGGGGTGGTGGAGATTAAAAGAGCTTCTGTTGGTAATAATGAAGCTCAAATGAGTTTAAACCATCATTTTAAATTTAAATTAGACATCTAAGGTAAGATTTTCAGCTATTTTTCCACCCAATTATGGTTTTTTTTTTCTGATGTAGAAGGACATTGAGTCATCTAGAAAGCCATTCCTTAGGCTCTTTGTTGATTGTGATCATTTCTGGGAGTTTTCCTGGAACTGGCAGTGTTCAGTGGATTTGTCCACCCAAATATAGGGCAAGCATATTCAAATTGCATTTTAATGATGGAGTGAGAATAATTGTTACATATTCCATGATTATTGTCAAAGCAACATTGGAAACAAAGATTGCTGGCATGTTCCTAGTTTAATATTGCCATAGGTTGCAGTATTAGTGAAATGGCCTTTGTCTTCTGTTTTGTTGCTCTCTCTCTTCAGCTTTTCTCTCTTGTTGCTGGATTATCGTTCCCCCGCCCAATCAGAGATGGAGGGCTGGATGTCCAGCATCCAAATTAGTAGGCCGTGACCCGGAAGGCGGTCATGGTCACGAATTTAAAGGAGCACCTGGCATGGGACAGTATCAGGTCCTCTTGCAGTTTACAGATTTCAGCAAGATTCTCAGCCATTATCTGAAGTAAGTATTATTAATCTGAAAAATGTTTCAACTTTTGCAGAGGCTTAGAATTAAGTGTTTTTGGCAGGGAACACACATGGCATGAATTCTGATCATTTACATAATGTTAAGATCTGAATATTGAGTAGCTGATTCGTTCTAACATGTTTTCCTCCATAGATGACTGAGGGAAGGGAACGAAGAGCGAGGGAGGGAAGAAGGTCCCGAACTGTCCCGCATTTCGATGATGACTCCCTCCGAGCCCTCCTCCAGGCTGTGTCCACCAGGCATGTAGTCCTGATGCCAGCGCATGGGAAGAGGAGACCTCCCTTAATCACCCAAACTGCCTGGACGGAGGTGGCTGTAGAGGTCAGCAATGTTGGCATGATGCCTCGAAATTGGAGGCAATGCAGGAAGAGGCTAAATGACCTTTTGAGATCTGCAAGGGTGAGTAAGACCTCACTATATTAGTGTACATGTAAGGTACAGGGAAGGCTTGAAAATGCTCATGCCTTGTAACGACCACTGAAGTTTGAGTCAGCATTATGCAGCATTGACGTTGTTCATGGCCCTGATGCCTCTGTGGAGGTGTCGTTGTGGTTCTGGGGTGTGGGGTGCTTTGGCTATAGACTTGAGGAGTTACACAGCGTATTGGCTGCCTATCTTTGTGCAGACTATGTATTCCTCACAGATCTTGGATGCGTGTTGAAATTAAGGGACCTGAGAATAAACATCATTGCAATGTCATACCTCATTTCAGGTAAAGCGGGCCCACAATTCCCAGGAGAGAGACAGGACTGGAGATGGAGCGCCTGATCCGTCAATCTTCACGCCGCAGGAGGAGGGGGTTCTGCTTTTGTCCTCCACGGAATTGAACCGCTTGATTGGCAGAGCCGGAATTGGAGGAAGGCCTTGGGTTGGTGAGATTGCAAGGAGCTTTATCCAGATCTGGGACACAGATCAGGAGAGGGCTAGGGGGAAGGTGACTGAGGCCTGGCATGGTTACATGAATTGTACATGTGTGGTGCATGTGTTCAAAGGCCGGGTAGCTTCCTGGTAGAAACACTGTGAGTTTGTTATAAGTAATTTAATAGTTGCAAGGTGTCATATCTCATTATTCACCTAATGGTGTTGAATCTTGTGCCCTTGCACGCCCCATGAAGGCTTTAAAAGGCCAATTAACGCCCTTTCCTCTGTGAGTCCTGTGCAACTGAACCATCATCTACTGACCCTGCCAGCCCTGAGGGACCAATACTAGCCTCTGAGGAAGAAGAGGAAGCCTCGGAGAGTGCAGGGTCACATCATCTCCCTGCAACGAGCACCAGCGCAGATCCCAGCAGCTTGGCAGGGATTAATGCAGCAGGATGATGGCAAGCACAGTGTTGTGAGGGAACTTCCCATTCGCACATGCAGCTGCTGGAGAGTGTGATGGAGCAGGCCTCAGGCAGTCGGAGGAGTGTTTGAGATGATCCAGAGACTGAATGTGAACCCGATGATGTGCCTTGGGAGCCATCCATGAGGCAGCAGATGTGGAATGTCCAGTGCGAGGTACATGGAAATTTGGTGGGTATACCAGAGGAGCTGAGTGCTCTAGCCAAGACTGTGAAGGTGTCAATCCAGACAATGTGCACTATGATCACCCACACTTCAGAGCACCAAGCTTCCTCCATGGACTGGTTGGCCATTGTCCTGGAGGGGCAAACCCAATGGATTGCAGAAACAATTGTGGGACGCACTCTGATCTGGACACTCAGCCAGCTCCTGTGACCTCACAGGAAGGCAGGCAGGACCAATCGGTCCTCGTGGAAGAGTTTATCAAAAGCTGCTGCCATCTGCAAGCACCTCTCAGGGCACTTCTGATGGGGAAAGTCCACCTCGATTGCCATGACGGCAGAAGGTCCTCCTTCCACTCAGCAGGAGTCATCTAATGTGGCAGGGCCCTCAAGGTCTCAGCTGCAGAGGGCACCTGCCAAAGAGGACAAGCAGATCAGCAGCCTCTCTCTAATGCAGCAGCAAACGAGGGGGGAGCACGAAGCTGCAGCGCACGGATAAGAATTAAGAAAACTCAACAGTAGTCACAAACTGGGTCACGTATGTGTGCTCTGTAAATGTTTTCATGAGATGGGCTGTTGCCCATTTGTAAATAAACCTTTTATTTATTATTCCTCATGCAGAGGTTCAGTTTATTTGTAACTGCCTTATGAAATGTATGGAGACAAGATTCATGAATTGTCAGTGGAGGAAGTTGGTCAAGATGCAATAATGCCTAAGGTATCAAGAGGGTGAGTGCGCTGACAGGACTTTCTCAGTGAGCTCGCAGTCTAGATGGAATGACGGCACATGCATCTCAGAGGCCAAGAATGCCTGACTTTCTGGAACCTCTACATTATTAACGGCTCCCATGTGTCACGGCCATCCATGCGCTCCTGTACAGGCCTTGCACTTCTCTGTCAGGGTGTTCCTTCACCTCCTCATTGACCTCATCATCAAAGGAATGCCCGCCATCTTGCATCTCCTCTTCCTCCAGGGCATCCCCTCTCTGAATGGCAAGGTTATGCAAAGTGCAGCACACAACGACCATTAGTGAAACTCTAGATGGCATATATTGCAAATCTCCACCTGATCTATCCGGGCATCAGGGCCTCATTTTTAGCAGCCGAATTTTCTGCTCAATGATGGCCCTGGTTGTGCCATGGCTGTCATTATAGCTTCTCTCCGTGTCTGTTTTCGGGGCCCTCACAGGCGTCATGAGCCAACTCTTCAAAAAGTAATCCTTGTCACCCAGAAGTCAACTGTCCAGTGCATCAGGTCCATTAAACATGTCTGGCACCTGGGAGTTCCAGAGAATGTAGGAATCATGGCTGTTGCCCGGGTACCTAGTGCAGATCTGCACAGTTCTTCGATTGTGGTTACATACCAACTGGATATTTAAGGAGAGATAGCCCTTTCTGTTAGTGAATGTACAGGGCTGGCCTGCTGGAGCCTTTATGACAACATGAGTGCAGTCTATTGCTCCCTGAGCCCTGGGGAAATCTACAATCACCGTAAAGCCTCTGGCTCACTGAAGTTGACTGTGGCGATCCATTGAAAATGCAATGTACTAACCTGCTCTCCGGAACATTGCATCAGTAAAGACCTTAATGCAGTGGTGTGCAGCAGGCTGCGTAATGCTACGGAGGTCTCCGCAGGCAGCCTGAAAGGATCCAGTGGCAAAGAAATTCGGCACAACAGTCACCTTTATGGCCACTGGCATTGGGTCACCACACATGCAGCTGGAAGCTGTCTTCCCTGCCAGCATTTCACAGAGAGAGGTCACTGTGGCTCTGGAGGGCCTGGGTCTTCTCCGGCACTGTCTCTCAGATATTTGAAGGTAACTCATTCTCTGCCTATGTACTCGATTGGCAAATAAGTCCTTGCTCTGTGTCCCTATTGTTGCAGCATCATGCCTTCATCAGCTACTTGCTCCGGCGCTGGTCTGCAACCATCATGCACTACCAGTGCATCCTGCCACTGACCATCTGGCCTTCTTCCTCTCAATCTCCTCCTCCGCTCCTCATTGGAAGATGTATCTCCCACGGAGACCACTATCCCCATGTTCTTACAACCAAACAGGTTAAAGTGCAGATGAGGCACTAACTGCACTTTTCTGCAGGCTCATTGAAGCCTTTGAACAGCAAAAGTATCTCCTTAAATCATTGTTTCCAATATCAAATGATTGCAGCACTCACAGCAGCCTGAGCTGCTAAGGTCAAACAAAGGACCCAGTTAGTGATTTTTAACCCGACCTTATAATCTTTCAGTGAAGAAGACTCGATCCCCACCTGGCATAATTCACACTCTCTAAACATATTATGCTCTTTTAATAAAACCAAAAAAAAAAAAATCAATAAAATAAACTAGTTAGAGGAGATGGCAGCCCCTGATGGGGCATTGTAACAAAAAATAAAATTTTCGAAAGGAAACTTACAAAATGGAATTAAAATGGTGTTTCCGGGGCTGATGATGCTCTCCAGCCCCCATGGTGTGCACTGGTCATGGGAGGCCTCAAGTGTGGACACCGCGAACAGCGAACATAGCTGTAGAGGAGGGGCAGACAGTCGGGCCGGATGACCCTCTCGACCACCCGCTGCCTGAACCTGTTAATGGTCACCTTGGGCAGGTTTAAAAGGAGGTCCTCCTCCCTCCTCGCACCCACCCCCCCTACACCGGGTGTCTAAACATTTTATTGCTCCCAGCACATATTGTTCCAGTCATTTGCCACTTTAACAAGCTTAACAAACCAATGTAAATTAATTTGAATAAGATGGGCAGGATTCCAATTTCTAGACCTTCCCACCTACCATATTATCACGTTCTGGCGTGATGACATTGGGCACGTGACCCGACATCATCGCGCCTAATAATATGGCAGCTAGAGTGTGGTACAGGCCCATTTTCTCCACGTGTTATTCAGCCCAAAGTATTTACATTGGAAATTCCCATTATAACCGTTTACATGTACAGTATCTATTATATACATTGACATTAGAAGTGTTACTCAAAATTATGACAATCAGAAGTAAAGTTTGTGGACAGGTAGGACACATCATATGTAAGACTTTTAATAATATAGAATTTTAACAGGTGTTGGCAATTAATGTTAAATTAGTCATGATAAAGTACCTTTATGTGCAGCTCTTCCATTCTTTTGAAAACTTCTGAGATGGGCTTTGTTGTGACAACTTGGTGCTTGATTTTTTTCTCTGCCTCTTTTAATGTGACATGCTGAGAGTACTGTCTTATCAACTGGGAAAATCTCGCCTTTTGTAATTCAATATATTGTTTCATGGTTTGAACTGCATTCTGTAAGAACAAGCAAGAACCCAATACACTAACCAATGTGTCCAGAAAAAAAGGAGTAACACAACTTAAGGTTATATTGATGAATCAGCTGTTAAAATTAGCTACTTTAAAAAAAATTTTCACAGGACTTGGGTGTTACTGGCGAGGCCAGCGTTTTTATTGCCCATCACTAATTGCCCTTGAGAAGGTGGTGGTGAGCCACCTTCCTAAACCGCTGTAGCCCGTGTGGCATGTACTATGCCAATTAAATTGAAACACTGAGAGGTAGAAAAAAATTAACCTGGACTGAGTGCAGAACAAATGGCTATGATATGGAATTGACAAACCTCTAATGAATGTAGAGGTTAAGGGGATTAAATTTGGCTACATGGGCCGGGACTTTTAAATGGGTCGGGATTGGGATCGGAGGTGGGCAGGTACCCAATTTTGTGCTGTGGCCTCCATGCTGGGTCACTGCCATTATCCCAGCCCCGAGCCATTTTCAATAAGGACAGCTCAGGGTCAGACCAGCTGCCCGCCAGGAAGCAGTGGCAAGCCAACTGAAACTAATTATTGCTCATTGCGAGACCTACCAAGGCCTTATTCCCATGCCAACTAGAATTGCCATTTGGCAATGTGGGTAAGTTTCATCTTGCGTTCAGGGTCTCGATGGGGTTCTTTAGGGTTTGACTGTTTCTGTACGAAAGCTACTTAAGACTGTAGTTTGTAAAACCATTATTATTTATTTACAGCTCTATGTACATCTCAGTAACTCTACATGAGGTTGGATTTTTCTTTCCCTCCAGATAGCTTTTACTTGGTCATGTGACATTGCATCATAGCTTCATCAGCATCATGTGTTTCTGACATTAACCTTTTACTCCACATCTCTCCCCAAGTCTTTATCTCAATTATATACATCCTCCTGCAGACCACATCAAGGCCAAGGTGATGAGCTCAGTTGAGGGGGATGGGGAGGAATGCAAGATTTAGCAAGGGGCCCCTCATCCCCAAACCTCAGCGACCAGGCTCCAGCTGCAGCCTCTGACCATTCCCTGGAGGGGTTGTCCCTCCAGGATCATAACCAAGCAGCTGTGTCATTTTGAAAAGTAAAAATCAACTTATCTGCCCTTGTCCCTTACTGTCTCCCTGCTCAGATTGGCACTCGCACCTCAGCTGGTGGGGATGTTGATTACTGAGTGCCTGAGGGCGTCCCATTGGACCCCCAATTTTGGGAGCCCATTTGCCATCCCTGATTGAACAGCTAACTGGCTCCCTGCCTTTAATTGGTTGGAGCAGTAAAGATTGAGGTGCACATGTCTAAAACATGCTGTGTTGGGTTGACTTCCAGAACTACACCCCATTTCGAGTTCACAACCCCGATTGAAAATCCAGCCCATAGTGCCATTTTCTCAGGTGTTATACTACTTTCTAATGGCCAAACTGGCAGGCAGGATTTACATGCACACATCCAACCAAATGTACGCTGCTTATAATATTGGGTAAGGTCAAACAAGTGGCAGATAAGGGGCTCTAAGCCTACTTCATGTCCCCAATGCAACACTGGCCAGGTAAATAAAACTCTAAACATTGTTAGCAAATATTTAACACAATCACCCTCGCCACTTGCCATCGCTTCCCATCCCAAGATCTTGACCTTCAGGCTCTGGCCTTGATCCCTGATCTCCTTCCCCAGCCCAAGATACATCTCTGACTCCTTGATAAGTACCTCCCTGGTGCTCAGTGCTGCATCCCTGACCACACCCTGAAATGTCTGAATCTTCCCAAACCTCTGATATCTGCCTCCCTGAGGAACCCATGAAACCAACCCATTGCTTCCCTGTGTGCTGCTAGACCAGAATGCAGCACTTACCAGTCTGGCCTCCTCTCATAGTATCATTTTCACTATAATAAGGTCCATGACTCAATATTTGGGACTTCTCAGACCTCACCGTTTCTGAAAATTGGTACTCTTGTATATCTCCCCTTAAATCATTTTGCCAAAAAGAATATTGGGCATATGGAACAAACATCCAGCAAAAGCACATAATGTCATTTCAATGGCATCACTGAATCCCCCACTATCAGCATCCTGGGGTTTACCATTGACCAGAAACTGAACTGGACTGGCCATATAAATACTGAGGCTACAAGAGCAGGTCAGAGGCTATGAATCCTGAGGCGAGTAACTCACCACCTGACTCCCCAAAGCCTGTCCACCTCTACAAGGCACAAGTCAGGAGTGTGCTGGAATACTCTCCATTTGCCTGGATGAGTGCAGCTCCAACAACACTCAAGAAGCTGGACACCATCCAAGACAAAGCAACCCGCTTGATTGCCACCCCATCCACAGACTTTCACTCCCTCCTCTTAGGACATAGTCGATGGTAAAGGCTGAGTTATTCAAATCCCAGAAGGAAACTTGAAACAACTGTCATAACCCATTTTTGCAATTTGATTGTTTCGAGATGCAGGCTTTGAATTCAATAGTAATAAGACTACCAAGTCTCAAGAGGGTTTTTATAAAACTAAATTAAACATTTATTAATATAAGAAAATTGGAAGCACATACATATGTCTACAAAATTCCTACTATAATAACTACAAAATCCCCAGTTAATCTGACTCTCAGTTACACCCCCTCTTCCCCCCTTTAAGGCAACAGTAAATCTCATAGATTTAAACAGACACCTGGCAAAGCACAACCTGGACACTCACATTCAAAATGAGTTTCTTTCGGCTCTGGGTCCTTGCAGACAGCAGCTTGAGGCTTTTCGCTCTTGTTGGATCTTAAAAATGCCTCCCTCTTACACACAATCTCCTTTCTCCTTTATACCTATCTTTCTCTTTGAATGTAAATTTTCCATTGTATCACTGGCCTTTTAATTTTAACTCTGCTAACAATAACCTCTTTTCATTCCACCAATTTTATTAGTAAGTTGAAAAAAATAAACACATTGCTTGGCGCCTTTTAGCTAGGTGCAAGATTTCACCCATTCTTTTGAATGGTTTATTTAAAAATGCAAATTGCCCCCTTGTCACCTATATTTCTAAACTTCCCCATGTTTAGCTAATTACCATTTCAAACCTACTTCTTTCTATACAGCAAAGCCTCTACACCAGCTGGCTAGAAATCCAATTAAGACACATACACATACACCTTACAGTTGGCAGGCAGGTGAAAATGCCAAGCAGCCTTTGCACCTTTTTGGAAACCTCATCCACGGGTGGGATGAGGTTTTCAAAAGCAAATTAAAATCAAATAAAAACTTTATTTTTTCATTAAATAACATGTCCCTGCTCATGTGAGAGAGTCACATGAGGGGACATGTTTCATAACATTTATAAAATCTTTAATTTTTTTTTAAATCAGTTCATCTCTCTGAGGCAGCTCTTTCAAAATCATCTTAGTTGTCATATTTCTTAAAGATATCGCTTCAGGAAACCTGGTAGACACATCCATTATTGTCAGTAAGTACTGATTTCCATTTTTAGTCTTAGGGAGGGGTCCCACACAATCAATCATGACCTTAGTAAAAGGTTCTTCAAGTGCTGGTATTGGGATTAAAGGTGCCGGCTTAATCACTTCTTGTGGCTTCCCTATCACCTGACATGTGTAACATGTTCTACAGAATTTCACTACATCCCTATGCAATCCTGGCCAATAAGAACATTTCTGTACTTTTGCCTGCGTCTTTCTAATTCTTAAATGTCCCCCCATTGGAATTTCATGAGCAATCCTCAGAATCTCATTTCTATACCTCGATGGGATAACAATCTAATGTACCTGTAGAATGTAGCTTTCATTTCCTAAGACATGATCCAGCTTGCATTTTCTCATTAAAATATCACCCTTAAGGTAATAACACTCTGGAATACATTTTGCTTCTGCTTTTGAGTAAGTTTTCTGATATAACTGTTTTAATTGCAAATCCTCCTGTTGCAACTTAATTAACTGCCTTGATTTAAACACTTCAGCTGAATACCCCTCTTCAGTCTCTTTCTGAACAATGTTATCAAACACAGTGCCTACTAATTGGATTTCAATACCTTCTTCCTGCCTTTGAACTGCTTGTCCTTGTTTTTCTTGCTTCAACCTGTGTGCCTGTGATCTCGTTATCACACCTATCTGGAAACAATCGAGGATGCTCTCTCTGTAACACCTCTTTTGAAAACACATCTACAAGCTTCTCATCTACCATAGGCATCACCCACATTTGTGATCCAGCTATATCATTACCCAGAATAAATTGAACCCCTGTAATGGGCAATTATTGCACCACCCCAACAGTCACTTTGCCAATTTTCCATTTACTCTTTAAATTTATCTTCCACAAGGGAATAGATTTATCACCTCCACGAACCCCACTTATTATCACCTGTTCCTGCAATACTCCCTCTGAACAATAAATATCACTATCGCACAACATTAAGGATTGACTAGTCTCTGTGTCTCTTAAAATTTTAACATCTTTACCTACTCCATCCTGTACACATGGAAAGACTTCCCCTTCACACACAAAATCTTTAAACGTTTCTGCAACCTGCTCCTCAGAATTCTCTTGGGTAAACTGTGAACACATTCCCACTTCTTTACTTGTCACTGATTCTCCCTGTTTTGCTTGTACACAAACCACTGGTTTCTCCTATGCCTGAACCTCGGAAATCACAGTACTTTTGCTTCCAGAGCTTCTCTGTACCCCAATAATTCCAACAGATTTTTCCTGCAATTTCCAGCATACTGACTTTGTTTTCCCCACTTTATTACAATGAAAACACCTCAACTTTCGAATGTCATTTCTACCCTCAGCACCTTCCTTTTCATTCTGAAGAAAAACTTCCTGGGCATTTTCAGCTACTCCTTCTCTTCCCTGACTACCCACCTTCCTTTCACCTGCCCACTTTCTGTCCTTTTTGGATTTAAAAGGGTGACAAAAATAGGTTTAGCTCTATGCTCATAATCATAATAGCTCATAATCATCAGCTATCTCTGCTGCTTGCCTTACAGAATCAACCCTCTGTTCCTCCACATGAGTTCTCACTACCAAAGGGATTGAATCTTTAAATTCTCCCAAAAGAATTACTTCTCTAAGAGCTGCATATGTTGTCTCTATTTTTAATGCCCTTATCCACCAGTCAAAATTACTTTGTTTTATTCTTTTAAAATCTATATAATTTTGCCCAGGCTGTTTTCTCATATTCCTAAATTTCTGCCTGTAAGCTTCAGGAAGCAACTCGAAGTAGTATTCAAAGTAGACTTTTTACCACATCATAATTCACTGAAATTTATTCTGATAGCGAAGCATATATCTTATGTGCTCTACCCACCAACCTGGATTGTAACAATAATGTCCAGTTCTCCTGTGGTCATTCCATCTGTTCAGGTATTTTCTCAAATGAAATAAAGAATGCTTCAATATCCTTTTTCCCAAACTTTGGAAGAGCTTGTACAAATTTAAACATCTCCCCACTGGGTTCTACTCTGGAGATAAGTCCTTCCTCACCTCCTGGCGTCTTTTTTTTAAGCGCCAACATTTTCCGTTGGACTTCTCTCTCTCTCTATTTTTCTCTTTCCTTCTCTATCTTCATAATTTCTAACTCCCTTTCCTGTTTTCTTTCTCTCTCCTGCCTTTCTGCCAGTTCCCCTTTGAATGCCAGTTCTTTTTCCCTTTCTTCCAATTCAATTGTTTTTATTTGCAACTGAATTTGAGCTCATTTCAATGAACTACCCCTTGGAGAACTCTGTCTCTCAGGTATTCCTTCCAGTTTCAAATGCTGTGCTATCACTTCAATTATATATGATTTCCAGCCCTGACTGGTAATCCCAATTATAAGTTATCTGCCAATTCTGTTAACTTATCCTTGGATACTTTTTGTAACGCAATCAGAGTTATATCTTCTAATTCCAAAAAGGATTTAGCCATGGATACAGCCATTTTTGCAGTCTCATCGCTTTAAAAACACCTCACACCCACTGATGAATTCAAAAGTGCTTCTCAAACATGAAGCCTTAAGATTCATCAATTCCAAATAAATCAAGGAATTTCAAATATATCCCGGATGAGCCCCCAATTATTAAGACACAGCCGATGGTAAAGGCCGAGTTGTTCAAATCTCAGGGAGAAACTTGAAACAACTGTCATAACCAGTTTTTGAAATTTGTATGTTTTGAGGTGCAGGCTTTGAATTCAGTAGTAATAAGACCACCGAGTAGAGGGTTTTTATAAAACTAAATTAAACATTTACTAATATAAGAAAATTGTAAGCACATACATGTGTCTACAAAATATCTACTATAATAACTACAAAAATCCCCTAATTAATCTGACTCTCAGTTACACAACCCCACCCCCCCACCCCGGTCCCCCGGTTAAGGTAACGTTAAATCTCATAGACTGAAAGAGACACCTGGCAAAGCACAACCTGGAAAGTCACATTCAAAATGAGTTTCTTTCAGCTCTGGGTCCTTGCAGACAGCAGCTTGAGGCTTTTCGCTCTTGTTGGATCTTAAAAATGCCTCCCTCTTACACACAATCTCCTTTCTCCTTTGTACCTATCTTTCTCTTTGAATGTAAATTTTCCATTGTATCACTAGGCTTTTAATTTTACCTCTTCTAACAAAAACATCTTTTCATTCCACCAATTTTATTAGTAAGCTGAAAAAAATAAACACATTGCTTGGCATCTTCTAGCTAGGTGCAAGATTTCACCCATTCTTTTGAATGGTTTATTTAAAAATACAGATTTCACCCTTGACACCTATATTTCTAAACCTCCCCATGTTTATCTGATTACCATTCAAACCTACTTCTTTCTATACATCAAAGCCTCTAGACCAGCTGGCTTTAATCCAATTAAGATACACATACATACACACAGACACAGACACCATTAAACTCTCTTTTAAAGAATAATTTCCAATAATATTATAGACATTAATCTCTTCATGACACTCCACCACTGACGCACAATGGCAGCAGTGTGTACCATCTACAAGATCCAATGCAGGAACTCACCAAGGTTCCTTAGACAGCATCTTCCAAACCCACACCCTTACCATCTAGAAGGACAAGGGCAGTAGATGCATGGGAACACCACCACCTGGAAGATCCCCTCCAAGCCAGACACCATCTTGACTTGGAATATATCGCCATTCCTTCACTGTCATTGTCAAAATCCTGGAACTCCCTCCCTAAAAGCACTGTGCGTGTACCTACACTATATGGACTGCAGTGGTTCAAGAAGGCAGCTCACTACCACCTTCTCAAGGGCAGTTAGGGATGCGCAATAAATGCTGACCTAGCCAGTGAAGCCCACATCCCATGAATGAATAAAAAATAATTATCTCCTGATTTCAGTTGAAGTTTATTAAAGTATGAACAGAACACAGTACTTTTTATACTTAGGGAATGTTACTCCCTAAAAAGCAACTGGTCAAAGAAGAATAATATAGGGTTTAAGAATGACTGAATATTCTGTAGTTTTGTTTAATTACTTCTGAAGGGAGGATGTTTGATGGATGAAAATGTCTCCTCTCAATCCATGTTCTCTTATATTCTTAAAAATCCACATATAAACATAACATCTCATCCAATGGTATAGCACTCTTATTTAAATATGTTTATTATGTTTCTGAACGCTTTCAATATGTACCAAGGATGTCTACCAGTGCCCAATCCGGTATGGCTGGCACCACAATATAGGACCCTGAAACATGGATGTAGCACAGTCAGACTTCTAAACCCTTGGGTTATATCTTCAAAACCCAAGGTCAAACTAAATTTGAAAAGTTACATAGAATTATATTTCATGTACAGCAGAGAAACAGGCCATTCTATTAATCTACGTTTGCAAAATTAACTTTTTCTGATTTCTTTGGATTGGATACAAGAAAACATACCTTCAAGATATTTGTTATGGATCATGATATGTAATGCATGTTTGGATGAGATTGAACTGAATCAATTTCTACATGACATGCCATAGAACCAAAGATAACTTTTTTGTTTACAGGGAACTGATGGCAGAATATGTCTGACAATTATCTTTTCACTTCTGGGAGCCATACTTGAATTAAACACAGACTGATGAAATGAAGGAGCATATTTTCCTCTACCTTTCTCTGTCTGGCTGAAAGCAGATTTAAAGAGGTGGAGATCATATTTTCAGCACTGTACATTCTTCAAGAATTTCTTGGGTTTCCCCAGAGAGGGTGGAGTGCTTGCTCCTGGACAGATATGGGACAGCCATATGAATAATTAAGGAGAAATCTAATGGGGCCTTCAGACCCATGCAGCCGAATTTAAATGAGCATACCAGAGCAGTCTGATGGCATGGGGGCAGGGAGATTTGGGCAGGAGTACCCGTGTCTGATTCCTGGCATTGGGAAAACTGTCTCCAATTTAAGTCGAGACAGGAAGAGCTCGAGGCGGGAATCCCACCCATTGACGGTGTGATGCCAGTTAGGTTCATTAAGGAGCCACTGGACACTATAATTACCCCTGAGCCCACTGGAATTTAGTGCTGGCTCATGGATTTAATGGGACTCACATGGGTCTCTCCTGGCTCCTAAAGGCCATGCAGAAAATCTAATTGGATTTACCTGTGGTCTCGTTTTGGGGGGGGGGGGGGGGGGAGTGGAGGAATGCTTGTCCACAAGTGCTCAGTGCCTGATTGAGGAGCCCTACATAAAGAAGTGGGGGCTGCTGAAAGCCAATCCCCTGCTCTTGCCTCCGACTTTCCTGTCTCCCCCTTTCCAGCAACCGCCTCCCTGTGATGCCCATCCCGCCCCAGTCACCTGTCTTCAGGGAGCTAGCGGAAATTCTCTGGGTAGGCCTCAGAGTATTACTGGTAGCAGCCATGGGTGCTGGTGGTCCTGGCAATGGAGAGCTGGCAGTCTCTGATTGGCTGGCTTGGGGGTGGAATTCCCACCCTCTCAGGGCCTTAATCACATGGGAGGCCTGAGTGCACCAGAAGCAACAGGTGGGGACTGTAGAGTAAAGGGTTAATTTTAACAATAGCTACTGAGTATGTGCGTAAGGAGCTGTGTAATAATGATGTCACAAAGAGTGAGGGAATGGCTCTGTCCCAGTGCTTTGCAGTTCTGTACATAGGATAGGTTAATTTGAAAAAGGATCTTGGCCTCCAGCCAGATCTTTTTATTCATTCATGGGATGTGGGCATCACTGGCTGGGCCAGCATTTATTGCCCTTCCCAAATTGCCCTTGAGAACTGAGTAGCTTGCTAGGCCATTTCAGAGGACACTTAAGAGTCAAAAACATTGCTTGTGGGTCTGGACCAGGTAAGGATGGTAGGAAATCAGTGAACTAGATAGGTTAGTATCTTGTTATATACCATCAGTGGCATTGCAAATTATGTGCTGGCCAGGCAGTGGGTGATCGAGGAGGCAGCCTCTCATCAGGATGCCTTTGACTCATTTTAGTCTCTGTCAACACATCATCATGGAGTGGGCAAAATTCAACTGTCAAAATCAATGATCAGGTGAAGGAATTGATTCTTCTATAAATGATCTCTGTTGTTTGGCTGACAATTGTGAGTATGGAACATTAAAAGATGATTTAATAAGAGACGGAATAGTTGTTGGGGTTTTGGAAGAAACCCTGCCAGACTTCCTACAATCTACAGAAGTAGTATAACTGGTTAGACAGGCCGAAGTGCGAAAACAACACCTAGGGCAAAATTTTCCATCGGCGAGCTGAGGGCGGGGCCCGCTCACTGACGCGAAAATGATGTGGGATGACGTCAGGGGGAACCCCCGACATCACCCCGGCCCATTTAAATATTCAGGAAGGCGAGCGGACAACGCAATCAGCTGTCCGCCCGCCAACCTGTCAATGGCCAGTTGAGACCATTGACAGGATAATCAAGTCAATTAAAGGCCCTGCCCGTCCAACCTTAAGGTTGGTGGGCAGGCCAGGAGCCCCAGCGGGTTTCTGAAAAAACATAAAACCTCATCCACCGCCGGAATGAGGTTTCATGTCTGTTTTTAAAAACTTTAATAAAGTTTATTTGATATTTATTAACATGTCACATCTCATGTGACATTGTCACATGAGGGGGACATGTTAATAATTTTTTTATTTTTCTATTTTTCTATTTTTGAAGTTTATAAAACTTTCAGCGCTCTCCCTGAGACAGCACTTAGTCTCAGGGAGCAGTGCGCTCTTTCGCGCGTGAAAGAGCACACTTTGACAGTTGGGGAATCCCTCCCCCCCATACAGGAAGCGCATAGCACTTCCCGTCGGGTGGCCTGCTGGGCGGGCCTTAATTGGCCCGCCCACTCAAAATGGCGGCAGGGCCTGTTTTGGCGGCAGCGATCAGCTGCCCGCCCGCCGCTGAGCCGGTGGGGCCCGCCCGCCCATTAAGGGAAAAATTCTGCCCCTAGTGTTCGTAAGTGGTGAGCGAGAAATCTCGTGGGAAAAGCCGTTTGAAGCCGTTCAATTCGTTGGGTGAAAAACTGAAAGCGCATCATGGCAGCAATGAGGGAAGCGCGCTGAAAGAGCTCCAACCGCCATTTTACAATGTCCCTACTATAGTGGGAAGAAGGTCTATAAGTGCGAAGGATGTCCCGCCCGACTGCAGAATGTCATGGATGTGGCAAAGTCGGTCATTTTAAAAGAGTGTATCATTCAAAAAAGCCTGTGTTTGTAAAGCAAAAAGAACAATCTTTTAAAGAAAGCTCCATATAAGAAATGTAGGAACCAGACAGCCAGGAAATCGCTTTTCTCAGTGAAATCAATGAGAACAAAAGCCAATACTGGAGCGCTAAATCCAGTCAATGGACATCATACAGAATTTAAATTGGATACAGGACTCTCAGTTCTGTCTGGTGGAATTAAATGGCTGCAAAAGGTTACTCTGCAACCTTCAATCCAATTTCGAGGTCCCGGAGGAATCAAGCTAAAAGTCAAAGGTCAACTTGATGCAACATTAAGGTACAAAGACAGAAAAATCTCTAAGACACGGGGCAGGAAGGGTCAAAAAGCAAAGTCAGTATGGAGCAGATCTGCCCCACAGCCATAATGCGCTGCAGGTGGGCTAAACAAGGGCTGAGTGGACTTCCGCCCCCTGGAGCTTTCAGGCAATCGGCTTGGCTGGCAGCTCCATCAATCCTGGCAGTGCCAAGAGCGCATTAGTGCCTGTTGCCGGGACTGCAAAAGGAGGAGGAAGAAAGCCCAAGGATCCCCAGAACCAGGAGAAGGCCCATGAATCCCCGGAACCAGGTAAGTCCTGAGTCTTGGGGAGGGAGAGTTTGGGCAGGTCAGGAAAGTGGGCAGAGGGTTGGGTTTAAGACTATGGACGGGTAGGAAGAAAGTGGGGGCGGTTCCATCTTAGGGGGCTGCCCCCCCGATCCGCAAAGGGCAGTCCCACACCCCGTATAGAACCCCCTTCCTGCCCTTTGAAGAAATTATGTTAAAAATCGGGATGCTCACTCTCACCCGACTGTCCATGCCAAATGTTTTATGGCGTGGGCAGCATATTATTGCCCAATGAAATATGGCTGACCATTTTGGTGCCCGCCCAACACCCCCCTACTGTGTTAAAGGAATGAGCTCGGGTGTGGGTGAGGAGGTGTTGGAGTGGACACCCGCCCTATTTTACGTGCCCTCTCTGCCAAAAACATGCTTGCTATATGTCATTCAGAACCAGGAATGCTCTTTGTGAAGCAGCAAAGCCTGTATAGGTCTGAAACTAATCCTTAAAGTTGGTGAAGTCAACGACCAAGAACAAAGCAACAAATTTAGAAGAAAATTTACAGAACTCTTCAGAGGCTCGGGAAAGTTGAAAACTGTACCATATCACGCAAAAGGCAGATGCAAAACCCGTTTATCTGTTTACACCCAGGAAGGTCGCATCACCCACTTCTAAAATGGGTAAGAAGTGAGATAGAGACGATGCTTCAACAAGGGGTTATTTTGCCAGTTATGAAACCAACCAGGTAGTGTTCTAGTATGGCACCAGTTCCAAAACCAAATGGATCCATCAGGATCTGCGTCGACCTAACACGAATGAACAAGGCGGTAGAACGGGAGGTACACCCAATGGCATCTGTAGATGAGAACCTAGCTAAACTCAGAGTATAATCTTTACTAAACTCAACGCAAAGAGCAGATTCTGACAATTATTGCTAGATTAGGAGTCAAAATTTCTTCCCACTTCAGAACACCTTTTGGACATTACTGTTTCAACCATCTACTTTTTTCTATCACGTTTGCACCAGAGATTTTCCAAAGGACAATGTCCAACATGTTGGAAAGTATGGGAGGCATCATGTGCCACATGGACGACATTTTAATCCATTGCTCAACAAAGGAAGAACATGACAAAAGAATAAGAGAAGTAATAAAAACATTAAAAGCTGCTGGATTAACATTTCATGAGAAGTATGAGTTTTCAAAACCTGCAATAAAATTCTTAGGCCATATTATCCAGGAAACAGGAAGCAATGCAGATGCGCAGAAGGCAAAAACCACAAGAAAATTTCTGCCACCCAAGAATATGACAGAGTGCAGAAGAGGCCCTTCGGCCCATTGAGTCGGCGCCGACATGTGAGAAACACCTGACCTACCTACCTAATCCCATTTATCAGCACTTGGCCCATATCCTTGAATGTTATGACGTGCCAAGTGCTCATCCAGGTACTTTTTAAAGGATGTGAGGTTACCCGCCTCCACCACCCTCCCAGGCAGTGCATTCCAGGCCGTCACCACTCTCTGGGTAAAAAAGCTTTTCCTCACATCCCCCCTAAACCTCCTGCCCCTCCCCTTGAACTTATGTCCCCTCGTGACTGACCCTTCAACTAAGGGGAACAGCTGCTCCCTATCCACCCCGTCCATGCCCCTCATAATCTTGTACACCTCGATGAGGTCGCCCCTCTGTCTTCTCTGCTCCAACGAAAACAACCCAAGTCTATCCAACCTCTCTTCATAACTTAAATGTTTCATCCCAGGCAACATCCTGGTGAATCTCTTCTGCACCCCCTCCAGTGCAATCACATCCTTCCTATAATGTGGTGACCAGAACTGCACACAGTACTCCAGCTGTGGCCTCACCATGGTTCTATACAACTCCAACATGACCTCCCTGCTTTTGTAATCTATGCCTCAATTGATAAAGGCAAATGTCCCATATGCCCTTTTTACCACCCCAGTAACATGCCCCTCCGCCTTCAGAGATCTATGGACACACACGCCAAGGTCCTTTGTTCCTCAGAACTTCCTAGTGTCATGCCGTTCATTGAATACTTCCTTGTCAAATTACTCCTTCCAAATTGTATCACCTCTCACTTTTCAGGGTTAAATTCCAACTGCCCATTTGACCATCCCATCTATATCTTCCTGTAGCCCAAGACACTCAACCTCACTGTTAACCACCCGGGCAATCTTTGTGTCATCCGCAAACTTACTAATCCTACCCCCGACATAGTCATCTATTTCGTTTATATAAATGACAAATAATAGGGGACCCAGCATAGATCCCTGTGGTACGCCACGGGACACTGGCTTCCAGTCACTAAAGCATCCTCCTGTCATCACCCTCTGTCTCCTACAACTAAGCTAATTTTGAATCCACCTTATCAAATTACCCTGTATCCCATGTGCATTTGCCTTCTTTATAAGTTTCCCATGTGGGAGCTTGTCAAAGGCTTTGCTGAAATCCATATAAACTACATTGACTGCACTACCCTCATCTACACACCTGGTCATTTCCTCAAAAAATTCAATCAAATTTGTTAGGCATGATCTCCCTCTGACAAAGCCATACTGACTATCCCTTATCAAACCTTGCCTTTCCAAGTGGAGATAGATTCTCTCCTTCAAAATGTTCTCCAATAGTTTCCCTACCATTGACGTGAGACTCACTGGCCTGTAGTTCCCTGGCTTATCTCTACAACCCTTCTTAAATAGCGGAACCACATTAGCTGTTCTCCAGTCCTCTGGCACCTCCCCCGTGGCCAGAGAGGAATTAAAAATTTGGGTCAGAGCGCCTGCGATCTCCTCCCTTGCCTCCCTCAGCAGTCTGGGACACAAATCATCCTGACCTGGAGATTTGTCCACTTTTAAGCCTGCCAACACCTCCAATACCTTGTCACTCCCTATATCAATTTGCTTAAGAACCTCGCAGTCTCTCTCCCTGAGTTTGATACCTTCATCCTCATTCTCTTGGGCGAAGATGCATGTGAAGTATTCATTCAACACTCTAGCGATGTCATTTGGCTCCACCCATAGATTGCCCCCTTGTTCCCTATGGGCCCTACTCTTTCCCTGGTTATCCTCTTCCCATTGATATACTTATTGAATAACTTGGGATTTTCCCTACTTTTACCAGCCAGAGCTTTCTCATATCCCCTCTTTGCTCTCCTAATTGCTTTCTTAAGCTCCACCCTGCACTTTCTGTACTCCACTAATGCCTCTGTTGATTTGCTTCCCTTGTACCTGCTAAAAGTCTCTCTTTTCCTTCTCATCGTAACCTGAATATCTCTGGTCATCCATGGTTCTCTGGGCTTGTTACTCTTTGCTATCACCCGAGAGGGAACATGTTGAGCCTGTACCCTCCCCATTTCCTTTTTGAATGCTCCCCACTGCTCCTCTGTAGATTTCCCCGCAAGTAGCTGTTCACAGTCTACCTTGGCCAGATCCTGCCTTATTTTACTAAAATCCACTCTCCCCCCCAATCCAAAACAATTTTTTGCAACTTGTCTATTTCTTTGCCCATAACAAACTTAAACTGTACCATGTTGTGGTCACTATCACTAAAACGCTCCCCCACCACCACCTCAGCCACCTGTCTGGCTTCATTCCCCAGAATTAGGTCCAGTACTGCGCAGTCCCTTATTGGACCCTCTACATATTGACCTAAAAATTTCTCCTGTCCACTCCATCCAAGCCCTTAACACTATTATGTCTATCCAAATTAATGTTGGGAAAGTTGAAATCACCTAATTTTATTACCCTATTGTTTTTGATTTTACACACCTCCGCAAATTGTGCACATATTTGACTATCTGGGGGTCTGTAATAAACACCTAACAATGTGGCTGCCCCTTTTTTATTCCTAAGCTCTACCCACAAAGCTTCATTCAATGGCCCCTGCAAGATATCATTTCTCCTTACTGCAATAACTGACTCCTTAACTAATAATGCAATGCCTCCTTTTTTACCCCCTCCCCTGTCTCGCCTGAAGATTCTATATCCCAGAAAGTTGAGCTGCCAATTCCGCCCCTCCCTCAACCACCTCTCAGTGATGGCTACTATATCACAATTCCACATGTCAATCCTCACCCTTAATTCATCTGTTTTACTTGTAATACTCCTGGCATTAAAGTGGAGGCTATCCAGCCTTGCCTTACTCCCTTGAAACTTAATGCAGCTGTACTCCCTCTGACTTGATTGTTTTACTGTGTTATGATGTGTGCCTATTCTGCTAACATTATGTGTCCCCTCCCCCTGCTGAATTAGTTTAAACTCCTCCCAGCAGCACTAGCAAACCCACCCGCAAGGATGTTAGTCCCGCTCTGGTTCAGATGTAGACCATCCCGCTTGTACAGGTCCCACCTTCCCCAGAAACGGTCCCAGTGATCCAGGAATCCAAAACCCTCCCTCCTGCACCAACCTTAGCATATTCATCTGCGTTATTCTCCTATTCCTGAGCTTGCTTGCACATGACACTGGGAGTAATCCAGAGATTACAACCTGTGAGGTCTTGATTTTTAGTCTACTGCCTAACTCCATGAATTCTTGATGCAAGATCTCATCCCTCTTTCTACCTATGTCATTGGTACCAACATGTACCACGACCTCTGCCTTATCACCCTCCCCCTTCAGGATGCCCTGCAGCTGTTCAGTGACATTCCGGACCCTGGCACCAGCATACCATCCTGGAGTCACGATATATCACCGAGCTCTAAAGGTTTAGAGGTATGGTGAACCAACTGGCAAAATTCCTACCCCATTTAGATCGAGTAAATGAACCTCTAAGACAACTTTTGAGGTAAGACCAGGCATGGTGCTGGACTGAGCATCAACAGCAATCATTTGGGTGAATCAAAAAGATATTGATACCTTTGGAGATCCTAGCTCATTCTGATCCCGAACTTCCAACTATTGTTGTGGTAGATCCGTCCGTAACAGGACTGGAAGCAGTCTTTTTCCAGATTAGAACCATAGAAAAGTTACGGGGCAGAAAGAGGCCATTCTGCTCATTTTGTCTGCAGCGGCCATAAAAAGAGGAAAAAGCTAGCCACTCATTTTTAATCCCACTTTCCAGCGCCTGGTCTGTAGCCTTGCAGGTTAGGTGCATATCCAGGTACCTTTTAAATGAGTTGAGTCTTTCAGCCTCAGCCACCGATTTAGGCAGTGAATTCCAGACGCCCACCACCCTCTGGGTGAAAAAACTTTTCCCTATGTCCCCTCTAATTCTTCTACCAATCACCTTAAATTTATGAGCCCTGGTAATTGACCCCTCAGCTAGGGGAACCAGTTCTCTGCTGTCTAGCCTATCCAGGCCCCTAATAATTTTGTACACTTCAATTAGGTCACCCCTCAGCCTCCTCTGTTCTAAGGAAAACAACCCTCGTCTATCCAATCTTTTTCACAGCTGCAATTTTCAAGCCCTGGCAACATTCTTATAAATTTCCCCAGTACTCTCTCCAGAGCAATCATGTCCTTTCTGTAATGTGGTGATCAGAACTGTTTCAGAGTAATGGGACAAGAAGACATGTCTCTTATGCATCAAGGTCCTTAACTGCGCTGTGCTGTCATAGGGAGAGAAGCTCACGCAGCAACAATGGGAAAAATTCTCTTACTACAGGCGGAATTTTCCGGTCCCACCAGTGGCGGGCTTCACGGCCAGAGGGACTGGAAAATTCGGAATGTGGTCAATCGTCAGTTTCCTGCCAGCGTGAAAATGGATTGCAATTTTCCGCTCCCAACTTTCATGGTGGGTCGGGTTGCTGGCACGCCATTTCAGGAACCATATTCGCATGTCTTTGCATTTCATGAATGCTCATTAAAAACCTAGCTCACTGGAATCACGCCCCCACTCCAAATCAAATGGCCACGCCGGTGGCTAATTAGACCGCTGTGAATCACGACCGGATGTAACTGATGCACACTTGGTGATCTGCACTTCATTCATGGCTTTGAGGTTTGTGCGCACTGCATTCACCTAGCTTTCACTGTGCTGTATTTGCGGCTGCTCTGACTCTGTGCCAAGGATGGTCAAGCAAGACCAGCAGGAAGGCAAGAGCATGCGGGTTTGTAAGGCATAAGCTTGACTGGGGTTGGGGTGAGACTAGACCGAGGCAAGAGAAGGGGTTGGAAGGCACCTGATTGACTGGGGTGGGAGTTGAGAGTAGCATTAGAAGGCAGATGCTTAACTTGGGGGTGGGGATAGGTTGTTGAGACTAGACAGAGGCAAGGGAAGGAGTGGACACAAACACATGATTGTGGTGGGGTGGGGGACGGGTGTTGACTTGAGCACAGGCAGGGAGGAAAGAGATACATAATAGAGGGGTTGACTGGAGCAAAAGAGGTAAGAGGTGGGTAGAGACACATGACACGGTGGGGGGAAGGGGGGGAAGGAAAAAGGAAGAGGGGGCATAAGTCTGAGACAGTCCAGGGGCTGTGCGCACGATATAGGGAGGGCCAGGAAGCAGTCCTGGGGCTTGGTGTACCATGCTACAAGACTGTGCCTGGCACACATGTATTGGTCCCAGTCTAGGGAGGGGTGGGCCTGTCCATCCTGTGTTGATCATGCACAGCATGGTGTGCAGGAAGTTGTCAGTCCCCCTCACATCTCAGTCCTGAGGGTTAGTGATTTGGTACTGGGTTACAGATGTCACAGTCATGGGAGGCACCTGCAGCCTATAAATGGGGAACTGGCAACTAAGAGGGGGATCTCAATGGTCTCATGCGTGGGCCGGTCTCGGTAGGTCGCTGTGCATAGGGCCTCAAGATGGGGAGGAGTCAGGTCAACATGGAGCATCAGGACATCAACAGAAAACAGTTCAGGGAGGAGGACAGGGATATCCACAAGAATCACGATGAGAGCCGGGATTAGAAGGAGAAGCAGAAGAGTGATCGGAGGGAGGGAAACTTGCACATGATTCTCTTCCAAGATGATAGTAGGGACTTGGACGGTTACAGGGAGGGGTTTGGAAGCTGGTCTCATAATAGAACTGGGGCAGCACCATTTCAACAGCTGATGCAATGATGCCTAGGGAATAGATCACCAGGGGAGGGGCCTGAGGGCTTGTGGGAGGAATTGACTACTGCACTTTTGGGCCGATTGAAGGGGCACCCTAATAATTTCCACTTCAGGATATGAAGAGCAAGGCTCAGCTGAGACATGTTAGGAAGACTCAAATGCCAGTTGAAGGATTTGGGCACCTTAACTCATGGTGCGCATTCTTGCGAGAATCCATTATGGCTTATGACCAAATGTTGATTGAGTTTGAATGACCAGCTGTCCCTGTCATAGGAATATGCAAAAGTCACAAGGGTCCAATTGTAAAGGGGCAACAGCTAAAGTGCACGTGCAAAAAGCTCCAAAGACCCCAATACATTGCAGCTGAGTGTTTCAGGCTTTACACGGCTAAACAACTATAGTCATTACATTAGTGCAAGTTTGGGCTCTAGTCTACTCCAAAGGAGGCAGCCTGACAGTGCCCTGACTGATGTTCATAGTGCCTGGCTGTACTCATCCTGATCCAACCCCCTTTGTGGAAACATTGTCATGCATAGGGCATTTGGGGATGCCGGGAGGTGGGTGGTGCAGGTTTAGCTTTCACTGATCCTTAAGGCTACGTGACAGCTGCAAAGGAGGATCTGGGGATGGAATGCCTGGAATGATGGCAGCCCAAGGGCTCCACAACTCACAATGACTCTCCAGCTTGGTGATGGAAGGTGATCATTGCAGGGTTATGTTCAATCACATCTCTGTTCACTTTTCCCGCAGAGACGAGGAGGAGTGCACAAAGGAGGCGGCAGGCAATGCTGCCTTTTTCATGGCTCTCCTAGAACTGAGGAAGAGAATAAGGGCCCGTCGCCATTAGACAGGGCAAAGAGAAGAGCCCGGCTCTAAGGAACATGGGCCAGTGGGGCCTCATGAAGACCCAGAAACTGGGGCAGAGAGACGAATTCCATGGAGGTGTTTGGCGCAACCCAGGGTGTACTGGAGATGCCTCTCATACTTGCAGATAAGTGAGATAAAGTGCTGAAGATGCCTTCACTTGTCAAAGGGTGTGGTGGTGAGATCTGCCAAATTCTTTGGGAGAATCTGACGCCACACAGCCTGGGAAGTCATCCATTGCCAATGGCATGAAAGGTGACCGCTGTACTCAATTCTTTTGCAAATAGCTCATTCCAGGGTTCCACTGGGGTCCTCTGCAGAATGTCACAATCCTCCGCTCATAAATGCATCCGGGAGGTTACTTTTTTTATTTGTTCATGGGATGTGGGCATTGCTGGCTAGCATTTATTGCCCATCACTAATTGCCGTTATGCAAAGGGAATTTAAGAGTTAACCATATTACTGTGGGCCTGGAGTCACAGGTAGACCAGGCCAGGTAAGGATAGCAGATTTCCTTCTGCCATCCTTAGTGAACCAGATGAAGTTCCATCGACTTTTATTTTAAGATTTTTAATAAATTCAAACTTTACCATCTGCCATGGTGGGATTCAAACCCAGGTCCCCAGAGCATTACCCTGGGTCTCTGGAATACTAGTCCAGTGACAATACCTACTATGCCACCACCTCCCCTTGATGCCCTATTCAGTAAGGCACACAATTACATCCAGTTGACCCTGGAGGAAGTCAGTCAGGCTTCCAGAGCAATGGGATTTGCAGCGATCTCTGACTTCCCACAGGTGCAGGGTGCCATCGACTGCACACATGTGACATTAAGAGCTCCCTCGCAGCAGCCAGTGATTCCTCAATAGAAAAGGCTTCCATTCTCATAACATTCAGCTGATTTGTAACCATGAAAAGTAGATTTTTTAAATAATCATTCATGGGTTGTGGGCTTTGCTGGCTGGGCCAGCATTTATTGCCCATCCCTAGTTGCCCTTGAGAAGGTGGTGATGAGCTGTCTGCTTGAATTGTTTGCAGTCCATGTGGCTTAGATAAACCCATAATGCTATTAGGGAGGGAGTTCCAGGATTTTGACCCAGCGACAATGAGAGAACAGCGATATATTTCCAAGTCAGGATGGTGAGTGACTTGGAGGGGAACTTCCAGGTGGTAGTGTTCCCATCTATCTGCTGCCCTTGTCCTTCTAGATGGTGGTGGTCGTGGGTTTGGAAAGTGATGTCTAAGGAGCCTTGCTGAGTTTCTGCAGTGCATCTTGTAGATGGTACACATTGCTGCCACTGTGCATCATTGGTGGAGGGAGTGAGTGTTTGTGGAAGGGATGCCAATCAAGCAGGCTGCTTTGTCCTGGATTGTGTTAAGCTTCTTGAGTGTTGTGGGAGCTGCACTCATCCAGGCAAGTAGGGAATATTCCATCACATCTTGACTTATGCCTTGTAGGTGATGGACAGGCTTTGGGGAGTCAGGAGATGGTTACTCGTCACACATTTCCTAGACTCTGACCTGCTGTTGTAGCCACAGTATTTATATGGCTAGTCCAGTTCAGTTTCTGGTCAATGGTAACCCCCAGGAAGTTGATAGTGGGGTGGCGGGGGGGGGGGGGGTTCAGTGATGGTAATGCCATTGAACATCAAGGTGTGATGGTTGGATTCTCTCTTGTTCGAGATGGTCATTGCCTGACACTTGTGTGGCGCGAATGTTACTTGCCACTTGTCAGCCCAAGCCTGGATATTGTCCAGGTTTTGCTGCATTTGGACATGGACTGCTTCAGTATCTGAGGAGTGACGAATGGTGCTGAACATTGTGCAATCATCTGCAAACATCCCTACTTCTGACCTTAGGATGGAAGGAAGGTCATTGATGAAGCAGCTGAAGATGGTTGGGCCGAGGACACTACCCTGAGGAACTCCTGTGGTGATGTCCTGGAGCTGAGATGACTGACCTCCAACAACCACAACCATCTTCTTTTGTGCTAGGTATGACTCCAACCAGTGGAGAGGTTTCCCTCTGATTCCCATTGACTCCAGTTTTGCTAGGGCTCTGTGACGCCACACTCTGTCAAATGCAGCCTTCATGTCAAGGGCAGTCACTCTCACCTCATCTCGGGAATTCAGCTGTTTTATCCGTGTTTGAACCAAGGCTGTAATGAGGACAGGAGCTGTGTGGCCCTGTCGGAACCCAAACTGGGCGACAGTGAGGAGGTTATTGCTAAATAAATGCCGCTTGACAGCACTGTTGATGACCCCTTCCATTACTGATGATCGAGAGTAGACTGATGGGGTGGTAATTGGCAGGTTGGATTTGTCCTGTGTTTTGTGTACAGGACATATACCCAGGCAATTTTCTACATAGCCGCGTAGATGCCAGTGTTGTAGCGGTACTGGAACAGCTTGGCTAGGGGTGCGGCAAGTTCTGGAGCACAAATCTTCAGTACTATTGCCAGAATATTGCCAGGGCCCATAGTCTTTCAGTATCCAGTGCCTTCAGCCGTTTCTTGATATCACGTGGAGCGAATCAAATTGGCTGAAGACTGGCATCTGTGATGATGGGGACCTCCAGAGGAGGCCGAGATGGATCATCCAGTCAGCACTTCTGGCTGAAGATTGTAGCAAATGCTTCAGCCTTATCTTTTGCACTGATGTACTGGGCTCCTCCATCATTGAGGATGGGGATATTTGTGGCACTTCCTCTTCCAATGAGTTGTTTAATTGATCATTCATGACTGGATATGGCAAGACTACAGAGCTTAGATCTGATCCATTGGTTACGGGATCGCTTCGCCCTGTCTATCACTTGCTGCTTATGCTGTTTTGCATGCAAGTAGTCCCGTGTTATAGCTTAACCATTTTTAGGAATGCCTGGTGCTACTCCTGGCATGCGCTCCTGCACACTTCATTGAACCAGGGTTGATCCCCTGGCTTGATGGTAATGGTAGAGTGGGGGATATGCCGTACCATGAAGTTACAGATTGTGTTCGAGTAGAATTCTGCTGCTGCTGATGGCCCACAGCGCCTCATTAATGCCCAGTCTTAAGTTGCTAGATCAATTCAAAATCTATCCCATTTAGCACGGTGGTAGTGCCACACAACACGATGAAGGGCATCCTCAATGTGAAGGCGGGACTTCGTCTCCACAATGACTGTGTGGTGGTCACTCCTACTGATACTGTCATGGAGAGATGCATCTGCGGCAAGAAGGTTGGTGAGGATGAGGTCAAGTATGTTTTTCCCTCTTGTTGGTTCCCTAACCACCTGACACAGGCCCAGCCTAGCAGCTATGCCATTTAGGACTTGGTCAGTAGTGGTGCTACTGAACAACTCTTGATGATGGACATTGAAGTCCCCACCCAGAGTAAATTGTGTGCCCTTGCCACCTTCAGTGCTTCCTCCAAGTGGTATTCAACATGGAGGAGCATAGATTCATCAGTTGAGTTACATGTTTGTTGAGCAGCATCATGAGCCTAGACATACACCTCTGATCTTGCATAGCCATTGCTGTCAAGCAGACATTTCAGGAATCACCAAGTGCTAGCTAGGTCCAAGCTCTGCATCATGCAGGTGGCGAATGGGAAATAGTATAGGAGTGACTTCTAGCTGTAGACCTCGTCACGATGTCACGCTCCAGGCTGCTATGAGTGCCTAAGATGCCTGACTATTACTTGAAATGTACCCCACAGTCAAGCCTGACAGACATTACCTAGAGGCTGCCAAAAGAGTTAGGGTCCTCATTAAAACCTATAAGATCTTCAGTGCAGCAGCATCAGGAGAAGAAACCAAACTGCAAAATCTATACTCATGGGGCCACATGATATATTCCTCTGACACAAGTCTAAAATATGCATTGTCCAACCACCATGTTGTTAGAGCAATAGCCTTTGCTCATGTCGCTGCTGTGGACAGAAAGGTGGTTCAAGAAGGCAGCTCACCACCACCTTCTCAAGGGCAGCTAGGGATGGGAAATAAATGCTGGCCCAGCCAGCGAAGCCCACATACCGGGCATGAGTTTTTAAAAAATGTAGTGAGATTGTCAAAACATCATAGATCTGAGGCATATGACAATAATATAAATTAAATTAAAAGCAAAATACTTTGGATGCTGGAAATCTGAAATAAAAACAGAAAATGCTGGAAAAACTTAGCAGGTCTGGCAGCATCTGTGGAGGGATAAGCAGAGTAAACATTTCAAGTCTGTAATACTCTTCTTCAGAGCTGAAGAAAAGTAGAAATGGGAAGGATTTTATACTGTTTAAGAGGGGGTGGAGCAAGTGGAGCAAAATAGTAAGTCAGAGATAGGTGGGAGCTCTGAAGAGATTGACAAAAATGTTACAGACACAAGACAAAGAGAGTGTTAATGGTAGTGCTAAAGACTAAAGAAGGTGCTGATAGCAGCATAAAGGTAAGACAATAGAATGTGTTAATAGCCGAACAAGGGTCAGCGTTCTGTGAAAGCACAACATAAAAAGAAGTGACAGATGGCCCTGTGGTGCAGGGGAGGGGGGTTGGGGAAAAAAGATTTAAAAAAGATAATAAAAAAAAAACAATATATAACATTTTAAAAAATGAATAAATAAATAAATTTTTTTAAAAAAATTGGATTAAAAAAGGGCTAAAGATGGAGGAAGGGGTTCATGGTCTGACCTCGAAGCATTGCATCCAATAGAAGAGCCATTCACTAGATGGGAATTTCCAACAAGCAAAATATATTCACAGAAATACAAAGTGTATGCAGTGAGTGAACACCCAACAACCTTTGTGCTCTCAATATTTTTAATTTTTCTTATCTTACCGCCATGTCTAGGTGCTTCCCCGACATCAGCAGCAGAGGTGGAGGCAACCTGCTGGCTGCCATGGTCCGTTGTCTGTGATGACCTTGGTGGGCGTCCTCTGGAGGGCTGATGCCTTGAGGACCCCGACCTGCTTTGAATCTCCTGCTGTGGGGCAGGTGCACCCTCCTCGGCCTGAGCAAATGGAGTTGCTAGGGTCACAGGCAGAAGGCACTTGAGCGACTGGACAGCCCAGGAAAGTCCTGGATGGTTTAGCCCAGGGTATTTGGCTGACGCTCCTCCTCTCTGTGGGTGCCAGAAAGCCCTTCCCTGACTCCTTGAGGAGAAGGGGCTCCTGGACAGAGGTCAAGGTGCCCTGCCCCCCTCTCAGCTAGCCACTGATGGATCCCACTCATGGATATAGCGATGATGTGCAGGTGCAAGCACATATCCAGCACAAACTGCTGGACCAAGGTCTCCATGGTGGTTGCCAACACTCTGATGGTGACCTTGATGCACTGGCATGTCAGTGCCATGAAATCAGACTGAACGTGGACGCACTCCTCCATTTTCCATTCAATCTGGTGAAGGCCTCTGACAACCCTGCCTGATGTGGCCCTGCCTGTCTTTGGAGCTCCAACATCTCTCTGAGGGCTGATTCCAGAGGCTCGTCATCGGACTTGGACTCAGCAGGAGTCTGGTCTCCAGCAGTCCTCCGAGTGTCAGTGATCTTGGCGGTCACTGCCTCTGCCTACTGTAGAACCAAATCTGCTATGCTCACCAGACGGTGACCCCAAGCCTGCTCTAAAACTTGGTCCCAACGACCAAGTCGTGTCTCTGTGCTGGTGGAGGGTGCAGGTGAATACAGTGACAGCACTACAGCTAGTTGGTCCTCAGGATCCTCAACCGAGGTGGCCTGGCTGATGGACTGGCTGGCGGTGTGTCTCCTCCTTTTCTTGCTGGTAGCTGTAATAGAAAGAAGGCATAATTAGTGATTGGCTGGGTAGTCACCTACATTAAAGAGCACTCACAGTTCTGGCGGGTGGGTGAAGACTAGTGGATGGGGCCTCACTGACTTGTTAGACGACGCCGATTTCACCTTCAGCACTGGAACGGTCCCTATCCTCACCAGCCGGCTCTGCAGCCTGCTCCTCAAAGGTGTTGAGTGGCCTGAGCTCTGGCATCCCCCCTCCCATCTGGGACCTGTCCCTGTTGTTGTGGGTGATCTTTTCCTGCATAAAGACAGATGGACTGATTGTGAGCAGGATCGATGCCAAAGTAGATAAGCTTGCCTACCTTGCGTGTGTGTGCGCTGAGTGGACCTGTGTCAGGGCTGAAGACGTGACTTATGCAGGATGTGACAAGAGATGAAAATGTAGAAGTGTATGTGAGAGAATCAGTGATAATGTCACTTGTGCTGGTAGTACATGAGACCCCTGTGGACTGTAACCCTGTGAATGCGTGATGGCCTTATGAGAGTGTGAGTTGAGATTGAGGAGAAGTTGACTTATTCTGGCAGAGCGGATGAGATCATTCACCCTCTTCCTGCACTGGACAGTGGTCTTCTTCTGAGGATCGCTGGTGCTGACTGCCCTGGCGACCTGCTCCCAAACCTTGGTGGTGAGGTTGGTGGACCCCTGGATCCCATCATCGGGGTAAAGGATCTCCCGCTGGTCCACGACTGCCTGGAGAAGTGCCGCCAGTCAGTGTCGCTGAACTTGAATGCACAGTGCATCCGGGGTCATTCCCATGCTTTCCATGTCAAGTCCTGGATTGCAGAGAGTGAATGTGTGTGTGGGTGCCGTTTAAATATGGCACCCGGAAATATGAGCAAATGAGGTAATGGCGGGATGAACGAATCACAGCCAGCCCACCATGTGACACGACGTGTCACATACATGTTCATGCATACATCATGAGGTGAAAAGCGGACAATGTGGCATGGAAACCCTGCCTCCCCACTTAGTCTCCGGAGCGGAAAATTCCAGCCTTCATCTTAGACATGCAGTTCAAGATCAAAACTGATCACAAACCACTGACAACTTTACTAAATACAAATGAAATCGCAAAGATGCCACCCAGAATCCTGAGATTGAGGCTGATGTGACATGATACTAGTACAGAGAATGCTCAAGGAAAATACCAAACTGCTGCTGACATTCTGTCGCACATAGCCACCAGCTGCACAGAACATAAAGAAGATAAAAATTTTGTGAAGAAGTCAAAGCCTTCATGACCTTAACCACTCAACATCTGCCAGCAACAGCGTGGAAGTGGCAAGAATTTCGGGAGGCTCAAATGCGAAGATGAGGAATGTGCGCAGATTTGCACATATGGCCTTGATGGATGGCCAGAGTATGTTCCAAGTAACCCCGTGCTGCGGCAGTACTTGAACAATGTCGCCACATCAGAATATTGAAGTCCTCTTGGTCTATGATGAGCAGTTGGTGGTCCCATGAGCTCTTTGCCTGGAGTTCCTCCAGAAGATACAGCAAGCACATCTTGGTATTATCAAATGTCAGGCTAGGGTGCAACAATCTGTAAGGGGCCCAGGTATCTCATGCTCTCTCGAAGATATGATCTCCAACTGCATCTCCTGTGCCATTCACAGATAGGAGCAGAAAGAACCATTTCTGCCTTCCTCCTTTCCATCCAGGCCTTGGGAATGCCTTGGCATAGACCTATTCAAATTCAAAGGGAAAATATTTCTCATGATTGTGGATTATTATTCCCATTAGATTGAAGTGCAAAAACTACATGGGCTTACATCTGATTCCTTCAATCTTTGAAGAGGACATTTTCTATGCACGGTATTCCAGACATTGTCATCTCTGACAATGGGCCACAATTTGCCAACGAGTGTTTCCAATCCTTTGTAGCATCATATGGATTTGTCCACATCACAAGTTCGCTGAGGTACCCACAGGTCAATGGAGAGGCCAAGAGAGGGATATGTCCCATTAAAGGCCTCCTAAAAAAACCCAAAGATTTTGAGTTAGCCCTGCTCAGCTACTGCTCTACACTGTTGCAGAACAGCTTTGACCCATGCAAAATTTTGATGGCTTGCAGGCTAAGAAGCCAACTCCCTTTCCTTCTTCATACATTAACGCCAAGCATCACAACAGAGCACCACAACCATGCCTGACAGAATTAAGTTAATAGAGGAGGCCAAGCCTGCACTTTCAAGCAACAACACAGGGCTCATGACCTGCCCACACTTGAAAGGGGAGAGATGGTCTGGATTAGGGACCAGCAGCGATAAGGTAGAGTTGCAACAGCCAAGATCATAGACAGAAATCGGTGTCATCCAAAGAAATAGGAGTGTCTTGATTTTGATGAACAAGAAGCCATTAACCGGATGGGCTGCATACCCTGATCCTCAAGATGAAACTATGCCTACAGAACCGTTAACAGTGGAAACAAGAAATTATGACCCTTGGAGAATGAGTTTGGAGTGAACAGATCAACAACCTCAAGAAGAACTCAGCACACATTCGGCGAGTTTGGGGAAACCACAACAAAGATTATTCCTGCAAAACAGAGACTTTGTTGGGGGTGTAAGAGGATGTGTACATAGCATGTAGAGATAAAGCCTTGGCGGGGAGATGTCGAGTAACACTGCTCTAACAACAATTACTGAGCATGTGCATAAGGAGCTATGTAATAATGATGTCACACAGAAGAGAATGAGGAGAATCTGAGAGAGGACTAGTGACTGTCCTCGTGCTTTGTAATCCTGTACATAGTTAAGTATGCAAGTAAAGGTTACTATGAAAAAGGATTTTTGTCTCAAGCCAGATCGCTTGCTAAGTGTAAGACACCCAACATCTTCCAAGACAAACCTAGCAATAACAGAACGGTGGCAGGTTGGGATTCGGGGGTGTGGTGCAGGATCATCGCAGGAACTAAATCCTGGCCATGTCTCACTGGGTCGCTGAATAGATGCCCATTTGGAGGGGCAATGAAAAGGTCTAAAGCTATCTACAATGTTATGCTGTAGCAAGCCTCCCTTATTTTGTTAGATTTATAAATTTGCTGATTGTACCTAGTATACATGTGTGTTTAATATCCTTTACTGTGTTTAACTCGCTCATTAATGTGGTTATACAAATTCCTGTCTTCTATTTTAGTGTAGGTCTTAGCCTGCTTATTTCAAAATAATATTACACAGAAGAAATAAAACTTGATAATTTGTATTACAGCCTATGACAGCGCAATAGTTAAATAATAGCCTAAAATTGAAATGTATAACTCTTACCTTGTAGTTTTCTTTGGAAATTATCTTATTGTTGACACCTTTCATTAAAACTCTGGTATTATGAGTTGCATCTGCTCTTGTGAAAAGGAGAGTGGAATCAGGAACATGGGCTTCATCTAGCAAAGTGCCTCTTTTTGTGTGCTGTGATGTATTTGCTCGATTGATTGTGTCCAGTTCCTATGTATTAAATATGCAAAATAGTGAAAAACTTGTAGTCAAATTAAGAACATTGAGCTCAAATTATGAGATGTTTTTGGAGCAGATTTGGCGTCACTCTGGTCTGAGGATCAGAATTTGGGGTACGAAAGAGATGTATCAGAGTTACACCCATTCTAAAATACACATTAAATTCTAGTAGAATTGGCTGCTAACTAAAGATGCAGTGCACATATGAAAATGACAGGATAATAAGAGCAAAAACTATGGATGAAATTTAATGTAACCCACAAAAGTGGGCATTGTGGAAGGAGGAACCATAGAATTGCACAGGGGCGGGCATTTTGGAATCCGATGGTGGAAACTGATGGGTGGAATTAAAAGTGGTGGGAAGGTCGAAGAGGGTAGCATGTTTGATGTAGTCTACATGGATTTTAGCAAGGTTTATGACAACTTCCCACATGGCAGACCAGTAAGAAAAATAAGAACCTGTAGGATCCACACCTATAGGTGGTGAGTTGGATCCAAAATTGGCTCAGTGGCAGAAAGCAAATGGTAATGATCTACAGTATCTTTCTAACTGGAAGGCTGTTTCCAATGGGAGTCTACAGGGCTCGCTACTAGGTCCCTTGTTGTTCGTGGTATATATCAATTTACTGAATTATATGGGGCATGATTAAGAAGTTTGCAAATGATACAAAAATTGGTTGAATGGTTGATCATGAGGAAGAAAGCCGTAAACTGCAAAAAGATATCAATGGACTTGTCGTTTGCAGAAATGGCATTCAATCCAGAGAAGTGTGAGGTAATGCATTCGGGGACAGCAAACAAGGCAAGAGAATAAACAATAAATAAATGATAGAGGATCAGAGGGACCTTGAAGTGCATGTCTACAAATTCCTGAGCATAGCAGGACAGATAGATAAGGTGATTAAGAAGGCATAGAGGATTATTTCCTTTATTAGGAAAAGCATAGAATAAAGGACCAGGCAAGTTTTGCTAGAACTGTATAAAACACTAGTTAGGCTACAGCTAGGGGAGATGGTGGTTACTAGTCCAGTTACAGAGACCCAGGCTAATGCTCTGTGGACACAGGTTCAACCCTACAGGTTCAAACCATGGTAGCTGGTGGAATTTGATTCAGTTAATAAAATCTGGAATTGAAAGCTCACCTTAGACCAAGAAACTATCATTGATCATCATAAAAACCCATCTAGTTCATTAATGTCCCTTAGGGAAGGAAATCTGCCATCCTTACCTTGTGTGGCCTACATGTGACTCCACAGCCCTCTCTGAAATGACTTAGCGAACCACTCAGATCAAGGGAAATTCAGGATGGGCAACAAATGCTGACCTTGTCAGTTATGCCCATATCCCATGAGAGAATATTTAAAAAAGGCTACAGCCAGAGTGCTACATACAGTTCTGGTCACTGCATTACAGGAAGAATGTGATCACACTAAAGAGGGATTCTACAGAGGGGCTACAGAGGAGATTTACCAAGAAGGTTGCTAGGAAAGGAGAATTTTAGCTGTGAGGAAAGATTTGATAGGCTAAGGTTGTTTTCTTTGCAACAAAGGAGTCTGAGGGGAGGTTTAATTGATTGAGTGGATAGTAAGGATCTATTTCCCTTAACAGAGAGGACAACAATGAGAGGGTATATATTTAAAATAACTGGCAGAAAGATTAGATAGGAATTGAGGAGAAAACATTTTGCTCAGAGAGTGGCGGGGGTCTGAAACTCACTGCCTGAAAGGGTGGTAGAGGCAGAAATTTTCAGTCCATTTAAAAAATACTTGGATACACACTTGAAGTTTTGTAACCTACATGACTATGGACCAAGAGCTGGAACGTATGATTAAGCTGGATAGTTCTTCTTTGGCTGGTACAGACATATGTACTGGATAGCCTCCTTCCATGTACATTTTCTATGTTTCTAAGTTAGAGTGGGAGATCAAGAAAGACCCTAATACCTCCATGCATCTCAAACTTCATGAACTGGTGTATGAACTCAAACAATTGAGTCACTTGTAACATAAAGATAGAAAGTGCTGGAAAAACTCAGCAGGTCTGGCAGCACCTGTGGAGAGAGAAACAGAGTTAATGTTTCGAGTTCAATATGACTCTTCTTCAGAACTTCTTACAATGTCTTCCACTCTGCTTGGGGCTAGGTCTCAGTGCTTTAGCACCTTAGTAATCACTCTGTAATGGGTGGGTGTCATTAATATCAAGGTAGCATGAAGAAATGAACATATTTGCCTTTATTTGGTGCTTAACAAGCCAAAATAGAAGCATTAATGTCTATGTATGTATGTTAAACTGGATTCCTTTCCAGAACGATGGTAAGATCATGAGCAAAAGTTAGAAGAGGGATACAGTTGACGTTTCGAGTCCGTGTGACCCTTCATCAGAACTAAGACATATAGAAATGAGATGAAATATAAGCTGGTAGAGGGGGGTGGGTGGGACAGGTGGAGCTCGATAGGGGGCCAGTGATAGGTGGAGGCTAAGAAGAGACTGCCAAAGATGTCATAGACAAAAGGACAAAGAGGTGTTGATGGTGGTGGTATTATCTAAAGGATGTGTTAATGGGGACATTAAGGGTAGAAAGCAGGACGAGCAAGTGAGAGATAGCCCTAGTGGGGGTGGGGTGGGGGGAAGGGATTGAAATGGGCTAAAAGGTGGAGATGAAACAATAGATCGAAATAAATTTAAAAATAGGAGGGAAAAGAAAAATATATTTGTAATAAAATTATAAGTTATTGGGAAAAGGGAGATCGGAAAGGGGGTGGGGATGGAGGAGAGAGTTCATGATCTGAAATTGTTGAACTCAATATTAAGTCTAGAAGGCTGTAAAGTGCCTAGTCGGAAGATGAGGTGCTGTTCCTCCAGTTTGTGTTGAGCTTCACTGGAACATTGCAGCAGGCCAAGGATGGACATGTGGGCATGAGAGCAGGGTGGTGTGTTGAAATGGCAAGCGACAGGGAGGTCTGGGTCATGCTTGCGGACAGACCGAAGGTGTTCCGCAAAGCGATCACCCAGTCTGCGTTTGGTCTCTCCACTGTAGAGGAGACCGCTTTGGGAGCAGCGAATGCAGTGGACTAAATTGAGGGAAGTGCAAGTGAAGTGCTGCTTCACTTGAAAGGAATGTTTGGGCCATTGGACGGTGAAGAGGGGGGAAGTAAAGTGGCAGGTGTTGCACCTTCTGCGGTTGCATGGGAATGTGACGTGGGACGGGGTTGAGGTGTAGGGGGTGATGGAGGAGTGGACCAGGGTGTCCCGGAGGGAATGATCCCTGCGGAAAGCCACCGGGGGGTGAAGGGAAGATGTGTTTGGTAGTGGCATCATGCTGGAGGCCCCTCCCAACAACACCTCATCTTCCGACTAGGCACTTTACTGCCTTCCGGACTTAATATTGAGTTCAACAATTTCAGATCGTGAACTCTCTGCTCCATCCCCACCCCCTTTCCCATCCCCCTTTTTCCAATAATTTATAATTTTTTTACAAATGTATTTTTCTTTTCCCTCCTATTTTTAAATTTATTTCGATCTATTGTTTCATCGCCACCTTTTCACCCATTTCAATCCCTTCTCCCCATCCCCACTAGGGCCATCTCCCACTTGCTCGTCCTGCTTTCTACCCTTAATATCCCCATTAGCACATCCTTTAGATAATACCACCACCATCACCACCCCTTTGTCCTTTTGTCTATGATGTCTTTGGCAGTCTCTTCTTGGCCTCCACCTATCACTGGCCCCCTATCGAGCTCTATCCGTCCCACCCACCCCCCTCTACCAGCTTATATTTCATCTCATTTCTATATGTCTTAGTTCTGATGAAGGGTCATACGGACTCGAAATGTCAACTGTATCCCTCTTCGCAGATGCTGTCAGACCTGCTGAGTTTTTCCTGGTATTTTTGTTTTTGTTCTAGATTTCCAGCATGCGCAGTATTTTGCTTTTAGCAAAAATTATAAATTGTTCTATACCGCTCATGCACAAAATGACTATACATTAATGGGAGTTAATGTTGTCAGTTTATTTGCAAATGCGGAGGTATTTAAGCCTATTGTTTTTCAAGTAACATTGATGTACCCATTATATTCAAGCATAGCAATTGCTTTGAAGATATGTCTCTCCCACTCCCTGAAAAGTACGTGGTGGGAAATTCAGAATTTACTTGTTCTCTGGTTTCAAAGGAATAGTGTGAAGGTAAAAAACAAAAACAAGAGGGAAACAAGAAAATTGGATAAATGTAAATTCCTGATTTTGGAACACTTACTGGTTGCAAACAGGAAATGTGACTTTTCATTTTGGCGTGTTGCTGTTTGTTTCTGCAGTGCTCCTCTTCATATTGTTGGGTCATGTCATCAATCTGTTGTTGCCTTTATAAGACAAAATAAACAGAATGTGTTTTGGAAACTTGAGTAGCATTTTTAATCGGAAAGAAATGTTACTTTAAACATTATTAACCACAGGCCATTAACATAGCATGTCATTGCAGTAGTATACTGTTTGATGTGGACTCTTCTCCATTCAGGAACGGTTCCTTTAGATTGAAAAATTCCACATGCTAATCCAATATTTAAGAAAGGTAAGAGAGGGAAACTGTCAGCGGTATTATAGACTAGTTAGCCTAATATCTGTTGTAGGGAAATTACTGGAATCTATGGGCGGAATTGTCTACTCCCATTGGTGGCAGACAGCATGGCAGGTGTGAGTGGAAAATATGGCAAGAAGGCTAACAATCAGTGCCATTTCATGCCATTGTGAAACTAGTTTGCGATCATCTGCTCTGCCCATCAATGGCGGGCCATATTTCCCACCGTCCATCATCAGGGACTTAATTTTAATGCATGTGCATCTCATTAATGTGCCCTCACCTCAGAATCATCCCGCTACATCAAATTTACCGCCTATGTTGGTGTAACTTCAGAATGGCGTACTTCATGACTGCCTTTAAAAGGTGTGCACCTGGCAACCTGAACTTTGAAGGGTACTCGGAGGTGAGTGCACACAACCTTGCACAGCACTTGTGAGCATCACCCGTAGGACATCAAGGAAGAGGCACCGCACATTCGTGGCTGACTTTCAGTGAGGTGCTGGGGCAAGGGCTCCAGTGTGGGTGAGGCTGAGGGGGTGGGGGCTCAAGGCAGCACAGACTGAAGGAAGTACAAAAGCACATGCTGGGAGGCGGGGGGGAGGGGGGTGTGTGGCCACACAATTGGAAAAGTTTGTCAAAAGTGAGCATTCTTCTGCAGCTGAGACGTTCAGCAGTAGCTCCATTGACATGTTTGGAGCCGGACCTCTCAAGCTTTCCTGTCCACTCAAGCAACAGAAAAGCATGAAAGTGCCACCAAATGTTCCAGAACTCTTCACCCCTAGAATGCAGACTGCAAATTAATGTTCGTTTTAGGGGGCAGCAGAACAATTGGTCAACTGGACAAGCTGTAGAATCCCCTTGCGAAAGGTGGCCATGGCGCAATCACTGGTGGAGGTGCTCAGAGCCCCTTGCAATGTCTTTCTTAAGGTTTGGACCAGTATCCCTCATGGTTCAAGCTAACAGTGCATCCTTGCAGTGCGGATTAGGAGAATGCCTGTATCTGAGCTGAGAGCACAGCATGCAGTCCAGGGGGTAAAGCTGCTGCCAATCGATCAAGTGGAGTGGGACAAAGGTGGGTGGGGTTTCGAACAGCCATGAAGAACACTACACACTGGCCATCCAAGTGGTGGCCAGCACTCTCCGGCATGTGTGAAGGGCCCTTCAGATTTAACCAAGAGAGGTTCTTAGGACACTTATGCTAACCCACACGTCTCTTTGATCCTGCAGGAGGAGAACATCAGGACCATGGAGCTTGGTGATTTAGCGGTATGCCTCATGGCTTACAGGGAGCACAGAAGAAGAGAGCAGCGAAGGCACCTGGCTCAGCAAAGGGAGCACCACCCTCAAGATGAAGGGCCTCCGCATGCAGCTGAAGATCCGCAGAGAGCCGTCACTTGTAGGCACTTCACTGGACCCAGGGTGTATAGATGGCACCTGTCATTCCTGCAGATGACTGAGAACCAGTGTCACCGAAGACTGCACATGTCTAGGGAACTGGTCAGTCACATATGCCACCTGCTGCAGGATTTTACGACATGGGGACATGGAGGGCATCCACTGCCAGTGGCCGTGAAAGTGACCGCGGCGCTCAATTCTTGCGCCAGCGGCTCGTTCCAGGGTTCAACCGGTCACCTGTGTGGGATCTCGCAAGTCTCCATGCACAAGTGCATCCAGTAGGTCACAAACAGCATCTTCACAAAGGCACAGAACTTGTGCATTTCGCCTGGGATCAGGAAAGCCAGGAGGCAAGAGCGCTGGGATTTGTGCTGATCTCTGGCTTCCCACAGATGCACGGTGCGAACAACTGCACTCATGTGGCACTTAGATCTCTGTGGCAACAAGCAGTCACCAATGTCAAGCGTAAGGGCTTTCACTCGTTGAATGTTTAGCTGGCCTGCGACAACCACAAATGCATCCTACAGGCCTGCGCATGATTCCCAGGGAGCGTCCACAACTTCTACATCCTCAGCAGGTCTCAGATCCCTAACATCTTCCAGGGCCTACAGAGACTTCAGCGTTGGCTCCTCAGGGACAAGTACACCAACTCTCTGTCTTCTATTAGTTAGCCAGTCCTCTATCCATGCTAATATACTACCCCCAACACCATGGGCTCTTATCTTATTAAGTAGCCTTATGTGTGGTAGCTTATTGAACGTCTTTTGGAAATCCAAATATATTACATCTTCTGGTTCCCCTTTATCTATCCTACTTGTTACCTCCTTAAAGAATTCTAATAAATATGTCAGGCATGATTTCCCCTTCATGAAGCCATGTTAACTCTGCTTAATTATATTATGCATTTCTAAATGTCCTGCTATTACATCCCTTATAATAGACTCTAACATTTTCCCAATGACAGATGTTAAGCTAACTGGCCTATGGTTACCTGTTTTTGTCCCCCTCCCTTTTTGAATAAGAATGTTACACTGGCAGTTTTCCAATCCTCTGGGACTTTTCCAGAATCTAAGAATTCTTGGAAGATTACTACCAGTGCATCCACTATCTCTGCAGCTATTTCCTTTAATGTCCTAGGATGCAACCCGTCAGGTCCAGATGACTTATCGGCCTTTAGCTCCATTAGTTTCCCTGGTACTTTTTCTTTAGTGATAGGTATTGTTTTTATTTCCTCCGCCCCTTTTGCCCCATGATTATTTAGTATTTTTGGTATGCTATTAGTGTCTTCTACCGTGAAGACTGATGCAAAGTATTTATTCAACTCCTCTGCCATTTCCTGGTTCCCCATTATTATTTTCCCAGCCTCATTCTGTAAGGGGCCTGTATTGACTTTGGCCTCTCTCTTCCTTTTTATATATTTAAAGAAGCACTTACTGTCCATTTTTATATTACTTGCTAGTTTACCCTCAAAGTTTATTTTCTCCCTCTTCATTTTTTTTTGGTCATCTTCTGTTGGTTTTTAAAACTTTCCCAACCCTCTGGCTTACTACTGATCTTTGCCACATTGTATGTTTTTTCTTTCACTTTGATACTATCCTCAACTTCCTTGGTTAACCGTGGTTGGTTTATTCCTTTCCTACAATCCTTCTTCCTCATATTTGCACAATGTTCTAGGAAATAGTACCGAATATGCTTTATGAATTCTTGCTCATGGCTACCTGTGCCAACTTGATTTTCCCAATGTACATGAAGATTAAAGTTACCCATGATTAATATACTGTCCTTTTTTTACATGTACTCATTATCTCCTAATTTATTCTCTGTCCTACAGCATAGCTACTATGAGGGGGTCTATAAACTACTCCCACCAGTGTCTTCTTCCCCTCGTTATTTCTTACTTCCACCCACATGGGTTCCACATCTTCCGATCCAAGATCATTTCTTGCTATCGTACTTATTCCATCTCGTACTAACAAAGTTACCCCAACACCCTTTCCTTCCTGCCTGTCCTTTCGAAAAGACTAGTGGAATGCTCACCTAAATATCTAGAGGACTGGTGGGTGAATTTTATGCTGCTCAGTGGTGGGTAGGAGTCTGACCCAGAAGTGGGGGATTGCTGACTCCCTTTGAAAGACGCCCGATAATCCATCTATTGTCCAATTAACGGCCATCTGGTGGGAAGCTGCCAACATCACAGAGTAAGCATGGGCAGCCTGCTCAATCGAGAATGGAAAGGTGGGACATCCAGGGACAGAAGGGGAAGGCCATGAACCACAAGTCTGTCATGGCCACTGTGGTAATCTGATATGTAATATATCTTTAAGAAGAATGTTATAATGGAAGATCACATGATCTTAATATCCAATAGCAGAGTAGCGCAGGCTACCTTAGTAGTCAGTAGTCTAGAGTTAGAGTCTGTAATGTAGAGGGTTTGAGTTGTAAGCACACAAGTGTAGCTGCTGAGTTCCTTTGTAAATAAATTGAATGTGTTCTACATAAGAACTGTCTGCTGATCTACTATGTCTATGGTACCAACTCAGCCATCCCAAAACAAGCGTGCAACCGGATCCATTAGTCCAACTAAACTAGTGACCAAGATCCAACAAAGTGGCGATGAGGAAAAAGCAAGAAAAAGTATGGAAGGACAAGAAAAATAGCAAGAAAAAGTGAGGAAGGAAATCAAGTGAATCGAACTCTGCCGTACCTTGCACGGTAATTTTAAGTAGAGTTTCCATCCTAATCGTCAAAAACATCTCTTCGAAATCTGCAGCAGTTTGGAAGAGCTGATTATTTCAACCCAACCAGGGACGATTGGTCTCCTTATTTGAATGCTTTCTTTCTCCAAGGTAACGACATTGCGGGGGAGAAGAGGCGAGTGATCTTCTTATCCACATGTGGGAGTAAGACCTATGGATTGATTCGAAATTTGATGACACCCAGTGCCCCGGATTCGAAAAGTTTTGATCACTTAGTGAACCTTGTGAAGAGTCATTACCAGCCCAAGCCCTTGGTAATGGTGCAATGGCTCAAATTTAATTCAAGAAATAGAGCCCCGGGGAGACAGTTGCTTATTATGTGGCAAGTCCGAAACAGTTAACAGAATATTGAGAGTTTGGTACATCTATAAATGATATGCTTTGAGATCGTTTGGTGTGCGGTGTAAATGAAAGTACGATTCAGAAGAGATTACTGTCTGAAACAAATTTGGATTTTCAGAAGGACCTAGAAATAGCACTGGCCATGGAAAGCACAGTGAAGGACTCAAAAGTCATACAGGGAGTGCAAAATGGCACTGTCCTCTATGTTGGGCGGGGATCCCAGCCAAAAAGGCCGTGAAAATGCACAGCTCTGATGAGAAGTGGGATGCAGCCACTGCTTGCAGACAAATAAAAAGAAATGACTTAGCAGTGAAAACATGGAATAATAATAACGAGGTGGAAGCAGACAACCTTGTAATGAATGGAAGTTTAAAAAAAATCGAATGTTTTTACTGTGATCGAAACGGACATGAGACATTGCAAGGATAGAGTCAGGCAGATTTTCAATCAAAAGAAAAAACCCCATGAGATCCATAATGTCAAAGAGCCTGAAGTAAAAGATTGAGGTATTTATTTATTGTATAATTTAAAGGTTAAATTTAAATTTAAATTTTCAATTTAAAGAACAGAACCAATCTATGTAACAGTGAGGGTGAATGATAGGCCTATCGGAATGGAGGTGAGCACAGGAGCTTGCACTACGGCAATAGGTGAGCACACCTTCGCATACCTGAACTATGGGGAATGTAAATTGAATTTGGAAGAAATAGATGCCAAATTGAAAACTTACACGGGAGAAGACATCAAAATCAAAGGCATAAGAAGGGTTACAGTACAGTACGGAAGTCAATCAGTAGAATTACTCTTGATGGTGGCAGTAGGTGAGGGGGCCAAGCCTCCTTGGACGAAACTGGCTGAAAGAAATTGAATTGGATTGGGCTGAGATCTTCCAACTGAGAGCCAGTGGCTACCTGAGCTATAATAAAAATACACCTCAGTTTTCCAAGGTGAACTTGGGAAGATCCAGGGGCTACAAGCAAAAATTCATGTGGATCCAAATGCTCCCCCGCCCCCCCCATTTATGAAGGCAAACCAGTACCTTATGCAATGTGGGAAAAGGTATATGCCAAATTGGACAGATTAGAGAAACTGGGAGTTATACAACCTGTGCAGTTCTTAGAATGGGCAGCACCAGTAGTCCCCATACTTAAACCCGACCAAAGCGTTCAAATTTGTGGAGACTACAGATTGACCGTTAATAAAGTGGCTAAGTTGGACAGACACCCTATACCAAAAATTGAAGACCTGTATGCTAAGTTGGCTGGTGGAACTGCCTACACGAAGCTTGATATGAGTCATGGTTTTCAACAATTGGAGTTAGAGAAGGCCTCCCAGAAATTTGTCACAATTAATACACACAACGGTTGTACTAATATACCCATTTGCCTTTTGGTGTATCCTCAGCTTGTGCCATATTCGAGAGAACAATGGAAAGTTTACTGCAGGGATTGCCTTGCGTTGTAGTTTATTTAGATGATGTTCTGGTGCCAGGACTCACTGAAAAGGAGCATTTGGCAAACTTGGAAGAAGTTTTGAAACATTTCTCACAAGTGGGAGTGTGTTTAAAATAAGAAAAGTGCACGTTCCAAGAGAAAGAGGTAATTTATTTAGGTCACAGGGTAGATTCACAGGGCCTCCACCCGGTTGAGGAAAAAGTGAGAGCCATTAGAAAGGCACCAGCGCCAAAGAACACGTCAAAGCTCAAAGCAATCACTATTGGATGTTTCTTGCCTAATTTGTTGACTGGCGCCCCTATGTTACCAACTCAAGAAAAACCAATGTTGGTCTTTGCAAACACCACAGAAAGAGGCTTTCACAAAGGTGAAACAACTGTTACACTCGTCCATCCTATTAGTACATTTTGACCAAAGAAAAGAGTTAGTTTTGACATGTGATGCATCACCCTATGGAGTGGGAGCAGTGCTCTCCCACCAAATGTCTGATGGCTCAGAACGGCCTATTGGACATGTATCAAGAATGCTCAGCACAGCAGAAAAGGGATACTCACAGATAGAAAAAGGTCTGTCAATCATCTTTGGTGTCAAGAAATTTCATCAGTATGTACACAGTTGTCATTTTACTATCGTTTCAGACCACAAGCCTTTGCTAAGATTTTTCAGCGAGGACAAGGCTATACCATCCATTGCCTCAGCAAAAATACAGAGATTGGCATTGATCCTGGCAGCGTATGAGTATAGTTTCATCCACAGGCCTGGAAATCAGATTGCAAACGCTGATGCACTTAGTCATTTGCCTTTGAAAGAAAACAATGAGAATGTTGCAGTTCCTCAAGAACTCATTTTATTATTGAACTTCTTAGATTCATTGCTGGTATGTACTAGTCAGATCAGAGATTGGACAAGTTGAGATCCAGCCTTATCCAAAGTACGAGAACAAGCTCTTCATGGTTGGTCACAAGAAGAGGATCTGACGAAATGAAACCATATTTTCACAGAAGATATGAGATAACCAGCCAGGATGGTATCTTATTGTGGGGAACTCGAGTGATTGTTCCTCCCAAAGAATGAAAGCCATTGTTAACTGAACTACGTAGTGCACGTCCAGGTATTTCTCGAATGAAGACCATAGCACGCAGCTACTTATGGTGGCCTGGAATGGATGGAGAAATAGAGAGCTTAGTGAGAAGTTGTATGCAGTATCAGCAAGTGCAAAAGTTACCTCCAACAGCTCCATTACACCTGTGGGAATGGCTAGAAAAGCCATGGGTGTGATTACATATTGATAATATGCAACCTTTTATGGGGGAACAATGTTTCTCCTTTTTATTGATGCTCACTCAAAATGGATGGACATATATGAGGTGAAGTCTCTAATATCTTCCGCTACAATTGACAAGCTACGTCAAAGTTTCGCCATCAACGAACTACCAGAAGTAGTCGTATCAGATATCGGCACAGCATTTACGAGTGCTGAGTTTCAACGGTTTATCAGCCTCAACGGTATCACCCATGTAATAACTTCACCGTACCATCCTTCATCAAATAGACTGGCCGAGAGAGCAGTTCAAACATTCAAAACTGGCATGAAGAAATTAACTGGAGACTCCATAGCAACCAAGCTAGCACGTTTTCTTTTCCATTATAGGACCACCCCTCACATGACAGCAGGTGTCACACCTGTGGAATTGTTGATGAAACGCTGGCTCAGAATGAGATTGAGCTTAATAGCACCAAGTTTAGGGGGGAAGGTGGAAAGGAGTTTGGGAAGTCAGAAAACTTGACATGACTGGCATAGTTATGACAGAAAGTTTACCGTCGGAGAAACGGTACATGTGAAAACATTTGGAGAAAGACCCAAGTGGCTCTCAGGTGAAATAAGTGCAGTGCTGGACCTCTTTCTTACCACGTGAAAGTGGAAGACCGAGTCATACGGAGACATATAGATCATATAAAGAGGAGAGAAGCAAAGTATCAGGAAATGATTCCTCCAGTGTTCACGACTGCATAACACCTCCTGTTGAAAGAACTCAACTGAGTACAGATGTGTCTGAAGGATTGGCTGTCTCTGCAGGAGTTGAGGAAACAGATTTGCAGGTGCCTGCCAAAGAACCTGATGTTCGGACAACACCAAAAAAGGAGGTTCCTGACAAAGCATCCGAAGCTGTAGAGCTAAGATGTTCTACACGCATAAGGAAACCCCCAGAAAGACTGAATTTGTAAATTACTTATCTATGTAAATAATTTGATATTTGGAGAAAAATTATAATTGTAACTGCAAAAAGTATTTCTGAGTAAAGGGGAGGGATGTGGTAATCTAATGTGTAATATACCTTTAAGAAGAATGTTATAATGGAAGATAACATGATCTTAGTATCCAATAGCAGAGTAGTGTGGGCTACCTTAGTAGTTAGTAGTCTAGAGTTAGAGTCTGTAATGTAGAGACACGGTTTGAGTTATAAGCAATCACGTGTAGCCGCTGAGTTCCTTTGTAAATAAATAGAATATGTTCTACATAACTGTCTGCTGATCTACACTGAACTCGGCCATCCTGAAACAAGTGTGCAACCTGGATCCATTAGTCCAACTAAACTAGTGACCAGGATTCAACAGCCACTCATTTAAAGGCACTCCTGGCATGAACTGCAGCAGCTGCATCAGAAATCATAGAATAACTTCTTGAGATCTTCCAGAATGCAGCTTTTCCCCAAAAAGACTATTAGATCCTTTGAAGTATTGCAGCAGATAAGAGCTTGGTTTTAAATGTTGAATCATTCAGGAACCTTGCCAGGGAGAAAGGGACATTTGAATACATCTGACCCATTCCCCTTATGAATAGCAAGTGTTTGTGAGGAGACTCACATTCAGCCCTTTAACTCTTTTTGTCTCTCCATAGCTGGGGGGCAGAATAGAGCCACCAGCTGTCAGGGTTCCAGGCCCAGAATGGCCCACAGTTTGATGATAACTCCCTGCGAGTACTCCTCCAGTCAGGTAGTTCTCATGCTGGAAGAAGGGAAGAGGAGACCTCCCAGCCAGACAAAACCAGCCTGGATGGAGGTCACAGCAGAGCTCAACAGCTGTGGGGTCATCCAGAGAACCTGGCTGCAATGCCAGAAAAGGCTTAATGACCTCTTGGTATCTGCCATGGGGAGTGTGGAACCTTTTTGGAGATGGACCTAAATGGAAAGGTGTGAGAGTGTGAATTAGCATGATTATAGGGTTGCCTACTGTATTGTCCAACTGTGAAAGGTGGCATGATGCAGACATGGTACACCAAGGCAATGGGAGTTTGTGGGGTGCGCGGGGGTGGGGGGCTGTGGTGGGGGAGCGTTGCTTTTGAACTGCAACATATGTTAGATGGCAAAGAGCATTGAGAAATGTAGGACCCTAACTAAGTACGTGTTGGCCACATATTTGAAAATATGATTGCTGCACAGCATATTCATTATAATGTCCTTTTTCATTTCCAGGAGAAGAGGGCACCCAATGACAGGGAAAGGATCTGGATCAGAGGTTGTCAGCCCAACTGGGCCACCTCATCCTGCTAGAGGGGGAGGTCCTGGAGCTAGAGGCCTATTGCTGGAACCAAACTATTGGCTGAGGTGAGGTTGGAGGAGGCCCCAGGGCAGTGATACCCCAAGGGTGCATTGCTCTCTCTTGAAAACTGCGCTGAAGGAGGGAGCAATTGTTTTGGAAACTGGGGAGGCTGTAGGCAAGGTGGCATTGATGGCTTTTGACTGTGGAAGCTTTCACAATTCGGAGAGGATGACCTGTCTGAATATGGAATGTTCAAGCACTGCCTTCTGTCTCTTAATGGTGTCTTGCGTGTTCTGAGAAGTATGTCTCTCTGAACATATCTCCAATGATGATGATGCCCTTCATTCTCCTTGTCATGCAATAACAATGGGAAGCCTTTCAAATGGACATGAGAAAAAGATAAACTTCTAATAATCTAATAGAGCTGTTTCTCAAAAACACAAACATTCATACTGTAAAAATCCCTCCAGACCCAATGAAAATAACTTCTATCTCCTCAATTAGTCATTGAGTTGTAAAAACAAACAACATATATTCAGTAACCACATCAAAGACATAATCACTGCATAACCTCTTAAAATGGTCAATCAATCTGTGTACACAACCCCCTGGTAAGATAAGTGGTTCATAAGCTCTTGAAACTCAGCCAAGCATTCATAATAGACTCATCTGTCAAAACAAATCATTACACTTCCAAATAATGAAGCCTACTGAAACCAGCAAAAACAGATGGTTAGGTTTTTTTCTCAGCTACATCAAATGGCCTGTCAAACAATGCAGCCCAGGAGCAAGTGGCTGGTTTTTTTTTTTTTGCGCTACTTGAAAGCTGCAGAACATTTTCTTTTACAAATATAAAGCACTGCGGACATTTAAATCCTTCAGACATGACACTGGAGTTCCTAAGGAATGTTTTCTTCAGTTTTGAATTCATAATAGCACTTTTCCAAATGGGAAAAGTACTATATAGCACCTCATCACTTATACAGTGCTGATCAATGTAATGACTAACTTACCATTGCAGGAAAGAGACCTTTGATTAATCACTGCAGTAAAAACACATCTAACTTATAATACAGCATCTAATAATGACATTTGAAGTGGTCAAAACATTTAACATTTACCTAGCAGCATGTTCCTGACACCTCAGCAGGCTTCCCCCATGGCTCCCGAACTCTCAAACAAAGCAAGTTTTCAGAAGCCTTGCAAACCCCACTTGATCCATTGAAAATATTGGGGGACAGGAAATACAAAATTCTTCTAGGGCTGTCAATGGTGACCCCAATATCAGAGGACATATGTATAGGGTTGTGACCCGACCCTAACCTGAACCTGTTCCTGCCTATGGGAAGATTGCGTGGACCCAATTTTATGTGGGACATTTAAATTTGTTGTGAAACAAACAAAAGCTTTCACAATTCCTGAACCCAGCCCCAACACAAAGAGGGTATGAAAATCTGGCCCATTGCCTCAAACTTAGAAGTGGAAAGATTAAAAGGCAGTTTAGATTTAACTACTTGCTGCAAAACAGAGGATGTGTGAAATGGAACACCAAGGTATGCCAATGATTGTATCAGCAAATTCAAGAAAATGTTGAAGAAAGGTTTGATAGAGGGGCCTGAGATATTTCTTGGGATATGATATTTTGTTGATATGGGGACCTATCAGATGGACCACAATGGTTTATCTTGTCCTCTGCCTTTCTTTACACTTTCCCCCACCTTAGCCCTGAGCTTGCATCTTTCTCTAGTTTCTCTCTTTTCTCCCTTCATGTCCTCTCCAAGATCATCTTGTCCATGAGAACCTGCTCCTGCTCCCTCCATCCTATTCCTGCTGATTTCCCAGCTTCCTTCCTGCTCCCATGTTATGTTATTTTGTTAATCGTTCTTTCTCTTTTAGATACTGGCCCCCTCTAGTGCAAATCTGCCATCACCACACCTCCCCACAAAAAAACCCTTGACCCCGCTGCCTTTGCTAAATACTCCCTGATCTCCAACCTCCTTTTCATCTCCAAAGTCCTTGTATGTATTTTTGCCTCCTAGGCATGTGCCCATTTTCCCAGAACTTCATGTCTGAATCCCTCCAATCAGATTTCTGGCCCGGACACAATATTAAAACAGCTTTTATCAAAATTACAAATGACATTCTATGTGACTGGGACAGAGATAAACTGTCTCTCCTCATCATTAGTGACCTATCTGCAGAGCTTGACATGGTTGCTCACAACAACCTTCCGATGCCTGTTCATGGTTGTCCAGCTGGGTAGGACCGCACTCACCTGATTCCATTCTTACCTATCCAATTGTAGCCAAAGAATCACCTCTAATGTTTTCTGTTCACACTCCTAAACATCTGGTGTCCCCAAGGATTTATCCTTGGCTCTTTCCTATTTATATGCTGCCCTTTGGCAGCATCATCTGAAAGCACAACATAAGTTCCACATGTAAACATGTGGACAACACCCAACTCTGCCTGCCCACTCTTAACCCCTCCACTGTTTCTAGACTGTCAGTTTTCTTGTCCGATATTCGGTACTGGACGAGCAGAAATTTCCTCCAACTAACTAATTAACCCTGTCTCATTAGGCATTACATAACTAGTTTTTTTCTTACATTTGTATTAAGTCAACTTCTTTGTAGATTTTCACAGGCTAGTTTACCTCTAGCTGAGAGAGGGGAAAAGCAGAAAGAATAACTTTTTATTCTATTACCATTTTTAGTTTTCTAATACAAGCCATCAGTACATTTCAAACACTACCACGATACAAACCATGCGTAAAGGTATATTTTCTGGTTCATTTGGTACAAGGTTGGATGGATGACAGTAACTTGCTAGTGAAAATGCTGTTTAGAGAGATAGAATAGCTAGTCATAGTGTATCCAGCTGTGCAGAATTTACAAGTGGATAGTGTGAGATTAGACTTAAAACCTGATATTTCTGAAATGGGCTTAAAACTGTACAAGATAGAAAACCATGAAAAAGATGAATGCACTAAACCTTTGGGCCTGACAGCTGAACACATCTTGTGACAGTAGCAGCAGAGATTGTCACCTAACGTTATTCAACTATAAAGTATGTCCTGAGCTATTACTGTGGGAGACAGACTCAGTGAGCACTTACGGCAGCTGTAACTTCTTCTGAAATTCAGTTTTAGTTGGATCTTCTGCACAGTCCACTGTGAAATTTGAAACAGTACTTTTTCCAGGGTCTTGAAAGGAGTTCACGCTGGCCTTATCATACACAGAGTTATTGAAGCTGATGGTTGTTCTCTCATAGGATAACCGATCAAAGGATGATACAGCACACTCCCTCTCTTCAGTATTTAACAAGGCACTGAGGACTTTGGGTCAAGAACACAGCAGTAAGAAGCAAAATAAACAAGAAAATACAATATACTTTGTCAATCACTCTAGCTTGCTCTAATTTAAAGCAGTTTCTCATGAGCTAAAAATAAATATAGGTGGCCCTGTAGACCTACCGTATACTGCAACATATAAATCGATCCTGCTTATAAGACGACCCAATTTTTTCAGTGCCAAAAATCATGGTTTTGCATATACTCACTGTGTAAATCAACCCCTTTTTCAGCTACAAAATGCTACACTGGCATTAGTAGTCAGCCTCAATTATTCACCCCAGAAATGCATGTTTTACTTTTTACTGTAATTTGCCACAAAGGATCAAGCAGGCGATATGCGCTGTGTTGAGAAGAAGATGTGCGGGAGTTTAAGAAACTCCCACACAGAGAAGACTGTACATGGCATCGTGAGTGACAAACAGAAATGGGTCTTCCAGCAAAACGAATGAAGTACAAAGCTGTTTTCAAGCTAAAAGTTGTAATGTTTGCTAACTCGTCAGTGAGGAAATTTGGTGTTAGTAAAAAAACTGGTGCAAGAATGGAAGAAGAAGGAATCTGCTCTAAAGAAGATGCACAAGGCCAAATGTGTCAGATACCGGCCACTGGCCTGATACTGAGAAACAAGCATTGGAATGGGGGTCCTCAAAAATTGCCAGAATGCTTACATCATCATATAGGCAATGCCTATAGATGCACGTAAGTCGGCCAAATCAAACTCTGAGTCCAGCAAAGATTTCAGACCAACAGCTAGTTGGTGTAGCCACTTTATGGAACAAAACATTCCAGTGTTGCGTCAGAAGACTAAGATCACTCACAGACAACCAAATTACTTCAATGCCAAAATTACCAGTTTCCAGAAATTCATCACCAAGTGGCAAAAACACAAGTACCTAGTAAATCACATTGGCAACATGAATGAAACACCCATGAATTTTGATATACTCAGCAGCCAAACTGTGGAGTGGAAATGTTCAAACACAATTCTAGAGAAAATGACAGGGCATGAGAAGACAAGATTCATGGTGGTACTAGCCTGCATGAGTATAAAGTGAGGAAACGCTGTTTATAGTGTTGCTGACATTTATCTTACGTTCATGAATGGTGAAAATTTTACCCACTGTGCTTTTTTAAGATAGTGGCTGCTTATTTTTTGAAGCTTGAGTGATACATCAAAAAACTTGAATTTGTCCATGGTGACTGAGCATCCCAAATAAAAGCAATTATTTCCAATGAAAGAATATTGCTTTAGCAATCAATTAAGCCTAGCTTTTTGATCTAATAGAATGTAGTGACACAGAAAGGTATAACAAATTGCAAAGTCAAACCCTTGAGCTTGTATCATACTAGCTTTCATTGACAATAAATGATGTGTGATTACAGTAAGCAGCACTGAGGGAGGCATGCTTGGCAGATTCTTCCTCTAGGCACTGCTACCATGGCTTTGTGCCATATTATACTCCTACCTGTCAAGACCTCATTTAGGATACACTGACTGCTACTGGCCATGAGGCGAACCTGGGCTAAGGCATCCACATCTGGGCTGTATCTCACCACTGTAATCTCCCGAAATGCCTGAGCAGCAGAGATCATTTCTGTAATGATTAACAGGATGTGTTATAAATTGTTTTGTTTGATGTTTTCTGTAATCACCACAGTAGTAGAACCTCTCCTACACAAACTGCTTTCACTGACATATTAACCAAGAGCTTTATCTAAAAAAACGTTTTGAAACAGATAGGGAAAGCATCATATTTATAATGAATTGTCATACCTCAGGGATTAATGAACATAATACACACAGAAGCATCTTGCACTTGTACGCGCCTATTAAATTTAGAATAAAAACACCTGAAAATGAGTTACAAGTCTGTAATTCAATCAAGGGATGTACATGATGACAGAAATTACAAGAGCAAAAGCTCAATCGCTTTGATGAAATGGAGTCTTGTAGATCACTCAAAATATTTACTGTTTTATGCAATATATAGTTATTGATACATAAAACTATAACTTTCATACTGTACTTTTCCTGTTATATAATGGATACATTGAGCCAGATTTGGCCTTAACCTTTACTACTTGGTGTGACATAGGGCCTAAAGATATACAGCATGTATTGACACATATCAGGATCTGAAATATTGGAAGTTTTCTTTGCCAGTAATGTGCTAGTTTTTTTTAGTTTTATAGTTTCCTCCCCTTCCCCTTTCTTCTTCTGAAGGCAGTAACTCTTCATGGTATATGGTTCCATAGGTGAAAGCCAATACCAGAATATCACCCATCCTCATGTCATGTATCTACATATGCACATTTCCAGCCATGCTTTACTACATATTGAGACAACTCACTGATATTTCTCCTCCATATCCAAAGGATGGGGAGGCAGTTGTAGTGCTTACACTAATTGTAAAGCATTACAAAATGTTCTGCAACACTTACCTTTTCCAAGAAATTTTTTGATGATGGAATCTTTAAATTCAACAACTTTCATGTACATTTTGATGTATTCCCCTGTCAGTAGCTGAAATGTAAAAAGGCCTGAAGTTGGTCTCAAATTGACTGACGTGTCTGGTCTCATAAGAGGTCCCCTTGTTCTATCATATTGATCAAAATCTGTAAGCATATGGTTAATTACTGCTTCAAAAAGAGGAAAAATTATCACTGTATTGAAAATAGATTTACTGTCTTCAAAGGTTTCAGAATCATACAAAGAATCATTGCTTAATGCATGGAGCAATTGTAGAGACAGGGTACATTTGGTGAATACGTTTTCTTTATTTAACAGTTGTGATCTTCAGGAAGATGGAGTTCTTTCAGTTCTATTGTGCTACTCTTAGACCGAGTGACATTTACACGGTGGTAAATATTGAGTAGGTGGGAGAAAGAGATGAAATGGATAACACATTGAAGAGTAGGAACTTAATGAGGCTTTTCATGACAGCAAGATAAGTGATAAAGCAGAGCTGGTGGGCTAGGAAGTTCCAAAGGGCATTTGGTGGTAATTTATACATTGAACCCACGTTGCAGGCCAGGAACACAAAGGTCCAGAATTTCAGTTCTCTGCTGGTTGTATCCCGGAGGTACCCCATTGGAAGTCCCCATGCACTGACAATGTGGGAATTGCCCAGGAAGTTTGGACATCTGATGGGCAATTCCCCTGCATCTGGAACCTTTTGAAACTTTGAACTAGATTCCGAGATTTCTGATGGTTCCAACTTACTTACCAGAATAGTTACCCAGGAAAGGCTAGAAGGATTAAAACAAGTTCTAACTCCTGGGTAACTATACGACTGACCACACCGACCTGACTACCCCCCACAACCTGACTACCCCCGTGACCCCCAAGCTACTCTCCCGACCACACGACTACATCCCCGCCCCACTGCCACCTCCACCCGACTATCTCCCGACCCCTCGACTACACCCGACCAGACTACCCCCCACGACCACCCGATTACCCCTCCTGACTCCCCAACTACCCCCTTCACCTGACTAGCCCCTGAACTCCTAACTTCCCCCGGATCCGAGTACCCACCCAACTACCCCCTGCACCTGCCTCTCTCCCCTGGCTACCCATTCCACCCGACTACTCCCTCTAACCACCCAACCATCCCCCCAACTCCCCGATTAGCATCCCCCCCGAACCGATCCTCCTCCCGACCCACCCTACTCCCTTATCCATCCACCTGTCACCCTTGCCCACTTACCTTCTCCCCGTAGCTTCTCAAAGTGGCTTTGGGACATTTAAAATTACAGAAATATGGCAGCTAGTGCCATAAAAAGGGGGTGTGGCTTAGCTTCTTCCAGTGCTCCTGCACTACAAAGGAGAACTCCACGCTCCACGTTTCTGAGCAGACCTGGTTTGGAAGTCCGGGCAAGAAATGTGGTGCTCCAGCACAAGGTAAGTAAATAGGAGTGGAGTGGCAACCTGATTGTGATTGCCACTCCTCAGAAGATTCGGCCCAGAATTTGTATAAAGATGATGTAGTACATTTGCATAAAATTATAACGCTTTTTGAATTTTTGTATACAGAGAGTAGTCCTAGGTGACCGTGAAATGTTAGTTGACATTTTTCCAGTTCCCTGGCCCCAACCGCTTCCTCTTCACCATGGATGTCCAATCCCTCTACACCTCCATCCCCCACCAGGATGGTCTGAGGGCCCTTAGCTTCTTCCTTGAACAGAGGCCCGAACAATCCCCATCCACCACTACTCTCCTCCGTCTGGCTGAACTTGTTCTCACACTGAACAATTTCTCCTTTAACTCCTCTCACTTCCTCCAAATAAAAGGTGTGGCTATGGGTACCCGCATGGGCCCCAGCTATGCCTCTCTCTTTATGGGGTATGTGGAACATTCCTTGTTCCAGTCCTACTCCAGCCCCCTCCCACAACTCTTTCTCCGGTACATCGATGATTACTTCGGTGCTGCTTCATGCTCTCGTCGGGACCTGGAAAAATTTATTAATTTTGCTTCCAATCTCCACCCCTCCATCATTTTCACATGGTCCATCTCTGACACTTCTCTTCCCTTCCTTGACCTCTCTGTCTCAATTTCTGATGATAGACTGTCCACCAATATCCATTACAAGCCTACCGACTCCCACAGCTACCTCGACTACAGCTCCTCACACCCCGCTTCCTGTAAGGACTCCATCCCATTCTCTCAGTTCCTTCGCCTCCGTCGCATCTGTTCTGATGACGCTACCTTCAAAAACAGCTCCTCTGACATGTCCTCCTTCTTCCTTAACCGAGGTTTTCCACCCACGGTCGTTGACAGGGCCCTCAACTGTGTCCGGCCCATATCCCGCGCATCCTCCCTCACGCCTTCCTCTCCCTCCCAGAACCATGATAGGGTCCCCCTTGTCCTCACTTATCACCCCACCAGCCTCCGCATTCAAAGGATCATCCTCCGCCATTTCCGCCAACTCCAGCATGATGCCACCACCAAACACATCTTCCCTTCACCCCCCCTGACGGCATTCCGTAGGGATCGTTCCCTCCGGGACACCCTGGTCCACTCCTCCATCACCCCCTACTCCTCAACCCCCACCTATGGCATCTCCCCATGCCCACGCAGAAGATGCAACACCTGCCCCTTCACTTCCTCTCTCCTCACCGTCCAAGGGCCCAAACACTCCTTTCAAGTGAAGCAGCATTTCACTTGCATTTCCCCTAACTTAGTCTACTGCATTCGTTGCTCCCAATGCGGTCTCCTCTACATTGGAGAGACCAAACGCAAACTGGGCGACCGCTTTGCAGAACACCTGCGGTCTGTCCGCAAGAATGACCCAAACCTCCCTGTCGCTTGCCATTTTAACACTCCACCCTGTTCTCTTGCCCACATGTCTGTCCTTGGCTTGCTGCATTGTTCCAGTGAAGCCCAACGCAAACTGGAGGAACAGCACCTCATCTTCCGACTAGGCACTTTACAGCCTTCCGGGCTGAATATTGAATTCAACAACTTTAGATCTTAAACTCCCTCCACCATCCCCACCCCCTTTCCGTTTCTTCCCCCTCCCTTTTGTTTTTTCCAATAATTTATACAGATTTTTCTTTTCCCACCTATTTCCAATATTTTTAAATCTATACCTGTAATGCCCTGTCAGTCTTTCCACCCCACCCCCACTAGAGCTGTACCTTGAGTGTCCTGTCTTCCATTCTTAATTAGCACCTTTCTTAGACAATATCACCACCTTCAACACCTCTTTGATCCTTTTGTCTGTAACATCTTTTGATTACCTGCTCCTATCACTGCTTGCTTATCTCCACAATCACCACACCCTCAACTTCTCTCTCTCCCCCCGCCCCCCCCACCTTAAACCAGCTTATATTTCATCTTTCTCCTAACTATGCTTCAGTTCTGCCGAAGGGTCATGAAGACTCGAAACGTTGACTGATTTCTTCTCCACCGATGCTGCCAGACCTGCTGAGTTTTTCCAGGTAATTCTGTTTTTGTTTTGGATTTCCAGCATCCGCAGTAGCTTTTAGCTTTTTGTTAATATCAATATTGTTCTTTATGCAGATGCAATTTTTTTGGATTGGAAGCACTAGGTCAGATTTTGGAAATTACTGGTAATGTGGTGGGGTAGGGTTGTTTGGTTGAAGTTCAGTTCAGTGAGCTGCTGCAGAACAACACTGGCTGTGGACAGTTATTGGTCCACTTGTCTCCTTGCCATCTTACTTTTAGATTCAACCTTGGTTTATGAGCATTGCTGGCTAGGCCAGCATTTATAGGCCTTATCTCAAGAAGATGGTGAGCTGGAGTCCGTTTGATGTAAATACACTTACAGTGTTGTTAGGAAGCGAGTTCCAGGATTTTGACACAGTGGTAGTGAAGGAACGGCAATAAAGTTCCAAGTCAGAATGGTGTGTGGCTTAGAGGGGAATGTGCAGGTGATCATGTTCCCATGCAACTGTTGCCTTTGTCCTTCTAGGTGGTAGAGGTCACAGGTTTGGAAGTTGCTGTGAAAGGAGCCTGAGTGAGTAACTGCAGTGCACCTTGGGCAGAATTTTTCACTCGTTGGGCGGGTGTGCACCCAACCCGAACAAGCATAAAATGACACACGATGATTCGCTCAGTGGGCAGGTGCAGGAGTCGGAGCTGCGCCCGCCATTAAGTTAGAGGCCAGTTGAGGCCCTTGACAACCCAACTGATGGCGATTTAACATAGCCTGTGCGATTTTTGATTCGTTGCATGGGCAAAACGGGCAGCCCACAATTTGCAAAACCTCATCCACAGATGAGATAAGAAGGGTCAGCAGCATTATCAATGTCAATAGTGAGGAGTTTTTGAGGTAACTTGCTGCTGGTGGCTTATTGTTACTTAGCAGCTTAATCTCTGATTGGGGCTTAATTCTTAGCATTTCCATGCACCATTTCAGGACTCATTGGTGTCTTCCAGGCTCTCTGAGGATTCAGACCATGTGGACCCTTCCAGGTATCAGACAGCCTTCCCTTACTCTGGTAATGGGGATTGTGGTCTCCGCTGGAGGCACCTCCTCTGAGGAGGAAGAGAAGGGCAGAAGGGAGAGGAGGCCAGGTGTCCCAATGCAGCTTCCAGGGAAGAGACCTGCAGGAGGAGAGGCGCAGGCACAAGGGGTGCAGGGCCAGCAGGTAGCCCAAGGCGGAAAGGGCCACAGAAGACAGCACTATCCCACTGCCGTGCTTTACAGGTGGCGATGCAGCTAGCACAATATATCCGACATGCAATGCCAAAGGAGGATCCATCTCTCCAGGGAGACAGTGACCTCCATTTGTCAGATGATTGGGCCTGAGATCAGCTAGGACTGTGTGGGTGGACATCCCATGCCAGTGGCTCTGAAGGCCACAGTGGTCCTCAACTTCTATGCCTCCGGCTCTTTCCAAGGCTCAGTGGGGGATCTGTGAGGAGTCTCCCAATCAACTGTCCACAGTTGCGTCAAGCTGGTGACAGAAGCTCTGTTCAGGCGGGTATTGGCTTTCATTCATTTCCGTACAGACAAGGCTGGCCAGGCAGAGTGAGCTAGAGGCTTTGCAGTGATTGCTGGGTTCCCCCACATCCAGGGTGTCATCGACTGTACACCATCAAGGTGCTAGCGGGTCAGCCTTCGTTAACAGGAAGGGATTCCCTCCATGAACGTGCAGATAGTGTGTGACCACAGGATGCAGATTCTGCAAGTCTGTGCAAGGTACCCTGATAGCTCCCATGACGTGTATATCCTGAGACACTCCCAGGTGCTGAGGCCCATTAGTGCTCCAGCCCGACTGGATGGATGGCTGCTGGGTGACGAGGGCTATCCCTTAAAGAGGTGGCTCATGATGCCTCTCTGCCACCCAAGGACAGAGGTGGAGCAGCGGTACAACAGGAGCCATGCTGCCACAAGGGCGGTGGCAGAGAGAACCATAGGCCTTCTCAAGACGCGCTTCTGATGCCTGGACCATTCAGGTGTCGTACTGCAATACCCCCCAGAGAGGCTGTAACTGATAGTGGTTGCATGCTACGCTCTCCACAGTCTGGCACTGGCAAGGGGTGACCCACTGGAGGAAGAGGATATTGATGCCACTGCACAGGCCCCAGATGATGAGTCCAGTAGTGAGTCAGAAGAGGAGCACGGTGAGGAGAATGCTGAGGGCGTGGAGCCAGACCTTGGTAACCTCCAGGGAGGCAGGGACACCGAGGATGCCTTAATCCAATGCTCCTTCAATTAGGCTGCCAAATAAGAACTACCACCTCATGCCAGGGCTGCTTCCACCACCCTGGATCGCAGAAATAACCCTTTCCTTGGGCCCCAAGATACACGCAATGATTGTGCAATAAAGTTTCGAGCCACCCACGTCCAGCATTACATAATGGCCTACCCTGCACCTACAAAACAAATGAAGTATACTCAGGCCAGTAACACAAATGCAAATGTTATTTCATGCTGGAACTCACATAGTATTGAACGGAACAATGTCCGGTGTTGGTTGTCACACCATTAAAAAAAGAAAAACAAAATGGGGGAACAAAAGATCACCCGTGATTAGTCCCTCTTGTGCTTAAGGTGTTTTAAACTTACGTTTATGGGTGCTACATCTAGGTGCTCCCTCCTCACTGGCACTGGCAATGGAGACAGCCTGCTGACTCTGCTGTCTTGTTGGCCTTGATGACCTTGCTGGTCGTCCTCTGGCCATTGGAGCCTGTGCTGGCCCCACAAGGGAGGGAGCGACCAGTGCCACAGCTGACATCTCCCCAGTTGCCATAGCTTCATCAGATGCCATGGTCACTGGTGGAGGGTCAGAAGAGCTGCTGCCGTCATCCAGGGCACCCTGAGAGGATCCTGCAGAGACGACAAGCAGCTCGTGAGCTAACATGAGGTCGGTGTGGACCTTGCTGCTCACCAGTGATGGACAGGCACCTAGCTGGGATACTGGGTTCCCCATCCATCTCACACATGGACACTGACCAGCTGAGGTCAGTGCCTGTGTGAGAGCTACTCCAGGAACCCCTGATTCTGTTCCTGTAGCAGCCTTTCCATGAGAGTCACCACTCTCTCCATGGAGGAGGCAGTGTGCTCGGCCATGAGAGTCCATGCAGTTCTCACGCTCCATGGGGACTCCTCCACAATGGAGACCATGGCACGCATACCTTCTTGGATCTCCGCCAGGTCCTCCTGCACACCCCGCTGGACATTCAGCATCTGTTGCCTAATGGACAACTCCAGAGGCCCATCATCAACCATTTGCTGAGCATCATCCTGGTCTCCAGCATTCCTCCAACTGCTGGCGCCCTGGGCACTCTTCCTCCACCTGCACCTCAAGCAGGTGTGAAGTGTCCTCATCAATGCGCACCGAGATACTAGCCGCTGAACTAATGCCCACCGAGATGCTGGTATCTGTGCTGGTGCTTGCTTTAGAGAGGGGGTGTGACACAGGTGCTGGGGGAGCATGGTGGTCCGCAGGGTCAAGGATAGCTCCTGGAGGTCCTGCACTTCGCTGCTTGGTGGCAGATCTAAGAGAGAAGGTCATGTCACTAGTTTTAGTCATGGCACTGTCACTATGCATGCCAAGCACCCTGATGAGACAATGGAGATGTGCATTATGGTGCCTTTGTCTTTCAATGATCAATGAGGGATCCAGCCTAGAGGCTCCCATCAATGATGAGACTACACAAGAATGTTTGAACCATCTGAAACTCTCACCTCAGTGCAATGCACTCTTACCTTTGTCTGACACCCCAACCTCACTGTGGCCAGTTGACTGAGGTGCATGGTGCCTTTTGAGCTCCAAGGCCTTCTGCTCGCACTGGGAGAGGATGACGAGGTGTTGGTGTCCTTCGCCAGTCTGCGACCTCTCAATATTGTTATGGGATGTCTTCTCCTGCAAGGACCGAGGAGCACTGATTAGTCCGCTCTCTACCTGCAGCGCCATTGCAGCCTGGCCAACCCCAGCTGAGGAGCATCTTGCAGGGCAGATCTGAGTTGTGGCCCTCAAGCCACAAGGCATATAGTTAAAGCAGCCAGGGCTCAGTCCCATGGCCAGCTCCTGCGTGATTGACAGTTGGCACTCAGACTCTAACACCCCTGAGCTCCGAGGGGGTATGGCCAGCCCAAAACAACTCAACACACTGACCCATGCCAAAACGGTATCACCCTTCCTGAGCACAGCAGGGCATTGAAGAGCTTCCGGCACTGCACCCAGGTGTACCCCACCACGTCATGCCTGCTCACCCGGGCTGCCACCTCCTCCATGGGGGCAGCAAGGCACTCAGCAAAAAAACGGGGGAGCTGAGTGCCCAGCCGACCTCAACTCCCACCTAGTTTTTGAACCAGCATCCGAGTCGCCATTGGACCCGACGGACAACAGGCCCCGCCCCCGCCCACCCCTTCTCGGACGTTCTCCAGCCGGTGTTCATGCTACGTAGGCCTTAATTGGCCCGCCAGTGTGAAATCGCAGTCCGGCCCGAATCGCAGTCGGCGGTTAGCTTCCTGACCGTTCCCACCCACCGCCGCCAAGCCTGCCCAACGAGGGCAAAATTCTGCCCCTTGTATATAGTATATACTGTTGCCATTGTGCACTGGTGGTGCAGGGAGTGAATATTTAAGATGGTGAATGATGGATGATCAAGCATGTTGTCTTATCTTGGACGATGTTCAGCTTCTTGATTGTTGTTGGAGCTGTACTCATCCAGACAAGTGAAGTGTATTCCACCAGACTTCTGACTTGTGCCTTGTAGATGGTGGACAGGCTTTGGGGAGTCAGGAGGTGAGTTACTCACCACAGAATTCCCAGCCACTGACCTGCTCTTGCAGCCACAGTATTTATTATGGCTGGTTCAGTTAAGTTTTTGGTCAATGGTAACCACCGGGATTTTGATGGCGGGGTAAGGGGAAATGGTTTCAGCGATGGTAATGCTGATGAATGTTAAGGGGAGATGGTTAGATTCTCCCTTGTTGGAGATGGTCATTGGCTGGCACTTGTGTGTCATGCATATTCTGCTACTTATCAGCCCAAGCCTGAATGTTGTCCACATCTTGGTGCATGCATGCACAGACTGCTTCAGTATCTGAGAAGTCACAAATGGTACTGAAGAAAGTGTAATCATCAGCAAGCATCCCCACTTCTGAGCTTATGTTGGAGGGAAGGTCATTGATGAAGCAGCTAAAAATAGTTGTGCTTAGGGCACTGCCCTGAGGAGCTCATGCAGCGATGTCATTGGTGCTGCGATGTTGTCATCAACAACAACAGCCATCTTCCTTTGTATGAGGTAAGACTCAAACCACTGGAGAGTTTTCTTGCTGATTACCACTGACTTCAATTTTGCTGGGGCTCCTTGATGCCGCACTCAGTCAAATGCTGTCTTGATATCAAAGGCAGTCACTCATGAGTTGGGTGCGGGGTGTGGGAAGGCTTGCACAAGAGGTAGGAGTTGCACAAAGACTCATGGAGCGAGGTGGGGGCAGGGAAACGGTCTTGTGGTCATTCATTAAGGAGTTAGGGAGCTGAGTGAAAGGCAGTCATAGTCCCTGGACAGATGCCAAGAGATCAGGGCGAGAGATTAAACACAGTATGGGGTTCTGTGGACCTCGTAGTCAGGGTGAGATTAAATGCAGTCCTGGGGCACTGTGGGCCATGCTACATGGCTATGCATGACACGCACGTCGTGTCCCCTCTCCAGGGAGGGGCAAGGTCCGTGTGCTCAATGGGAATCAGGCACAGCTTGGTGTGCATGGGGTGATGATGGGGGTGTCTGGCTCAGTACTGGGTTACAGATGGGATGGTCATGCTCAGAGGAGGCATCTGCAGCCTATAAATGGGGAAAACATAATAAAGAGGTGGACGGGGGTTATTTGAAACTCTCGGTGGGGTGGTGGGGGGGGTGGGGGGGAGGCAGGGAGGGCACCTCTGTATGTGACTGTGCACACAGCCTCAAGATGGAGAGGGGTGAGGTCCACATGGGGCATGGGGAGATCAACAGTGATGGGGAGGGCAGGTACGTCCACTACAATGACCTTGGAATCCAGGGTTACTGGGGGAGGCTGGAGAATCACCGGAGGGAGTTCTACTTGCACACCGTGGGGCTCTAGGAAGATCAGGGGGACGGAGAGTCAAAGCTGCTCTCAAAGTAGAAATGCAGCACCACCATCTCGAGACCTCAAAGTTATGATGAAGTTTGAAATCAAAACCTGAAAAGAATCTGCAAGGGAGGGGTTTGTGGCAGTGTGGGAGGAGCCCACAGCTGGACTCAGGGGCCCATAACAGGGGGCACCCTTATACTGCTTCGAGGAACAACATGGAAATGGAGTCTGAGCTGATAGAACTCATGAAAAGGTACAATTGGAGCCACTGACATTTGGAGCACTTTAACGTGAGAGTGCAAGAGTCATTGGGTTCACAATGAAGTTGATCAATTTGAGCATTAACAGAGAGGAATGAGAGAATGGAATATGCAGCCAACCATGAAGGGAGAACAGCTGCTGGATATCTGCAAGATGATCAATGAAAGCCTCTAAAGTGCTTTCTGCAATTGTCATGGTTGACGGGCCAAAGGGCATCCAATCATTCCAACAAGCGCAGGTTAGGCATAATCAGTATACCAGATCAGACATAGTCGGAGTGCATCAGGCAAGTTTATACATGTCCTGGATGTGCTCAAGCCTCTTCCAACCTAATTGGGATTAAGATCTCAAGTAGCTTGGGTGGCATTTTGGTCACCTAGATCTGTGAGGTAGTGCCTCAGCTGGAATGCTGGATGAGGGAAAGACAAGTAGCACCGACGCAGCTCTAGGGCATGACAGTGGCTTTCTGGTCACGATTGGGAGTTCTACCATATTTGACCATTACTCATTGATCTATTGGATCTATCTGTCCACAGGGAGAAGAAGAAATGAATAATGGAGCTTGCACTGAATGCTGCCCTCCTGATAGCAGTGATCTAACTGAAGAGCAGAAGGGCCTGGCGTTGCCAAGCACAGCTTCGAGAAGAGGCCCAGCCTGAGGACCATGGTCTAGAAAAGCCCCAGCAAGTCCCAGAGGATGAGGAAGTCAGATTCATCTCACGAAAGCAACTTGCATAACCAAGGGTATACCAAAGACGCCGTTCCTATCTGGAGATAAGCGAGAGACAATGCTGTGCACGTCTACGCTTGTCAAAAGATGTACTGGCTCATATCTGCCACATTCTGCAGGAGGTGCTAATGCCATATTGACTGGGAGGACATCCCCTGCCACTGCCCATGAGGGTCACCACCGCATTCGATTTTTTTTGCCTGCGGGTCTTTCCAGGGATCCACAGGGGGCCTATGTGACATCTTTCAGTACTCAACACGTAAATGTAACAAGGAAATGACGGATGCCCTCTACAGTAAGGCCCATCATTATGTAAAGTTCATACTGGATGAATCTAGCCAGGCTGCTAAATCCCTGGGTTTCGCTGCAATCGCTGGTTTCCCTAGAGTACCCAGGGTATACTTGATTGCACACATGTGGCTTTGAGAGCTCCATGGCAGCAGCCCCTGATTTTCATTAACAGCAAAGGGTTCCACTCCCTAAATGTTCAGCTGGTGTGCGACCATCAGAAGCACATCATGAATGTTTGTGTCAGGTACCCTGGCCATTCCCATGGCTCAAACATCCTGAGGCACTCCCAGCTGCCTCAGCTATTCAGAGGGCTGCAGCGATTACAGGGTTACCTGTTTGATGATAAGGGGTACTCACTGAAATGATGTCTCATGACACCCGTGCATCGTCCTCAAAGTGCCTCGAAGGAAAGATACAACGTGGCGCATAGTTCAACAAGATCCATCATAGGGCAGACCATTGACATCCTGAAGACGCGCTTCTGATGCTTGGATCGCTCAGGTGGAGCTCTGAAGTACTCTTCAGAGAGGGTGTCCTGCATCATCATGGTCTGCCATGCCCTGCATAACCTGGTGCTTCAAAGGGGAGATCCTCTGCCAAAGGGAGACGTGGAGGAGGCTGAGAACTCCTCGGATGATGAAGACCTGGAAGGGCACGAACCTGAAGGAGATAATGGGGTGCTTCCATGTGAGGATGTGATTGAAGCTGCAAGGCGTGGAAGACGTGCCCGTGACACACTCATAGACACAAGGTTCCAAGAGGAGTAAAGTGCAGGCAAGTTTAGCCAGCCACATTTCTCCTGTCCCTTACTGGCATGCCAGTAATCTGAAAGGCCTTTATAAGTACTAACGTCAAGAGCAAGGTCAGCAGTGGGCCTTGGACCTCCAACCCTCATGTTTCACCAGGCTCTAATCTTTGGAAAGATCAGCAACCAAAGCTGTATGTAGCCACTCTGGGAAATGAAAGGTAGCACATCAGCACAAAACCTGTGTCAAGTCGACTTGATATAGTTGTGGCCTCCTGAATGAGACACTTATTGCTATCACAGACATGCGCATTTGGCTGGAGACACCAGCATTGCTGCAGTCTTGTGATTTGGCACAAACAATGAAGACAGCTATTTGATGATGAGACAACATGAGTGGTAACCCTCCAATGCAATTGAGCACGTATAACTCCATGGTGACTTTTAATGAAAAACAAAAACAGAATTACCTGGAAAAACTCAGCAGGTCTGGCAGCATCGGTGGAGAAGAAAAGAGTCGACGTTTCGGGTCCACACGACCCTTCAACAGAACTGAAGTATAGAACTATCAAGTATATATAACTGAAGTATAGTCCTATCACTGCTTGCTTGTCCCTACAACCACCCCACCCTCAACTTCTCTCCCCCCGCCCCCCACCTTAAACCAGCTTATATTTCACCCCTCTCCTAACTATACTTCAGTTCGGTTGAAGGGTCGTGTGGACCCGAAATGTCGACTCTTTTCTTCTCCACCGATGCTGCCAGACCTGCTGAGTTTTTCCAGGTAATTCTGTTTTTGTTTTGGATTTCCAGCATCCGCAGTAGTTTTTTGTTTTTATCTATATATTTATGTCTTTTAATGAATATCACTCCCTAATGCAATTTGCAGTCACTTTCAATAAAGAGGCTGACACATCTCCCTGACATCAGACATGAGGAGGTGATGGCGTAGTGGTACTGTTGCTGGGCTAGTAATCCAGAGACCCAGGGTAATGCTTTGGGGAACTAAGTTCAAATCCCACCACTGCAAATGGTGAAATTTGAGTTCAATGAAAATCTGGAATTAAAAGTCTGATGATGACCATGAAACCATTGTTTAAACAAAAAACCATCTGGTTCACTAAGGAAGGAAGCGTATCATTCTTACTTGTACATCCTACATGTGCCTCCAGACCTGCAGCAATGTTGTTGAAACTCCCTTCCTAACAGCACGGTGGGTGTACCTACACCACATGGACACTGCAGCTCACCACCACCATTTACCATTCATGGTGACATGGGCAATAAATGCTGGCCCAGCTAACGAAGCTCAAAGCTTCAGCTAGACATCATGTGAATGTGAGGCTCACAAAGGGAAGCAATCAAGGAGCTTGGGTCACCCTCACAATAAGATGCCACATAGATGCATATGCACAATGGATTCAAATGACAAGGCCATTGTCATGAACAGCAAATATATTTATGAAGGTGCATAATGTATACAGTAAGTGAACACCCATGAGTGATATCAAGGTTTCTTAATCTTTCTAACCCTACTGCTACGTCTTTGTGGAACCCCGACATCCACAGCAGAGGTGGAGGCAGCCTGCTCACTGCTATGTCCTGTTGCCTTTGATGACTTTGGCAGGTGTCCTCTGGAGGGCCTCGGCCTGCTTTGGGTCTCCTGCTGTGAGGCAGGTGCACCCTCCTCAGCCTGTGCAGCTGGAGGTGATGGGGTCACAGGCAGAGTGGATCAAGATAGGCTGGACACTCTGAGTCAACTGGATGAATTGCCCGGAGTGTCCAGCTGCTGGTCCTCCTCCCAATGGGTGCCAGAGGGCACCTGCCTGACTCCTTGAGGAGCAGGGGCACCTGGAGGGAGGTCAAGGTGCCCAGCCCCCCTCTCACCTAGCCACTGATGGATCCCACCAATGCCTATTGCTATGGACTGAAGGTTCAAGTGCAAATCCAGATGAACCTGCTGGACCAAGGTCTCCAAGGCAGCCACCACCTTTTCCATGGAGACCTCGAGGTGCTCGCATGTCAGAGCCATGATATCAGACAACATGGACGGACTCCTCTATCCTTCAGTAGTCTGTTAACTACCTCATGCAACTCCGTCTGATGTTCCACCTCTTGCCTTTGCATCTCCAGCATGTTTGTGATGGTCGCTTCCAGAGGCTCATCATCAGACTAGGATTCAATGAGTGGCTGTTCTCCAGCAATCCTCCGAGTGCCAGAGATCTAGGCTGTCACTGCCTCCGCATGCTGCGGGGACGTGTCAGTGAGGTGTTCCTCAGAATGTGACCCCGAGTCTAATCTAGATCCATGACCCAGATCTATGTGTGTCTCTGCACTGGTGGAGGGTGCAGGTGAACGTCGAGATGAGTCTTTCTGCCATTATGAGAGTATGCGTTTGGAGTGATCTGAATGATGACTTACCCTGGTGGTACGGATGAGATCATTCATCCTCTTCCTACACTGGATGGCATTGCTCGGGCAGGTGTCAGAGGAGGTGACTTCCCTTGCAACTGCCACCCAGGCCAGCGAGGTGAGGTTGGTGGACCTCCTGGAACCATCCCTCAGGTAGAGGACATCCCAGTGCTGGTGTACACCATGAATAAAATCCTTAAGGGATTCATTGCTGAAGCTTAGTGCTACCTTCTATTTGCTTGGAGCCATCTCAGCATTAGTCATCCACACAACTGGGCTGCAGTGTATGGGCTGTGTGTGTTCGGCTGGCATTTATAAATGACACCAGGACCTTCGACCTCATTAGGTTACGGTAGGGTGGATGAATCTTTGGCTGCCTCGCCATGTGATGTGGAGAGCTACTTGCCGATGCATAATTGATGAGCTTCCAAGTGTAAGGTCGGGTGCGATTTCCCAATAAACGGGAAACTCACCACTAATCCCGTCCGCCACCGCACTTAGTCTCCGGAGCGGAAAATTTCACCCTTCAGTGCTACTGCCATGATGTCATCAGGACCCATAGCCTTTGCAGTATCCAGTGCCTTCAGCCATTCCTTGAAATCATATAGAGTGAATCAAATTTTCTGAAGACTGGTATCTATGATGGTGGGGAATTTAGTAGGAACCTGAAGCGGACCATCCTCTTGGCACTTCTGGCTGAAAATGGTTGCAAGTCCTTCAGCATTGTCTTTTGTACTGACATGCTAAGTTCCCTAGTTACTGAAGATAGGGATGCTTTTGGAGCCTCCTCCTCCAGTTAGTTGTTTAGTTATCAAGGATGTGCCAGGGCTGCAGAGATTTGACCCGATCCATTGGTTGTGGGATCGCTTAGCTCTATCCATAGTGTGCTGCTTCTGCTGTTTAGTATATATGTAGTCCTGTATTGTAACTTGGCATCTCATTTTTTATGTATGCCTGGTGCTGCTCCTGGAATGTTCTCCTACACTCCTCATTGAACCAGGGTTGATCACCTGGTAGTGGTAGAGTGAGGGATATGCCAAGCCATTAGTTTGTGGTTTTGTTTGAATACAATTCTGTTCTATTCTACTAAAATCTTCTATGTTATCAGTGTCCTCACTTTCATCATGCTGCAGACCCTCCTACAATGGTGGCTCCCTGTGCAAAGTAAAGTTATGAAGCATATAGAAAATTTCTAGCATATAGGCTCTGTAGACTATATTGCTGGAAGGTCCCTGACTAGTTTAACTATCTGAATTGTTTTTTGGGAAGTCCAATGGTTTTCTTGATAACGGCTCAAGTTGACAAATGGACCTGACTGTAGCATAATTCTGCAGCTAACTAAAAGAGACATAAGCCACGTAGAGGATGACCCTTGTCGCAAAGCAGCCAACCTTTAACTTGCTGAAGAGCTTTGGTTGTAAGTAGGTGTGGGAGCTATATTACTTCTGCAACAATTTTCTCTGTCATTTTCCTCATCATGCTAAAGGTCATCCTATAATGAAGACTACAGTGTTTTCCCCCTTTCAGAGTAAAGGGTTGCAGTATACAGCAACCCACTATTATATAGGTCACTTTGTGAAGTATATTGCAGGATGCCAAAAGAGCAGTCCAGGCATAAAAATTATTGCATGAGGAGTCCAGCAGTCTGCTCGATGAGGGGGCAAGTTGAGCCATGGATCTGATTTATAGCTGTTGAATGAGTGTCCCTGAGAGCAGCCATGAACCCACTGTACTGGGGACAGTGCTTGTATCCAAACATTGGCACTGAGAGAACACTGAAGGCCCGAGAGCACAGCGGGGATAAAAAGAGTAGCAGAAAGAGAACAAATCAACAAAAACAAAGAAAGAGTGACACAACTGCAGGTAGGTGGTTTGTTATTTGGAGAGCCCAGAGATAAGGAGCACGGATCCGAAGGAGATCAAGGGCGAAGCAGCAGAGTGGAGTGAGCATAAGCATCAGGGAGCAAGGTCAACTAAAAACTAAACAAAGGAAAGTGCTGATTAGTGAGTAAGGCATAAATCTTTAGTTTATTTCTGTTAAATTTACATAGTCTAAAACCTCATTCCTTTGGAATGGGAACTTCTGGATGCTTCACATGTCCGGGACTACCATATGTGCAGGAAGTATTATCAGCTGGAGGTGCTCAAGCTCCTGGGTTCAGTGCATCTGTGAGGCTGAGAGTCACCCCACCTCTTAAGTGTATACAGGCAGACAGGGAATGGATGACTGCCAGGCAGTCAAGGAGGACCTGGCAGGTAGTGCAGGAATCCCCTGAGTGTATATTGCTCTCCAACCAGTATTTAGTTCACATGATGGTTGCTTTGAGGTATGTAGCCAAAGTGTAGCCCACAGTACCCTGGCTGTATAGGAGAACAGGAAGAAGTAGAGGAAAGTAATAGTGATAGGAGATTCTATAGTTTGGGTTACAGAAAGGTGTTTCTGCTGCCACAGTTGTGAATCCATGGTGATGTGTTGCCTTCCTAGTGCCAGGATCAAGGATGTCACTGAGTGGCTGCAAAGCACTCTGAGTGAGGTGGGTGAACAACCAGAAGTCATGGTTCATATTTGTAATAATTACGTAAGTAGAGACATAGAAACATAAGTAGAAAGAGTGATGAGATCCTGCAGATAGACAACAGGGAACAAGGAAAGAGACAAACAAACAGGATCTCAAAGGTAGAAATCTCCGGATTACTCCCAGTGCCATGAGCAAGTGAATATGGAAATAGAAGATAGAACATGAGGACATGAGGAGGTTGCAGATGGATATAGACAGATTGAGTGAGTGGGCAAAGATCTGGCAAATGGAATTTAATATGGGAAAATGTAAAGTTGTTCACTTTGACAGGAAGAACAAAAAAGCAGAGTACTACTTAAATAGAGAACGGCTGCATAATTCTGAGATGCAGAGGGATCTAGGTGTTCTAGTACATGAGTCACAAAAAGTTAGTATGCAGGTACAGCAAGTAATTGAGAAGGCTAATGGAATGCTATCCTTTATTACGAGAGGGATTGACCATAAAAGTAAGATGTTATGCTTCAGTTATTTCAGGCTTTGATGAGATTACACCTCAAATACTGTGTGCAGTTTTGGTCCCTTTATTTAAGGAAGGATGTAAATGCATTGGAGGCGGTTCAAAGGAGGTTTACTAGATTGATACCTGGAATAAGTGGGTTGCCTTATGAGGAAAGGTTAGACAGACTGGGCTTGTTTCCACTGGAGTTCAGAAGAGTGAAAGGTGATTTGATTGGTGTATACAAGATTCTGAATGGCCTTGACAAGGTAGACGTCGAAAGGATGTTTTCTCTTGTGGGTGAGTCCAGAACTAGGGGGCACTGTTTTAAAATTATGGGTCGCCCTTCTGGACAGATGTGAGGAGAAATTTTTTCTCTCAGAGGGCTGTGTGATTTTGGAGTTCTCTGCCTCAGAAGGTGATAGAGGCAGAGTCATTGAATAGTTTTAAGACAGAGGAAGATAGATTCTTGTAAGGCAAGGGAATCAAAGGTTATTGGGGTTAGATGGGAATGTGGAAATCGAAACACAAGAAGATCAGCCATGATCTTATTAAATGGCAAAGCAGGCTCGAGGGGCCAAATGGTCCACTCCTGTTCCTATTTCTTATGTTCTTAAAAGACTAGGTAGCTAGATAGATGGTGCAGGAGAGAGGGCTTTATATTTCTGGGACATTGGGACCGATTTGGGGAGATGGGATTTATAAAAGCTGAATAGGTTGTTGAAAAACAACATAGGGACCATTACACTACTGGGTGTATTCTGCAGGCTACCAACTAATGTGATAGATATAGAGCAGCAAATTTGCAAGGAAATTACAGAGAGATGCAGAAAATATAGATTAGTGATAATGGGGAATTTACCCTAACATGCATTGGAATACGTAGGGTGTAAAGGGCAGAGAGGAAAGAGTTCCTGAATTATGTTCAGGAGAATTTTCTTGATCACAGAATCACACAGTGCAGAAGAGGCCCTTTGGCCCATCGAGTCTGCACCAACACGTGAGACACACCTGACCTACCTACATAATCCCATTTACCAGCACTTGGCCCATAGCCTTGAATGTTATGACATGCCAAGTGCTCATCCGGGTAATTTTTAAAGGATGTGAGGCAACCTGCCTCCACCACCCTCCCAGGCAGCACATTCCGGACCGTCACCACCCTCTGGGTAAAAAGGTTTTTCCTCACATCCCCCCTAAATCTCCTGCCCCTCACCTTGAATTTATGTCCCCTCGTGACTGACCCTTCAACTAAGGGGAACAGCTGCTCCCTATCCACCCCGTCCATGCCCCTCATAATCTTGTACACCTCGATCAGGTCGCCCCCTCAGCTTTCTCTGCTCCAACGAAAACAACCCAAGTCTATCCAGCCTCTCTTCATAACTTAAATGTTTCTTCCCAGGCAACATCCTGGTGAATCTCCTCTGCACCCCCTCCAGTGCAATCACATCCTTCCTATAATGTGGCGACCAGAACTGCACACAGTACTCCAGCTGTGGCCTCACCAAGGTTCTATACAACTCCAACATGACCTCCCTACTTTTGTAATCTATGCCTCGATTGATAAAGGCCCATATGCCTTTTTCACCACCCCACTAACATGCCCCTCCGCCTTCAGAGGTCAATGGACACGCAGGCCAAGGTCCCTTTGTTCCTCAGAACTTCCTAGTGTCATGCCATTCATTGAATACTTCCTTGTCAAATTACTCCTTCCAAATTGTATCACCTCACACTTTTCAGTGTTAAATTCCATCTGCCGCTTATCTGACCATTCGACCATCCCGTCTATATCTTCCTGTAGCCCAAGACACTCAACCTCACTGTTAACCACCCGGCCAATCCTTGTGTCATCCGCAAACTTAATAATCCTACCCTCCACATAGTCATCTATGTCGTTTATATAAATGACAAATAATAAAGGACCCAGCACAGGTCCCTGTGGTATACCACTGGACACTGGCTTCCAGTCATTAAAGCATCCTTCTGTCATCACCCTCTGTCTCCTACAACTAAGCTAATTTTGAACCCACCTTATCAAATTACCCTGTATCCCATGTGCATTTGCCTTCTTTGTAAGTCTCCCATGTGGGACCTTATCAAAGGCTTTGCTGAAATCCATATAAACTACATCAACTGCACTACCCTCATCTACACACCTGGTCACCTCCTCAAAAAATTCAATCAAATTTGTTAGGCATGAACTCCCTTTGACAAAGCCATGCTGACTATCCCTTATCAAACCTTGCCTCTCCAAGTGGAGATAGACTCTCTCCTTCAGAATTTTCTCCAATAGTTTCCCTACCACTGACGTGAGACTCACTGGCCTACAGTTCCCTGGCTTATCTCTACAACCTTTCTTAAATAGCGGAACCACATTAGCTGTTCTCCAGTCCTCTGGCACCTCCCCCGTGGCCAGAGAGGAATTAAAAATTTGGGTCAGAGCCCCTGCGATCTCCTCCCTTGCCTCCCTCAGCAGTCTGGGACACAAATCATCCGGACCTGGAGATGTGTCCACTTTTAAGCCTGCCAACACATCCAATACCTTGTCACTACCTATATCAATTTGCTGAAGAACCTCACAGTCTCTCTCCCCGAGTTCAATACCTTCATCCTCATTCTCTTGGGTGAAGACGGAAGTGAAGTATTCATTCAACGCTCTAGCGATGTCCTCTGGCTCCATCCATGGATTGCCCCCTTGGTCCCTTATGGGCCCTACTCTTTCCCTGGTTATCCTCTTCCCATTGATATACTTATAGAATATCTTGGGATTTTCCCTACTTTTACTAGCCAGAGCTTTCTCATATCCCCTCTTTGCTCTCCGAATTGCTTCCTTAAGCTCCACCCTGCCCTTTCTGTACTCCACTAATGCCTCCGCTGATTTGCTTCCCTTGTACCTGCTTAAAGCCTCTCTTTTCCTTCTCATCATAACCTGAATATTTCTGGTCATCCATGGTTCTCTGGGCTTATTACCCCTCCCTATCACCCGAGAGGGAACATGTTGAGCCTGTATCCTCCCCATTTCCTTTTTGAATGCTCCCCGCTGCTCCTCTGTAGATTTCCCCGCAAGTAGCTGTTCCCTGTCAACTTGGCCAGATCCTGCCTTATTTTACTAAAATCCACTCTCCCCCAATCCAAAACAATTTTTTGCAACTTGACTATTTCTTTGTCCATAACAAACTTAAACTGCAGCATGCTGTGGTTGCTATCACTAAAATGCTCCCCCACGACCACCTCAGCCACCTGTCTGGCTTCATTCCCTAGAATTAGGTCCAGCACTGCGCAGTCCCTTGTTGGACCCTCTACATATTGACCTAAAATGTTCTCCTGTACACATTTCAAGAAATCCACTCCATCCAAGCCCTTAACACTATTATGTCTATCCCAATTAATGTTGGGAAATTTGAAATCATCTAATATAATTACCCTATTGTTTTTGTTTTTACACACCTCTGCAAATTGTGCACATATTTGTGCACATATCTCCCTTCAGGATGCCCTGCAGCCGTTCAGTGACATCCTGGACCCTGGCACCAGGGAGGCAACATATCATCCTGGCATCACGTTGACGGCCACAGTAGCGCCTAGCTGTTCTCCTGACTATAAAATCCCCTATTACTATTGCTCTTCCTCCCCTCCTGTATAGACAGGCTGCTTGTGATGCCAGAAGCTTGGCTCTGTCTGCACTCCCTGGAGGAACCAGCGCCCTCATCAGCCTCCAAAATGGAATACCGATTTGCGAGCAGGACCCCTCCTGAACTACCTGCCTATTTGTCTTGGACTGCCTGGTGGTCACCCATTCCCTTCCTTCCTCAAGTCCCTTCAGCTGCAGCTAAAGGTCCCTTTAGAGCACCTCTCTAAAAGTGCTATCCACGATGCTTTCAGACTCACGGATGCTCCACAGTGTCCCCAGCCACCGTTCCAGCTCTGAAACCCGAGCTTCCAGGAACTGCAGCTGGACACACCCTGCATACCTGCTGGTGCCGGGCACTGGGAATGTCCCCGGCTTCCCACATGGAGCACGAGGAGCACATCACAGCTTTGAGCTCTCCTGCCATGACATCCCTTTAAATTAAAACTTTTAAATCAGTTACTCTAGGGCCCTTCTTTCCTGATCCTCATTATACAAACTATAAACCACAGAAAGACTTTAAGCTATAAGTGAGTAATGTAGTAAATGCGTACCCGACCTTGCCCACTACTTACCAGTCATTCCTTTCCCTTGTAGCCTCTACTGCCGCAGCAGGGTAAGACCATTCTCTGAAGATTTAAGAAGTTGGATAGCAAAGAAAAAATGCAAAGAGCACCCCTTCCCCTATGCACCAAATTCCCACTGTGCACCAAATTGCCAATACCCACACTCACTCTGGCTGGATCTCACTCACGATGAGCTCTCTCCCTGTTCATGTGTAAGCACACTATCGATATTTTTCTGGCCCAATGAGAAAAGAGGCATTGTTGGCTGTAGTTGTGAGGAATGAAGTAGGTAAAGTGGTTATAGTATGACAAGGCTTAGGTGAGCCATAGAAAAGGACAAGGAGCAATCTAAAGTAAAAATACAAGATTGAAAGAATGACAATTTCAGTGGAGTGAACATGGAATCTGTCCCAGGGTAAATTGGAATCAAAAGTTGGCAGATAAAACAGTAAAGGAAGAATAGGCCTTGAAAGAGGAGATGATCTGGGCATAGTCAAGTTACCTTCCCTTGAAAGGGATAGGTATGACAACCAAAGGCATAATTCCTTGGATGATGAGAAAGTTGAGAGTAAAATGAAGCAGAAAAAGGGGGCAGATGACAGTGTCAGGTTGATAATATAAGTGAGAACCAGGCTGAGTATAAAAAAGTTCAGAGGGGAATGAAAAAGGAAATAAAAGAAGCTAAGGGAAAATGTAAGACAAAACTGGGAGCTAACATTAAAGGGAATCCAAAAGTTTTGTAAATGCACATAAATAGTAAAAGGGTAGTAAAAGAAGGAGTGGGGCTGATTAAGGCCCAAAAAGGGGATTTATGTATGGAGGCAGAGGGCATGCTTGAGATATTAAATGAGTACTTTGCGACCATCTTTATTAAGGAAGAAGATACTAGCAAAGTGATAGTAAAAGAGGCAGTAGTTGAGATGCTGGATGGGCTAAAAATTGATAATGAGATAGTAGAAAGACTGGCTGTACATCAGAGTTGGATGGATTGCATCTGAGGATGCTGAGGGAAGTAAGGGTGGAAATTGCAGAGGCACTGGCCATAATCTTCCAATCCTACTTTGTTCCAAAGGATGGAGAATTGTAAATATTACATCTTTGTTCAAAAAAGACATAAGGATAAATCCAGCAACTAAAGGCCAGTCAGCTTAACCTCAGTGGTGGGCAAGTTTTCAAAGGTGATACACCAGGATAAAATTAAGCCACTTGGACAAGTGCCAGTTAATTAAGGAAAGCCGGCAAAGGCAACTTATTTTTAACTAACTTGATTGATTTTGTTTGATGAGGTAACAGGGACAGTTGATGAGGGTAATGCAGTGATGTGGCATATATGGGCTTCCAAAGGACAGTTGATAAAGTGCCACATAATAGACTTCCTAGTTGAAGTCCATGGAATAAAAATGACAGCATGGATATAAAATTGGCTGAGTGACAAGAAACGGAGAGTAGTGGTGAATGGTTGTTTCTTATACTGGAGGAAGGTATGCAGTGGGATTCCTCAGGGGTCAGTATTAGGACCACTGCTTTTCTTGATTTAAATTAATGGCCTCGACTAGGATGTGCAAAGCATAATTTCAAAGTTTACAGATGACACAAAACTTGGAAGGGTGAACAGAGTAGATGGGGAGAAATTGTTTCCATTAGCGGAAACATCAAGAACAAGAGAATACCGATTCTGGCAAAAGAACCAATGGCAACACGACAGAAACCTTTTTTATGCAACAAATGGTTAGGATCTGGAAGACACCTCCTGAGAGTGTGGTGGAGTCAGATGCAATCAGGGTTTTCTAAAGGGAATTGGATAAACACCGGAACAGAAAAAATTTGCAGGGCTACAGGGAAAGGGTATGAGGAGGTTGGGACTAGCTGAGTAGTTTTTGCAGAGATCTGACATGGACACCAAGGACTAAATGGCTTCCTTCTGCGCTATAACCATTCCATGATTCTATGATTTTATGAAACAGCCAGTCTGTCATTAGTTGTGCAGAGGGGAAGTGTCGGGGTATGAAAGATTGCTTCAAAATAAAAGTAGCATAGTATTTCTGCCAGAAAAACAGGCATAGACCTACAAGACATGCTGCACGTCACGTCATGTAATTCACATGAAAGAGCACATAGGGCAATGTGGATGCAATCAATGATGCCTGGTCTTGGGGAGAGTTTGCAACAGTCGTGGGAAAGTAATGATAGCATTTGCTTTAGCAAATATGGCATCAGTCACCTGCTTAATACAAGTATGAACTGCAGATCAAGCAATGTTACTGATATCATGTGGCAACCTGGAAGGAGTAGGAGGCAAGGAAATTCAGGGCTGCCATGACCGTGATTACAACTTTCAAAAAAATTCTTTCATGGGATGTGGGTGTTCTTGGCAAGGCCAACATTTGTTGCCCATCCCTAATTGTCCTTGAACTGAGTGGCTTATTAGGCCATTTCAGAGGGCAGTTAAGAGTCAACCATATTGCTGCAGGTCTGGAGTCACATGTAGGCCAGTCCAGGCAAGGCTGGCAGATTTCCTTCCCCAAAAGGGCTTAGTGAACCAGATGGGTTTTTACAACAATTGATTATAATTTTGTGGCACCATTACTGAGACTAGCTTTCAATTCCAGATTTCTTGTTAATTAATGGAATTTAATTCCCCCAGCTGCCCACAGAACATTAGCCTGGCAGCCAAGTAACATTACTACTATGCCATTGTCTCCCCAATGCATGGGGAGATACAATGTGCAATGTTGTGCTAGCTGAGATAGCGGTTGCAGGACTTATTGCAGGAGGTGACAGAATACTGTGACAGCTGCCCTACATAAACCTACTTATGAACTACACCTGAGAAATGCAGATTATGTTGTCCTGGGTCTATTTGGGAGGGTAAGGATTCTTACAAATGCACATCCATCTAGTTGCTCTTCCTGCAGTTGCAGCTTTGTTGGTTTCTTCCTCTGGTTTCTTTTTCTTCTTCTCTTACAGCAGTGCAATTGCCAGAGGAACCCAAGAGGAAATAAGTGTGCTGCCACAAGGCAGAGGTGAGAGGAATCTATAATCAGAAGTACTTTGAAATCAGCTTGTGGCACAAGCATAATGCAAGGAATCTTGACCCGCCATGTGGTGGCAGCTTTGGTGGCGAGTGGGGCAGTACATTTTTAAAATGATGTTTTGGGTCAGCCTCTTGTGCATTCCCACCTTCAGGCAATCTTGCCAGATGCAGCTGAGGAACAGTGGCGGTTAGCCAATTAGTGCCAAATAACTGGCCTCCTGAGGTCAAATTGGGATGCTGCCAATTAGGTCCCAGAAGGCAGGCAAAGCCTGGCAGATCCCTGGAGGCTACCTCCCAGTGGCAGGCCAGGAAGCCAGTGAAGCTTCCTTGATCTATTCGCCAGTCCTGCCCACCCACTTGAAACTGCTTCTGCCACAGGGTCACAGCTGTGGCCATAGGCCATCCTATGGAGGGAATCCCCCTCCACAGTGATGGCCTGGCAACTGGTCACAAATAATTTAAAATATTTTCTATATCTTTGCAGGGCACCATCATCTTGGGGCATCCTCACATTCTCCTGTCTGCCGCATCAGCACCTACACTGCCCTCATGTTCTCCTGTCTGCTGTATCAGCACCTACCTTTCCTGTTGTCAGCAGGACAACTCTGCAGGCCGTTCCATTGGCCCATATGAATGCATGCCCCACCCATCTTGCTTAATTGGACAGTGCTTCCAAAGGCAGCCTCTTAACTGGTTGCCTCCAGTAAGATTGCGCAGGCAGGTGGCCAGGAATCAACAGCAGGACTGTGACCCACTTTTAATCTTGACTTCTGAAACCTTTAAAGGTAATAAGATTCTACCCATTGAATGGAATTTTTTGTTGTGAAGACTAAAAGCGTCCCAGGAATCGTCCCAGGTTTGCATCAAGTTCGGTAGCGGGCAGGAAAAAGAACGTTTTACGCGCTGGCTGCACTGGTGACTTTTCATGCCATATTGTCCCAATCCAGCCTCAATAATGCATTCCTGGGAAACACGGCGTTTCAATGGCAGGTGGGCTCTGATTTGCCTGCCACACCATTACTTCGCCGCTTCTTCACGCCGAGTGTTATATTTAAAGTGCAGCCACACGCGCACCTCTCAATGCTTCCAACCCAGGACTGCAGCACAGAAGACGTGGCCGTGAAAGGCAAGAAAATTGCAGCTCCCTGATTCAGTAATGTGTCCCTCAAAAGCCTTTTTGACGCTGTGGAGGCCCACCGTGCTTTCCTCTACATCCGCCCTGGCTGCAGTAGGGGCCGCAATCTCACCACTCCAGCTTGGTAGGCAATGGCAGTGGTGAGCAATGCCAATGCTGCATAGCAGAGGTTTGCCATCCAATGCAGAAAGAGGATGAATGATCTCAACTGTGTTGCCAGGGTAAGGCAACCATCTCATCACTCTAAATTCATACAGTCAAGCCCATTACACATTCATTGGCATCTCACTCACTGCCAGCTCAAGGGGTATCACCACTCACTCTTTCACACACACCCTCACATCTCCATCTGGCCTGATCTCATAGCAAAATAGGAGCTGGAGTAGGTCATTTGGCCCTTCGAACCTGCTCCGCCATTCAATATGATCATGGCTGATTCTCTATCTCAACGCCATATTCCCGCTCTCTCCCTATACCCTTTGATGCCTTTAGAGTCCAGAAATCCATCAATTTCTTCTTAAATATATTCAGTGACTTGGCCTCCACAGCCTTCTGTGGTAGAGAATTTCACAGGTTAATCTGCCTCTGAGTGAAGAAGTTTCTCCTCATCTCAGTCCTAAATGGCCTACCTCGTATCCTGAGACTGTGACCCCTTGTTCTAGAACCCAGCCAGAGGAAACATCATCCCTGCATCCCGACTGTCCAGCCCTGTCAGAATTTTATACATTTCAATAAGATCCCTTTTCATTCTTCTAAACTCCAGTGAATACAGATCTAGTTGGCCCAATCTCTCCTCACACGACAACCCTGCCATCCCAGGAATCAGTCTGTTGAACCTTCGCTGCAATCCCTCTATGGCAAGTATATCCTCTCTTAGATAAGGAGAACAAAACTGCACACAGTACTCCAGGTGTGGTCTCACCAAGGCCCTGTACAGCATTAAGACATCCTTGCTCCTGTATTCAAGTCGTCTCGCAATGAAGGTCAACATAGCATTTGCCTTCTTAACTGCATGCTGCACTTACATGTTTGCTTTTAGTGATTGATGTACAAGGATACCCAGACCCCTTTGTACATCAACATTTCCCAATCTATCACCATTTAAATAATACTCTGCCATTCTGTTTTTTCCTACCAAAATGGAAAGCTTCACACTTACCCACATTATACTGCGTCTGCCATGTATTTGCCCACTACTCAACCTGTCTAAATCACCTTGAAGCCTCTTAATACCCTCCTTACTGCTCACATTCCCACCAAGTTTCCTGTCGTCAGCAAACTTGGAAATTTTCCATTTGGTTCCTCATCCAAACCATTGATATTTATTGTGAATAGTTGGGGCCCAAGCACTAGTCACTGCCTGCCACTCCAAAAAAGACCCGTTCATTCCTACTCTGTTCCCTGTCTGTTAACCAATTCTCAATCCATGCCAATATGTTACCTCCAATGCCAAGCGCTTTAATTTTAGACACTAACCTCTTATGTGGGACTTCATCCAAAGCTTTCTGAAAATCCAAATACACCACATCCATTATCTCCCTTATCTATTCTGCTAGTTAGGTGCTCAGAAAACTCCAGTAAGTTTGTCAAACATGATTTCCCTTTCACAAACCGATGTTGACTTTGTCTAATCCTGTTGACCCGTTGATATTTGCTAAGTGTCCTGTTATCACATCCTTTATAATAGACTCTAGCATTTTCCCTACTACTGGGGAGGTGGTGGCATAATGGTATCGTCACCAATTATTCTGGTATTCCAGAAGACCTAGGGTAATTCTCTGGGAGATCTGGGTTTGCATTCCACCATGGCAGATTATGAAATTTTAAATCAATGAAAATCTGGAATTAAAAGTCTGAAGATGACCACAAAACCATTGCTGATTATCATAAAAACCCATCTGGTTCACTAATGTCCTTCAGTCTTCACAATGAAAAATTCCATTCAATGGGTAGAATCTTATTGCCTTTAAAGATTTCAGAGGTCAGGATCAAAAGTGGGTCATGGTCCTGCTGTTGATTCCTATAGGGAAGGAGATCTGCTGCCCTTACCTGGTCTGGCCTATATGTGACTCCAAACCCACACATTTGTGGTTGACTCTTAATTTCCCTCTGAACAGGGCAATTAGGGATGGACAATAAATGCTGACCTAGCCAGCGATGCCCACATCCCATGAATGAATATATTTAAAAAAAATGTTAGGCTAACCAGTCTGTAATTTGCCGTTTTCTCCCTCCTTTTTTAAATAGTGGGGTTACATTTGCCACCTCCAGAATCTACAGAATTTTGGGAGATGACAACCAAAGCATCCACTATTTCCATGGCCACCTCCTTTAGTACCCTAGGATGTAGATTAACAGGCCCTGGGAATTTATTGGCTTTCAGCCCCATTAATTTCTCCAACACTGTTGTTTTAATTAAACAAATTTCCTTCAATTCCTCCTTCTCACGAGACCCTTAGTTCCCCAGCGTTTCTGGGAAGTTATTTGTGTCTTCCTCCGTGAAGACAGAACTAAAGTAGTTGGTTAATTGCTCTGCCATTTCCTTGTTTTCTCCTGTTTCGGACTGTAAGAGACCTACATTTGTTTTTACTAATCTTTTTCTTTTTGCATACTTATGGAAGCTTTTACAGTCTGCTTTTATGTTCCTTGCAAGTTTACTCTCATACTCTATTTTTCCCCTCTCAATCAATCTCTTGGTCCCCCTTTGCCGAATTCTAAACTGCTCCCAATCCTCAGGCTTGCTACTTTTTCTGACAACTTTATATGACTCCTCTTTGGATCCTATCCTTAGTTTCTAAATTACTATCCTTAGTTACTATCCTTAATTTTTTTTATTAGCCATGATTGGGCTGCTGTTCCTGTTGTGTTTTTGCACCAAAAAGGAATGTGTAACTGTAGCAATGCATACATTCATTCCTTAAATATTAATCATTGCCTATCCACTGTCATGCCTTTTATTGAGGTTCCCCAATCTACCTTAGTCAACTCATGCCTCATACCTTCATAGTTTCCTTTGTTTAGATTTAGGACCATAGTTTCAGACTGGACTACTTCACTTTCCACCCTCAAGAAGAATTCTATCATATTATGGTCACTGTTCCCTAAAGGACTCCCCACAACAAAATTATTAATTAATCCCCTCTCATTGCACAATACCAAATCTCGGATAGCCTGTTCCCTAGTTAGTTTCTCGACATACTCATCTAAAATACCATCTCGTACACACTCCAGGAATTCAACCGTCACATTTGGCTAATTTGGCTTGCCCAGTCTATATGTAGATTAAAGTCACCCATGATTACTTTAGCACCCTTGTTACATGCATCTCTAATTTGCTGTTTAATGCTGTCCTCTACCTCAGCACTACTGTTTGGAGGCCTATAGACAACTCCCACTAATGTTTTCTGCCCCTTGTTGCTTCTTTGCTCCATCCAGACTGATTCTACATCTTGATTTTTTGAGCCAATATCCTCCCTCACTATCGCACTGATTTCATCCTTAACTAACAACACCATGCCATCTCCTTTTCCTTTTTGCCTGTCCGTCCTAAATATCGAGTACCTTTTGGATATTCAATTCCCAGCTTTGGTCACCATGCAGCCATGTCTCCATAATTGCAATCATATTGTAGCCATTTACATCTATTTGCATTGTTAATTCATCTACCTTATTGCGAATACTCCATGCTTTCAGATACAGTGCCTTTAGATTTGTTTTTTTAACATTTTTACACATTTTTTTGTACTATGGCTCTAATTGTTGCTAGCGCTTGTTTCCTCTACCTTCCACTTTTGCTTTCAACTTTTCTGTCTTTCATTCCTATCTTTGTTTCCCTCTCTTGTTCCCACCCCCCTGCCAGTCTAGCTTCAGCCCTGCCCCACAGTACTAGAAAATACCCTGTGAGGATATTGGTCTCAATCCTGCTGGGTGCAACTCATGCAACTTGTGCAGGTTCCACCTTCCACAGAATCGGTAGCAATGCATCAGGAATCTAAATCCTCCCTCCTACACCATCTCTCCAGCCATGCATTCATCTGGTCTATTCTCCTATTCCTGATCTCATTAGCATGTGGCACTGGGAGTGTTCCTGAGATTACTACCTTTAAGGTCCTGCTTTTTAATTTATTTCCTAGCTCCCTATATTCTGCCTTCAGGATTTCATCCTCTTATTAACTATGTCGTTGGTACCGATATGGACCACGACCTCTGGCTGTTCACCTTCCCTCTTCAGAATGTCCTGCAGCTGGTCAGTATCATCCTTGACCCTGGCACCTGGGAGGCAACATATCGTCCTGGTGTCACATCTGTGGCCATAGAAATGTCCATCTGTTCCCTTTACAATAGAATCCTCTGTCACTATTGCTCTCCCACTCTTTTTTCTCACCCCCCTGTGCAGCTGAGCCACTTGTGATTACACAAACTTGGCTCTTACTGAATTCTCCTGAGAATCTGTCTCCTCTAGCAGTGTCCAGGATGGAAAACCTGTTAGAGAGGAAGATGACCCAGGGGAATCCTGCACTACCTGTCAAGTGCAATTACTGCACCTGGTGGTTACCCATTCCCTTTCTGCCTGTGCACACTTTACCCTGTGGTGTGACCACCTTACTGTATGTGCCATTCACGAAGGCCTCATCCTTGCAGACGTTACACAGTGACTCCAGCCATAGCCTCAGTTCTGAAATGATGATTTCAAGTAGCTGCAGCTGGAGACACTTCCTGGACACATGGTCACCCTGGACAATGGAAGTGTCCCTGACTTCCCACATCGCATAGGTGGAGCATTCCACTTGGCTGAGCTGCCCTGCCATAACTTAGCCTTAAATTACTCCCTTTAATTTTACTTCCTCTAGTTTAGAGGATATTAAGGACAGAAGAAATACTTACTAGTTCCTACTTACCAAGGCCACCGCTCTTCTTACTGAGGAAAGGTAGAAAGTGAAAGGATCCCTCCTTCCCTCTTCACTGAACTCCCTCTCTCAACAAAGCCCAACTGAAGCACTCTCATGCAGCCCAATGCACACAAAAGCAGCACTGTAGATGGCTTGCTTTTATGCTGTCTGAATGTAGTTTCTGAAAACGTGTTTAAGCCAGTCAACTAATTAACTAGCAGCAGCTGCAAGCAGAGCCTGTATAACCCCTGTTTTAAAGCTGGTCTAAAATTCACCTTCTCCCAACCAAAAGAGCAACTTTTTGTTAGTTGCTAAATTAAAGAAAGATTAGACTTTAGATAGAAATTAACCCTTAAAAGTCCCTCTCTCACCAAACTCCAACTGAAGCAATCTAATGCAGCCCAAAGCAGCACTCCAGTGTAGATTCCTCTCAGTAGAGACTGCCTCCCCAGCCTCCTCTCCATCTTGAGGCCACTTGCACAGATCAGCTTGTGTCCCCACACAGAAACTGAGATACCCCCTTTCCCCAGTACAGCCCTCATCCTGTAGCCTCCTCCCTTGCCTGAGGCCACTTCTCCTCCTTCCCTAAGCAAGGCCTACTCCTGCAGCCATTGAAAAGCCACCCTCGACTTATGGCTGGTGTGGTAGATAGAGACCTGCCCATGAGCCCCCTGAAAGTGATGTGTTGCTGTCTGTGAAGCCTGGCACTCTTGACCATGACAGCTGTCTGAAGCAGGGTAGGCAAGCAAACTTTGAAGTCCCAAACGAAGTGCAGGTCGCCAGGTGCATGTCGCTTATGTACAGTTGTGAAACACGTCGGCGTGCTGTCATGTTGATGTGCTTAGATGATCCAACATGGGGGTGATTCCGGCGAGCTGGGCTTATAATGATATGCAGATGTATTACAATGAAGCTCCCACCGTCCAACAGTGGGAAACATGGCCTGCCATTGATGGGCAGTGCAGACGATTGCAAACTGGTTTCATGACATCATGAAACAGATTTTTGGCCTTCTCACCATATTGTCCGCTCACACGGCCAAACACGCCTGCCGCCAATGGGCATGGAAAATTACGCCCTAAGTCTGGTGGTGGGCAGGGTAGTTATCGTGATTCCCGTTGGGTGGCGGGGCAGGTGATCTGCCACTTTTGAGCTAATTAGTTATGCATCTGCAAGGAGCTTGGCGAATTTCATGATGGGTGGGTAGGAAGTTATCTCGTCGGCGCGAAGGTCTTGGCACCATATTTAAACGGCACCCGGACAGACATGCGCTCCCTGCAGGCCAGGAGCTCCACACTACTCCTGCAGAGTCCTATGGCCACAGCTCATACCGGAGAAGCTCGCAGATGGTATCCACCACATCTCGGGACATACAAGGGCACCGCCAGCATTGCCTTTCGCTCATCTATAGGTAAGAGCGCCGCTGGCAATAAACCCAGCGTTGGGCCAATGCTCGCTGTTGCAGTGGTCCATGTTCGCCAGCCTCCTGACTTTATAGAGGCCGCTGCCTCTTGCTGCTCAGGCTCTTGCTCTTTCTGGCCCTGTGCCAACCTGTGATAGGGCCTCCTTCTCCCTGCATCATCGACACCTCAGTGGATGTGTGAGCGAATTGAAGTGATACATTAAATGAGCATGTCCTTTACAGGCTTCCCTCCATTTCAAAGCCAGCAGGCCAATGCTAAGCCCTTCACCTGGCCTCCATCTAGACATGGCATCCCTACTTCACTCCTTCTAGGTAAAGGACATCCTAGAGGACTAAAGATGGGTGTTCCTCCCATTCATAAAAGAATATGGAGACATTGCTCTCTGACCAGAGTGATGAGAGCTATGTGCAAGAAGCCTCACTTGAACACTTCTCCACTTGTCTCCACTACCTTCAAACTCCATAGAGAGGCCATTTGGCAGCATACAAAGACTAACCACATGATCCCTTGTCAGGCATGACTATTCATCCCAGAGGATGGACGTTTGGAGTCACGTGTTAACTGCCCTCCACCAGCCATGCCATTGGAGGCATCCACCTCCCTCCCTCCCTTCATCCCTGCCACTGATTGCATCCGATGACAAATGGCACAGAATGAACGGCAGCTCCACACCTTGTTGGGATCTCGAAGTTATGAGACCCATGAGCCAGGAACAGACCAGCTGCAATGTGAGCTTCACCATAGAGAGTAAAACACAACTGAGCATCCTTCACATCCAGTTGCCTCATAATTATTAGGCTGACCCTTTAGTCGGCCACTTGTGCTGACCTTGAACTCCACCTACCAAAATGACCCCCCTTCCCACTTTGAGGGATCTCACTGACTGTCTAACTGTGTGGTCAAGGTCCATTTGGAAAAATGGTGTGCGTCACTTTTCAAACTCACTCCGCCACCGTCACCCACCAACTTCCACCCATCACCATAAACCCACACAATATCACCATTCCTCTCTCCTCCGTCACCCTTGAACCTCTCCCCCTGTTACCCACCATTATCCACCTCCACACGCCTTCCCTCCCCTCAAAGCCGACACCTGTTACCATCCCCATGCCCACCCTGACCCTGTTCCCTCCCATTATCCAAGCCAACTGTCTTGTCCCTTCCGTGATCCACCCAATGAGACCTTCACCTACCAGACTCCAACCCTGGATTTGCCACCCCACTGCATCCCACTCCTCCTTCCTATCATCAGTGCCCTGAGTTCACCTCCCCAGGACCCCAATGTCAACACCACCGACCCTGCCCTCTAAGACACCCTCCCCCTGCGGACAATCTCCCCACTCTCCCCATAAGCCTGCCTCCTCTGTCCAGCCTTTGCTCCGCTCTACCACACCTCCCCCCAACTTCCAGCCTTCGCCTGCCCTCCTTGTCCAGCCTTGGAGCAGCGTTTGCTAACGGCATTTGAGTGAAGTTAGGCAAGGTCCCCAAGAAGGAGAAACCAACATCTATGGATCTCAAATTCATGAAAGAGGTGAAGCTCATCAGTCGTAAAATTGAACATTCTAAATTCTCGCTGGCGGGGAATTTATTTTAGTGGACGAACTTAATTCTGGCGAGGTGGCCTTTTAACTAGCATGTATGAGATGCTAATGTATGCAAATGAGATTCCCAGCATCGCTTGTCAGGAAACTCGATCCGCCTTGAAGGTCTAGAGAACAAAATTTGCACAGTTGATCCTGCCATCAGGAAACTGATTTGTTGCTTCCCTCCAAATTAAGTGTACCCGCCCACCACAATTCCCACCACTGGCAGGAGCAGAAAATTCAATCCATTATCTCCCAAAACTGCACAGAGATTTACCTGTCAGAGCGCAGGAGGTCTTAAAATATGCCTGAAAATGGCTGCCTTCTGACTTGTTTCACCCATGTTTTCTGGGTAGGTTCAGGAACTGCTGGTAGCAACCTGGACAGATGAAAATGGTGTTTGGGGTCTTGAGAATGCTACTTGACCCAGATTCACATATCTTCATGAGGTCCCTGTCTATTTCTGGCAAGAGTTCTAGCCACTTATATTGAGGACCATCCGAAAATCAGAGCAGGTGATTCTGATCTTGTGACTGGTCACAGTACTGTACTAATTTTAGTCATTAAGGAAGCAATAGTGAGACAATTTTGACATTTGCTTCCTGACATAAGTGCTCCTCGCCACAAAGTATGGACTGGACATGGCGGTCCAGTTGAGGATGGGGGGTGGACTGTTCATGCAGCAATAACATGCTGGGGCAGGCTAAACAGGTTGAGGGTTGGACTTCTGCCCCTCACTGGACAGGAAGCCCCAGCCTCGAGGGCTGATGGCCATTCTGATTGGCTGGCAGCTCTAGCAGTCCCAGCAGTACCAAATCTCAGTATTGGACCCTGCTGGAACTGCAAGGGGGCCATGGGAAGAAGATCAAGGTGACTGGAGCCAGATAAGTCCCAGGCTTTTGGAGAAGGAACGAAAAGTCTATAGGGAATGAGGGAGAGTAGGGTTGGCAGCTGGGTTTTGGAGGGCAGACAGGGAGGAACAAAGGAACAGGGGTGACATCTTGGGTGGGGGTGCCCCTGATGCGCACAGGGAATCTCCCGATTGATGAGCCCCCTTCCTTCCTGGCATTTCAAAGAAGCCATTTCGAAAATGGCCTTTGCACTCTGACCCACCTACCACTGCTCAGCATTTTATGATAGTGGAGGTGCATTGAGACCATTAATTGCCACTTAGTTGGACAGTTAAAGTCTTCAATAGACCTAAGGGCAGGCGGCCTAGTGGGCACCTTACCCACCCTCCATATTATGGGGAATAGGCCCAGGATGGGCATGAAGGAGGTGGGCTGGACACCTAGCATATTTTACATGCCCCCCCACCAAAAACACGCTCAGCGGAAGGCCTAAAATACCACCCTATGTATGTAGGTTCAAATGTCAAAACCATCTTTAATATGGCTGAAATTATCCATTTGATAACATAACATAAATCTGTGATGGCAAAGGAATTGTGCTGTATCACTTCCATGGAGAGTGACCCATACGAAGAAAAGGCACCTAGTCAGTCACAAAAAGGACCATTTACTGGATCAAAGGACTTTTGAGATATAGACTAGAAGATTTCATGTATCATGTTGTGGAATAATACACCAACTATTAATATCATTTGTTATTAAAATGCAGCTGCAGAGCAGTCTGTAGATTGTATATACTTCAAACACAGTGCCATTGGTGAAGGGGTGGATATTGAGGCTAGTAGCAGGAAGATTGATCACGTATACTGCTTTGTCCTGCATGCTCAAGCTTCCTGTGTGTTGTTACGACACCTTTCCAGACAAATGGTGAGAGGTGTTATGAAAACTACGCTTCGGGGTTGCAAGCGGAGGTCAGGAACTCCAACTCCCAACGCAGACTGGGAGCGAGCTGCTCTTGTGCAGTTCTGCAATGTAAGCTCTTTGAGCCCGTGACAGGCCCAGCACACCTGCACATAAAGAGAGAGAAAAATAAACAGTGCAAAAAAGCCAGGTCACATGACTGGGAGGGGACTACCATCAAGAGGAAGAAACCCAGGCAGGGGATAGGGAGAGGTCCTCAAAGAAGGGTCCGAAAGAGGTGACAAGGACAGGAAGAGGTCCCAGTTCAGTTAAAAAGAGAGGAGCAGAGAAAAAAGATTCCACATAAGAAAAGGACTGCGGGTGGCAGACTTTAAGTGAAGAGGGCTCAAGGAAAGCCCTGGTAATTGAAGAGGGCACATAGGAAGGCCTGAAGATCCAAGAAGGCGGCCGAAGTTTGGTGACTCCGTGCTGTGGGCTGTTGAGCAAAGGGACCCCTTTGGAGCAATAATGTTCTGCTCAGCATGGCTGAAGATCTGAAATTGTACTTGTAAGCTGGTGCTTGTGTACATACATGGGAATCCAGGGGAACAGAATCTCAGGAGATGAGATTGAAACTCTACAAGGTGGGTCGTCATTGAAGTCGTCCGAGTTGGAGTGACTTTTGGAGAGAATTTCAAGGCAAGATCTTCAAAGGTGAACTTGGATTCCTCATGAGTGGGACAGAGTTTCAGTGAGATTCACAGAATCACAGTGCAGAAGAGGCCCTTTGGCCCATCGAGGCTGCACCGACACGTGAGAAACACCTGACCTACCTAATCCCATTTACCAGCACTTGGCCTATAGCCTTGAATGTTATGATGTGCCAAGTGCTCATCCAGGTACTTTTTAAAGGATGTGAGGCAACCCACCTCCACCACCCTCCCAGGCAGCGCATTCCAGACCGTCACCACCCTCTGGGTAAAAAAGTTTTTCCTCACATCCCCCCTAAACCTCCTGCCCCTCTCCTTGAACTTATGTCCCCTCGTGACTGACCCTTCAACTAAGGGGAACAGCTGCTCCCTATCCACCCTGTCCATGCCCATCATAATCTTGTACACCTCGATCAGGTTGCCCCTCAGTCTTCTCTGCTCCAACGAAAACAACCCAAGTCTATCCAACCTCACTTCATAACTTAAATGTTTCATCCCAGGCAACATCCTGGTGAATCTCCTCTGCATCCCCTCCAGTGCAATCACATCCTTCCTATAATGTGGCGACCAGAACTGCACACAATACTCCAGCTGTGGCCTCACCAAGGTTCTATACAACTCCAACCTCCCTACTTTTGTAATCTATGCCTCAATTGATAAAGGCAAGTGTCACATATGCCTTTTTCACCACCCCACTAACATGCCCCTCCACCTTCAGAGATCTATGGACACACACACCAAGGTCCCTTTGTTCCTCAGAACTTCCTAGTGTCATGCCGTTCATTGAATACTTCCTTGTCAAATTACTCCTTCCAAAGTGTATCACCTCACACTTTTCATTGGTTGACTCATAGGGTGGAATTGTCCAAGATTTACACTAAGTGTGGTAGCAGGTGGGAAAAAGGATGTTTTACCCACCAGCCACAATGGAAGCTTTTCGTTCCGTATCGTTCCATTCCTGCCTCATTAATTTTGCAGCCACAGGAAACATGCCATCTCACTCGTGGGCAGCCTCCGATTTGCCCACCACGCCATTACCTCACCTCTTTCTCACATAGGCGCCATATTTAAATTGTAGCCACACGCACACTTCTCAACGCTTGCAGCCCAGAACTGCTCTGGTGAAGACATGGTCCCAAAAGCCAAGAAAAGTGTAGCCACCTGATTCAGTGACACATCCCTGGGACATCTTCTGGATGCCGTGGAGGCCCACTGCAATGTCTTTTAGCCCCGCTCTGGCTGCAGGAGGCCTATCAGTCTCACAATCCACTAGGAAGGCGGTGGCAGAGGTGGTTAGAGCCAAAGCTGCACACAAGAGGTCGACCATCCAGTGCAGAAAATGGATGAATGATCTCACCCATGCCGCCAGGGTAAGACAACCATCTTATCAATCTAAACTCACACACTCAAGCCCCTCACACATTCACTGGCATCTCACTCACAGCCAGCTCAAGGGACATCACCACTCACTTTCACACACACCCTCACATCTCCATCTGGCCTCATCAACTCTGGAGATGCTTCCTCAGCCCTCACCATCTTGAGGTCACTTGCATAGATCAACACGTGCCGCCACACACACCTTGGGATACCCCACTTCCCAAGGAAGTTCAGGTTTCCAGCGAACTGCAGTAACTTGCATGTGGAAGATTTGGCGAGGCAGGTCCAGTTAAGTTTCAGCCCAGTGATGACACTCAAGGTATTGATGGACGGGTACTCTGTGATTGGGAACCAGTGAAGGTCGGGGGAAGTTTTGAGCTTCCCCTCTGGAGAGAGGGTCATTATCTGGCAATTAGGCAGCACAAGTTTTGCATGCTACTTGTGTGTCTAAACCTAGATGTTATGCTGGCATGGAATACTCTAGAATTACAGTGTTTGTGAATGGAACTGAACATTGGAATCAGCTTCACATGTGGTCTTATGGCGAAGGGAAGGTCATTGATGAAGCAACTAAAGACGCTAGGGCCAAGGTAAGGATGGCAGATTTCCTTCCATAAGAAACATAGGAGAACCAGATGGGTTTTTAATGACAATCAGTGATAGTTTCATGGTCACCATTACTGAAGCTAGCTTACCAGCTGCCATGGTGGAATTTGAACCTGTGCCCCCTGGGCATTAGCCTGGGCCTCTGGATTATTAGTCCAGTGATATTACCACCATGCCCTTCTCGCCCCTAAATTGGAGACTATTATTTTTGCTGAGGAAAGTTAAGATTGTTCAGTTGTAGTATTAGCTGCTGTCTTGGCAATATGATCTTATACCAATCAGGTCCAAAAAGTGACACATTCAAGTGTGACTGTCACAATAAATCAAGACTTTTGAGATGTGGACCAGAGGATCTCATTTGTCATTGCTCAGGGTTTCTCAAAGGATACGCTGTTTTATAATAACAGAAATCCTATACCATTAAACACCAAATAGAGCCTGCTATGTAGTTAAGTAAATGATTTGTTGCACTGTGATAACCTGTGACAAATCCCACAACATTTAGCCTAGCATACAACTTTCCCTGAAAGATTCTCTGTTCATTGGTGCTTTAACTTATAACTGTATTATAACTAATTGCTTTGCCTGGAATTTCCACAGGAATCATTAAAACCCTTGGAGAAATAACAGACAAATAACTAATTATGATACTTATCCACGGCTCCTACTCATTTTCCACCAAAGTTGCAGAAGGAGATTGAGGGAAGCCCATGGAAATTCTCTCCCCCTGTGCTTTTCTAAGAGAAACTTCCAGCTAATTACTGTAATAGATACTCTTTCATTCCATGTTTTTTTTGTCAATCTTTGCCACAACAACCTAGTTGACCTCCAGAGACATTGCTCATAGACACAAAACAAAAAAGAGAAATGTGCTTAGCCCTGTAATTATTACCTCGGAGACATGCTATAAATGGGTGGAGTTAGGAACTGGAAACTTGCAAGTATGAGTTTCCCAGACGCCCTGCAGTTGTTAACTACAGAACATTTTAAAAATTTTTTCTTAGACTTCTACCCACAGTCAGCCTGATTGTCTGACACATAAGGCCACAGCTGAGCTCAGAACAGGTAGCTGTAGGAACGAGAATGGGAGCCATTGTGGGGTGCAGGATGGGCTGGGGGGAAGCAGATAATTGATGGAGGTGATCTGATCATGAGGGTATGGTGGACTGGGGTTCCAAGCGTGACGGGGCGGTGGCATTCCGATTGCAGGGTGGAACAGCTAGATCATTGGTAGGAGTTCCTGAAAGGGATACTGAAAAGATTTTGGGACCTGGAGGAAAGACTCCTGTTCCTTTTGACCCTCAAGCAGTGCTGTGAATGCATTTACCTTATGTTTTCAGCCCTTCTCATCTACTTTCACCCATCAGGTTTCTTGAGGCCAGGGAAATTTGGCTGATTGTGGTTAAAATAGGATCATTGTTAAAATGAAGGCAAGCAGCCCCACTAAAATGTTTAAATGACTAATCCCTCCCTCCTGAGAGTGGATTGGCCTCCTGCACCTTATTCAACCTCTGTTAAAATTGAATGTGTGCTGGTCTGAGAAGGGTTAGTTTCCTGCATCACATTTTCGCTTTTTAACTACCCACTTGAATCAAAGTGGGTAGGTAGTGGCATAGTGGCAATGTCACTGTCTAGTATTCCAGGGACTCAGCATAATACTCTGGGGGCCCAGGTTCGAATTGCACCACAACAAATGATGAAATTCAACTCCCATAAAAATCTGGAATTAGAAGTCTGACTCCAGGCCCACAGCAATGTGGTTGAATGGCCTACATGTGACTCCAGTCCCACAGTAATGTGGTTGACTCTTAAATGCCCTCTGAACAAGGGCAGTTAGGGATGAGCAATAAATGCTGGCCTAGCTAGCAATGCCCACATCCCATGAAAGAAAAACAAGCTATTGTGGGGGGTTAAAATGATCTTCAATGCCTCTATTTATTTTCCACTCATTTTTTGTCACTACCATTTCTTCACCTTTCTTGTCTCCCATATTTTCCAATTTCACTTTTTTCTTCTCATTTGATGCGCATTTTTATTATTGACTAGGTTTATCTCTAGGTTTGTCTCTGACCTTATGTAAGTCTTTCCTTGATTCTGTCTCTTTTCTCTGTATCTGTCATGGTTCGTTACCCAGACCTTCCTCAAGAGTTTTCCCAATTGACCACCATAGGTTCAGTGGAGAATTAGCGAAAACTCCAGATAGTTACATGATCAAAGAGTCTTCCGGCAAAGTTCTGATTGGGAGAACACCTGAGGAATCACAGAATTTTAACGGCACAGAGGAGGCCATTCAGCCCATCGTGTCTGCACCGGCTCTCCAAATGACCATTATGACCTAGTGCCATTGCCCTGCATTTTCCCCGTACCCCTGCACATTGTTTCTATTCAAATAATAATTTAATGCCCTCTTGAATGCCTCGCTTGAACCTGCCTCAACCACACTTCCAGGCAGTGTGTTCGAGACCCAAACTACTTGTTGTGTGAAAAAGTTTTTTCTCGTGTCACATTTGTTTCTTTTGCAAATCACTTTAAATCTGTACCTTCTCATTCTTGATCCTTTTACGAGTGGGAACAGCTTCTCCCTAACTAATTTGTCCAACCCCTGAATGATTTTGAATATCTCTATCAAATCTCCTCTTAGCCTTCTTCTCTCCAAGGAGAACAGACCTAACCTCTCCAATCTAACCTTCGTAATTGAAGTTTCTCATCCCTGGAACCGTTCTTGAAAACCTCTTCTGCACTCTCTCTAATGTGTTCACATCCTTCCTATGATGTGGCACCAAGAGCTGTGCACAACACTCCAGCTGCAGTCTAACGAGTGTCTTATATAAATTCAGCATAACCTCCTTGCTCTTGTACTCTATGCCCCTATTAATAAAGCACCAGGATACTATATGCTTTATTAACTGCTCTCTCCACCTGTCCTGCCACCTTCAATGATCTATGCACATATACACCCAGGTCTTTCTGCTCCTGCATTCCAATCAAAATTTCAACCCTTATTTTATATTGTCTGTCCATATTCTTCCTACCAAAATACCTCATCTCACGCTTCTCTGCATTGAACTTCATCTGCCACCTGTCTGCCTACTCCACCAATTTGTCTACGTCCTTTTGAAGATCTACACTGTCCTTTTCACAGTTTACAAGACTCCCAAGCTTTGTAACACCCGCAAACTTTGAAATTGTCCCCTACACGCCAAGATCTAGATCATTAATATATATCAGGAAAAGCAAGGGTTCCAATACTGACCCCTAGGGAACTCCACTACAAACCTTCCTCCAGCCCGAAAAATATCCATTGACCATTACTCCGTCTCCTATTTTTCAGCCAATTTTGTATCCACGTTGCTACTGTCCCTTTTATTCCATGAGTAATAACTTTTCTCACAAGTCTGTTGTGTGGCATTGTATCAAATTACTTTTGAAACTCCATGTACACCACATCAACGGCATTACCCTCATCGACCTTTTCTGTTACCTCTTCAAAAAACTCTAGCAAGTTAGTTAAACATGATTTCCCCTTTAGAAATCCATGCTGCCTCTTCCTTATCAACCCATATTTTTCCATGTGACTATTAATTCTACCCAGAATAATTGTTTCTAGAATCCTGCGCTCCACTGAAGTTAAACTAACTGGTCTTTAATTGCTGGGCTTATCCTTACAACCTTTTTTGAACAAGGGTGTAATGTTTGCAACTCTTCAGTCCTCTGGCACCTCCCCTGAGTCTAGGGAAAACTAAAAAATGATGGCCAGTGCCCCTTCAATTTCTATTCTCACTTCCTTCAATATCCTTGGATGCATCTCGTCCAGTCCCAGTGCCTTGTCAACGTTAAGTACTGACAGTCCATTCAACAGTTGCTCCTTATCAATTTTGAATCCTTCTAGTGACAGAGTTTCCTCATCTGTCACCATGGCCTGGGTAACATCTACCTCCTTAGTAAAGACAGATGCAAAGTATTCTTTTACTATCTCAACCATAGCCCCTTTGTCCATGTGTAAATTCCCTTTTAGGTCCATAATCAGCCTTATTCCTCCTTTTAACACTCTTTTACTATTTATATGCCTACAGAAGTCTTTGGGATTCCCCTTTATGTTGGTTGCCAGTCTTTTCTCATAGTCCCTCTTTACTTCTCTAATATTCTTTTTCACCTCCCCTCTGAACCTTCTGTATTCCTCTTGGTTCTCGATTGTATTTTCTACCTAACACCTGTCATAAGCACACTTTTTCTTCTTTATCTTAATTACATCTCCTTTCTCATCCAGGGAACTCTGGATTTGTTTGCCCGACCTTTCCCTTTCGATGGAATATACTTTGGCCAGGATTTTCCCCTCGGCGATTTGGGGGCGGGGTCCGGTCACCGAGGGGAAAGTGACACCGGATGACGTCGGGAGGAATCCCCGATGTCATCCCAGTCCATTTAAATTTTTAGGAAGGCAGGCGGACAGCGAAATCAGCTGTCCACCTGCCGACCTGTCAATGGCCAATTGAGGCCATTGACAGGCTATTTAAAGTAATTAAAGACCTGCCCATCCAACCTTAAGGCTGGCGGGCAGGCCAGGAACCCCAGCGGACTCCAGATTATTGATGAAACCATCCACTGGCGGGGTGAAGTTTCTTGTCCGTATTGTAAAAAATTAATAAAGTGTATGTGTTCTTTATTAACATGTCCCATCTCGTGTGACATTGTCACATGAGGGGGACATGTTAATAATTTTTTAATATTTCTATTTTTAATGTTTTTGACATTGTCAGTATTCTCCCTGAGGCAGGACTTTGCCTCAGGGAGAAGTGCGCTCTTTTGCGCATATGCGCGAAAGAGCGCACTTTGGCAGATGGGAAATCCCTCCCCCCCCGGAACAGGAAGCACATAGCGCTCCCCATCAGGGATGCCACTGGGCGGGCCTCAATTGGCCCGCCCACTTAAAATGACGGCGGGCCCCATTTCAGTGGCGGGGGTCGGCTGCCCACCCGCCGCCAAGCCGGTGGGGCCCGCACGCCATCCAAGGGCAAAATTCTGCCCTTTGACTGTGCCCGAACCAATTCTTTTTTGAATTGTTCAGCTACAGTTTTTCCCGCCACTCTCTCATTCCAATCTATCTGGCCCAGCTCTGTTCTTGCCCCATCGAAGTCGGCTCTCGATCAGTTAATTATTCTTACTCTGGATTGTTTATCATCCTTTTCTATCATCATCCTAAAACATACAATACAATGATCACTCTCTCCTTCGTGTTCCCCCACTGACATTTGGTCTACTGGCCCACCTCATTTCCAAGAACCAGGTCCAACAGTGCGTCTTTTCTTGTTGGATTGGACACATGCTGCTGTAGCACATTTTCCTGAACACAACCTAGGAACTTTTGCCCCTCTCCACCCTTTACACTACCAGTGTCCCAGTCTACATTTGAGTAATTAAAGTCCCCTATTATAACTACTCTATAATGCTTGCACCTCTCTGCAATTTCCCTGCAGATTTCTTCTATGTCCTTCTCACTAGTTGGCGGTCTATAGACTACACCGAGCAATATAATTGGACACCTTTTGTTCCTTAGCTCTCGCCAAATTGAATGTGTCCTCGAACTTTCTGGGACTTCCTCTTTCTCCAGCGCTGCAATGCTCTTCTTAACCAATACTGCCACCCCTCCTCCTTTCCTTCCTTTCCTATCTCTTCTGAACACCTTGTACCTGGGAATATTTAACACCCAGTTCTGCCATTCCTTGAGCCAGGTCTCTGTTATCGCCACAACATCATATTTCTACATGGCAATCTGCGCCTGTAACTCCCCAATCTTATTTTCCATACTCCACGCATTCACATACATGCATAGTAATCCTGGTTTAGATTAAGAAATTCCCAGTGAATTTGCTTCTCTCTTTTTTTGGTATGTATGGCTTTCTTTTCCCTTTATGCTTTTATTATGTCTGCTATTCTATATGTCTCCAAAACACACCTTTTCTCCCTTCCATACATAGGCAAGATATTCTTTAAATGCGTTCCTGACCTGTCAGCATTACTATGGACAGGATTTTCCAGTTGGCGTGCGGGGGCGGGACCCGCATGTCGACGCATAAAATGATGCGGGATGATGTCAGGCAGAACTCCCGATGTCACCCCACGTCATTTCAATTTTCAGGTCAGCAGGGGTGCAGCCGAATCAGCTGTGCGCCCGCTGACCTGTCAATGGCCATTTGAGGCCATTTAAAAAGTAACTGCAGTAGGTAAAGGACATGCGCATCCAACCTTAAGGTTGGTGGGCAGGCTTCAGAGAAAGCATGAAACCTCATCCATGTGTGGGATGAGGTTTCATGTAGGATTTTAAAAATTTAATAAAAGTTTAACTAAAAATAATGGACATATCCCAACTCATGTGACAGTGTCACATGAGGGGACATGTCAGGGAAATGTTATTTTTCAATTTTTAATATTTTTGAAATTGACGCCGATCTCCCTGAGGCAGCACCGAGCCTCAGGGAGATGAGTGCGCTCTTTTGCTCGCATGAGCAAAAGAGCGCACTCTTGGCTTAGGGAATTTCCCCCGTCCGCACAGGGTGCACATAGCATTTCCTGGCGGAAGTCACACTGGGTGGGCCCTAATTGGCCCGCCCACATAAAATCTCAGCGCACCCCCAATCGGGGGCACCAATCGGAAGCGCTCCTGCACCCGCCCGCTCCTGAACATCCCCCCCCTGACGGGGGGAAAATTCTGCCCGATATTTTTTCTTTTTTGACAGGTTATGAGCATCATTGGCTAGGCCAGCATTTGTCATCAATCAAGTGGGCCGCATTGTTCTGAATGATGTCAAGCTTCTTGAGTGTTGCTGGAGTTGCAGTCATCCAGGCAAGTGGAGAGTATTCCATCACACTCCTGACTGGTAACCCCCAGGATGTTCATAGTCGGGAATTCAATGATGTTAATGCCATTGAATGTCAAGGGGAGATGGTTGGATTCTCTCTTGTTGGAGTTGGTCATTGCCTGGCATTTGTGTGGCATGAATGTTACTTGTCACTTATCAGCCCAAGCCTAAATGTTGTCCAGGTTTTGCTGCATGCAGGCAAAGATTGCTTCATTATCTGAGGAGTTGGGACTTAGTTTCAATCTTACTTGAGCTTGTTAATGCCACGCTCAGTTAATTGCCGCCTTGATGTTTAGGACAGTCACTCTCACATCAACTCTAGAATTCGGCTCTGTTTTCCATGTTGAACCAAGGCTGTAATGAGTTCTTGCGGAACCCAAACTGAGCGTCACTGAGCCACTCTCCCCACTTCCCCACCATGACCTCTCTTCCCCCTCCCCACCTACCACAACCATTCTCCCCTCTCCCCATAACAGCCTCTCTCCCTCTTCCCAATTGGGGCTTCTCTCCCCCTGCTGATCGCAGCTTCTCCCCATTGCCGCCTCTCTCCTCCACCCAATCACAGCCTCTTTCCTCTCTTCCCAATCAAACCCTCTCTCTCCCCTCCAGATTGTGCTCTCTGTCCCCCTCTCGAGATTGCAGCCTCTCTACTCCTTCCTCCTGATTGCAGCCTTTAGCCCTCCATATTATGGCCTCTCGCCCCCTCAAGAGCGCGGACTTTCTCTCCCATATGTCCTGATCACAGCCTCTCCACCCCGCCCCCGATTGCAGCCTTTCTCCCTCCTTGCAATCCTGAAGTTCACTCGTAGCAGTTGACCAGGCTGTCTATTTGGCCAGCAAATGAACTAAAAAATGTTAATGAGGTCCCGATGTCACGTTGGGCAGAATCTTTGTGTCCCCTGTCTTGTTGGGCTCTTTGTTTATTTTCAGCCTCCCCCACACTCTCCCCATGAATATCAAGCTGAATCTTTCAGGTTGATGACCAAACATTAACTCTGTTCCTCTCTCCACAGATGTCGCCTGACCTGCTCAATGCTTTTGTTTTTATTAAGGTGGAAAATGGCAGCATAAAAGCCCATATGAACCAGGAAAGAGCAAAAGGAAGAAAGAAACAGTTCCTTCTAACATCAACATCCTGAACATGCCTTGTTACAAGCTGACAATTACACTCTAGCATATTGTAATTTGTATTATTGAAATTTCAATTGATTTAAGTTGTAATTGGAATACTTGCACAGTTACTGCATTATCATAAAATTTATTACTTGTGATTTGCCACATAAACTTTCAGGATTTTATGTGACAAAATTCATTAGTTATGAAGAATTGCAAGGACAAACCTCCTTGTGAAATGAGTTGGAATGTAAAATTTCCTACTGGTTTTGCAATTATATCAGCAACATTCCACCATGTTTCAGGCGGTGGGAGTCAATGCACGGATTATCAAAACAATTTTCAATACTCAAGATAAGAGATATGTGGGCGTATTTATTTTAGAAAAGCATTTACTTAAAAAAATGCTACTGGAATACCTATTGCAGTGAAGAAATCATTTGGCAGGCCATAGTAAGGGCTTACAATTGATGACTAATTCTCTAGTTTGTATTTTAATTCCAGGTGGGATTTGTGTGGACATGGGCTGTAGCAAATAGCAAACCATCTGAACCCCTGCAGGGTGAGGTCTCAAAGAATTTAAAACAATCGCAGTGATGAGTGGCAGGGGGAGGGGATGGATGGTTTGGCAGTGTGGGCAAGATCCAATCGTGGGAGCGAAGCGGGTTAGTTTGCAAGGTGGGGTTTGGGGTGGGGGAGGTGCACTCCTCCTAGCCCAATTGCAGTGTTGGAAAGCACTTACTTCTTCCATGCAGAATTCTCACTTCCCTTTACCCAAGCTTCCTGAGGCCCATGAAACCAGGCCAACCAGCATTAAAGCTGGAAGAGAGATAAAATCTAAAGGGATGCAATCTAAATAAGATATTTAAATGAGACAGTCTCCACCTGGGAATGGGTTGAGTTCCCACCTCCATTAAACTGGAAGTTGGCAGATGAGAGGTGGGTTGGGATCCGGGTATAAGATTTTTTAGAAGTTACCATCCCATTCAACCAAACTACCTGAGCAATCTGGATCCCACCCAATTTTCAGGGTTTTAAAATTACCCGCCTTTCTTTAAAGGGAAATACCTGTGTGGGGATAGCTACTCAACTCTTCAGTGTTTCACATCATAGAAGATGCCTTGCAGGAGGAGACCAGCCATGCGGGTGATCGCTTATGCAAAATCTGTTTGTGATATCTTTTACTTGCTCAAGGTCCAGCCTGAAGAAAGAAAGGAAGATGGAAAGGAAAGAAAGAAAGCAAGGAAAGGAGAGAAGTGAATTATTTAGCAAATGAGCTGGGAAAACAGTTCCTCTGCCTGTTGGCTATACTATCCCAGAATCTCCTTTCTGTACACATTCTCATGCTATGGTGAGGAAGATTCTTCCATCCCCATGATTGGATTTGCCATTGAGGCTTTCAGCTTCCAGAAATAATATGGCTTTCTTGATTGCAATATTATGTAGTGTGCAACAGGAAACAATGATTCTTAAGATTTTTACTACTGCAGGGTTCTACTAGACATATTCCAGGCACCTAAAACAGAATTTTAACTTACTATAATCTGCTCTATCAACCATTTTATACAGGCATGGATCTCATTGTAGCTGTTGTCTCTTGCTGTCTTCGGAAGCTTTACAGGAATCATAAACTGTGACTATGGGGATAGCCCTGATTACCAATCAACAATCATGATACATTCTTTGAATCATCAGAGCTGTCAGGGTAGGTTGTCACATGATGTCAACAATATAGCAGCTTCCTGGGTGACTGGAATTGACTTGCTAGAAAAGAGGATTAGCTTTATTCATTCGCTGACATTAATAGAATGAAAGTTATTTCTGGTATTAAAAATGCGAGAATTGTTATATGGGACTTTGAATGCCACACACGTTTCCATCAATTGCAGCTTCTACCCATGAAAAAGTGAGTCCGTAGAACCGGCCAGCTTACTCTTTTTGTCTGCAACCATAGAGGGGGTTTTGAATTTGCAACCCTTATGAGTAGAGAAGTGGTGAGCAGCTTCCTGCCTAATGTGATAAAGGTTGCCCAATGCTGCTGGAAGGATCCAGATGCAAAGTAATTCAAGGCATTGAGGCTTTGACTGGTACAAACAATGTTGCTCTTTTGGTGGAAGCACATGGCAGGTTTTCAGCCAGCAATTGATATATTTCCCCAACAACCTCTAGGAGAAAGACAACCTGCTGACTACTAATCATCAGAAAAGTCTAAGTAAGACTTTCCTGGTGAGTCGGCATGAGCACATACTCAGGTTGTGATGAATTACTCTAGAACTTCCAATTTAGCCTCTTCCATGTGTTCATACTTCTTTCATAGCATAACAGAGATATTCCCATTAATAAATTCCTGTCCTCAATGCAAAGCAGTATTTTAAGCAGAACTGAGTGAAACTAGCTGCTAAAACTGTGATTGAACTTATAAGTATTAAGATCAACATGCAGGCAAAGTAACACGAACAACCAGTAGTAGGACACAAAATAGCCTCCTCCATGTGGTATTTGCCTCCGGGGTAACCACTTGCAGCTCACATTTAGATAATAGCATTAATTACTTAGGCAGATTTGGAGCAAAAATTGGAGGAAATGGGTTGGACGGGCAAGCTACATTTACTACATTTACTCCATTTACACGATCAGGCTGATCAGGATCCCAGCAGACCTTGAAGGAGTCTGGTATGTTTTATGCAGTAGTCAAGTATAGCTTCTTAGGAATGGATTTGAGGCACTAGCCTCTAAGAACCCTTTATAGTCAATCAAAAAGCAAGCAGTCAAAGAAAGAAAAAATCCAGGCCAATACATCCCGAGAATTTGTTCAGCTCATGTAGGCTTCAGCTCCACTGCTGCCTGCTTTCTACCCAATTCTTCTGAACTATCCATTTTCCCCTGGTGGATTTTTCTGGATTGGTGACCAGGGACCAAGACAGAAAATTACCTCATAAGTGTAGATTTATAAAGCAAATACTGCAGCTACTAGAATATGAAAAACACAGTGGATCAGTGTAATAATTATGGTTTTGATAAACATAGGACTGTAGCTTTAAGAATAATCCTGTGTTGTAAGTTCACATGATCTGTGTAAACCAATCAGTTTGCAGCACAGGGAACCTCTAGGAGGGAGTTCTTCTTTAGTTATAGGCAGGATTTTGCCTTTGGCGGGGGTGCTCGGCGGGGGAGGTAGGGAAGCTGCTCGCCACCTGCAATCAGCTTCGCACCGCAATTTCATGCAGGCGGTCCAATTAAGGCCCACCCTGCGTGGATCTGAACGGCAGCACTGAGCGCTGCTTGTGCGGGCGGGGGGAGGAGGGAGAGTCAGGCCTAGCGCTAAGTTCGTGCATGCGCAAGAAAGTGCACTTAATGTCCCTGAGGCAGCTCCGTGCCTCAGGGAAATTGAAGCGCTGTGTAAAAAAAAAAAATGAAGAGAATAAAAATTTAATAAAACATGTCCCTTCATGTGGCTCTGTCACATGAGCTGGGACATATTTTTAATTCAAAAATGAAGTTTTTATTTAACGTTTATTTACTTTAGGAAGGATGAAGTTTCCTAAAAACTGTAAAGGCCGCTTTGCCTTTTCGCCTGCCTGCCAACTGTTAGGTTGGACAGGCAGCGTAAATTTGAATTTAATTAGATTGTTAATGGCCTTAATAGGCCTTTTAATTATTGGCGGGCGCACAGCCAACTCCAGCGCATGCCCGCTGAACGAAATATCACGAGACTGCGTGATGATGTCAGGATGCATGCCCAACATCATTGCACATCATTTTACACTTGGATGTGTTGGGCGTATGCCCACACACCGAGCGTAATATTCTTCCCATCGAGTTAGATGGACCCATGTAGCCGCTGCTGCTGTCTTGTAAATGAAGTTCAATGTTTCCACCAAGAAAAGTTGCCTGGTCAATCAACTCTATAACAATCAGTCAGTCTGAAAATTGGAGAGGACATAAGGGGAGTTAGAGAAAGACATACAATCAGGGAAACCCTGCAAAAAGTAAAAGGGGACAAACCACTGTTAGAGACATTGAAAAGCAAGTTCTCAACCAGTGTACTAAATACTGAAAGGGCTGGAAGACCACCTCGTGCCATCAACAAGAACTGAAAGAAATTTGGAAGACATCGATCAAAATCAACCCATCGCATCCTGTACTCCAGATTGGTGCTATTGAACTGTTTTATCCCACCCTTAAAATCCATGTTTTGTGTCTTGTGTGTGTATGGGGATTTAAGAAGGGGGTAGAGTTTCAAGTTATGGTGTTAGAAGTTAGCAGTTGATATTTCTTTCTTTTGCCATTAGTTAAAGGCAATTTGTTCAACAAACAGTTATTTACTTATTAAGTTTACAAAACTAGTGCTCATATTCTATTAACCTAAATTAAACAGTTAGGTAGAATTGGGGAAATTTGGTGGATTGGTCAAAATTTTCACATTTGTTGCGGCTCGGGGAACAGAAGAGCTTGATGTTACAGCACACTATGCCCGTGTGTCTTAATAATAAAGAAGTTTATGGGCCCTTCGCACTTTTTGGAGGTGGAGAGGTCAAGGGAGAAGTGTTCAGGAGATGGTCAATAGTTCAGAAAAGAAGTCGGGTTATCTTTGCTTTTCTGGGTGATCCTGGAGCAGTGAGTGATTTTGGCAGAGCAGAGCAGAGCAGGGTTTTCAGATCTAGTGGTCCAGTCAGATCTGGTGCTGAAACATTAGATAAAAGTCTGATATAATGCCATTGTTTGTGTCACTGGGAGGGAGTATTATTTGCACCAGGAATGCAGGGAATGCTAATGAGATGCTTTGATGCTTGGTTTGGACATTGCAGCCAACGTCAATCAATAAATCTGTCAGTCCTGGAGCATTGTGAGTGATCATCTATTCTTACTAAAGCTGTTGTCAGTGGAGACTCGTTGGAGGGAAAATCTCTCTGATTGGCACTATGCCAACAACAGCTTTAGTCAGAATAATAAATCCACTCTTTTGGAAAGGAAAGAAGAAAAAACAACTAATAAGTAAAATATTCGCACTTTAACCAAGAACATAGGAAACAGGAGAAGATCATATGGTCCCTCGAACCTCCTCAGCTATTAAAAACTGTCTCAACTCCATTTTCTCATCCACTCCCCACATCCCTTCATGCTTGAGAGACTAAAATCTATCTCTATGGTTGGTTGAGGATGGAGCAAGAACAGTTACAAAATATGAACACCTGGAAATAAGAACTTAGGGGAGGGGAAAACACAGATGATTGCACCTTAAGGAATTATCATAATTTGTAGGCAAATAATATTACAAATATTGGTTTGGAACTTCAATCACACCCACAGGGGTTGGATTATGCACTGTATTCACTGTTGACATTATCCCAGGCAGCAAATAGTTATCCACATGCTCATTATCATGAATATATGCATAGGCAATGTTTCCCACATTATTCCTTGACTGCATGTTTGTTTGGCAAGCCAGAGATTAAGCACCTCTGATGCCATTTAAAAGTAGCCAGCACTCTTAAAAGAATGCTGTGCTCTGGCATCTAAAAAAATTGTGCAGCATGGTCTAATTTCTGGGAAATGATGTCTGTGAGGCCTAGGTTATAGATTGAAGACTGAATGGTCTATTCCTATGTTCCTATATTTTTCAGTGACAGTTTGGAAAGGGAAATCCAGGGTGAAACCTAGGCAACTGAAAGCACAATCTCTAATGGTGGGATAAAGGGATGGGAGATGCCCAAGAGACCATAGTCAGAGGAACGGAGAGTTCGGAGAGGTGGTGAACAGAGGGCTGGAGGAGCTTGTAGAGGTAGGGAATGCAAGACCACAGAGGAATATAAAGACAACAATTTTAAATTTTTGAAAATTAATTCTCAGAATGTGGACATCACTGGCAAGTATAGCATTTATTGCCCATCCCTAATTGCCCTGTGAAGGTAGCACTGGATTGATCTCATGGAACAAAGCCAACATATGCAACTACACAGAATAAAGGGCAGAGTACAAAGCAGTTAAACCAACCATGCAAAGTGTCTTCTATATTCACCAACACAATCAACATACAAAAATATAATGAACCAAATCAGAAATAATTTTGCAGCAGTAAGACAGAAAATATGAGATCTTCTGGTTGGGAGCAGGAGATGTTGCACTGTACTTACTTTGATGAGTCACTTGTGATGAGGAACTTCTTGCAAGTAATTCCTTCTTCAGGTCTTCCTGTTCATTCAAAGCTATATGTGTACCAGGGCATATTGGTCGGGCTTGTTCTTTGTTACTTATAGCCAGCTTTGCATGATCATCAATTTCACCAGTATCAGACTAATTTGGAAAATAAAATAAAAGTTATGAATATAAGTCAAAGAAATTATATAAAGAGTTCTAGAGTGTAAGAGTTACTTTCAACTGATCGGTGCTATCAATTTAATCCTCCAGTTAAAGGCCTCTTACAGAGCATATCATCCTTTTGATTGGGAATAAACTAAAAATATAATGAAAGGGAAATCATGTTTTAATGTTTTTCTTTAATTCAATCACAGGATAGGGGCAGTGCTGACAAGACCAGCATTTATTAGCTTCATGAAGATGGTGGTGAGTTGCCTTCTTGAACCTTTGCAGTCCATGTGGTGAAGGGATTCCTACAGTGCTGTTAAGTAAGGAGTCCCAGGATTTTGGTACAGTTACAATGAAGGAACAGCAATATAGTTTCAAGTCAGGACCGTAGGTGACTTGGGTAGAACTTGTAGGTGATGGTGTTACAATACATCTGTTTCCCTTGTCCTAGGTGGTAGAAGGTGCGGATTTGGGAGGTACTATTGAAGAAGACTTGACAAGTTGCTGCATGCATCTTGTGTAGATTGCAGTCACAGTGTGTTTGTGGTAGAGGGAGTGATTGTTTAAGCTGATCAAACAGACTGCATTGTTCTAAATGGTGTTAAGCTTCTTGAGGGTTTTTAGAGCTTCATTCATCCAGAAAAGTGAAGTGTATTCCATGTTCCATCACATTTCTGACTTATGCCTTGTAGATGATGGAAAGCCTTTGGGGAATTAGAAGTTGATTCAAAATACTTAGCTTCTGACCTGCTTTTATGGACCCAATATTTATGTGGCTGGTTCAGTTAAGTTTCTGATCAATGGTGATCCCCAGTATGTTGAAGGTGGACAACTGGATAATGGTAGATTTTTTAAATTGTTCTTGGGATGTGAACGTTTCTGGCAAAGCCAGCACTTATTGTCCACCCCAACTGCCTTGGTAAAGGTTGTGGTGAGCTGCTGTCTTGAACCGATGCAGTTCATGTGTTGTAGGTACACCCACTGTGCTGTTAGGGAGGGAGTTCCAGGATTTTGACTCAGTGTCAATGACGGAAGTTAGGTATGTAGCTTGGAGGAGCGCTTACAGATGACTGAGTTCCTATGCATCTGCTGCCCTTGTTCTTCTTAGTGGTAGAGAGCACAAGTTTGGAAGGCACTGTCAAAGTAGTCTTGGGGAGGTGCTGCAGTGCATCTTGTATTTGGTACGTACTGCTGCCACTATGCATTAGTGCTGGAGGGATTGAATATTTAAGGTGGTGGATGGTGTTCAGATCAAGTTAGCTGCTTTGTCCTGGATGATATTGAGCTTCTTGAGTGTTATTGGAACTGTACTCACAAGGCACTGGGAGAATATATCATCACAATCCTGACTTATGCCTTATAGATGGCGGACAGACATTGGGTAATCAGGAGGGGAGTTACTTGCTGCAGAATTACTAGCCTCTGACCTGCCCTTGTAGCCAAGGTATTTATATGGCTAGTGCAGTTAAGTTTCCGGTCAATGATAAAACCCCAAAATGATGATGGTAGTAATATTGAATATCAAGGGAAGATGTTTAGATTCTCTCTTGCTGGAGTTAGTCAATCCCTAGCACCTGTGTGGTGTGTATATTACTCGCCACTTATTCGCCCAAGTCTGAATGTTGTAAAGGTCTTGCTGCATGTACGCACGAACTGTTTCATTATCTGAGGAGTTACAAATGGAACTGAGCACTGTGCAATCATCAGCACACAGCCCCACCTCTGACCTTATGATGGAGGGAAGGTCATTGATGACATAGCTATAGATGATTGGGCCAAGGACACTACCATTAGGAACTCCCTCAGTGAGGCCCTTGGGCTGAGATGATTGTCCTCCAACAACCACAACCATCTTCCTTTGTGGTAGATATGACTCCAAACATTGGAAAGTTTTCCCTCTGATTCCCATTGACCATACTGTTACAGCAGTTGCTTGATATTCAAGTCAGTCATTCTCACTTCTCCTCTGGAATTCAACTTTTTTGCCCACGTTTCAATCAAGGCTGTAATGAGGCCTGGAGCTGAGTGGTCCTGGCAGAACCCAAACTGAGCACTGGAAAGTAGGTTACTGGTGAGTAAGTGCTGCTTTAAAGCACTGTTGACAACATCTTCCATCACTCCTCTGATATTTGAGAGTAGGCTGATGGAACAGTAATTGACCAGGTTGGATTTTCCCTGCTTTTTGTGGACATTCTTGGACAATTTTTCATTTTGTTGGGTAAATGTTAGTGTATTATCTGTACCAAAATGGCCTCACTAGAGATGCGGCTATAGCATTGGAGCATAGATTTTCAGCACTACAGCCAGGATGTTGTCGGAGTCTCTAGCCTTTGCGGTATTCAGTGAGCTCAGCCACTTCTTGATATCACATGGAGTGAATTGAATTGTCTGAAGACTGGCTTTTATGATGATGGAGCCTCAGGAGTAGGCTCAGATGGATCATTCACCCGATACTTCTGCCTGAAGATGGTTATAAATGCTTTACCGTGGCCCTCCTCCTCCCATTATTTGCCTAATTGCCCAAAACCATTCATGACTGGATGTAGCAGGACTGTGAAACTTTGATCTGATCTGTTCGTTGTGGCATCCTGTAGCTCTGTCTATAGCTTTCCGCTTCCACTCTTCAGCATATGTGTAGTGCTATGTTGTATCTTCACCAGTTTGGTATCTTACTTTTAGGGATGCCTGGTGTTGCTCCTGGCGTGTTCTCCTACACTCCTCATGGAACCAGGGTTGGTCCTCTGCCTTGATGATAATGTTAGAATGAGGGATATTCAGGGCCATGACATTATAGATTGTGGTGGAATTCAATTCTGGTGCACTGATTGTCCACAGAATCTCATGGATGCCAGTTGTTACATCTGCTAGATTTGTCCTGAATCTATCTCATTTAGCTTGGTGGCAGTACCACATAACATGACATACGAACCTATGAATTAAGAGCAGGAGTAGGCAACTCAGCCCTTCGCGCCTGCTCTGCCATTCATTAACACCATGGCTGATCAAATTTTAACCTCAATTCCACGTTCCTGCCTACTCCCAATAACCTTTCACCCCCTTGCTTATCAAGAATCTACTTACCTCTGCCTTAAAGATATTCAAAGCCCTGCCTCAACCAACTTTTGAGGAAGAGAATTACAAAGTCTCACAACCCCCTGAGAGAAAAAAATTTCCTCATCTTTGTCTTAAATGAGTGACCGCTTATTTTGAAACAGTGACCCCCTAGTTCTAGATTCTCCCACATACACCCTGTCAAGTCCCCTCAGTATCTTATATTCAATCAAGTTGCCTCTTACTCTTCTAAGCTCCAGTGAATACAAGCCTAGCTTGTCCAACCTTTCCTCATAAGACAATTCTTCCAATCCAGGTATTAGTCTGGTAAACTTAGCTGAGCTGCTTCCAGCACAAATACATCCTTCCTTAAATAAGGAAACCAATATTGTCCACAGTACTCCAGATGTGGCCTTACCAATGCCTTGTATAACTGAAGCATAAACTCCCTACTCTTGTATTCAATTCCCTTCACAATAAACGATAACATTCTATTTGCTTTGCTAATTACTTGCTGCACCTACATACTAACCTTTTGCAATTCATGCACTAGGACACCCTGTCATGAGCGTATAATAATTTTCAAAATGTTTTTCTTGTTTATTGTAAAGTAGCTTTATGGGAGTTGCGTTTTTCTGTCTGTGTGTGTGATTTAATTACATTTTGTAGCCAAGCAGACTGCAAGTTGAAGTTATCAAAAGAAGTAAGGTTTAGAAGTGCCTTTAATATGCTATTGCGTAAATATGGTTGGGGTCTTAGCATGTAAGGTGTAAAGGAAATTTGCATTTTTAAATTGATGAAGGGGCATTTGAATTTCAAAGAGGTTAATAAGAATAATAGCAACATGAAAAGATTTATACTATAGGAAAGGTAAAGTTCCCAAAAACATATGGAAACAATGAGATTTACATATTAAAAAAAAGAGAGAAACGTATATAAAGAAGAATGAGGCTGTGTGCCAGGGAAAGGCATTGTAAGATCTAACAGAAGTGTGTGTAGCCTCCAGTATTTGTGCATAAACTTGCTGTCTACAGAAATCAAAGCTGGAGGAAGCCATTTTGAATTCCACTGTCCAGGGCATTGTGTTAATTTGCTGAATCTGTTTAAAACCTAAAATCTATTTTTGGGTTGTTGCCTTAAAGGGGGTGTAACTGGGAGCCAGGTTAATTAGGGATTTTAGGAGCTATTATAGTAGTAATTTGTAGACCTATGTATGTGCTTGAAATCTCTTCTTTTGTAATAAATAATTTAGTTTTAGTTTTAAAATAAAAACTTTCTAAAGTCTTGATGAAATTATTACTTCTGAATTCAGGGCATGCATCTTGAAATAAATATAAGTTGCAAAATCGTTGTAATAGCGGTTCATTCAAAGACTCTGCATCCACCACCTTTTCAGGAAAAGTGTTTCAAAGACTCATGCCCCTCTGAGTAAAAAAAAATAACCTCATCTCTGTTTTAAATGGGCAACCCCTTATTTTTAAACAGCGATTCCTAGTTCTAGATTCTCCCATAAGAGGAAACATCTCCTCCACATCCACCCTGCCAAGACCCCTCAGGATCTTATATGTTTCAATCAAGTCGCCTCTTACTCTTCCAAATTCCAGTGGATACAAGCCAACCTGCACAACTTTTCCTCATATGACAACCCACCCATTCCAGGTATTAGTCTGGTAAACCTTGCCTGAACTGCTTCCAATGCATTTACATGCTTCATAAATAAGGTGACCAATATTGTACATAGCACTCCAAATGTGATCACACTAGTGCCCTATCTTACTGAAGCATAACCTCCCTACTTTTGTATTTTTGTATTCAATTCTCATCCATGCAGACAGGACACAGCAACCATCTAATCAATCTAAACTCACACACTCAAGCCCATCACACATCTCACTCACTGCCAGCTCAAGGGACATCACCACCATCCTCACACACATACCTTCACATGTCCATCTGGCCTCATCTCCTCTGGAGACTGCATCCTCAGCCCTCACCATTTTGAGGCCACTTGCACAGATCGACATGTGCCCCCCCTCCACCACCACCCCCGCCCCCCCCATACCCCCTGAGATACCGTCCTTTCCCTGTATAGCTCTCATCCTGCAGCCTCTTCCCTTGCCTGAGGCCACTTCTCCCCTGTCCCCAAACAAGACCTTGCCCTGCAGCCACTGAAAAGCCACCCACATGGTTGATCTGGTAGGTAGATATCTACCGTGAGCTCCCCTAAAAGCGATGTGGTGCTGTCTGTGAAGCCTGGCGCTGATGACTGCAAGTGCTGACCGAAGCAAGGTAGGCAAACAAACCTAGAAGTCCTGAGCGAAGTGCAGCTTGCCAGGTGCACATCGCTTAGGTACTGTTGTGAAACATGTTGGCCTGTTTTCCTGCCGATGTGGACAGGCGATCCAGCGGGGGCAGGATGAGCCCGGCAGGCTGGCCTTATAATGATATGCTGATGTATTACAATGAGGCTCCCGAAGTCCAATGGTGGGAAACGTGACCTACCATCAATGGGCTGAGCAGACGATCGCAAACTGGTTTCATGCCATCGTGAAACCGATCATGCCATATTGGCTGCTTCTATCACCAAACACGCCTGACGCTGATGGGCACTCAAAATCTCAGCCTTTGTCTCCACAAGGGCTGTGTAGTGGTCAATCCTACCAACATGGTTATGGACAGATACATCTGCAATAGGTAGATGAGTGAGAATGACATCTAATAGGATTTCCATTGTGTTGGTTCTCTCATCACCTGCCACAGGTGTAGTTTGGCAGTTATGTCCATTATGACTCAGCTAGCATCATCAGTAGTGGTGGTACCAAGCCACAATTGGTGATGGACTTTGAAGTCTCCCACCCAGAGTATATTCTGTTCCCTTGCCATCTTCAGTTTTTCTTCCAAACATTGTTCAACTTGGAGGAGCATGATTCATCAGCTGAGGGAGGGAGGGAGGTAGATGGTAATCAGCAGGAGGTTTCCTTCCCCATATTTAACCAGATGCCAAGAGAGTTCCTAGTGCCTGGAGTCAATGTTGAGTGGTGAGAAACAGAGTTAATGTTTCGAGACTGAATGACCCTTCTTCAGAGCTGCCACAGATGCTGCCAAGCCTGCTGAGATTTTCCAGCATTTTCAGTTTTTATTTCAGATTTCCAGCATCCGCAGTATCTTGTGTTTATCTTTTAGCCATTTAAGTTAAGTTTGGTTTGTATTGGCAAATCTCAACAGATATAAATTATAGATAAAATGCAGAAATATAATGTGCAAAGGCAATCCCATCAAATTAAAGAACAAACATTCCTGCAGGTCATGGCCATTTGATAAGCAGCAGAGCTCTACAGAGCAATGGTGCACCGACAAGCTGCACTGTAGCAGTACAGGGATGCAGAGTCAATGATCCATGCAGTTGCCTTCCTAAATGGGAAAGGAGAATCATTCCTGTGGTGATATCCTGATTCTTAGCTTTGGGTTGCGAATTGCCTCAACTGTATTTGCCAGAAAGACTGGGGGAGTTGGGCATTTCTACAGTCTCTGAATATAAGAAACTACTGCAGTTAGAAGTGTATAATAATAATTGATAACTTGGAGTGAGTGCAAAGGACATTATAAATGGTAAAAACAAGGGTAAATATTTTCACAACTGTTGCCTGATTCAGTGGCTGAATTGCTTTCTTCAAATCATTCATCTACTATTGGTAATAAAATTTGATGTTTCAACTTTATACGGAGAGTTAAATACTGAATTGCATTTGTGGGCAGTTTTTGTGTCAGCAGCAAATGATTAACATAGATAACTATTGCTAATATCAGCTTGGCTCAGCAGTAGCATAGTCTCCACAATTTATTCCACTTGTGGATAGGGTGGGGAGCCACCTAAATTAGGCATTTAATGCTAACCATTCCTATTACCATAGATATCAAATATAAAGGGGCATCATTTATAATGTATTACAAGTGCATTTGTATTTGTAAAGATAAGCAATTATCTAAATAGTTCCTTCACTCGCTTCTTCACAATTTAAACATGCAATGAAAGCACAGCAGGCCAATTACTTGTAAGTGATACATTTCCATTGCATTAATATTATTAGCTCCTGCACTTGTTTTTAAATTGCTATTTATTTTACCCTTGTTTGCAGAATCAAATTCTCCCATCTCCGAATGATTGTTAAAGAAGCATAACTTCTGTATTTTTTCCAAATTTCCAAATTATTTCAATGTAAATGCATTGAGGCTCCTGTAAATTGTTTGACCTATGTTAACTGTAAGAAAGTCCACTCCCTAAACCTGCAGATTATCGGTTGTGCAAGAATATCATTAAGTAAATTATTGCAAAATTCTCAAAATTAACTTATATTTCCTTTATTTTCCTTAATTCAGGTATTCCCCAATTATTTAAGAAGGTTAATGATATCCATCAATGACTCTTAAATTTGTCTTGGTATTTTAATTCCCAGAGCTTCAGGCGTAGGGAGTTAAACAGATTAAAAAGGTTAAATCCATGGTTGAAAGAGTGATGTGGGAGGCAGTGGCTTCGATTCATGGGGCACTAGCTGTTTCTTTGTGACGTGCTCCACTGAAACTGACTAGGACCAGTGTCCTGGCAAACTGAATAACCAAGATGGTAGACAGGGCTTTAGATTAATGAGGGGATGGGGTGATGTGGGTTTAACAATAGCATAGATTCAAAAGAAGTTAGAGAATTGTCAATGATGTAGAGCGCAGTAACATTTTTTGTAAAAATAAGCAGAGTGGGTCAGGAAGGACAGAAAGCTTAACAAAGATAATGGGGAATTAGAGACTAAGGTGACACAGGAAAAAATAACACAAGTTGAAATTAAAGCCACTATATCTGAATGTGCAAAAACATTCACAACAATTTTTTTTTTCCTTCATACGGACTCGAAACGTTAACTGTGTTCCTCTCCGCAGATGCTGTCAGACCTGCTGAGTTTTTCCAGGTATTTTTGTTTTTGTTCTACAGTGTTACAACCCTGTCTCCCAATCCTTGTGAGTATGGTTTAGGTTTGTGTATATTTTTATGGACTTCTGCATCTTTTTGCCACTTTGTTTTGAAAGATTCATGTGATGGCATGACACAGGGATTATTCCTGTTGGTTCTTGCTTTTATGTCTTCACGCTGTTTTCCCTTAGTTCTGTTGAAGAGTCATACCGACTCGAAACATTAACTGTGTTCCTCTCCGCAGATGCTGTCAGACCTGCTGAGTTTTTCCAGGTATTTTTGTTTTTGTTCTACAGTGTTACAACCCTGTCTCCCAATCCTTGTGAGTATGGTTTAGGTTTGTGTATATTTTTATGGACTTCTGCATCTTTTTGCCATTTTGTTTTGAAAGATTCATGTGATGGCATGACACAGGGATTATTCCTGTTGGTCCTTGCTTTTATGTCTTCACGCTATTTTCCCTTAGTTCTGTTGAAGAGTCATACCGACTCGAAACATTAACTGTGTTCCTCTCCGCAGATGCTGTCAGACCTGCTGAGTTTTTCCAGGTATTTTTGTTTTTGTTTCACAACAAAATATATGCATTAATAGCACAAAAAGAAATAAATAGGTTTGACCTAATAACCATTATGGCAATGTGGTTGCAGAGACAAGGTTGCGAATTAAATATTCTAAGATACCTGACTTTTAGAAGAGATAGGCAAATGGAAAAGGAGGAGTAGTCCTGATAACAAAGGATGATATAAAAACAGTAGAGAGAAAGGATCAAGGTGTGGGACTGGATTTTCGTGGAGTCGCAACCTTTAAAAATTGTGGATGGGACCCAGATGCGGAAGGCCTGCCCCCATTTCTGACAGACCCAGTTTTTTCCAATAGTGGGAAAGGGGCTGGATGTGATTCACACAAGAGGGAAACCTGAACTCAGCAGGGCCATTTCAACTTAGCGCTGAGTTCAAACAGATCCCGTTTTGGTTGTTCCAAGGGCCTTAACCCGCAATGTGGGAGTCACAGATTGATGAAGTAGACTTAAGACTGAATTTTCACCTTGGTGTGCGGGTGCGCACCCGACACGCACGCGCGTGAAATAGTGCGCAATGATGTTGGGCAAGCGTCCAGGCATCATCACGAACTCACACAATATTTCGGTTGACAGGCGAATGTGGGGGTCGGCAGCGCGCCTGCCGACAATTAAGAGGGCTGTTAAGCCCATTAATAAATTAATTAAAGTAAATTTTTCCCTACTCGTTTAACCTTACGGTTGGCGGGCGGGTGAAGATGCCAAGTGGCCTTTGGATTTTTGAGGAAGCCTCATCCACGGGTGGGATAAGGTTTCCGATGTTAATTAAAAATAAAATAGAAATTTTAAAATTTAATTTCTAACATGTCCCTGCTCATGTGACTCTGTCACCTGAGGGGACATGTTTTCCTTTCTTTTTAAAACTGTTTTTCATGTGAAAAATCTTCAGCTCCCTGAGGCAGCTCTGTGCCTTCAAGGAGATTTCTGTGAGCGCACCCGTGCGCATGCACTGACTTCTGCGCTCACCCTCCTCCTGCCACCACCCCCCCAGCACCGAGGCAGCACTGAGTGTTTCAGCATGTGATTCACGCTGGCTGGCTATTAACTGGCCTGCCAGCATGAAATCATGGTCAGGGCCCAAATCAGGATCGTTACATGGCTCCCGTGCCTGCCCACCGCACCCACCCGACAAGAGGAAATCCTCCCCATAAACTTTCTTTAAAGGTGGATAGGTTTGTTTAACTGTCATGAGCTGAAGTTTTTTAAATTCCATGCTCTCTAAACTTAAAAAAAAACAGTCAGTGATTGTTAAAAAAAAACCCTGCTGGACTGCTTTGATTGACAGGCAAGCTGGTGTAGCATTATTTCAAGCAGTTTCAATAATATTATTCATTGACATTTCCCTAAAGCAGGGAGTATTGAGTTCACAGTTCGACTAATGGATTAAAGAGGCTATTAAATGATTAGGGGTATGAACAGTAGTATGTTTTCATAAGAGATGAACCACTTGAAGAGATTTAAAAGCTTTGATGCTTTCATGAATAGGAGTTTTTTCACAATCAAATCTGCATACCGAGACCTGTATTAGATTTTTAGAAGTCTTTTTTCATCTCAACATGGATCCTGAGGGCTGCCCATGGCGGTTATTGGATGAATTGGAATTAAGTTGACATAGGGGTATGAGGGGCCATTGCGAGTGGTTTGGTGTGGGGAGGGGGGGGGGGCCGGGGGGGGGGTGGTGGTTGTAGGTGAGGTCTAGTGGGCCTAGAATATTGAAAAACATCTAGGACCAAGTCTCAGAGAACTGAAGCGGACCTTCTAACCAACCTGCCTTGGCACTTGCCCTCCTCCTGTGTTCTCCTTGCATCTGCTTCCAGGGTCAGCATGCCCCACTTTATCCTGCACTCACTCCCCAGAATGAAAATCATGCAATTCGGGGCACATTTCACCAAGGTGGGTCCAGCGAGTCAGGAAATTTTGTCGGTAGTCAAAATTCAGTCCTTGGAGTTCGGGTGGAGTTAAGAAACAACATGAAATGGAAAACACTGGTGTGAATAATTTATAAGCAAGCCCCCTAACAATAGCTGTAGTTCAGGCAGAGTATAAACCAGGGAAGTAGAGGTGGGTGTAACAATAGAGTAATATAGTAATTTGGGGGGAATTTAATCTTCATGCAGACCGAGCAAACCCATAATGGTGCGTACCATACAAGAGGTTGTCACATTAAATTAGGATCACGGGATTGGAGATATGACCATGGATTAAAGATTGGCTAGCAGACAGAAAACAGAGAATAGGAATAAATAAGTTACTTTCAGGTTGGCTGTAATTAGTGCGTTACCGCAAAGATCAGTGCTTGAACCTCAGCTCAGTATTTACAATCTATATCAATAACCTAGATGAGAAGGCTGAATGTAATGTATCTGAGCTTGCTGATAATACAAAGTTAGGTGGGAAGGTAAGCTGTGAGTAAAATGCAAATAGACTGTAAAGTAATATATATATAGTTAAGTAAATGGGAAAGTATCTGGCAGATGGAACGTAGAGTGGAATTTTCCACTCCGGAGACGAAGGGCAGAATATTGCCGTTAGTGTGTGGGGGCGGGCCCAACATGGTGACGCGTAAAATGACACGCGATGACATCGGGCATGCATCCCAACATCATCGTGCGCCATTTCGATATTTCGTTTGGCAGGCACACGCCGAAGGTGGCTGCACGCCCGTTGAACTGTCAACAGCCTATTAAGGCCATTAAAAAAGAAATTAAAGTTGTTATCCATGCTGCCTGTCCAACTTTAAGGTTGGCAGACAGGCAAAGAGCCCAAGCGGCCTTCGTGTTTTTCAGGAAACCTCATCCACGGATGGGATGAGGATTCCTGAAACTTGTATAAAATAATAATTAATTAAATTTTGCAAAGTTCACAAACATGTGACACTGTCACTTGATGGGATATGTTTAAATAATTTTTCATTACCTTTATTAAATTTTTTTATTATCATCTTAATCTCCCTGAGGCAGCTCCGTGCCTCAGGGAGGTAGCTGCACTCTTTCACGTGCCGGAACGCGTATTACACTGGGCGGGCCTTATTTGGCCCGTCCATGCAAAATGGCGGCCCGCAGCTGATCACGGGCAGCGATCGGCTCCATGCCTGCCCCCGTCTACTCCCGCTCAGCCCGCCCAAGATAGGTAAGATTCAGCCCTACGTGCTGTGGCGGGCGTGAAAAGCAACATGTTTCCTGCTGGCCGGCCTGGCAGGCTTCCATGCCAGATGGTCTACTTTTCAGGTCATTATATGTGCACGAACGTGAAGCACATCATATCTTGTGGCGGGACGGGCTGGGATTCATTCGCCTCACCGTGACCTCATTGGACCGTCTTTCTGGGCACTATAAGACCATAATCCATAAGAGGTAGGAGCAGAAGTAAGCCATTCGGCCCATCGAGTCTGCTCCACCATTCAATGAGATCATGGCTGATCTGATAATCCTTAACTCCACTTTCCTGCCTTTCCCCCATAATCCTTGATACCCTTACTGATTAAAAACCTGTCTATCTCAGCCTTGAATATACTTAACGAGCCAGCCTCTATAGCCCTCTGCAGTAAAGAATTCCACAGATTAGCTACCCTCTGAGAGAAGAAATTCCTCCTCATCTCTGTCTTAAATGGGCAACCCCTTACTCTAAGATTATGAGCTCTGGTCCTAGACTCTCCCACAAGGAGAAACAACCTCTCAGCATCTATCCTGTCAAACCCCCTAAGAACCTTATATTTTTCAATAAGGTTGCCTAGCATTCTTCTCAACTCCAATAAGTATAGGCCCAGTCTACTCAACCTCTCCTCATAAGAAAATCCCTCCATTTCTGGGATGAACCTTCTCCGAACTGCCTCCAGTGCCAGTATATCTTTCCTTAGATAAGGTGACTAAAACTGTTCACAGTATTCTAGGTGTGGTCTAACTAGTGCCTTGTACAGCTGTAGCAAGATTACCCTATTTTTATACTCCATTCCCTTTGAAATAAAGGCCAACATTCCATTTGCCTTCCCTATTACCTACTGAACTTGTATGCTATACTTAAACCTCATCCGCACACATTATTCACTCTCTGCACCCCGGGACTGGACATGGCGAGTGATTGCCCCGGAAGGTAAGAAGCCTTGCGATGGGGGCACTATCCGAGATTGAGGAACACAGGGACATCCTTTATTCCCATGATGGCAGAAGGGGGTCCACTAAGCTCACCATGCGAGCTTGGGAGCAGGTCGCCAGGGCAGCCAGCGCCAATGCTACTCAGAAAAGGACTGTCATCCAGTGCAGGAATAGGATGAATGACTTCATTCGCTCCACCAGGGTAAGTCAACCTTCTCCTCACTCTCAACTATCACTCTCACAATCCATCAAGCCTTCACAGGGTTACAGCCCACAGGGATCTCACACACTACCAGCACAATGTACATCACCACTGACTCTCTCACACAAACTTTGACATCTTCGTATCTTCTCACAGTCCCTGTGACATAAACTCCTCCTGGACAATGTGGCAGAGGTGAGCCACCACATCCCTAGACATGCAAAGCCATCTACGGCATTGTCTCTCACTCATCTGGAGGTATGAGAGACGTCTTCTGTACACCCTTTGTCTTGACAGACACCTCCGCTCAATGGCTCTGTAAGCCTCAGCTTCTGGTTCTGGAGCTGGCCCTTATTCATCAGGGAGAGGCTCTTCACTTAGGCCAGCAACACAACAGCAACAGGCCCTTCTCCTCCTCCTTAGTTGCCTGCTTTCCAGGATGAAGGCAATGTTGTCTGCTCCATCCATGAGGCACTTACATTACATTACATTACATCCCCACTGAGTCCTTTGGAGGGCTATTACATCTTCCTGGAGCACCGGTAGGAGACCAACCCCCACCAACCCTCAGGACCGACGTGTGTGAAAGACTGACCACACTCTGCACACCATGTTGGGCACGACTGACACAGGATTGACAGGCCCTCTCCCTCCCTGGACGGGGACCAGTACAGGCAATCCAAGGCACCACCCTCTAAATTGTGGCACAGATCCACAGAACTGTCTCTGCTTTCTGGTCCCGACTAATTCCCCCTTTCCCCCATCCCTCCGAAACATGCCTTTGCCTCCCAGCCTCTTCCCTTGCTTTTGTCTTGTCTCACCCTGCCCCAGTCAAGCCTTTGCCTTCCAGCCCCTTTCCTTGCATCTGTTTTGTCTTCCCCACCCCCATTCATGCCTTTTCCCTCCAACACTTTCACCGCACTCCCCCTCCCCGCCTTCCCGCTGGCCTCTCATGGTAAGACTTGGCTCTGATCCTCACTTTGGCTTCCCACTGATCTTGCCTGCGGAGCCTTGGTACGGAGTCGGAGCAGCCGCGAGTGCAACGCAATGAAATGTAAGCGGACATACCTCGAGGTCACAAGTGAAGTGGTGCTTGCCAGGTGCACACCTGGTCGTGAATCACATCAGTCTAATTAGTCGCCATCGTGACCATTTGGTCTGGAGTGGGACCATGATTCTGGCGAGGTGCCTTTTAAATGAGTATTCATGATATGCAAATGTGGTCCCTGCATGGCGTGGCGGGTACCTGACCCACCGTGAAAGCCGGAAGTGGAAAATTGCGAACTATTTTTATGCCAGCGGAAACTGATCTCTGGCTGTTCCCCACATTTTCCTGTCCCAACCGCTGCTGATGGGACTGGAAGATCCCACCCACACTGTGGAGAAGTGTGAAGTTATCCACTTCGGAAGAAAAAATTGAAAAGCAGGATATCTTTATAAATGGTGAGAGAGTGTGAACTGCTGGTATGCAAAGGGACCAGGGTATTCTTGTGCATGGATCACAGAAAGGTAGCATTAATGTACAGCAAGCAATTAGGAAAGCAAATGGTATGTCAGCCTTCATTACAAAGAGATTAGAGTATAAGAGTAAAGAAATCTTACTGACGTCATGTAAGGCCTTGGTAATACCATACCTGGAATACTGCATCCAGTTTTGGTCTCCTTACCTAAGGAAGAATATACTTGCCTCAGAGGGATTGCAACAAAGTTTCGCTAGATTGATTCCCAAGATGAAGTGAGATTGAGTAGGTTAAGCCTATATTTTACACAACTCCTAGGTGCATTCAGTGGCGGTGGATTCTGAACCTGACAATCAAAATGGCATCATCAAGCTAGGCCAGTTGTTTGATAGGAGCCAGAATATCTTTTCAACAGACAAAATCCATCTCATTCAGCACAACTAGTGCCACTAGATTGATTTTCCCTTCCTTAGTTCTGGTACGCTGAGATCAATTGCAGTGGCACCACTGCCACCTTATGTGAGATCAGCTAACAGGGATAGAATTTGGGGCCTAACTGATAGACATATGACCCACTGGGGATAGTGTGCTGTAACACCAGGTCCCACTGTTCCCTGAGCTGCGACAAATGTGAAAAAGTTTGATCAAACCACCAGATTGCCCCAATTCTACCTAACTGCCAAATTTAATTTAGGTTAACAGAATACGAGCATCAGGTTTGTAAACTTAATAAGTAAATAACTGTTTATTGAACTAACTGTCATTAATCAGTGGCAAAAGAAAGAAAAATGAACTGCTAATTTATAGCTCTTTAACCTAAACTCTAATCCTTCTTAAATCCCTATCCACACACATACAAGACACAGAAAAACATGGATTTTAAGGGTGGGATAAAATAGTTCAATAGCGCCATTTCGGAGTGCAGGATTCAATGGGTTGATTTTGATCGATGTCTTCCAAATTCCTTTCAGTTCTTCCTGATGACATGAGGTGGTCTTCCAGCACCTTCAGTATTTAGTTCACTTGTTGAGCACTTGCCTTTCAATGTCTCTAACAGTGTTTTTCCTCTTTTGCCTCTTGACAGAGGTTTAGAGAGAGCAGGTTATAGAGATAAGAGAAGAAAAAGCCAGCTAGCTATTATTGTGGAATTACTGGAATCTTCCACACACAGCAGAAAGACGTTTTAGGTCTTGTTCCTTTCAGGCTAGGAGCTATTTGGCTGCATTGCTCTCATACAAAAACCTGGTCACCTGGTCAGGAACCAATTAAAACGCTGTTGCCAAGGAGCTCCCTTGGTCCAGGACTCCTTTCCAGCACCATCCTTGTCTTTCATGGCACACTCGGTTCCAGGACTGCAACATTGTATATATCTCTCATCCTGTTCCAGTGGACATGTCCTTCAAACTGTAGCCACTGCAATTCCAATTCACAGTCCAACAGAAATAAAAAGGTATGTTCTTTACACAGTATATCTCATGTAAATTATAGTCCTTATTCACTAAGCTATCAAGAAGCTCATTGCCAAGAATTTCTGAGTACAAACTATAGGGCCTATTTTCTGAATGCAGACGCCCAGCAACCAGCCTTGCTCACCAGTTGGACATATCAGACAATTGTGCATGCACATTCCATGTTTTTGCATTCAAAAAAAGGACAAAGTTGTGAGGAGCACACCCCAAAATTTCATGATTCATATAAGACTCTTAGTCTTATTACACTGAGATTGTGAATTTAGCAAAATTGGACCATTTAATTTCTATGGCCTTTCACACTAGAAGTCGCTGCAAGTTAGGGGGAGACAATGACATAGTGGCAATGACACTGGACTAGTAATATGGAGGCCCAGGCTAAATCTCCAGGGATTTGGGTTCAAATCCCACCACAGCAGCTGGTGGAATTTAAATTCAATTAATAATATAAAGCTACTCTCAGTAATGGTGATCATGAAACTATCATCAATTGTCTTAAAAACCCATCTGGTTCATTAATGTCTTTTGGGGAAGGAAATCTGTCGTTCTTATCTGGTCTCGCCTACCTGTGATTCCAGACCCACAGTAATGTGGTTGACTCTTAACTGCCCTATGAATTGGCCTAGTAAACTAATTAGTTCAAGGACAATTAGGGATGGCCAAAAAATGCTGGCCTTGCCAGTGATGCCCACATTCCATGAAAGAATAAATTAAGTTAGAGATCAAAATGGCACTGCACCCTCTAAAGGGCATCTGGGTCCTGTTTCAACAGGGTAAGCAACTGTGTATCGCCTGTAACCAATCTGATTGAAGTATTATTAATGAACAGTGCTGTGTCAGAAGTAGGAAGTGTAAGTTAGAATATTGAATTCAATGGGCTAGATTTTGCAGAGCCAGCGTTTGCCATAAAGGACGTCAAAGAGGTTCCCCCAAGTTCCTAAGTTCTCACATACTATAGTGGGCTAATCCAAAGGTTGCAGTGGGATTATCAACATTACTCCCAAGAATTTGCTACTTCAAATGCCATGTGGTGAGAATTTGGGCGAATTTCCCACTAATTCCAAATTTTACACCTGCGTTTTCAGGCATAAGGAACGTACTCTCAATTTGCAAATACTTAATGAGGAAACCCACACTATTTTAAAAGTTAAAATGGATTAACTTTTTAAAATTTCTCAACATGAAATCTTTTAAAAATCAGATAGATTTTACTTTCTTCCAAGATTTATGTTGTTTTAGTATGATTTCAGACTTTTAAAAATGATTTGACTGATCAAAATTATTTTTCTTTTTAAAAAACCTGTTTATATTTTAGATTTTCCAACACATTTTTACAGCAGCAGCCTTCATATTTCAGTTTTTATGGTGCGGTGGCAACAAGTCACACTCACCTCTGCCTGTGACACTCACCTGAACAAGTCTGCACTTCTGGGTTTTGCTGTAACCCATGCCTGGAAGGAATCCTCCCTGAAAGCTCTAGCAATTCAATCCTATTTGTGCTTACTTGTTTGCTTCTTTAGTTTAAATTATCTGGTCCTGTACCATCAAAAGGGACTATAGTGCTGTTGCCCCATTGATGGGTCAATTATAGATCAGAACACATCTGTTAGCATTTGAACTTGAAATGTATGTCAATTAATAAGAATATAGATTTAATTTTTATGTATCTTCCCTCCAAAGCTCCTTTTGTTCCTGTCCTCGAGCAAATCAAGTTAAAGATGCTCAACTCGCCTCCAAATCACTCCTTGGCCTGGTCTGAGTATCACCTCATGTAATAGTCCCAGCTACACTTTACGCTCCACTAATTCCAGATTACTAATGGTTCCCTGCTCCTTCCACTTCACCCCATCATTCACTCAACTATTTTGTCTTGCTACCTCCCTCCCTTCAAATGCCTCCTAGAAACTCATTTCTCTAATTGTGTCTTCAATCTTTTCCCATTTAAATTTATTCCTGCCTCCTGGTTAGTCCATCTTGTTGCTCTGTTAAGCATCCTGAGATATTCTATTATGTGCAAAGTGCTTTATAAGTTTAAGTTGTTTTTACTATTTTTTGTAGAATTCAAGAAATATTGGTAGGTAGCCCACCAATACAGCACATTGCTGTAACAGCATATTGGGTGATAGGATACCCAAGAGTAGGGAATTGCACCAAAATGGGAAAAGGCTACATCTGTCTATATGCATCTATTAAAGCCAGAGGTAATTTATATGCTGTGCAGGGCATCAACAGTCTAGAAGATATCTTACTAAGTATGTATTGGGGTATGAATGAACAGGTTTGTTCTCACAAAGCTATAAAACGCAGATTACATTGTCTTTTGTTACACATTTTAAATGTCACTTACTTTTAGTTACACACATTTTGTTAATGAAAGCAAACATATAATCCTAACTCAAAGATGCAAGTGATATTGTTAGTGCAGTACAGACTTCACAAATGTTTATCCAGTACATTGATACAAATCCCAGATTTTGCCATTATCAATGTTGTGCAAATATAATAAGAAATATTAGCTGCCCAGTTAGCTGGGAGTGTAACAGTACCTTCAAGACTTTGACTGCATAATATATAACTGAAATACATCTTAAGTTCTCTCTGGGGCCAATTGGATGTTACTCTGTTTTAAAAGATAAAGAAGAAAAATGACAAGAAGAAGAGTGTTCATTACCTTGACAGCATGTGTTGACTGCACTGATTCGTCATCTGCCAAAGAGTGTACACTGGCTTCTGTCTCATCTGGGGACCTCTGTAACACAAAGTAATTGATCAAATTAGCTCAAAAATCCATCCCACACAGATCATTTAGCCAGGATAGCTTATTAGTTCTCTACAGATATCATTATTCTGAGAGAAATGTCTGACATATTAAAACTCCCATTAAAATACTAAGCGAGCCTGAAAAGAATTTGACCTTTTTGGAGATTTGCACCCATCATGCAAACTGGTACTCAATTATGGTTTGTTACATGTATACCCTTGGGAGAGACTGTGCTGAAATATTTTCTTCGGTATAACTTATTACTGTATGTAGCGCCATTGAAGCTGCAGACAATCTGACATGCAAGCGTATGATCGTAAATATTTTGAATAACCATTGATTTGTGTTAAGTCTACAAAGAAAGTCAATTTAAAAAGCATTAGAATGTGCTATTAATGAATCACATTTTTCTCCTGATGTACATTTCCACAATTTTATGTTGTCATAAATAACAAATGTCATTAGGGTTTAGATTTGTTTCAAGATGCCTGTCATCATTATTTTCCAGTAGTTATCAAAAATTGCATAAAACACCTCAGCCTTCTGCAAAAGCTTATCATTCAGAACATTAGGTTATATCATAAAGCACTAATAAAAATATTTACGCTTAAAATCAGAACACTTCATATAAACAAGCAAGTGTATAATTTATAAGGCCAACGGGAGAAGAATTAAAAACACATTGGAGATTTTTTGCAGTATCAGGGATATGTGAAAAACAAAATCACAAAATGTTGTGCTACAAGAGTCTATAACCTTTGTTATGTACCAAAATATTATGATGTCCTTGACTAAGGCGACGTGGAATCGCTAGAGTGGTTTTGCTGCTATCAATAGACATTTGAAGTGTCAAGGCCTTGTCAAGTTGTTCATTGAGCAGCTCTTTCTCCTGCACCAAAGAAAAGCAGAATTGGCCTTATGAGAAACAAAGGCCGGGATTTTCTGTGCCCATTGGCGTTGGGCTTGTTCAGTGGCGTGAGCGGTTAATATGGCATGATCGATTTCATGACGGCGTGTAACCAGTTTGCGATCATCCACTCAGCCCGCCGATGGCAGGCTGCGTTCTCCACCATTGGACATCGGGAACCTGGTTGTAATACATCAGCATATCATTATTAAGCCAGCCCACCAGAATCGTCCCGCCACTGAGTAGGTGGGAAAATGCGCCAACGTGTTTCACAACAGCACATAAGCGATGTGCACTTGGGACTTGAAGGTTTGTTTGCCTACATGCTTCGGTCAGCACTCGCAGTCATCAGCGCCAGGCTTCACAAACAGCACATCACTTTTAGGGGGGCTCATGGCAGGTCTCTACCTACCAGATATGGGTGGCTTTCAATAGCTGCAGGGCTAAGGCTTACTTGGTGAAGGGGAGGAAGTGGCCTCAGGCAAGGGAAGAGGCTGCAGGATGATGGCTGTACTGGGGAAGGAAGCTAACCTAGGGTGTTTGGGGGCGGCACATGTTGATCTGTGCAAGTGGCCTCAAGATGGTGATGCCTGAGGAGGCAGTCTCCAGAGGAGATGAGGCCAGATGGACATGTGAGGGTATGTGTTTGAGAATGGGTGGTGATGTCCCTTGAACTGGCAATGAGTGAGATGCCAGTGAGTGTGCGATGGGCTTCAGTATGTGAGTTTAGAGTGATGAGATGATTGTCATACCCTGGCTGCATGGATGAAATCATTCATCCTCTATTGGCATTGGATAGCCAACCTCTTCTGCGCAGTATTGGCACTGCCATCGCCTACCAAACCTTATTGGTAATGTTGCTGCCCCTCCTGCAGCCAGAGTGGGGGTAGAGGACATCACAGCGGGCCTCCATGGCGTCCAAAGGGTGTTCGAGGGCTACAATCTTTTTGTCTTTCAGGGCCATGTCTTGTTTGCTGCAGTCCTGGGCTGGAAGCATTGAGCGCTTACCCACCTGCTACCGTACTTAGTGCAAATCTGGGACAATTCACCCAAAGTTTCAATAAAAAATAATTCCATTGCATTCAAATTAAACAGTGAACACACAAAATTAACTTACTTGTAGGTTTAACAACAAAAATTGTCAATAGCTACATTGTTATAATTTTCAGAATGACTGGAAAATTCCACAGACTGCTCCTGCTATAGCAGCGTTACTCTGTTGGAAGCATGGATGTTTATTCATGTAAATGAGGTTTCCACCAACAGAGCAGGGGCAGCTCTGAGGAATTTCCAGGTCTATGTGGTTTTTGTCCTAAAAATGTAATGGGGCGCTGATCTCAGTACAAATTCCAGGGTACATCAATAGTGTTTCCTGGGCCAGAATTTTTACCTCGTTGGGCAGGTGCACACCTGACCCGAACGGGTGTAAAATTATGCAAGATGCTGTTGGACGAGTGTCCTGACATCATCGCGAACTTGCACAATATTTCGGTCGGCGGGCATGCAGGGAGTCGGCAATGCGCCCTTACGGTTGATGGGCAGGTGAAAAGGCCAAGCAGCCTTTGCACTTTTTAGCAAACCTCATCCACGTCTGGGATGAGGTTTTCAACAACAAATAAAAATAAAATTAAAATGTTAACATTTCATTAATAACATGTCCCTGCTCATGTGACAGATTATTATACACTGTCACATGAGGGGACATGTTCTGAATAATTTTTTTTTTCCTTTTCTCTTTTTTTCAAAGTTTCACATTGAACATAATCTCCCTGATGCAGCTCCGTGCCTCAGGTAGATTTCTGCGCTCTTTCACGCGCATGTGCAAAAGAGCGCAGGCCCCAACTTTCTCTCCTCCCCCTGCCCGCACAGGTAGTGCTGAGCGCTACTGGGCACGCGTCATGTTGGGTGGGCCTTAATTGGCCCATTCTCGTAAAATGGTGGCAGGCAGCCGATTGTGGGCGGTGATCGGCTCCACGTCCGCCCGCGCCCGCTCCCGACCAGCCCGCTCGGTGGGGAGAAAATTCTCCCCCAGGTCTTTTACCTTCATAAAGGCTTACTCTTCTGTTGGCATCCAGTTCCAGCATCTATCACTGCTCAACAGTGCAATCAAGGGTCTTGTGACATCAGAAAGGTTGGGTAGGAGCCTGCCAAGATAATGTATCATGCCTAGGATCCTGCGCAATTCTGAGACATTCTCTGGAGGCTTCATCTCTATGACGGCCTGGACCTTCTGTTTGCTTATTAAACTGCAATTACTTTAATTGATTAAATAAAAAACTGGTTTAAAGGCAAAAGTTAGTGATTTACTGGAATTCACTTTACAGAGGAACTTTAAGTTTTGAACTTTTCTTTTTTAACTCGGGAATGGACTGAGAAAGTGAAGCTGCCCAGCTCGCACTCTCTTTACCTTGCCTGAGATAGAGTGGCTAACAGTATCCAACTAGGAATCTTCATCTCAATGGAGCTTGTCTGCCTGTCTTTGGAAACCTAAGAAGCTGAGACAAGAAGGATTGATCTGACTCTATCTTCCTCCATGCCGAAGCTCCGTTGGTGAGAACCTCCAGGCATCTACTGGGACTAACGATCTGTCTTCACATGACAGAACTCCAGATCAACAGTGTTGAAACCCTGTGAACTTTATCCTTTGTTTTCTAAAGTCTCTTCTTCATCTCTGCAGAGACCCTATCTGTTTGTCGTTTGTTTGATATGTGTGTTACACTTCCAGGTTACAAGTTATGTGTTAAACAGTTCTTGCAACTCGTTTAAAATAAAGGAGTTTTGTTTTATAATAAATCAATCATTCTGAGTTTATTGAAGGAAGCCTGGTTAAAATCTCTTATTCTGGGCCTAACAGTAGTGAAGGTAAATCATTGGCCATTTTGGTGAGTGAAGTAAACTTTTAAACTAATGGTATGGCCTGTACAGTAGTGGGGCTAGATAAACTGTGCACTCCTTCCATCCCAGTCGTACAGAAGTATTAAAATAAAGTAATATCAGGGATGTGATATAAATACACTTTATTTTATTGCTATTTCTTACGGCATGTAAGTAAATGAAGGAACGGTTTTTTTTATCTTATAATGCAATGATGGAAAGCACGTTTTAGAAGCCAGTTTAAAACTTGCTATGTGTTATCAGTGAGAGACATTCACTTTGACATATGGACTGATTTAATTGAGATCCAGTATCATACTCGAATAGCATCATCCAGGATACTCCAAAATCATCCTGGAGGACAAAGACAATCCTAGGCACTTTTTCCCTATGACAAACAGTACCCTTAAAACCCTCTTCCCCTTTGCTTCTACCCTCCCCTCAAATATCAAATGTGAGGAACTCATGGACTTTTGGCCCGAATTTTCGTTCCCGAGTTGGTAGTACAGAGTCGGGACAATTTCTGTCTCCCCAACCCTGGCCAGGAGAAAGTGCCCCGGCAGGTCAGATTTTCAATTCAGGCGGGGCTGATAATGGGAGTTGTGGCGGGAGACTCCAGGACAAGTGTGGAGGCTGTCGAGTGCAGAAGCAGGCCGGGCAGAAGGCCTGCCTCAGTGTACAGGCTTTGTGTAAAATTTTAAAATAAAATAATAAACATAAATCAACCCTCTAGTCCTCACCCTCCCACACACTCCCTGTGCCCCATCCATGCCAATGCATGCCACCTCATGTCTCAACCATGGCCCTTCATACCATCCATGCCAACCTATGCTCATCCCCTATGACCTCTCATACTCACCATGCCAATCTATGCCCTCTACTCATCCTCCATGGCCCTTTATAGCCTCTATTCCAACTTAGTGCCCACACATGCCAACCCATGGCCACCAACAACCAACCACTACTATTTGCCCTTACACCTACTAAGCCAACTCACCCATTATCTACCATGGGCAGACCTCAGGATCCGTGCTGAGATGAGATAAAATAAAGTTAAGTGTCCATTGAAGAATTCAGCATTAAAAATCCACTCTAATTGACAAAAACCCATTTACCACATTTAATTTCCTTGAATTCCTTATAAAAACAAGCCTCAAAATTCATTGTCCCAGTTCAAAGAGTCTATAACCACTTAGAGCTGTCAATGAAACTGTGAAATGAGAGACACCCCACTGTAGTATTGGAAGGTTACGAAATCAGTCATGCAGCACTAATTCAGTAATGAAAGGCTTCAGGCTCATGCCAGCAGACAAAGTAAAATAGCAAGCATTGATTCTCTTTAACATTGCATACAGTTTTTCTTCAAACTTTTAAGGGGCAGGAATTTTAAATGGCTTGACAACTTGACAATTCCTTTTCACAATTCCTTTTGAGAGTTCCAGTAAGCTTGACAGTTCCAATGAGCTTAACAGCCATTAGATTTATACACCCTTTGCACACATTCATGTTTAATTTTAACAATTCCAAAGGGCACCTTACCTTGCTCAAATGGCATCTTACCTCTCCCAAAGGGCACTTGATCTCTCCCAAAGGGTACCTTATCTCTCCAAAACAGTATCCCGCCTATCCAAACAACTCCACAAAGTTTATACCTGCTCCTAACAAGTCTAATCTGTACGCATCATGTGTCCCACACCTAGCTGATGGAAATCCAACATGGCTGGAGGCAGATGTTGTTTTATGTGAGGAGCTGCCTCCATGAACCATAGGTGTGCAACTTAGAACCCGCCCCAATTCCCCTCCCCCATGAAAATGTTAGGTGCCTTGTTCAGGGTCGCAACTTGCTGCCTTTGTGGCTCTCCAACTTTATGAAAATTCAGGCCTTCAGGTCCAATTTTGAGACCATCCATGCAGCTGCCTCCTGTCCACTGCCCCAAGTCTTCAGCCCTTTCTAATGCAGGATTCCTAAGATTTTGCAGTTTCGTGCTTACCTCCCCTCTCCAAACTAAATTAATTTCTGAGTCCTAAAATAAAAGCAAAATACTGCAGATGCTGGAAATTCAAAATAAAAAGAAATAAGGCAGCACCTGTGGAGGGAGAAACAGAGTTAACATTTCAAATCCATATGATCTTCTTCAGAGCTGATGTGAGGTAGAAATGTGATGGATTTTATACTGTTAATGGGGTGTGCTGGATGGTGGAGCACATGGAGCAAAACTGAAGGTAAGGGATAGGTTTCCATTTTGCTCTCATGCTTACATTTCCATCCTTGGCCTATTGCAATGTTCCAGTGAAATGCAATGCAAACTGGAGGAATAGCACCTCATCTTCAGATTAGGCACTTTACAACCTTCCGGACTTAACATTGAGATCAAAAACTTCAGACCACAAACTCTGTCCTCCATTTTGATCTTTTTACATTTTTTTTCCAAATTTCTTCCCCCCACAAGGCCATCTGTAACTTGTTCTTATGTTTTGCTTTCACAGAGCGCTGACCCTTGTTCAGCCATTAACGCATTCTGCTACCTTGCCTTTATGTCACTATTAGTACATTCCCTAGTCTTTAACACTATCATCAACACTCCCTATGTCTTGTGTCCATGACATCTTTGTCAAATCTCTCCTAAGCTCCCACCTATCCCTGACCTTCTATTTTGTTCCACCAGCTTCACCCACCGCCCCCCTCTCTTCAACAGGGAAGGTGATGGTGTAGTGATATTGTTGCTGGACCAATAATCCAGAGACCTAAGGTCATGCTCTGGGGACCCGATTCGAATACAGCAGCGGATTTGAATTCAATAAAAATCTTGAATTAAAAGTCAATTGTTGTAAAAACCCATCTGGCTCACTAATGTCTTTTAGTGTAAGTAAATATGCCATCCTTACCTGGACTACATCCTTGCCTGATTTCAGACCCACAGCAAAGTGGTTGACTCTGAAATGGCCTAGCAAGCCACTCAGTTGTATCAAACTACAACAAAGTAACAGAAAAGGAATGAAACCGGACAGACCACCTGCCATCGATTAAGGCACCAGAAACAACAACAGCAATCTCAGCCCTGGCGACCCTGAAAAGTCCTCCTTACTAACATCTGGGGGCTAGTGCCAAAATTGGGAGAGCTGTCTCACAGACTAGTCAAGCAACAGCCTGACATAGTCATCCTCATGGAATCATACCTTACTGTTAATGTCCCAGTCACCACCATCACCATCTCTGAGTATGTCCTGTCCCACTGACAGGACAGAACCAGCAGAGGTGGCGGTACAGTGGTATACGGTCAAGAGGGAGCCGCCCTGGGAGTCCTCAACTCTGGACCCCATGAAGTCTCATGGCATCAGATCAAACATGGACAAGGAAACCTCCTGCTGATTACCACGTACCGTCCTCCTTCAGCTGACGAAGCAGTGCTCCTCCATGTTGAACTGAATGAGGAAACACTGAGGATGGCAAGGGTACAGAATGTACTCTGGGTGGGGGACTTAAATATCCGTCACCAAGAGTGGCTCGGTAGCACCACTACAGACTGAGCTAGCCGAGTCCTAAATAAGATAGCTGCTAGACTGGGTCTACGACAGGTGGTGAGGAAACCAACAAGTGGGAAAAACATACTTGACCTCTCCCTCACCAACCTGCCTGCCGCAGATGCATCTGTCCATGACAGTGTTGGTAGGAGCGACCACCGCACAGTCATTGTGAAGACAAAGTCCCACCTTCACATTGAGGATACCCTCCACCGTGTTGTATGGCACTACCACTGTGCTAAATGCGATAGATTTTGAACAGATCTAGCAACTCAAGACTGGGCATCCACGAGGTGCTGTGGGCCATCAGCAGCAGCAGAATTGTACTCGAACACAATCTGTCACGGCCTGGCGTATCGCCCACTCTACCATTACCATCAAGCCAGGGGATCAACCCTGGTTCAATGAAGAGTGCAGGAGGGCATGCCAGGAGCAGCACAAGGCATACCTAAAACTGAGGTGTCAACCTGGTGAAGCTCTGACACAGGACTACTAGCATGCCAAACAGCATAAGCAGCAAGTGATAGATAGAGCTAAGTGATCCTACAAACAACAGATCAGATCTAATCTCTGCAGTCCTGCCGCATCGAGTTGTGAATGGTGATGGACAATTAAACAACTCACTGGAGGAAGAGGCTGCGCAAATATCCCCATCCTCAATGATGGAGGAGGCCATCACGTCAGTGCAAAAGAAAAGGCTGAAGCATTTGCTGCAATCTTCACCCAGAAGTGCTGAGTGGATGATACATCTTGATCTTCTCTGGAGGTCCCCAGCATCACAAATGCCAGTCTTCAGCCAATTCGATTTGTTCCACGTGATATCAAGAAATGGCTGAAGGCACTGGATACTGCAAAGGCTATGGGCCCTGACAATATTCCGGCAATAGCACTGAAGACTTGTGCTCCAGAACTTGCCACACCCCTAGCCACGCTGTTCCAGTACAGCTACAACACTGGCATCTACCCGGCTATGTGGAAAATTGCCTGATATGTACACAAAAGCCAGACAAATCCAACCCGGCCAACTACCGCCCCATCAGTCTACTCTCGATCATCAGTAAAGTAATGGAAGGGGTCATCAACAGTGCTATCAAGCAGCACTTGCTTGGCAAAAGCCTGAGCACTGGCACCCAGTTTATGTTCTGCCAGGGCCACCCAGCTCATGGCCTCATTACAGCTTTGGTTCAAACAGGGACAAAAGAGCTGAACTTCTGAGGTGAGGTGAGAGTGACTGCCCTTGACATCAAGACCACATTTGACCGAGTGTGGCATCAAGGAGCCCGAGCAAAACTGGAGTCAATGGGAATCAGGGGGAAAACTCTCCACTGGTTGGAGTCATACCTAGCACAAAGGAAGATGGTTGCATTGTTGGAGGTCAGTCATCTCAGCTCCAGGACATCACTGCAGGAATTCCTCAGGGTAGTGTCCTCAGCCCAACCATCTTCAGCTGCTTCATCAATGATCTTCCTTCCATCATAAGGTCAGGGGTGGGGATGTTCGCTGATGATTGCACAATGTTCAGCACCATTCATGACTCCTCAGATACTGAAGTAGTCCATGTCCAAATGCAGCAAGACCTGGACAATATCCAGGGTTAGGCTGACAAGTGGCAAGTAACATTCGCGCCACACAAGTGTCAGGTAATGACCATCTCCAACAAGAGAGAATCTAACCATCGCCCCTTGATGTTCAATAGCACTACCATCTCTGAATTCCCCAATTATCAACATCCTGGGGGTTACCATTGACCAGAAAGTGAGCTGGGCTAGCCATATAAATACTGTGGCTACAAGAGTAAGTCAGATGCTAAGAATCCTGTTATGAGTAACTCACCTCTTGACTCCCCAATGCCTGTCCACCATCTACAAGGCACAAGTCAAGATTGTGCTGGAATATTCCCCACTTGCCTGGATGAGTGCAGCTCCCACAACACTCAAGAAGCTTGACACCATCCAGGACAAAGCAGCCCGCTTGATTGGCACAACATTCACAAACATTCACTCCCTCCACCACCACACACAGTAGCAGCAGTGTGTACCATCTACAAGATTCACTGTAGGAATTCACCAAGGCTCCTCTGACAGCAGTTTCCAAACCCACGACCACTACCATCTAGAAGGACAAGGGCAGCAGATGGATGGGAACACCACCACCTGGAAGTTCCCCTCCAAGTCACTCAGCAGCCTGACTTGGAAATGTACCGCTGTTCCTTCACTGTGGCTGGGTCAAAATCCTGGAACAACCCCCCTAACAGCATTGTGGGTGTACCTACACTACATGGACTGCAGCTGTTCAAGAAGGAGGCGCACCACCTCCTTCTCAAGGGCAACTAGGTATGGGCAATAAATTCTGGCCTTGTGAGCGAAGCCCACATCCCATGAATGAATAAAAAAAACATTTGTACCTCTCTTCAGCACTGAAGAAGAGTCATTCAGGCTCAAAACATTAATTCTGTTTCTCTCTCCACAGAAGTTGCCAGACCTGTTGAGTTTTTCCAGCATTTTCTGTTTTTATTTCATTAGTGAGTCCCATCTTCCATTCCCTTCACTAATTTCCTGACCACTAGTCTTGCCTTTCTGCTCTCTGGTTAATGGTCCCCTTTCTTCAGGCACTATATATGCTCCATGAAAAACTTGACCATTGACCTGCACCTCAAAAAAACCTACTCTTGACCCTTTATTCCTCTCCAAATACTGTGCAATCTCCAACCTCCTTTTTTCAACAAAGATTCTTGAATGTGACATCGTCTCCTAACTCCACCCATCTCTTTTGAATTTTTGTTGCTCAAATCTATCCAGTTCAAAGTCCATTTTTCTCACAACAACAAAATGACTCAAGGCAAAGTGATGATTGACATGCTTTTTCACTTTGACAAAGGTGCATTATCCTTTCTTCTTCTCTCCACAGTACGAAATACAAGTTCAATGCTATCCTCCAGTTCCTTTCCCCATTCTCCTGCTCCATGGAACTGCCCTTGAATTGATTCAACTACTGCCAAGACGAATAATATGGTTCATCTAGGGCAATCACTTTCCTTCCTTCTCTCATCACACCCTCCTATCCCCCACCATCCACATGAGAGTTTCCCAGGGGTCTACCTCTCTTTCTTATCGAATGCTACCCTTTGATGACATTACCTTGAGGCATGGAGTGAAGTTTTACAGCTCTGCTAATGATTCACGATTATATCTATCGCAATTACCTCTGTGCTGTCAGACTTTCTGTCCCTTATCAAATCTTGGATGAGTCACAACTTCAACCAGTTTGATTTTAGGAACATTGAAGCCATCATCTCTGGCACCTATCACAATCATCACTGCCTTGCCAACAATTCCATTCCCTTCCTCACCCATCCGACTGCCCATTGCCCATAACTCTCACATTCTGCCTAACCATGTGCTGACATTTAACTCCCTTTTACTTCCCATCACCAAGTTGATGACGACCCACATTTTCGGCTCCCATCATGGTGAAAATAGCAGAACTGTCCAAAAATCACAAGTCCCACCCTGAACATGGCACTTCATATTTTCACGGGGGTGGGAATGGGGGCGGTGTGCATTTCACACATGTGTATTTTATAGAGGCAGCTGACTATTTCAATCATCAGCTACCTCCACTGAAGTGGAATTCTGGTAGACTTGGAATGTGAAACCCTAAGTGTGCAAATTAGACCTGGCAAGAGCAGGTCTGAATTTTGTGAATTTGTTTGGATAGCCAGAGTACGCCTTTGGATCTGGTCCCGGGACACCTTTGGGAGAGGTTAGGTGCGTTTTGGGGGAGGTAAAGTGCCCTTTGCAATTGTTAAAATTAATCATAAATGTGCATAAAAAGTGAATAAACTCATTACTGTCAAGCTCATTGGAACTGTCAACAGACCTGTCAAAATCATCTGTCAAAACTGTCAGATGTATCTGCCAAGAGAACCTGTCAAAAGTGTCAAGAGAACCTGTTAAAGGGACCTGTCAAAAGTGTCAAGAGGATCTGTCAAAAGCACCTGTCAAAGGGAGCTGTCAAGCTATCAAGGCATTTAAAAGTCCTGCCCTTAAATTTTTGAAAAAATGGGCCTCAAGTGTTCAAAAAAATGCTTGCTATTTCACTTTGTCTTTTGACATCAGCCTGAGGGGTTCCTTTACTGGCTTAGTGCTGCATGGCTAATATTGCAACTATCCATTATCGCAGTAGGGTGCTTGCCATTTCAGTTTGATTGACAGCTACAAGGGATTTTGGACTCTTTGATGTGAGATTATGAATTGTTGTTATAAGTGATTGTGCATTTGAATGAAAAGTTTGTTGTTACAAGGCTTTGTGTCGTTGAAGGAATATAAATGCAATAAGTGGGTTTTTATAAATGAGTGTTTATTTCAATATGGTGAAGTCTGCAATAGATACTTGGAACTTTATTTGATAAAACGTTATTTTATCTCATCTCTGCATGGGTCCTGAGTGCCCATAATGGATACTCAGTGAGCTGGCATGGTTAGTGTAATGGCAAAGGGTGGTGGGTGGGAGGGGCATGGGTTGGCATGATTTAGAACTAAGTTGGCATAGGCGCTATAAAGGACCAAGGGGGTTGAGTGGAGGAGCATAGGTTGACATTGGGGCTATAAAGGAAATAAAGAAGATTGTTGTGGTTGTTGGAGGTCAGTCATCTCAGCTCCAGGACATCATTGCAAAGTTCCTCAGGGTAGTGTCCTAGGCTCAACCATCTTTAGCTGCTTCATCAATGATCTTCCTTCCATAATATGGTCAGAAGTGGGGACGTTCACTGCTGATTGCACAATGTTCAGCACCATTCACGACTCCTCAGATACCGAAGCAGTTCATGTCCAAATGCAGCAAGATCTAGTCAATATCCAGGCTTGGGCTGACGAGTGGCAAGTAACATTCATGCCACACAGGTGCCAGGCAATGGCCATCTCCAACAAGAGAGAATCTAATCATCGCCCCTTGATATTCAATGACATTACCATCACTGCATCCCCCACTATCAACATCCTGGAGGTTACCATTGACCAGAAACTGAACTGGACTAGCCATATAAATACTGTGGCTACAAGAACAGGTCAGAGGCTAGGAGTCCTGTGGCGATTCTACAAGGCATAAGTCAGGAGCATGATGGAATACTCCCCACTTGCCTGGATGAGTGCAGCTCCAACAACACTCAAGAAGCTTGACACCGTCCAGGACAAAGCAGCCTGCTTGATTGGCTCCCCACCTACAAACACTCACTCCCTCCACTACTAAAGCACAGTGGCCGCAGTGGATACCACCCAAAAGGTGCACTGTAGAAACTCACCAAGGCTCCTTAGGCAACACCTTCCAAACCCACGACCATTACCATCTCGAAGGTAGACACATGGGAACACCTCCACCTGGAATTTCCCCTCCAAGCCGCTCACCATCCTGACTTGGAAATATATCGCCATTCCTTCACTGTCACTGGGTCAAAATCCTGGAACTCCCTTCCCAACAGCACTGTGGATGTACCTACACCACATGGACTGCAGTAGTTCCAAAAGAGCTCACCACCACCTTCTCAAGGGCAGTTAGGGATAAATGCTGGCCCAGCCAGCGAAGGCCTCATTCCTTGAATGAATGAAAAAAGAGTCTGGGGGGGTGGGTGTGGGTGCATTGCTGGGATGGGAGCATGAGAGATCATAGGGGATGGATGGGGAGTGTAGCTTGGCATAGTGGCTGTAAAGGGACATGTGGTTGGGTTGGGACATAGCTTGACATAGGAAGCATGAGGTGCCATTTGGAGTGAGTGGGGGGCATAGCTTGGCATAAGGGCTATAAAGGACCATGGGGTGGGTGGGGGGGGATAGATTGGCATGGAGTCATGAGAGACCATAAGGGGTGGATGGTGAGCATATCTGGGCATGGGGGGGCCATGGCAGTCAGTGGGGAGCATAGCTTGGCACAGGGAGAATGATGGGCCATAGGCTGTTGTGGGGCTGGGGGGTGGTTAGGTAAGGTGGCATGGATTGACATTGGTGGAGCATGGGAAATGTGTGTGGGATGAGTGGGAGTGAGGGCTGGAGGGATGTTTCATGCTTTATTCTTTTATTAATATTTCGGGCACAGTGCTGGATCCCTGAGGTTGGCCTTCCACCCAGCATGCATCTGCACCTGGCCTGCTCCTCAGTTCTTCCAGGGTCACTTCTAGTCCAGCCCACACCCCCATCTCCTGGACCAACGTCCAGGGAGCCATTTTTAAATGCCTGGTTCATGGGGCCAGGAATTCTCCAGTCTCTGTGCACCTGACCCGGGATGGAAAATCTGGGCTAAAGCATCTCACAAGAGCCTTGTTAGAAAAATTCAAGCACCTGAACACTACTCACTGGAGCTCACTCCTTAAACCTTCCCACTTTCTCTTCACTTTTCAAAAGCTCAAGACCCACTTTATTGACCAATGAAGCTATCTAATCTCTATTGGCCTGGAATCTGTTTTCCTTGCACCTATGTGAAGTAGGTTACAACATTTTCTCTCATTAAAGGCAATATATAAATGCAGGACTGCTGTTGTAAAGCAGCAAAAACAGCTAAGGCCTTTGATTTCAAATGTTCAGAGGAACTTATGCATATATATTGAGGCTGTTTTTCCATTTTGGCTAAGGGGTGCGATCACATCAAACTAGATCCCACTAGGGCTTGTGTCTTTTAACTACAGTTTCAGTAATCAGTGCATTGTGGGAGCAGCTTATACATTGGGTGCATGTGAACTACCTGCATTCTTAACCTCTCCCTCCACAGTACAGTGACTATCACAAATCAGCAGTACACATGTTTTTCATTTTTCTAACATTCTTAAAGTTCTAATGAGCTGTAGTTCAACATGACCTTTTCTATAAATGTTATTTTAACACATTGATAGTTCCATCCATGTAAGCAGTTGCTGTCAGTCTCAGTTTGAGGTACTTTAGGGCCACAGTAGCATCTAATCATTATAAGAAAATTAATTTAAATATTGTATTTCTCAATGTTTGCAGACCCATAAGAAATTTTTTAGCAGTATACTAACTACTTCTTAATCCAAGACATTGAGACTGGTAACTTCTTGGTTTATTTAATACAGGTTTGTCCTTTGACAGTTAAAAATTAAAGAGATATGTCAATTTTAAACCTTCTGCCCATCCTTAATTTTAAACCCAAATATTACCCAGCTTGCACTTTCCTAAACTCACAACATTCAAAAAGTAATACAAGTTATACCTATGAGGGAGGAAAGTCAGCAACTGCTGTGTCACAAAAATAATATATTGACATGACCCTACTTTACCTTTCTGGTTTGCAAAGTAAATTAGTGCAGGAAGAAATAAAATGTTTGTGATTTTTGAAAATGAAAAGTAATATCGCTCCAATCAAATATTTTAAAAAATATGTCAAATAAGGATGTGTCTCGACTTAGAAATCAAACTGCTTTATATATCTTTACAGTCAATAATTTACATTCGGCATTACAACTGTCACATTCTTTCTATGAGCTTCACGCTTGATAAATTAACAACAGACCCAGATCTGACCCAGAAATTGGAAAAGAAAATACATAACAGATAAAATCCAATTATTCCTAACCTTATATCGGGCATTTATATCGGTACACAATATCTGATTTTGTATTAACTTACATCTTACTGCTTTGTGTGACTACATCAATAAAAGTAGGCACATTTTATGTTCTTTTCATGGGGCATGGTTTAAAATTGTGTAGATCAGCATTTCAGATTTTAATCTGAATTAATACATATCATATTGAAGATCTGACCTGACGGTGAGACTTGAGTGAATCTTGGGCAAAATGAAGATCTAAGTTAATAGATCTTTGAGAGGATATCTGCTATGAATACTACAATGTTTAAATGCATGAATCTGCGAGACAACACAGTTCATTAAGTTACCTAAGGTTGTATCACAGTTCAATTCTGATCAACATCAGTTTAAGAGAAATAATTACTACACAGGGAAATTACAACACAGAAAATAATCTGTTTTGGTACTCAGATCACCTAAAACTCTACTGCCCAAATCCTATTCCACACCATGCCCTGCTAACCTACTGCCTGGTCCTCTCTGACTTTCACTGATTCCCTGTCATTCAATGTCTCCAAATGAAAATTCTCATCCTCATGTTTATATATCCCTTCATGGTTTAGCCCTTTCTATCTATGTAACCTCTTCCAGCTCTCCATAAATTGAAAAGTCTTGCAGAATATCGTCTTGCTTAATATGAACATATGAATTAGGAGCAGGAGTAGGCCATTCGGCCCCTTAAACCTGCTCCGCTATTCAATTACATCATGGCTGATCTGATTGTGGCCTCAACTCCATATTTCCACCTACCCCCAGTAACCTTTGACTCCCTTGTTAGTCAAGAATCTATCTGCCTTAAAAATATTCAATGACCCTGCCTCTACCACCCTCTGGGGAAGAGAATTCCACAGACTAACAATTCTCCAGAGAAAAGATTTCTCCTCATCTCCATCTTAAACGAGAGACCTCTTATTTTTAAACTGTGCCCCTTAGTTCTAGTCTCCCCCACAAGGTGAAACATCCTCTCAGCATCCACCCTGTCATGTCTCCTCAGGATCTTATATGTTTCAATAAGATTACCTCTCATTCTTCTAAACTACAATGGATGCAGGCCCAACCTGTCCAACCTTTCCTCATAAAATAACTCCTTCATCCCAGAAATCAGTCAATGAACCTTCTCTGAACTACTTCTAGTGCAATATGTCCTTTCTTAAATAAGGAAAGCAAAACTACACAGTGCTCTAGATGTGGCCTCATCAATGCCCTGTACAACTGTAGCAAAACATTCCTACTTCTACATTCTGCTTTCTCACCTTTATGCCACTATCAGCACCTTCTTCAGCTCTTACCACTACCATTAATACTCCCTTTGTCTTGAGTCCATGACATCTTTGTCAATCTCTCCTTAGCCCCCTATCACTAACCTTCTATCTTGCCTTACCTACTCCACCCACCTCCTCCCATGCAGTATAAATTCCATCGCTTTCCACTTCTCTTTAGTTCTGAAGAAGAGTCATATGGACTTCAAACGTTAACTCTGTTTCTCTCCACAGATGCTGTCAGACCTGCTCAATTTTTCCAACATTTTCTGTTTTTATTTCAGATTTCCAGCATCCGCAATATTTTGCTTTTATCCCTACTTCTATATTCCATTCCCCTTGCAATGAACAACAACATTCCATTTGCCTTCCTAATCACTTGCTGTGCCTGCATACTAGCGTTGTGTGATTCATGTATCGGGACACCCAGATCCTTCTGTATCTCAGAGTTCTCCAATTTCTCTCAATTTAGATAATGAACTGCTTTTCTATTCTTCCTGCCAAGTGGACAAGTTCACATTTTCCCACATTATACTTCATTTGCTAAATGTTTGCCCTATCACTTAACCTTTCCATATCCCTTTGCAGAATCCTTATGTCCTCTTCACAACTTACTTTCCTACCTATCTTTGTGTCATCAGCAAATTTAGCAACCATACATTCAATCCCTTCATCCAAATCATTAACATAGATTATAAATAGTTGAGGTCACAGCACTGATCCCTGTGGCACTCCATTTGTTACATTCTGCCATTCTGAAAATGACCCATTTATGCCTACTCTCTGTTTCCTTTTAGCTAACCAATCCACTATCCATGCTAATATGTTACCCCCTACACCATGAGCTCTTATTTTGAGTAGTAAGCTTTGATGTGTCACCTTGTCAAATGCATTCTGGAAATCTAAGGACAGCACATCCACAGGTTCCCCTCTATCCCCTTCATCCCACAATTGACGACCATGCCTTCAGCCTCCTAAGTCCCATGGTCCAGAATTCCCTCCCTAAACCTCTCCACTTGGCATTGCTCTTTTAAGGCTGTCCATAAATCTGACCTCTTTGACCAAGCTTTTGATTACCCCATCTAATATCATCTTTTGGTCAGCATCCATTTCCATCTGACTCTGTGAAGCACCCTCAGTGAGCGACTCTGATCCCAGAACAGACGGCTGTGTACACTGTTACACTCTTCGAAGCACTCCTAGCAAACAGGCCTTAACTAGTGCTCTATGTTTTCTTCCTGCTAGTTGGTTTCAAACCCAATTTTCTACTCATCCCCTAATTCCATCTCCTCTCCTGAGTGACATGTCGTCAAAACTTTTCTGAAAGCTCATGTACACTACATCAATTGAATGTCCCCATCCACCATATCTGACATCTCCTAAAATAATGTTAACAGGCTTGTCAAGCATGATTTTCTTTTCTGGAATCCATATTGCCAGCTTCATCTATTTTGTCTTCATCTAGATATTTTTCTAATTCCACCTTTAATTTAAGATTTCAAAATTTTCCCTGCCACTGATGCAAAGCTAATTAGCCTATAATTAGTTGGATTAGCTCTGTCTTCTTTTTAAAATGGGTATTACATCAACCACTTTCCCGACTTCTGCCATGCATTCCATCTCAATATAATCTTGAAATGCCATTTTGTGGGTCTCTGCTATTTCCCTCACGTTCCATGGTAAGATCCCATGATGTCCTGGCACATTATCCTCCTTTAGCTTAATCTAATATTTTTTATTCACTATAGTGCCTCATATCTTGTTTGTAACCAATTAATGATTTACCTCCTCCACATATCATTCTCTTTTGTAAATATTAAAGAAAATACTTATTAAGAATTCTTGTCAATTTTCATTTATTCTCTACTAACTCACTACCCTCTCTTCTCAGAGGTCCCATCTCACAGTTAACAATTGTCTTTTCTGTTCAACTTTAATAGTGCCTCTTATTTTATAGCTTTCATAATGTCTTTTCTTATTTTCTCATATTATTTCATATTTTCATCACACCTATAGGTCCCATGTACCCATTTCCTCAATTTTAGTTTGATTCTAACATCGTAATTTATCTACAGCATCCCAAAACTTGAAGTAGTCCTTTTAATGTTATTTAATAATCCCCTCAGTTAACTCCTTCTTCAATTCCCTCTCTCCCTCTGAAATCTGTCCTGCTCCAACCGGTGTCCTTGTTTTTGCACTAACCTGTCCCCTTTCTGTTTGGACTTTAAGGTCATTACTCTTGAGTTGTTCACCACATTTAATTCAGCTGATACTCATAGCTAGAATGAGGCAGATCATTCTGACTTTCAATCAGTGTTACTGGTTGCTTGTAAATAATGGGCTGAATTGTGCCCTTGATGGGAGGGTGGGCATGACCGACTTGGCGGCGGGCGGGCAGCCGATCGCTGAAATAGGCCCTGTCGCCATTTTAAGTGGGCGGGCCAATTAAGGCCCGCCCAGCGTGCCGCCCGATGGGAAGTGCTATGCGCATCCTGTGCGGGTGGGGGGGGGGGAATTCCCCAACTGCGAGAGTGCGCTCTTTCGCGCATGCGCACGAAAGAGCACACATCTCCCTGTGGCTAAGTGCTGCCTCAGGGAGATCGCTGAAAGGCTTTGAAACATTAAAAATAGAAATATTAAAAAAATCATTAACATGTCCCCCTCATGTGAAAATGTCACACGAGATGGGACATGTTAATGAAATACACAAAAACTTTATTAAACTTTTTAAATTCTGTTATCAAACCTCATCCCGCCACTGGATGAGGTTTGTTAAAAAAATCACTTACCAACCTGCCTGTTGGGCCCATGCACCGAGCCGAAGTTCACACGGGCTCCTCAAAATCCTGGTCAATTGGTGACTTAATGACCTTAACAAGGCCTTTAATTAATGGCGGGCGCGCATCACGCTGCTAAACATGATGCTGTGCGCTGACGTTGGGACGCTCGCGCAACATTTTAAGCGCTGACGTGCGGGCTCCGCCACCCGCACATCAGCCTGAAGATTCAGCCCAATGTCTTCCTTCTCCCACCATAACTACTTATTAGTTGTACATGGAGTTATGGCTTCTGATTTCAACAGTGTAATGCAGTAACTTTATAATATGTGTTTTGTCCGTGCCTCTTCAGAGAAAACACTGAAAACAGTGCCACCTTCTGTTTTTTCAGAATTATTACCTTTTAGGATAAATGACAAATTTGACAAAAGTTCCCATTTCAACTATATAAGGAGCAATTCCACATTCCTGTGCTCGCAAGAAGTGCAAAGCAGAGAATTTGGGCTATATGTCACAACCCCTATTCAGACTTGTGCTCTCTGCAAGTCTGACTTTCCCTCAGAAACACCTTTGTGAAGTATACTTGTGAATACAAGTATCTGTGATATTCTTTATAATTCATTTCATTTTACAGTTAGATCTGCAGACATCAGGCTGAATTTACTGGCTGCAGTGGTGGCCCTGTCCTGAAAGCAACCCTGACGTGGCCATTTTCAGAAGCCCTGATGGGATTAGATGTCAATCGGCAGTTAACAGCCGTTGTTGGGACTCATGACTTTAAAGGTGAAGGGGCCATCTCCAAGAGCTGCCAGCTAATCAGAGGGCCAAAGCTCTTCAGCCCCAGCAGTGCCACTGGCAGCTATGGCCATTGCATGGTCTGCAACAGACCCCAGATCAGTAGGGTTGCCAACTCTGGCTGGTCATATTCCAGGAGATGTCAGCGGAAGTGACATGACGGAAAGGCTGATTTTAAGAAACTGGAACCATTCCTTTCCTGAAGAATGGGACCATTGGACAGAGAGACAAGTAACTTAACTGCCTCATGCAGTTTGCTTGAGATTCGCTGAAGGGTTTCTCAGTGAAATTAGGACTATTTTAAAGTAAGAATTTTGAAAAAAAAAAACGAAAAAAATTAGCAGATGATTGCGGGCACGGGATTTTGCCTTATTTCGTTTAATTGCCTGGTGATTCAGTGCCGCACTCTGAGCTGGAGATGGAGGATTCCAGACACAGACTCCGGCCTATCCTCCTCACCGGGATCATTAGCTGCAGCTCAGCAGCGGTGGGGCAGCGGCTCCTGGCCATGGAAGCAGAGCGGGACTAACTCTTGGAGGACGCCCAGGAAGGGTGAGCCAGCATTGCTGACACGTGGTTTTCTCTGCTCCTTGGCAACTGGTCAGTTAGAGTGGCTGGGACAGGGCAGAGGTGCCACTGGTTCTCTCCCAGTGTCTCCACTCCCATGTTGGGGAGGGAGCGAGCTGCCTGCGCGTGCTCCATCCTGGTGTCTTGCCCTGCGTCGGCTTCCTACAGATATGCAGTGAGGCCCACTCACACTGCACTCACCCCAGGGGCACCTGCTGAACAGCCATCTGAGCCTCCTACCTAGCAAACTAGCAGCCAGAGAAACAATGCTCACCATTCCATTACTCAGTCACTTCAGCAGCTACTCCTGGTGCAGTTTGTTCACCGTGCCCACCGAGGTCACTTAAGGACCTCAATTGGTTTCCAGGCAGAAAGGCCATCCTTTAACTTCCACACTCCTAAATTAATTGGCAGCGGGGGGTGGGGGGAGGCTGGGGGCGGGAGAGTAGGGAGAATGACAGGCACTTTACCTCCTACCTTCCCTCACGAATCTATGGCTCCCCACAAGCCTCCCAGCTCATTTCTGGGGGCAGTGGTGGGGGGGGAATTAAATTCTGGCCATGAAATGGGATCAAGACGTGTAATTATTTTCATTCTGAATAACCAGTTTTTCTAGGAAGAAACTTGCACTTAATAAAATAAAAGGAAGATTTTCTGACTGTGTACGCTGCAAGCAGGAAGCCTCAATCACTGAGGAAACACTGGAAATTTAGGTGACTCATGCATAACTTTCTGTCAATTCATTTAAATGGTTGGAAAATCATGTGTTGTGTGTGCTTAAATTTCTGATATACACTTACCAGGTTAAGGGTCTCTGTCAAAAGTGCTGTGCCATAAAATAAATGGCACCACTGTGTATGCACTGGTGTTGTTGCTTTATCAGGTTTCCAGTTTGCTTTTTTTCTATTTGACATGGAGACATTTGATAACCTTAATTTGTTTTAATCTATGACATTTTTGTTTCTAAACTAATGCTTTGTTTTACCATTATATTCGAAAAGTACTGAATAATTTTATGGTGAAATAAAAGCCCAACAGTGAAGGCAAAGGAATAGTGGTGATATATGCTATTTAAAGGTCATGACTTAAGTATAACTATATATAGTGGAACTGATGTTTAATAAAGTGATTTACAGAGAGAACAAAACACCAGGGGTTTTCATTCTCCTATTTCTTTTTGGTTGGATATACAGTTATTGCTAGTTACTGGAGTCTTGGTTAATAGGAACATTCCTTTATAAGGGATATTTCTGCAATAATTGATTACCAATTTATTTGGGATGAAGGTAGATAGATTTGGTTAATGGGGCCAGCCTGATAAATGGAACTATTTCACTTCTATCAGGTGCCCAATTAACTGCCTTCGTTGGGAAAAGAATATTTTAAGGATTTAAGATGCTTTCCAGTATTTTCCCAAGCATGGCATATTTATTTTACGCCTATTTTGTAACTTATTACAAGTAATTTTGTATTATTAATACTTAATAACTAAACAGCAGTTAATATTTATTAACTATTTTTTGCAATGTCTCAAACACCCCTTTCTAAACACGTAAGGAGGATTTTGAAATGAATATTTATTTATTGCTAAAGAGAAACCTTGAAAACAATCTCATCTCGTATTTTCAATTCATTTTTCTCCCGCTCATTAGTTCCCTTGTGCCGTGGATCATTATCTGAACAACAGGGCTGGCTGAAATTTTATTCCCACAGGATTTAGAGAATATTGCTCTGCAACCAGTCGCTGGAGGTGCTAATGAGTACAGCATCAGTGGACTGGTTCTTTAATCCATCTTTCCCTTCTTGCAGGGAATTGTCTAGCACCCCGAGACATCCCGGCCAATGTATTGTGTGGAGAATAGGAGAAACAACCCTGTGTATTTTCTCTCGATAGCAAAACCATTGGTATAGCAATGCACTGTGAAACTAGGCCATCCATAAAGACTGAAAAAGCAGCCAATACTACATCAGCACTGTACAACTGATTGATGTTAGCCCATGATGCAAAGCGTTGATTCTGTTCAAAGTTCCACTGTGTACCACGCTAAAAAGTAAATTTTATGATGTTTCACTCCCAGCACAGAGCATCGCTCAGAAGGAGTGCAGATTGCACAGTCAGATGTAAAAGTCTCTAGCTGTGCCTGATTTGTGGCACACCCTGTTTTCCAGTCATTAAATTAATCACTAGAAAGTTAGGAATGTCCTGATTTAAATGCACTGATTTGCACACCTGATTGTCCAGGCCAAGCTAGGTTTAAGTAAAACTTTGTGTTAGAAGCAGAGTCCGACAAGGTTTACACTCAATTATGAACATGTAATATTCTACAGAATATAAATTGGATTCAGATTGGATGAGGCGGCTTGATAAAATGACATAAATGGTGAAGGATTCCCTTTGAAACATTAACTAAATTCTACTTCCTTTTACTTTGAAACTTAACATATTTTATGGCTACAAATGGGTTTAACTGAGAAATTCAGACATAAATTGTCTAAATATGGTTTTAGTTTAGTGGTTTAGAATAAAGAGGAAATATATTCACCAATTTCCAGTCTGATATCTTTTTATTTAACTGATCCTGAAGAAATCTTAATTTTTGATTGTAATTTTCTCTCATGATTATAATTTCATTCTGCAGTTCATTTATCTTGGCAGCAGCCTGCAACAGAGAATGTTATCTTAGTTACATCACCATCACAAACATCTGTATAAAATCAAAGTTCAGATGCAATTTGTAACAGCCAACAAAACAAACATTCATAGCAACACTGTTTCACTAAAAAATAGAATTTGAAAGCAATACAGAATGAGGAACATTATAGACTACAGAATATATGTTCCCTACAGGTATTTATCTTAGACAAGTTTACATTGTTTTTACGATCACTTTTAAAAAGTTATTCTTTCACAGTATGCGGGCACTTGTGGCAAGGCCAGGATCAGTGGTAGCGCTCTCACTTCTGAGTCAGCGGGTTGCCGGTTCAAGTCCCACTACAGAGACTTGCGTCTATAACTAAGCTGACACTTTAATGCAGCACTGAGTAAGCGCTGCACAGTTGGAGGTGCTGCTTTTTGAATGAGACACAAAACAAAGGCCACGATTTCCTTCTGAGGTGAAGGCAAAAAGACCCCTTGGCAATTTTTGAAGAACAGTGGCAGAGTGGGAGGGTGGGGGTTCACTCTGGTGCTAATAATTAACCCTCAACCTAACATCTCTGAGGCAGAATGTATTTTTTAGCTCATTGCAGTTTGTGGGATATTGCTGTATGCAAATTGACTGCTACATTTCCTACATTATAACTGAAACTACGCTTCATTGGCTGTAAAGTTCTTTGGGATGGCCTGAAGTTGTGAAAGGCACTATGTAAATGCAAGCTGTTTCTTCACATCAGGGACAAAAATAATCAATGTCAATGTTGACATAATTTCTAGAATTATTCTCTCAGCACAAATAAAAACCATCTGACATGTAAATTGAATTAAGAAAACATGTTTTAGTTGCAGTTTCCTATTAAACCTCATGTAAGAGTTTCCGTTTTAGTGTATTTGGGAAAATGCGTCCAAAATGCATTTGAAATTGCTCTGATTAGGTCATAGTTCAAGTTTTTGATAAAGTTCACTTGCATAATCTCAAACATAAAATCTTCCATGAATCAGTGCACTCAGGCACATAATAGAATGTAATTATTTGTTTTTTATTCCTTTCCAATAAAATGTATTCCTTGATGTATTTAAGGTTGATAACCTGGGGTAGTTTCAATAATATAGCTGAAAATAGATTTATCAGTAAAAATAAGCAATTGTAATAAGGGTGTCCAGCCTTCCACACAAGTGATCTGATTTTTTAAAAAATTGTGCCAAATCATTTAATAGTTTTATTGTATACCGATCAGTTTCTTAATAAATATTTTTTGATACGAAAAGTCCTTTAAAATCTGTCCATTAGTGCCCGTGTGCCTAAGAAAATGAACACAATTTGAAGAGCCTTCCCAGACCAACGCAATCAGCAGAATAATGCAATTTGACCTGGGTCGGAGCCAGTTTTTTGTGGGAGGCCTGATCCAGGCACATTGAACACTGAACTAATGTAAAAGATCGCAGAAAACACAAACAAGCATTTTTGAGAGTAACACAATTACATTAAAATTTTTCAATCTTTTATGCTGGTTCAGATAATTGTACTGGAAGCTATGTGCAAAATTAGTGAAAATAAACACAAACTCTATCATTTCTAAGTACTCCAGATTGCATAAGTAAGTAATCACAATAAACTGTTATAAAGCATGAGACCTTATCTGTGTCTTCTTGAAAAGTACCACTTACAAGAGGGTGGTAGTTGCCTAGAAATGACATGCTGTTCCACTTATATAAATCAAACAAAGGGCATTTTTGATTACATTGCTGTAGTATGCCCACACATTCAGACATATCTGAAAAAATATACATACCCTCTCGTGCCTATGAACTGACCGATATTGGCTTTTTGGCTGGAATTTTTAGACAGATTACAATGGTTGTTTTTAGCATCCAAATTTGTAGGATAGGTCAATGGTATTACAGTCTTATGCCTAAATTTGGAGTTCTTTATTTAAGAATCACAATGTGAATATGAGGAAGAAGAAGAAGACAACAATAGAGGAAGTCACATTTTATTTAAAAAACTAGGATGAACATTCACAGCCTGGAGTAGAAGAGTCTGATTATGTGCTTAAGCAGCATTCAAGGGGGTGGAGGGTGGGGGGGCTTATTTTTTTTAACATTGGCTTCACTGATGGCTCAAGAAGCTTATTTGGTGAGTAACTGGATCATACAGAACACCGAAGTCCAAGGTCTGATTCCCTGTCTGTGCAGAGTTAGCTGATCTCACATGGAGTAGAGGTAGGTGTGCTATATGTGGCCTTAGATAAAGAGAATCTGATTGCTGCCCAGCAAGCCTTGCTGGAAATGCATGTGTGGGTATTGGGTGCGGGCTTCACCACAATTCTAATTTTTTTTTCAGCATTTATAATTTTCTTCTTTTCTATTTTTTGGTATTCTCACACCTTTCATTATATCTAGTAAGGAGTTTAGACAAATGGCTTGTTGCTAAATCTCTGCGGGTGCTGCTCTATAACATGCTACCACATGTGATGCTTTTGATTTTCCCCCTCTATTTCCCCATGAAGAAACTACTTTCCATTTAACTCCTCATTACGATGATGCACTGAAATGTGAAAAATCATAGGAAACATTTGTGTCATACTGCTGCACAATGCAGTTCAAATAAACTCACTGTGGCACTTCACCATGCCTCACCCTATATTTGGATAGATCTAGTGGGGGCTTTTTGCTGTTATAAAGTGTGGCCTCTGCAATAAATAAAGCTATTTTTAGTCCAACCCACCCACTCCTTTCTCAACTGTTGTTTTAAAATGCTGAACATGTAAACAGAATTTTTCGGATGTAAAACTGGATTGTGTCTGATAAATCAATTATACATAATTTAGCATAAAATTATAGGTATAGTTAATAAAGAAAAAATACTGAACTATACTAATAGAAAATATTCCGTCAATTAAGATTTCAAAAACTGGTAAATTGTTACAAATAGCAAATATATATCTTTACTTGTAAAAAATGTAATTAAACTCTACCTCTTTTCTGTAAACTGCAAATTGTGTTGCTATTGCTTCAGAATGGCTGTTGCTCTAAAAATCAGAAAAGCATTTATTCCACAGCTCATACAGACACTGAAAAAGCTAAATCTTCAAAGAGCGCAAATATAGTTACTACAAAGAAAAGATTTTTTTGGTCTTTCCTGCTCATTCTCAGCTATAAATCCAAATTAAGAAAAATACATCAAGACAACAGAATTGTAGACAATGAAGCCCAACACATTTCTTCACTTAACCCATTCCAGCAAAGGGCTTTTTCAATAATAAGCCCTCATCAATCCAAACCAGCAGCTATTTTTCAATGTCTACCAGTCTGTATAACTAATCGTTTCACTAATGAAATAATTCACGAACCATTTAACTAGTCATATACTATTTCATTAGTACCGAAAGCAATCTTTTGGCATTTAAATTATTTGTAGCCCCTCAGCCAGTCCGTGTGCCAGTCAATATTAAATTACCAAGACAGGCATGTGGCTTCAACTAATCACAAAGTGAATTGCAGTAGGTTCCAACTAGTGAGGTATTTACGCTAGCCTACTGTAAAGCTCATGGTTTGAAACTTAGTTTATTCCTAATTCCTACAGCAGGGAGTTTTACTTGGAACAACAATTTAAATAGCTCTATAGCATTCAAACTGGGTTATTTCGTATGAATTCTTAAATATATCATGTTATGTGGATCAACACTATTCAATTCGTTTCACTTATGAATCTTGCTTTCAAAAACAAGTTTAAGTTTCTGAAAGTTTAAATAAAAATTGTAAAATAAGATATAAATACTAAACATAAATCAACAATTTGTTTCATGTGCTAATTATTGATGTAACTGAAACTTACATCCATTAGACTGCAGTTACAAATACTTTTATGTTTGCCATTTAGGTTATGGATAATAGAGCTGACTTTAAGCATGAGTCAGTAAAAGTACTGCCACCTTGTCTGTTATCATTTAGTGTCGTAAACACTTGATTAAAGTAATTTTTAAGAGTTGATTATTACAAAATGGGTAGTTTGCTGATACCAGTGTCTGTTCATCCCTTAGATCAATACTATGCTCCAAGAAGGCCTCTTGGACAGTCTCAAGGGTATTAGCTCTTCTGCAGTGAAACCTTCCAGAGCTTGTTGGTGTAGGCAGTTCAGATAGCTCTCTGTTCTCTGCATCAGTGTGAGAAAATGGAATGGAGCTTCTTGTACCTTCAAAACCAAAAGGCAGATTTAACATAATAAGATCTCCATTCATATGAAATTGAACATTTAAGACAATAATTAATTTCAGAAGTTGTGAAAAGACAAAATGTGTCCAGAACTGACATATCAATGCCCTTCAGGAATATATTAAACTAGATTAAAATATTTTGAAAGCTATTTATTTGAACTATGTATAGATTTCTTGGGGTGAATTTTACTATCAGAAATTGGGCACGCTGCCCACACTCCCCATCCCTCAAGCTTATGTAAAATCTGGCATGATGGCAGGAAGTTGGGCGAGCACCAAAACTGGCAGCTCACTACCAATTTTTAAAAATTAATTAATAAGCTATTAAGCTTGTTAACAACCCAAGCATCCGCAATTTTATATTGCCTGCTGGATCTTTTGGGCATTAAATCCAAAGAAGCTTGTGTGTCTTTTATGCCAGCTAAAATGAGGCAGCACAAAATGGCAGATTAATAAAGACTCATTCTGAGAGCAGGGGAACTTTGACCGCGCATTAACCCTCTGCTACATGACTTACCGGCCTGCAGCGCTGATTCTCAGAACCCTCACACCAAGGTGTTATTCTCATTATAATGTGAATGTAACTGCTACAAAAATTCAACACAATGGCCCAGATCTTCCGGTCTCCAGATGGTCAGAGACTGGATGTATCCCGGAATATGGATTACAGGACTCTTCTTCAGAATTCCCAACACAAAGACCCCAGGGGGATTGCCTGGGTAGCTTCAACTTCCAATGGACAATTCCACTGCACACCAAGACCCTCTGAAAAATTCTCTAACCCTAGGTTAGAGTTGGAAATTTTGGACAGATCTGACTTACTTACCTGAATAGTTACCCAGGAAATGTTAGACTGAAAAATACCATGGGGAGAATTTTCTGTTCAGCATGCAGGGGCAAGCCCCACACGCCGCTGCATAAAATGACGTGCGGTGACGTCGGGTGTGCGTCCCGACGTCACCACGTGTCATTCCGATCTTCCATTCGGACTGTCAAAGGCCCGTTAAGGCCATTATTAATCCAATTAAAAGTATTGACAGGGCTGCCTGTCCAACCTTAAGGTTGGCGGGCAAGCGAAGAGCCCAAGCAGCCTTCGCATTTTTCATGAAACCTCATCCCGCCCATGGTTTAATTGAATAAATAAAAAATTTTTTGACACTTCATAAACATGTCCCAACTCATGTGACACTGTCACATGAGGGGACATGTCTAAATAATTTTTTTCTGCCTTTAATGAAAACTTTCATTCTGAACTTAATCTCCCTGAGGCAGCTCCGTGCCTCAGAGAGATTTCTGCGCTCTTATGCGCACATATGTGAAAGAGCGCAGGCCCCAACTCTCCGTCCTCCCCCCGCCCGCACAGGTAGCACTGAGAGCTACCGAAGCGCGTGTCACGCTGGGTGGGCCTTAATTGGCCTACCCAGATAAAATGGCAGCGTGCAGCCGATCAGCTCCACGCCTGCCCATGCCCGCTCCTGACCAGCCCACCCAAAAGGGAGAAAATTCTCCCCCCTGTCTAATTCCTGGGTAACTATACAATTGACCCCCCACTGACTCTCTACCGTCCCCCCCGCCGACAACCTGACTCATCCCCCCAACCCTCCTATACCCTCTAACCTTCCAACTCCACCCAACCTTCCGACTGCCTGCCCTGACCTTCTGACTCCCTGCCCTGACCCTCCGAGTCATTGCCATCCTGACCTGACTTCACCACCTTACCCACACTGCACCTACCACCCTGTCACCCTACCCAGCTGGCACCCTACTCATCCTGCCACCCTACCCACCCTGTCACCCTACACTGCCACCTACAACCCTGCTCACCCTTACTCTGCCACACTACCCAGCTGGCACCTTAACCACCCTACCCACTTACTTCACGCACTCATTCACCAACACACTGAAAAGCTATTTAAATGTCCAAAAGTTTTTCAGTGTATTAGTGGATGAAGACTTACCAAAATAAACAGCTGTTAGTGCTGTAAAAAGGGATCATGGCTTCCCCTGATGATCTTGCACTACAAGGAAGTACTCCAAGAACAGGTATGCTTCACATTTCTGAAAAGGCTCGGTTTGGACATCCGGACCAGAAATGCTGAGCTCCTGTGTTGGGTAGGAAAATAGGGGCGGAATGACAATCCAACGGTGTTTGCCACTCCTCGGAAGATTGGTCCTTACATTATATTAACTCAATGTTGTGGCATTTAAAAACAGGCATGAGAAACTGCTCCTGATACTAACTATAATCTTGGAAGGGAGCAAGAGGAAGGGTATGTGGTTGGGAAGCAAGCTTCCTATGCAGCTACAATTGGCCGGTTTACTGCTAATTGGCCACAACATGCTTTATTCAGTGTGTATAAAGGGCGGTGGTGGGAGCCAGCTGACTAAGTGCTTTCAGGTCAGCCTCCCGCTTGCTGCTGAGAAATGTAAAATTGTCCCCCTTATGTGAGGAAAATTTCACGAGAAATATTCAATATTGCAGGAGTTAATCATTTGAACTTTAGGTTGCTCTGAAATAACATTTTTAAATTACCACAAGAGCAGTACAATATCCTCCCTGATAAGTTATCACACATTCAACTGATTCCAAATAATTTATTCCCCAGTATGTTGTTTGGGCAATGGTTATTTTAAATTTCTAATTCTGGTGGAGGCAAAAACATTCTGTCGTATATGAGATTTGTTTGCCTTAAATGTTTCTTAGGCTTTCACTCCCTGCAAAAATATGTTTTACATTTGAAGTACAGTAACAGGCTCTGTTGCAACTTTTTGGCAATATGTTAGTATTACTTTTGTCATCAGTTAAGGTGCAGCGTGGTACCAGAAGGAAATCTGAACCGACCGCTAAGATTTGATCCAACGCGCGTTGGGTTTTACAAGGAATCTGGAATTGAGCACATCACTTTTTAACCTTTTCAGGATAACACTGAGCTGCATAAGTGAAAAGTAAGAGACGGCAAACATACAAGGCTGACTCAGGGCATTCTACCTTAATGGTGCCTCACCAACTGATATACCAAGGTGTGCAATGAGGCACATGGAGGGAATAATCTTCCCTAGTAAAGGAAGAAGAAGCCAGCTTCTATCAGCAAGAACACATGGTTAGAGGCAGCTGAGGAGGTCAGCAGCAGAAATACTGCGGTCTATACCTGGATCCAGCCCTGGAAATGGTTTAATGATCTAACCAAGTCAGGAGAGATGAATACATTGCAGATTCACCTATATCCTGTGGAGCAAGCAAACCCCCTCCACCTCCAATTCTGTCTTGTCAAGTATACTCCATCACATTACTCCTCACAGCAACTTTAGGTCTGAGGAGCATCCATCATTCATTTGCATTTCCTCAACTCCCCATTTATCTGTCAATACTGCTGATTTGAATTCAAAGACAGCAGTGCTTTCTCAGGGCAGAACCGTCCACAGATTTGTGATAGCGGGCAGGAAAAAAGTCATTTTACCGGCCACAATGATGGGTTTTCGCACCATATCATCCCATTTCTGCCTCAATAATTATACAGCCACAGGAAACACGTCGTTTCACTGGCGGGTAGCCTCTGGTTTGCCCACCACGCCGTTACCTTGCTTCTTCCTCATGCAGGGTGCCATATTTAAACTGCAGCTGCACACACTTCTCAATGCTTGCAACCCAGGACTGCTCTGGTGAAGACATGGCCCCAAATGCCAAGAAGAGTGCAGCCCCCCAATTCAGTGATGCATCCCCGGGACGTCTTCTGAATGCTGTGGAGGCCCACTGCAATATCCTCTACCCCTGCTCTGGCCACAGGAGGCCGATCAATCTCACCGCTCTGGCTTGGGAGGCGGTGGCAGAGGTGGTCATTGCCAATGCTGCACAGAAGAGGTCAGCCATCCAGTGCAGAAAATCGATGAATGAGCTCAATTGTGCTGCCAGGGTAAGGCAACCATCTCATCACTCTAAAACTCACACACTCACAAGGCCATCAAATTCACTGGCATGTCACTCATTATTGGCTCAAGTGACATCACCACTCACTTTCTCCCGCACACCCTCTCTCACACATACCCTCACATCTCCATCTGGCCTCATCTTCTCTGGAGAGGGCTTCCTCAGCCCTCGCCATCTTGAGGCCACTTACACAGATCAACATGTGCCCCACATGCACCCTGGGATACCCCCCTTCCCCAGTACAGCCTTTGCCCTGCTGACTCTTCCCTTTCCTGAGGCCACTTCTCCCCATTCCCCAAGCAAGTCCTAGCCCTGCAGCTATTGAAAATGATCTGGTCTGGTAGGTAGTGGGGTCTGGTACAGCTGGTCTGGTAGGTAGAGACCTGCCCGTGAGCCCCCCTAAAAGTGATGTGATGCTGCCTGCTAAGCCTGGCACTGATGACCATGAGTGCCACCCAAAACAAGATAGGCAAACAAGCCTCAAAGTCCTGACTGAAGTGCAGCTCGTCAGGTACACGTAGCTTATGTGCAGCTGTGAAACGCGTCAGCGTGCCCAAATATTCCAGGGTGGGGGGGAATGATTCCGGCGAGCAGGGCTTATAATAAGATGATAAAGTATTGAAATTAGGTTCCCAACGTGCGGTGGCAGGAAACGTGGCCTGCCATTGACAAGTGGAGCAGACGATCGCAAACTGGTTTTATGACAGCATGAAAGCCATTTTTGGCCTTCTCGCCACATTGTTATCCCCCGCCCCAACCCACCATGACACCCAACGCCAACAGGGCCGGAAAGTTCTGGCCTCAGTGTCTTCTCAGTGAACTGATTATTGAACTGATCAAAATGTCTGCTTACAGAGAGACTGCCTCATTGCTCGGCAAGCCAGATAGGACATGTAATGCTGTTGTATTTCAAAACCCAAACATCCCCTTTTTTGATATGAACAAAAGCTTTGAAAATGCTGCAGAGAAGCCACAGCTCAGAAAGGCACATAGAAATGTTCAAATCTGCTAAAAGCTATGATAAAAGGGCAAGCAAAAGTGAACACAAAGAGAAGGATGCAAGTAAAATTATGGGTGAGTTAACATGGCTGCTGTAAACCGCCCTCTACCAGATCATGTTAAAATGCAAGGCGATATGTGGCAGAACTGGCAGTTTTTCCACTTGCAGTGGCAAAACTGTGAGCTAGCAACAGATTTACTTCAAGAGCCGGAGATGATACGAGTAGCCACACTTCTAATACTGCTGGGAAGGGACTGCTAAAAATTGTATTCTACCCTAAATCTATCCGACAAACAAAGAAAACAGATGACAGAGGTTCGACGTGAAGCAGCAGCTCGACATGGTCTAAAAGTCATCAACCCAGCAGAGACATTGAATCTGACAGACAAGCACCTTGCTCAAATCAAGTGCTGCAAGAAGTAATGATGAAAGGACGGCCTGAGAGCATAAAGGAACACCCCTGTGGTCACAGGAACATATTGGGCACACTGAGGTGAACTGACAACCCAAGATGGCATCTTGTACAGAGGAAATAGAGTCAGCATCCCTAAGGAGTTTAGGAGAGATGCTGAAGTGAATCTATGCAAGTCATCAAGGAATTGAATTGAATCTGAGGAAGGCAAGAGAATGCTCTATTGGCCAAACATGAGCAATGAAATTAAAGACCACATATGCCAGTGCAGTGCTTGTACTGAGTACCAGGCTAAACAAGCTAGAGAGCTGTTGATGACACATGACATCCCAGACAGACCATGGATGAAGCTGGGAATAGACTTTTTCAATTTGGCAGGAACTGATTATCTTATCACTGTAGACTATTATTCTGACTACTGGGAGTTAGACCAGCTAACTTCAACGATGATGAAAGAAATAGTAGAATGCCTAAAAGTAGACTTCAGCCGTTACAAATTCCAGACATTGTGATGAGTGACAATGGCCCTTAGTTCATGACTGAAGAATTCAGCCGTTTCACTAAGTATTGGGAAATTCAACACCACACATCATCTCCACACTATCTCCAGTCAAATGGAAAGGCAGCAAAAGTTGCCAAAGGAATTATTAAGAAATCGAGCAAATCCAGCACAGATGCATACAAGGCAATCCTCGAGTAGAAAAACAGACCAACTTAAGGCATGGAAAGTAGCCCAGCCCAAAGACTAATGTCACACTGCATGTAAACTTCTCTTCCAATAGCAAAAAAGCTACTGAAGCCAAAACTAGTAACAGGTGTGAGTGAAAAAAAATGAAGGTGAAATGGCAGAAAGCCAAATTTCAGTTTGACAAACTGCCAAACCATTGCCAGAGCTGTGCATTGGAGAACCATAGAACCATAGAACACTACAGCACAGAAAACAGGCCATTCGGCCCTTCTAGTCTGTGCCAAAATATTATTCCACTAGTCCCATTGACCTGCACCTAGTCCATAACCCTCCAGACCTCTCCCATCCATATATCTATCTAATTTATTCTTAAAACTTAAGAGTGAGCCCGCATTTACCACGTCAGATGGTAGCTCGTTCCACACTCTCACCACTCTGAGTGAAGAAGTTCCCCCTAATGTTCCCCCTAAACCTTTCCCCTTTCACCCTAAAGCCATGTCCTCTCGTGTTTATTTCTCCGAATCTAAGTGGAAAAAGCCTACTCGTATTTACTCTGTCTATACCCCTCATAATTTTGTAAACTTCTATCATATCTCCCTTCATTCTTCTACGCTCCAAGGAATAAAGTCCTAACCTGTTTAATCTTTCCCTGTAACTCAACTCCTTAAGACCCGGCAACATCCTAGTAAATCTTCTCTGCACTCTCTCAATCTTACTGATATCCTTCCTATAGTTAAGCAACCAGAACTGCACACAATACTCCAAAGTTGGCCTCACCAATGTCTTATACAACCTCACCATAACATCCTAGTCAGGGTACAAATCTTCAACACTCTCAACAGGAATCAGCCCAGGTGGAAATTTGGGATATGCATAGAGAAATTGTCACCTCAGTCATACACAGTGGAAATGCATGACCAAATATATCGGCACAACTGCAGGCATATATAAACAATGAGAGAAGCTGTTCCTTCACCACAGTCAGCTGGTCAAGGAGAAGGGACCTCACCAGTTGTACTGAGTACAGAACTACCATCAATCCCAGAAGTTCACGGATCCTCAACAGTGGTAATGGAACAACATTCTCCGGACAAGGAACATCACCCAGATGAATAGCCAATGACAAGGCGCACACGTACCATTAAGAGACCTGCACGGTTTAAAGACTGTATGCAATGCAAGTGGAGAGACTGACTAGTAGAACAGACAATTGTTAATGCAAGAAAACAATGCTGCCAAACCTGCTGAGTTTTTCCAGGTAATTCTGTTTTTGTTTTGGATTTCCAGCATCCGCAGTAGCTTTTTATTTTTAAAACAGTGGGTAATGTGGGTAACTCACAGTTACATGTGATCGTACATGCAAATGTGTCTTCTGTTCATTAGAAAAGGGGGGGATGTTTGGATGTTTTGTTCATTATGAAAAGGGGGGTTTGTGGGTTTTGAAATGCAACAGTAATAAGAACATAAGAACATAAGAACTAGGAGCAGAAGTAGGCAATTCAGTCCCTCGAGCCTGCTCCACCATTCATTATGATCATGGCTGATCTCATTTTGGCCTCAACTCCAATTTCCCGCCCTCTCCCTATAATCTTTCAACCCATTACGAATTAAAAATCTGTCTATCTCCTCCTTAAATTTATTCAGTGTCCCGGCATCCACTGCACTCTGAGGTAGTGAATTCCACAGATTCACGACCCTTTGAGAAAAGTAATTCCTCCTCATCTCTGATTTAAATTTACCACCCCTTAGCCTAATACATGTCCTATCTGGCTTGCCATAATCATGTGACCTTGGCCATGAGGCAGTCTCTCTGTAAGCAGACATCTTGATCAGTTCAATAAAGACCTCTCGCTGAGAAGACACTGAGAAAGTACTGCTGTCGTTGAACTTGAAACACATAGCTTCTGCAAACTTCTCTCTCCCAGCTCCTGACAAAATGAAAGCCGATATGTGGCAGATGACGTGAGAGTGACTGCCCTTGACATCAAGGCAGCATTTGACTAAGCATGGCATCAAGGAACCATAGAAAAACTGGAGTCGATGGGAATCAGGGGGAAAGCTCTCTGTCAGTTGGAGTCATACCTAGCACAAAGGAAGATGGTTGTGGTTGTTGGAGGTCAACCATCTCAGCTCCAGGACATAACTGCAGGATTTCTTCAGGGTAGTGTCCTTGGCCCAACCATCTTCAGCTGCTTCATCAATGACCTACCTTCCATCATAAGGTCTGAAGTGGGGATGTTCGCTGATGATTGCACAATGTTCAGCACCATTGGCAACACCTCAGATACTGAAGCAGTATATGCCAAATGCAGCAAGACCTGGACAATATCCAGGTTTGGGCTGGTAAGTGGCAAGTAACATTCATAACATAAAGTGCCAGGCAACAACCACCTCCAACAAGAGAGAATCTAACCATCGCCGCTTGACATTCAATGGCATTACCATCACTGAATCCCCCACTATCAACATCCTGGGGGTTATCATTGACCAGAAACTGAACTGTACTAGCCATATAAATAGGGTGGCTCCAAGAGCAGGTCAGAGGCTGGGAATTCTGTGGAGAGTAACACACCTCCTGACTCCCCAAAGCCTGTCCACCATCTACCAGGCATAAGTCAAGAGTGTGATGGAATATTCCCTACTTGCCTGGATGAGTGCAGCTCCAACAACACTCAAGAAGCTAGTCACCATCCAGGACAAAGCAGCCTGCTTGATTGGCACCCCTTACACAAACATTCGCTCCCTCCACCACCGAAGCACAGTGGCAGCAGCGTGTACCAACTACAAGATGCACGGCAGCAACTCAGCGAGGCTCCTTAGACAGCACCTTACAAACCCATGACCGCTACCATCTAGAAAGACAAGGGCAGTAGACACATGGGAACACCATTACCTGGAAATTACCCTCCAAGTCACACACCATCCTTACTTGGTAATATATCACTGTTCCTTCACTGTCGCTGGGTCAAAATCCTGGAACTCCTGAACAGCACTGTGGGTGTACCTATACCACATGGACTGCAGCTGTTCAAGAAGGCAGCTCACCACCACCCTCTCAAGGGCAATTAGGGATGCACAATGAATGCTGCCCTAGGCAATGATGTACACATCCCATGAATGAATAGAAAAAGGGTGGGTGAAGACGCAGGTCATCTCAACTGGACAACTGAAAGGGAACCCCAGCAAGTAGTATTGACAATGTCAGGGATCTGGGGCACATGAGAGTTTGAAGAATAAAGCATCAGCATGCATGGCAGAGTGCTTGCACATGGCTCCCAAAGACCCTGGCACATACCCTTGACTCCCTGCCGATGCCTCATTCGTGGGGTCAGGTGCCCGGAGGCAGAGAAGTAGGGGTGGATGGTGGACGATTGGTAGGCGTTAAGGATCATGCTGAAACGAGACAGTGGACATTATTATTGAAGTGAAAGTGATTACATTTACAAAAGTTCTCTAATTGTGACATTCAATTATTCACCCATCTAACCAGTTATGATTTCATATTTCTTGATTTCCCTTGGCCTGCCACTTCTTCTAAGTGCTCCCTTGACATCCACAGCAGGGGTGGAGGCAACCTGCTGACCCTCTTGTCTTGGATGGCTTTGGCAGCCATCCTCTGGAGAGCCAAGGCCTGGAGGGCCCCAGTTTCCTTTGGCTGTCCTACTGAGGGCCAGCTGCTCTCTCTGCGGTGATAGAGGATGCGGTTAAAGGGGTCACAGGCAATGGGGATTCGGAATGACCAGGCAACTTCTGAGATTCCTGAGTGGATGTCTCAGGGTTGCCCAGCTGCAGCTCCTCCTCCCTTTGAATGCCCGAAGTCTCTGGCCTGGCTCCTTGAGGGGAAGGGGCACTTGGAGGGAGGTCAAAGTGCCCTGTACCCCTCTTGCATGCCAACTGCAGAAGCTCCCCCATGGCTATCGCAGTGAAGTGCAGATTTGCGCACATCTCTGGCAGAATCTGCTGATCCAGGATCTCCATGGAGTCCACCAACCTCCCCATGGAGACCTCGGTGCGTGCGCAGGTTGGCACCACTTCATCAGCCAGCAGGTGGATGGATTCTGCTGACTCATGCACTACTCTGTTGAGGGCCTCCAACACCACTGCATGATGTTCCCTTGCCTTTTGCTGACTCTCCACTATCAGTTGGAAGGCTGATTCCAGAGGCCTGTCATTGGACTCGGACCTCAAAGATACCTCTTCTCCAGCACTCCTCTGAGTGCTGCTTAGCTCAGCTGACCTGCCTCTTCCTGCTGAGAACACATGTGTGTGCGGTGACCACTAGAGTATGAGGCCTTTCCTACACTAGAGCTAAGGCCCACCGAGGTGTGTAGCTCTGGGCTGATGGAGGGTGCAGGTGTCTGTTGTGATGCCTCTACAGGTGCACATCTCTCCTCTTCTGTTCTCTCCTTGATCCTTTCTGGGAGAGTGAATGACAGTATAAGCTGCCTACAACATGGATGCACCCTTGGCCATGCGTGGATCCTTACTGGGTGGAGGCCCAAATCCAGTCTCCCCATCTCCAATTGCCCAGTCCTGCTCCACACCTGCCAGCTGAGCTGACCTGCTGAATTTTTCCAGCATTTTCTGTTTTTATTTCCGATTTCCGGCATCTGCAATATTTCACTTTTCATTTCCTGTCTAACAATGTTGATGGCATTTTAACATTCCAATATAGATTTGAGAACATCCAGAAGAAAGAACATACCAATCTGAATTAGGTTGAATCTGTACAGACAGATACAAATCACATTTTGCCTTTGAAAGCCTGCCCCTGCATTCTTTCAGATAAAGCTATAAGAGATGTCGTAATTTTCTAATAAAAATTGCTAAACTTGCACAATGAGTTCATTTGTTACTTAAGTCAATAATACCACCACTTAAGTAATTCCGCCAGAAACCAAATGTGGATCATGAGTTGTAGGTATAGTGAGCAGTGTTTACTTCTGGGGAATCCATCAGTCAGAAGCCTTTAGACCATCGCCTGGAGTAGACATAAGCAGCAGTATTCAATATCTATTCAAAGACTAGTATGTACATTTTGGGAAGCAGCTAGCATGTATTGATGCCTCCAGTAGTGAACAAATTTCCTCACAAATGTGGAGTATGTACTTCAGATGCTCCTGATATGATAATGGTAATTTGAGTAGAATTGTAGGGACATTCTAACTAGGGACAAAACAAGGGATAATTTGTATCTAGCAAGGGATAATTTGTATCTAGCTCTGGTAATCAATTCTAGTTCAGGAGCATGTACTTCAGATGGCCCTATTCAACATGTTTGGGAAGGTTTGGGACAAATACATTTTGATATGATATTGGTAATTTGAGTAGAATTGTAAGAACATTCTAACTAGGGACAAAGCAAGGGATAATTTGTATCTAGCTCTGGTAATCAATTCTAGTTCATTCACTCAAATCTAAGCTGAATTGCTCATTTTAGCTTCAATAATATTTTCTCAAATGCCTCCATGGCTAAGTAATTCATTGCCACAGAAGGCTATGGAGGCCAGGTCATTGAGTGTATTTAAGACCGAGATAGATAGGTTCTTGATTGGTAAGGGGATCCAAGGTTACAGGGAGAAGGTGGGAGAATGGAGTTGAGAAACTTATCAGCCATGATTGAATGGCAGAGCAAGCTCGATGGGCCAAATGGCCTAATTTCTGCTCCTATGTCTTATGGTCTTATGGTAATTAGTTAACAGGTCTCACAATTTGCCATTATCTCTCTCCTGGGTGAGTGCCACATAAATCCTAACTCTGTTGGGCTGCAACATGGGCCTGGTCTTTTGTTCCACAGATGGGAGCGCAGACCTGGAAAATTTCCTGGCTCATTGCACTCACCTCTGGAAAAAGTGCCCCGAAACCCCAAATGGTGAGTTCTTTGTTCCAGGGAGGGCAGGGTAGGGAGGGGGTGGGCATGGAATCGGGCGCTGCTTCCGGATACAGATCAGAGGTGGCCACAGGGGTTGCTGTATGGCAAAGCAGGCTGTTTAAGAGGCCTGCCTCAGTTCTCCGTGACTTCTTTTCTCAAACATTAGGCCCTCTAGCCCTCGCCCCTCAAACTTCCTCACCCTCCCACCCACTGCCCAATGCCCATCTATGGCAATTTATGCCAGCCCATTCCCCCACCCACCCCCATGGTCCCTTATAGGCTCTATGCCACCTCATGTCTCCACCCATCCCCATGGCACTTACAGCCCCTATGCCAACTTGGTGCCAGCTCATGCCCCCACATGTTCCATGGTTCCTTATACCCTCATATGCCAATTTACTGCCAATTCATGCCCCCCAACTATCCCCGTTTCCCATTACAGCCCCTAGCCTAATTTAGTGACAACTCATGCCAACTAACATCCTTCATCCTTCATGACCTCTTATAGTCAGTCCCTTGGCCAACTTACCCAATATCTACCATGGGCAGGCCTCAGGAGCCACGCTGAGATGGAAATAAAATAAAATAATAAATATCTATTACAGACTTCACTACATAAAAAAAATCACTCTCATTCACGAAAGCCCATTCAATACATTTAACTCCCCTCAAGTGCTTAATCCCTTATAAAAATGAACATGTATATTCATAACCCCACATCAAAGTTTTTCCAACAGTAAGAGAATACAAAGCAAGGATTTTGTTAAAGGAGAACTGAGATATTGGCATTATATAGCTTGTAACAAAATAATAGTTTATTTTATATTCGGCATATATTACAAAGACCGAATAGAAACCATTCATATTGGACCATTACCTTCATTCACTGACAATCTATTTAAGTTGACATAATTCATATTTAACTCTTCTCTTTCTTCTTCCAATTTCACTGTTTTTTTATGACAGCCTCTGGGATCCTCACTGCCAATGGATACTCTAGAATCAGCCTTTAACAAAAAAGAGACATGGATGATATTGAGCTAAAACATTGGCATCTACCTGACAATGTGGTACGTGCCTAGATATCTTCTGTCCAAAAAAGCAAAACAAATCCAATCTGTCCAATTACCATCCCAACAGTATACTCTCAATTATCAATAAAGTGACGGATGGTGTCATTGACCATGCTATCAAGCAGCACTCACACAACAATGACCTGCTCACTGATGGTTTCTGACCTCAATAAAGCCTTAGTCCAAACATGAACAAAAGAGCTGAACTCAAAAGGTTAGGTGAGAGTGACTGCCCTTGAATCAAGGCAGCATTTGACCAAGTGCGGCAAAGGAACCCTAGCAAAACTGAAGTCATTGGAAATTGTGGGAAAACTCTCCACTGGTTAGACTCATACCTAACACAAAGGAAGATGGTTGTGGTTGTTGGAGGCCAATCATTGCAGTCCCAGGACATTATTGCAGGAGTTCCTCAGGGTAGTGTCCTAGGTCCAACTATCTTCAGCTGCTTCATCAATGACCTTCTCTCCAACATAAGGGCAGAAGTGGGGATATTCTCTGAGATTGCACAGTGTTTGTTTCCATTCACCTTGCCTTAGATAATGAAGTAGTCCGTGTCCATGTGCAGCAAGGCCTGCACAACATTCGGGCTTGGGCTGATAAGTGGCAAGCAACATTTGTGGCACCCAAGTGCCAGGCAATGACCTTCTCCATCAAGAGAGAATCCAATCATCTTCCCTTGATGGGCATTACTATTGCTGAATCCACCACCATTAATATTTTGAGGTTACCATTGATGAGAAACTTAACTGGGATAACCACATAAATACTATGACGACAAGAGTAGGTTAGAGGCCGGGAACTCTGTGATGAGTAACTCACCTCCTGATTCCCCAAAGCCTGTTCACCATCTACAAGGCTCAAGTTAGGAGCGTAATAGAATATTCTCCGCTTGCCTGATGAGTGTGGCTCCAACAACACTCAAGAAGCTTGACACAATTCAGGGCATAGTAGCCTGCCTGTTCGGCACACCATCCACCACCTTAAACATTTACTCTCTCCACCATCCAAGCACAGTGGTAGCAGTATGTACCACATATAAGGTGCACTACAGCAACATTACAAGCCTCCTTCGGCAGCACCTTCCAAACCGGTGACCTCTACCACCTAGAAGGACAAGGGCAGCAGGTGCATGGAAACACCGCCAGCTGCAAGTTCCTTTCCGAGCCACACCCCACCCTGACTTGGAACTATATCACCGTTCCTTCACCGTTGCTGGGTCAAAATCCTGGAACTCCCTTCCTAACAGCACTGTGGGTATACCTATACCACATGGACTATGGTGGTTGAAGAAGGGCAAACAGGGATGAGCAACAAATGCTAGCCTTGCCAACAACGCTTAAATCCCATGAAAGAATGAAAAAAAAAGCTGTGAAATTCCCGGGGAGATTTACTAATAAAAAATCTAACTTTTTTCTTGTACATACCAGTTTCAGTACACTGATTAATGAGACGCTATTTTTACTACTGAATTTGTGAAGGTTTATGATCAAGATGATGAAGATTTCTGAAACAATGCACACAATAGACCAACACAACAGATTGTAAGAAAGTCTACTGGAATTTGTTACCAACATATATATAGCAAATGAACTCTATTTCAAACAAATAAACACACTAAATTATACTATATAAGGCAGTCTATTTAAGAGTCAGACTGACAAATTCAATCTTTGTACGAAAAACAAAATTGACTGAACAACTTTCTGAAAGGAATTTCAATTGTTTCAATTATTGTTGGTTTGGAGATTGATGATTTTTTTTTAAGGGTATTTGCAACAGGTTTTCATCTTAATAGTCTGGACATTAAAAGCATCATCTGTAGGTGGAGCACAGAAAGGATGATGGAATGGGAAAAATCACACATCTGTAAAAGAGTGTGCTCAATTTTCCATCCAACTTAAATTAACGGCAAAAAATTTGCATGGACTTTGTTACAGTCTTGCAATTCACCCAGGCAGCACTTAACTCCCTGGCAGCAAAGAGAAAAATCTCCCCCAATTTCTTACCTTCCCCTTCATGCTCACATGTTGTGCTTAACCATGAACCAAGTTGACGGGTAGGCAATTTTTATCACAAGCCTCTTTCAATGCTGTTCTGAAACCTGCCACAAATAACGTGCAAAACTGGGCCAGGATGCTTCTTCCACCAATTTTGCCTCTCTCCCTTTAAGACAAAACTTTAGACCCTGCTCAATGCTTTTCCACGGTGACATAACAAATTAAAAAAAGTAACTCAGCAGGAGTGATTCACACACAAGAATCAGAACTGCAATTTTATAGCTTGATCCCCAATCCTCTCTGGTAGCATGGAATCGAGGCATTGACCTAACTGCTGGAGAAAATTTATACTGGTCTGTGGTGCAGCAGATTGAATTGTGCTGCACTACACCTCAGCCCTATAGATATTTTTTCTTTGATGAAATAATTCAATTGATTTCAATCATGTGCAAGTTAAACTCTAGCTGATTAGTATAAAAATGTAGATTTTTGTGGAACAAACGTCCACCAAGTCAACAAACACCAGCAGTGTACAAAATACAGATGTGCAGGTATCAAGAGTTGGATCCTTTCAATACCATGGTTTGATTAAGAGATTGCTGCAGTTGCGCTTTTACCATTATGTGCTGATTGCTTCTTGACAGACATAAGTAATGAAAGCAATGGTGAAATCCAGAAAGGTATTAACCTTTTTTCTACTGGCCTTGAACCAGCAACATACAGAAAAACACATTCAATCTCTTATTTCTATACAGAATAATGGAAGTTTAGGGATAAATTACAGGAGTGCGTATGATCCTGATAGTTTGGGCTAGTCTGCCAATCACATACATTCACATCCTTGACCATTTATTAATAGTTTATATAAGTTTTGTTTATTGTTTCCTTTTCTCATGAAAAATATCCAGTATCAATTGAAGATAACGCGATGCTTGGATGATCAAGCAATTTATACTAGTAGTACTGGTCATACTACAGGGGGGAAACATCACATCTAATGTGTGATGTATTCAATTACAGCAAAAATAATCTACATGTTTTGACAACACTATTTCAAAAATATATGGATGCAACTTTTTGCAAAGTATATAGTGCTAATGGTTACTTTTCTACTGTATTTTATAAAGATATCTAGCTAGGATTGGACTGTAAAGCACATTCTGAAAATCGTGAGTTCAGCTGTAGAATTTTCAGAGAACTGACCTGTTCTAACATGCTGTAAAATATGCATTTGTCACATATACATGGGAATTGCAGTCAAAATGATACAGATATACTAACACCTACAATGTATTATGCATACTCAAGAGTTACAAAATTCCTCAAACAAAATTTCCTGATTCATCGGGACGCATTACCTCTGATGAAACAGGCAACTGAAAGGTCAGGGAGAAAAATTCCCCTGTTTGCTTTTATCAAGGGTTTTTGACTTGTTCAGATACAAGGTCTCTCTGGGGAAAGAAAGACTAAGACTTCCTGTCACTCAGAAGACAGTCATTTATACAGCTGTCTTTGAAAATGTTTCTGAAAAAGCATAAGGGACCTTATGAACTCCCTCAAACATGCTGCTGATATCAATTTGTTCTCGTGTAAACATGCGCAGAATGCTGTTGTGGATTTGTTCTGTCAACCTTAGGCTATGCTACAAATTGCTGTACAACACTTTGTGTTGAACTTGAATCAGTTCTCTAAAGACTTTGGGCCAATTTATTGTTCATTCTCCATGTACATTTATAAATGTCCTTTGGGCAAATGATGCATGCGTTTTCTTTTTAAATGAAATAAAAAACAAGGGGAAGGCCCAAGGCCAATAGAGAAGTACTGCATATACTTGAAAAGTGCAGACAAGGTGAATCAGCAAATAGTGAGTAAGTGAAGCCAATCTTTGGTTTTAAAAGCTTGTAGATTACAGGAGACGAATGAAGAGTTGCACAGTTTTGATCTTCTGGAAATGAACAAGTTAAATTATTCATCTATGAGATGAGTAATTTTTACAAGTCCTAATTGCCATTAAATGCCTCACTTACCAGCAGTTCACATCAAAAATTTGGGCAGAAAACTATGATTTTCTAATAAATCCTGCTGGTAGGCCCAGCTCTCTGCCGGCAATGTGGACGTGTAAAATTACCCTTCAGCTATCAACATGGGGTGGAATTTTCCATGCCCACTGGCATCAGGCGTGAGCGGACAATATGGTGGGAAGGCCAAAAATTGGTTTCATGATGTCGTGAAACCAGTTTGCAATCATCCGCTCTGCCTGTCAATGGTGGGCCGCATTTCCCGCTGCCACACATTGGGAACTTCATCGTAATATATCTGTATATCATTATAGGCCCAGCTCAGCCAGAATCATCCCCCCACGCTGGATCATCTGAGCACACCGACGTGTTTCACAACAACATTTATAAGGCGTGCAGCTGGTGAGCTGCTCTTCGATGGGAACTCAGAGGTGAGTGTACAGTAACGTTGCACAGTGCTCGCGAGGGTAGCCTGTTGGACTTCAAAGTTGAGGCACCACGCATTCAGGCGAGGGCACAGGCAAGTCGCATTTTCCCGGCTGGCTTACAGTGTGGTGCCGGGGCAAGGGCTGCCCTGCGGCTGAGGCGAGTTGAGGGGAGGGCAAGGGCTGCACTGCAGTTGAGGTGAATTGGTAGGGGGCAAGGGCTGCACTACGGTTGATGGTAGCGCACAAGCATGGTGTGAGGGAAGAGGCCACACATTAGAGAAACCTTGTATATAGTTACCATTCTTCCTCAGCTGAGTCAGTTCAGGCGCAGCTACATTGAAATGCTTGGAGTCAGGCCTATAGCTCATCTACCCACTCAAGCAACGGAGGTCTGAAAACGCTACCAAATGCTCCAGAGATTTTAACCCCTTGGGCACAGGTTGCAAACTAATGAGTGTTTTAGTGGACTGCAGAACAATTGGGCAATTGGGCACCTTGTATAATCTCCTTGCAAAAGGTAGCCGTGGAGCAGTCACTTGTGAGGCACTTACAGCCCCTTGCAAAGTTATCATTCAGGTTTGGACCAGTCTGCTCCATGGTTCAAGCTAGTGCAGCCTTGCAGTGCAGGTTAGGAGAATGCCTAAACTCTGGCCATCCAAGTGGCAGCCAGCACTCTCTGGAATGTGTTAAGGAGCCTTCAGACTTAACCAAGAGAGGGTCTTAGAACACCAAGCTAACCCACGAGTCTCTCTCTTTCATCCTGCAGGAGGAGTATAACAGGCAATGGAGCCTGTGACCTTGCTGTAGGCCTCATGGCTTACAGAGAGCAGCAACAAAGGAGAAGAAACCGATTGAGGTGCCTAGCTGGGCAGAGGGAGGAGCAGCACCGTCATGAAGAAGGGGCAACTGGGCATCCTGCTTATGCTGCTGAACAGCCACAGTGAGCCATCGCTTGTTGGTGCCTAGCTAGACCCAAGATCTATCGGCGCCGCCTTGCATTCCTGCAGATGGCTGAGAACCAGTGTTGCCAAAGACTGCACCTGTCTAGGGGCAAAATTTTAGGTCAGCGTGCAGGCGCATGCCTGACCTGGTCGGACACAAAATTGCACGAGATGACGTTGGGCAAGCGTCCCGACGTCATGTCGCGCTTGCGCAATATTTCAGTTGGCGGAAACGCACGAGCATCAGAAGCACACCCGCCAACAATTAAGAAGACAATTAAAATTGTGAAAGTTCCAACTGTCCCCCATTTTTCGTGGTCTGTCCAACCTTACGGTTGGCAGATGGGCAAATCTGCCAGGCGAACTTTGCATTTTTGATGAAACCTCATCCAAGGGCGGGATGAAGTTTCCGATGTTAAATGAAAGAAAAAGAAAAATCTATGGACAGAATTCTTAACATGTATATGTTCAGGTAACTGACTGTTGTGCTTGGACATTTTTATTGTGATTTAAAAATCTTATTTGATTGTTTTGAAGTCTTCAACTCCTTGAGGCAGCTCCCCGCCTTCAGGGAGCATTATCTCAGCAATGCCGGCACCTGCGCTTACGTCAGTGCCCGCCTGAGTGTTTCAGCGCGTGCTTCACGCTGGCTGGCCATTAATTGATCGCGGTCGGTGGTCCATTCCCTGGCCGCTTTTGGGCCCACCAATTGTGCCCTCACACCAATCTAAAAATCCTGCCCTGGTCGGTCACATTTGCCACCTGCTGCAGGATTTGGTGCCACGGGGACGTGGAGGGCATCCACTGCCAGTGCCAGTGAAAGTGACAGTGGCGCTCAATCTTTAAGCCAGTGGCTGCTTTCAGGGCTCTACAGGTGACCTCTGTGAGATATCACAAGTCTTCATACACAAATGCATCCATGAGGTCATGGATGCCATCTTCGCAAAGGAACACAATTTTGTGCATTTTGCCCCAGATCAGGAAACACAGGATGCAAGATTGCTGGGTTTTCCCAGCTCTCGGGTTTTCCACAGGTGCAGGGTGCCATTGACATCACTCAAGTGGTGCTCGAGCTCCGTGGCAACAAGAGGTCAACTACGTCAACCGCAGAGGCTTCCACTTGCTGGATGTTTAACTGGTGTGCGACCACCACAAATGCATTCTGTGGGTCTCCACCCAGGCCCCATGGAGTGTCCATGACTCCTACATTCTCAGTAGGTCTCAGATCCCTGACATTTTCCAGGGTCCACAGAGGCTGCAGGGTTGGCTCCTTGGGGACACGGGCTACCCACAGAGGATGTGGCTGATGACACCCATGCAACGGCCTCAGAGTGCAGCAGAGAGAAAATACAACGAGGCTTATGCAGTAACTCGGCACTTTGGTGGAACAAACCATCGGAATGCTGAAAATGAGATTCTGGTGCCTGGACAGGTCTGATGGAGGCCTGCAATAGAGAGGGTGTCACGCATAGTCATTGCCAGCTGTACCCTTCACAATCAGGTGCTGCAATGGGAAGAGGAGCTGGCTGAGGGGGGATGAGTTGCCAGATGGAGAGATGGAGGAGCTGCACGTCTCCTCCGATGAGGAGGAAGTCAATGGGAATGAGGGTGAGGGGGTCATTGAAGGGAAGGATGATGGTGCTGAGGTCATCACACTGGCCAGACGAGGCAGGCATGCTTGGGAGGCCCTCATAGCTGCTAAATTTGTGAAGGATCTTGACAACATGCAGTGAGGAGACACCATAGATCCTCATGTTGCAACTGTGTATGTTTGACTCCTGACTGGCTAATGGCAGTGCACATACCCTCTGCGATAAGGCTCCTGTGGCTGGAGATGAGGTGGATGCTCATAGTCCCTACGTTCAAGGAGGCCGATGACGACGTGCAGTGGGGACTCTCCATAGATCCCCACATAGCTTATGTGAATGCCTGACTCCTATCTGGCTGATGGCACCTCACTTGTGCTCTGTGAACAAAGTCATATCATGGAGATGCAGTGGGGAAACTTTAACTTCTCCTGATCCAAGGGCATCCTTTGTGAGCTGAACCCTTCAGGACCACACTGTCACCGGACACAGATGATGATGGGATGGGGGGCCAGCCGCAACTCACAGGCGTTGAGAGTACACAGAGAGAGTGACAGAACTCTGTGCTGCCGGCCCAGGACATTCTGGCAGCAATGATAAGCCCCATCGAGGTGCAGGCATGACTGATGTGACAGTGACAGTGAAGACGCACCATCAGTGTGCCGGGAAGGTTGTACAAAGCACAGGGAAGAGGCCCTGGACTGAGACACCTGCCTTTATCTTGTTCAGGAACCAAGGTTTTGCATCTGAGTAATATGAACACTGCTCATTAGAACAAGGAGCCATAGGCAAGGAGGCATTCTTGGGAGATTATTAGCAAAGTCAACATTATGTACAAGTGATAAACACCTGTGCCTAGGCTGTATAACTACATCTTCTTAACCTTCCTAACCCTGCTGCTATGTCTTGGTGCTCCCCTTACATCCACGGCAGAGGTGGAGAGGCAGCCTGCTGACTGCAATGCCCTCTCTGTGATGAACTTGACGGGCATCCTCTAGATGGCCCCGGCCTGCTCTCGGGGTCCTGCTGTGTGGCAGTAGCACCCTCCTCAGCCTGTGGAACTTGATTTGCTGGGGTCACAGGAAGAGGGGATTCAAATGGGCTGGACATTTCCAGAGTCACCTGGGGTGTGCACCTGCTGATCCTCCTCCCTATGGGTGCCCGAGGACTCCTGGCTGACTCCTTGAGAAGGGGAAGCTGGAGTGAGATTGAGCTGCCCCGCACCCCTCATGCATTGACACTGTTAGAGGCCAAATATGGCATCAGCGATGGAGTTCAGCCCGTGCAACAGTGCAGATCCGATGTCCTGGACCAAGGTCTCCATGGCGGTCGCCATCCTACCAGTGTTCACTTCGGTACATTGGCATGCTGGCGCTATCACCTCAGACTGAAGGTGGATAGACTCCTCCATCGTACCTAGCAATCTGAGGAGTGCAGCGGACATCCCTTCCTAATGTTCCCCAGCTTGCCTTTGCAGCTCCAGCAACTAAGGTATGACTGTGTCCAGAGGCTCCTCATCTGACTCGGACTCAGCAGATTTCTGATCTCCAGCACTCCTCCGAGTGCGGTAAACCTGGGAAGTCCTGTTTAAGAAGGGAGTGAGGCAAAAGATGGGAAATTACAGGCCGATTAGCCTGACGTTGGTCGTTGGTAAGATTTTAGAGTCCATTATTAAGGATGAGATTTCAGAATACTTGGAAGTGCATGGTAAAATAGGGCAAAGTCAGCATGGTTTCATCAAGGGGAGGTCATGCCTGACAAATCTGTTAGAATTCTTTGAGGAGGTAACGAGCAGGTTAGACAAAGGAGAGCCAATGGATGTTATCTACTTGGACTTCCAGAAGGCCTTTGACAAGGTGCCGCACTGGAGGCTGCTCAGTAAGATAAGAGCCCATGGTGTTAGAGGCAAGGTACTAGCATGGATAGAAGATTGGCTGTCTGGCAGGAGGCAGAGAGTGGGGATAAGGGGGTCCTTCTCAGGATGGCGGCTGGTGACTAGTGGAGTTCCGCAGGGGTCAGTGTTGGGACCACAACTTTTCACTTTATACATTAATGATCTAGATGAAGGAACTGAGGGCATTCTGGCTAAGTTTGCAGATGATACAAAGATCGGTGGAGGGACAGGTAGTATTGAGGAGGCGGGGAGACTGCAGAAGGATTTAGACAGGTTAGGAGAATGGGAAAAGAAGTGGCATATAGAATACAACGTGGGGAAGTGTGAGATCATGCACTTTGGTAGGAAGAATAGAGACATAGACTATTTTCTAACTGGGGAGAGAATTCAGAGTGCAAAGGGACTTGGGAGTCCTAGTCCAGGATTCTCTTGAGGTTAACTTGCAGGTTGAGACGGTAGTTAGGAAGGCAAATGCAATGTTGGCATTTATTTCGAGAGGACTAGAATATAAAAGCGGGGATGTGCTGCTGAGGCTTTATAAGGCTCTGGTCAGACCACATTTAGAATATTGTGAGCAATTTTGGGCCCCGTATCTCAGGAAGGATGTGCTGGCCCTGGAGAGGGTCCAGAGGAGGTTCACAAGAACCATCCCAGGAATGAAAGCCTTAACATATGAGGAACGTTTGAGGGCTCTGGGTCTATACTCGATGGAGTTTAGAAGGATGAGGGGGGATCTGATTGAAACTCACAGAATTCTGAAAGGCCTGGATAGAGTGGATGTGGGGAAGATGTTTCCATTAGTAGGAGAGACTAGGACCCGAGGGCACAGCCTCAGGGTAAAGGGAAGACCTTTTAGAACAGAGATGAGGAGAAACTTCTTTAGCCAGAGAGTGGTGAATCTATGGAATTCATGGCCACAGAAGGCTGTGGAGGCCAGATCATTGAGTGTATTTAAGACCGAGATAGATAGGTTCTTGATTGGTAAGGGGATCAAAGGTTACGGGGAGAAGGCAGGAGAATGGGGTTGAGCAGCCATGATTGAATGGCGGAGCAGACTCGATGGGCCGAATGGCCTAATTTCTGCTCCTATGTGTTATGGTTATGGTCTAAGTCCCTGCCACCACCTGCTGCGGATCAGACAGTGCAACGTGCTCACCAGATTGTGACCCCGAGGCTACTCTAAGGCTTGGTCCCACCGAAGTGTGTGTCTCTGCACTGCAGGATGGTGTGGGTGAGTGCTGTGACAAGTCTTCAATGAGAATTTCAGCAGATTCCTCTTCTGAGGTGTCTTCAGTGCTTGAGTCAAGGACCTGGGTCATGGACTCCCTTGGTTGTTTCCCAGATGTGCCTGCAAAAGCAAGGAGGGATAATTATTGCATGGCAGTGGCCTTTGAAACAGGACACATCACTCAGGATGGTTGTCTGATGGATGTTGAACTGCTGGATGCTCACTTAGTTGTGCACTGCCGACCTCACTATCAGCACAGGAACGGTCCAGATCTTCGCCGGCCAGCTGGATGACTCTGTTTTCAACGTCTGTGAGGAGCTTGAATTCAGGCATTTCTCCACCAGTCTGTGACCTCTCCATCTTGTTGTGTGCCAGCTTGTCCTACATGAAGACAGGTGGAAAGAGTATAAGCAGGATGAGTGCCATGCTAGATGATAAGTAGGCCTGGCATGTGTGGGTGGTGAGTGGTGCCATGGATGGGATGAGGAGAACAAAGGTGTGTGTGTGTGTGAGAGAGAGTGAATGGTGATGTCCTTTGAAGTGGCAGCGAGTGGTATCCCTGTGGGTATGTCATGGATTTGTGATTGTGAGTAGAGAACGATGAGAAGATGACTTATCCTGGCGGAATGGAGGAGATCACTCTTCCTCTTTCAGCACTGGGTGGCTGCCCTCTTTTGCAGGGCATTGGCACTGACCATCGCTGCCACCGTCTTCCAAGTTGGATTGGTGATATTGCTGCCCCTTCTGCGGCCAGAGAAGGACCAGAGGAATAGAGCTATTAGAAATGAGGGGTGGTTCTAATTTTCTGTTTAAATCACTGCGTGGGAATTGTGAGTGCAGCTCAGGTTTGAGCAGAAAAATTCCAGGCCTTACAAGGCAGCTGTGGAAAAGTTTGGAATTGGCCCCTATAAAGTGGATAACAAATAAGACCTGAAAAGTAGCCAAAGACTTTCTGGAGGCAAGTCATGATGGAAAAGTAAAGGTTGAGTTGAGGATTTTAGTCTAAAGTGTCTGCAGTTGTGTTTTATTGTGCTTTTCAATGTAAAGTGTAACTAATTGCCTAATGGGTGGAAATATCCCAGATTTGCACTAAGTGCGGTAGTGGGTGTGAAAAACGATGTTTTACCCATTGGCCACAATGGTGGGTTTTCGCGCCATATCATCTGCTTCCCATCTCATTAATTATGCAGACACAGGAAACACACTGTCTTGCTGGCAGGCAGCCTCTGAATTGCCTGCCATGCCATTGCCTCATCGTTTCCTCACTCTGGGTGCCATGTCTAAACTGCAGCCGCGTACACTGTTCTCAATGCTTGCAGCCCAGGATTGCTCCCATGAAGACATGACCCTGAAAGCCAAGAAGAGTTCAGTGACCCGTCATTGGAATGCCTTTTGGAGTCTGGGAAGAGTATCCTGCAGTCAGCATCGCGGTGAAGCAGTCTGGGAAGAGGGTCCTGCGGTTAGCATCGCGGTGAAGCAGTCTGGGAAGAGTATCCTGTAGTCAATATCATAGTGAAGCAGTCTGGGAAGAGTGTCCTGCATTCAGCATCATGGTGAAGCAGTTTGGGAAGAGTGCCCTGCAGTCAGCATCGCAGTGAAGCAGTCTGGGAAGAGTATCCTGCAGTCAGCATCACTGTGAAGCAGTCTGGGAAGAGTGTCCTGCAGTCAGCATCATGGTGAAGCAGTCTGGGAAGAGTGTCCAGTAGTCAGCTCTTGTTCGAAATAACAAAAGTGACATCACAAAACAGCATGAGAAAGCGATGGGGAGATCAGAACCAGTGCGAGTGCGGGGAAGCTTCAAAAAGTGACATCAGCACAAAGGTGAGAGCTGATTGGTGAGTAGTGGGTAAGTGTTTTTCTCCAGTTTAAAATAGATTAAGCTAAGGAAAGGTAAGAGTTCCAGTTTTTATTTAAAGTGCATAAATAATTTAACTTTTTTTTACTGTATTTAACTTAAAGGGTTTTTTTTTCAACTAGAGGCATGGCAGGGAAGCTCAGTCCCGTGTTATGTACCGCCTGCAACATGTGGGAAGTCCTAGATACTCCTTGTGCTCTGACCGACCATGTGCGCAGGAAGTGCCACCAGCTGCAGCAATTTGAGTTCCGAGTTTCGGAGCTTGAGCGGCAGCTGGAAGCACTGAGGTGCATCCGTGAGGCTGAGAGTTTTGTTGATAGCACATTTTTAGACGTGGTCACCCCACATTTTACGGAAGTGCAGACAGAGAGGGAATGGGTGACCATCAGTCAGAGGAAAGGTGTCAGACAGGTAGTCAGGAAATCCCCAGGGTGCATCTCGCTCGAGAACTGTTTTTCAGATCAGATATTATTTGGCCAGAGTGGACTGGGAGCAGCTACTTTTAGGTAAATCTGCATCAGAGCAGTGGGACTCATTCAAGAAGGAAATAGGGAGAGTACAGGGCCAACATATTACAGTAAAGACAAAGAGTGGGACCAACAAATCCAGGGAACCCTGAATGTCGAGGGATATACAGGATTGGATAAAGAGAAAAAGGGGAAGCCTATGGCAGATACCGAGGCTCAAAACAGCGGAAGCCCTAGAGGAATATAGAATGTGTAGGGGGGAACTTAGAAAGGAAATTAGGAGAGCAAAAAGGGGGCATGAAAAAACATTGGCAGGTAAAATAAAGGAAACTCCAAAGTTATTTTACAAGTACATTAAGAGTAAGAGGATAACTAGGGAAAGAGTAGGGACCATTAAGGACCATAGTGGTAATTTGTGTGTGGAGCCGGAAGACAAAGCTAGGGTTCTAAATGAATACTTTGTGTCAGTGTTTACAAGTGAGAGGGATGTTGTGGGTATGGAAATCAGGCAGAAGGACTGTGATATAATTAAATAAATTAGCATAGAAAGGGAAGAGTTTCTAAGTGGTCTGGCAGGCTTAAAAGTAAATAAGTCTCCAGGCCTGGATGAAATGTATCCCTGGCTGTTGAGTGAGGCAAGGGAGGAGATAGCAGGGGCGCTGGCAATAATTTCCAATACCTCTCTGGCCACAGGAGAGGTGCCAGAGGACTGGAGGACAGCCAATGTGGTACCGTTATTCAAGAAGGGAATTACAGGCCAGTTGGTCTAACCTCAGTGGTGGAAAAAATATTGGAAGCAATTCTGAGGGACAGAATTCATCTACACTTAGAGAGACAGGGATTAATCAAGGACAGTCAGCGTGGTTTTGTTAAGGGGGCGTCATGTCTGACCAACTTGATTGAATTTTTCAAAGAGGTGACCAGGTGTGTAGATGAGGGTAATGCATTTGATGTAGCCGACTTGGACTTCAGCAAAGCTTTTGATAAGGTCAGAAATGGGAGACTGATAACGAAAGTAAGAGCCCATGGGATCCAAGGGCATTTGGCAAATTGGATCCAGAATTGGCTGTGTGGCAGGAAGCAGAGGATGATGGTCGAGGCGTGTTTTTGTGACTGGATGCCTGTGTCTAGTGGGGTTCCACAGGGATCAGTATTGGGTCCCTTGCTCTTTGTGGTATATATAAACGATTTAGACTTGAATGTAGGAGGATTGATCAGTAAGTTCGCGGAGGACAAGAAAATTGGTGGGGTGGTAAATAGTGAGGAGGATAGCCTTAATTTACAGGAGGATATAGACGGGCTGGTCAGATGGGCTGATAAATGGCAAATGGAATTTAATCTAGATAAGTGTGAGGTGATGCACTTGGGCAGGACAAACAAGGCATGGGAATACACGATGAATGGTAGGACCTTGGGAAGTACCGAGGATCAGAGGGACCTTGGTGTGCATGTCTACTGGCCCCTTAAGGTAGCGGGACAGGTAGATAAGTAGGTTAAGAAGGCATGTGGGATACTTGCCTTTATTAGTCGAGACATAGAATATAAGGGCAGGGAGGTTATGCCGGAACCGTAGAAAATGCTGGTTAGGCCACAGCTAGAGTATTGCACGCAGTTCTGGAATCCGCATTATAGGAGGGATGTGATTGCACTAGAGAGAGTGAAGAGGAGATTTACCAGGATGTTGCTTGAGCTGGTGAGTTTTAGTTATGAGGAGAGATTGGATAGATTGGGGTTATTTTCCCTGGAGCAGGGGAGATTGAGGGGGGCATGATTGAGGTGTATAAAATTATGAGGGGCACAGATAGGGTAGACAGGAAGGAACTTTTCCCCTTGGTGGAGGGATCAATAACCAGGGGGCATTGATTTAAAGTAAGGGGCAGGAGATTTAGAAGGGATGTGAGGAAAAATTTCTTCACCCAGAGGGTGGTGGGAATCTGGAACTCACTGCCTGAAAGGGTGGTAGAGGCAGATACTCTCCTTCATAACATTTAAGAAGTATTTGGATGTGCACTTGCGATGCCCTAGCATACAAGGCTATGGGCCTAGTGCTGGAAAATGGGATTAGAATAGTTAGGTACTTGTTTGACCGGCGCAGACTCGATGGACCAAATGGCCTTTTTCTGTGCTGTAGATCTCTATGACTCTATGAGGCCCTCCGTGATGTCCTCTCCCTCGCTCTGGCCGCAGGAAGTCCAACAGTCTCACCACTCCGGCTTGGGAGACGGAGGCAGTGGCCCAAATGATCCAGCCTGGGGGGATGATTCCGGCGAGCTGGGCTTATAATGTGATGCTAAAGTATTGAAATTAGGTGCCTGACGTGTGACGGCGGGAAACACGGCCTGCCACTGACGGGTGGAGCGGACGGTTGCAAACTGGTTTCACGACGGCGTAAAACCAATTTTTGGCATTCTCGCCATATTATCTGATCACGCTGCCAAATACACCCTCCACCAATGGGAGCAGATAATTCTGCCCAATGTTAAATTAGTAGCACTTGCTTTGCTTATTTTTTTATATACAGTAACGTTTGTATTTGCTTAATAATGTGAAGTCTTGTGGCATAGTTCTTTTGTTAATTGCTGGGGTGTTCAGATTTCTCTTTAGACATTAACGGTCTCTATGGGGATTTTAACAGCATATTTGAAAATACTGTATTCCCTGGTTGCACCTCCTGTAAACCTGGCTTTCCTGACAGCTAGTGCCAACTGCATCGGGCCAAACCAGTCTCGCAGTGGGGACCTCAAACAAGTGTTAACCCTTGTTTGCATCTGCAAAGGGACTAAAGCTTGTTTTAGGCTTGAGTCTTGCAAACTCATTTTTTGGTCTGTACTAATGCAGTGCATTCCAGCTTATAATGAGCGTACACTTTCTGCCTGTTATATTAGAGGCTTAGTAGGCTGTTTAGTGTCTGGAAAATGGGTGCTGCATGGCTTAAGTTACAAGACAATTTGTCATATGAGCTGAAATTAAATTGTGGCTTCATTAGACTTTAGTAACATGCTGCTTAAAAACAAATATTACACATATTGGATATTACATAGAATGTACAGTACAGAAACAGGCCATTCAACTCAAAAAGATCCATGCCAATGCTTATGCTTCACAAGAAACTTCTCCCACCCCTCTTCATCTAGCCACATCAACATTTCATTCCATTCCTTTCTCCCTCATTGAGCCTTATTTAGTCCTTCTCTAGCTTCCCTTTAAATTCATCTGTGCTGTTCACCTCAACCACTCCCTATGCAGGAAAGTTTTGGCTATGTTTTGATCAATTTAAAATTAAACTGCAGTCCATGAGCAGTTAAATTATTTTACACTAAAGTACACCATAAATTGTGGCGTATAAGATGCTCCTATTTTAGCAGCCCCATTTTGCATATACTCGGCATATAAGTCAACCCCCCCCAACTTTTCAGCATTGACATGCTATACTCGCATTAGTTGTCAGCCTCAATTTTTCTTATAACTGTGCGCAAGGGATCAAGCAAGCGATATGACCTGTATTACAAAGATGCGCGGGAGTTTAAGGCATGCTCATAAAGAGGCTGATGACATTTTAAAATGGCGGCCACCCATACTGATGCCAACAGTTTACTTTTATACTTGGTGTATAAGTCAATCCCCATTTTTGGAGGGATTTTTCAAGGGTTCAAACGTCAACTTTTACACTGACATCTACAGTAGTTGATAGTATGTAATAGAAGATCTTTCCAATATACCACTGAGCTTAGGCAAATAGGGCTTTGGCAACAAGTAGTAAAACATCACATCAAAAGGGCATAACTGCAATCTTCAACTTCATTAATAGAATAGTCTCAATGGTACCCAGACAAACTGACTGACAAATCCTAGCATACTTGTTTTTTTAAATATATACAAAAATTTAACTGCATAATCTCACCATACAACTGTCAATATGCATGTAGTAATAATTCTATATTGACTTTTTTTATTTGGTTCTCCAATATGATTAGGTTAACCTTAAACAAGAAATGCTACTTTTAGAAAGAGAGATGTCCCTCTGAAGGTAATTGGCCAGCCAATATGCACCTATTGTGACAAAATGAAATAAGGTTTGGTTTGATGGGTGTACTTTTAAATTCAATCAAAACATTTAAGGGCCCCAAAATTCCTGGGAGACCATGGGAGTGTGCTGTTGGAGTGGAGGTGGTGGGGTGGGTGCAAATCTGGGCAGAGAGGAACTCCCAATCACCCATAGTGGATAACCTTGATCCAATCAGAAGCTTTGCATTCAAACTGCTTTGAATACATATATTGGGCGGGATTTTCCCAAATTTGCACTAAGTGTGGTAACGGGCGGGAAAAACGACATTTTACCTGCCGGCCGCAATGGCGAGTTTTCACGACGTATTGGCCCAAACCCGCTTCATTATTTATGCACTCCCAGGAAACATGTCGTGTCCAAGGCGGGCTGGCTCTCATTTGCCCACCTGCCATCACCCCGCCACTGCATCATGCCGGGCGCCATGTTTAAGGTCCAGCCGCAAGCACACATCTCAGTGCTTCAGTTCACCACTGCTGCATGGAAGACATGGCCCTGAAACTGAAGGAGACAGCAGCCACAAACCGACCCCCCCACCCCCTCAGTTTAATGACAGGTCTCTTGAACAACTTTTGGATGCTGTGGAGGCCCGCTGGGATGTCCTGTACCCCTACCCCAGGATGGGCAGCAACATGACCAATCTGGCTTGGGAGGCGGTGGCAGTGGTGGTCAGCGCCAATATCCTTCAGAAGAGGGTAACCACCCAGTGCCGCAAGAGGATAAATGATCTCCTCCATTCCACCAGGGTAAGTTACTCTTTTCATCACTCTCAACGCACACACTCACAAACCCAGCACACATCCACAGGGCCCTCACTTACTGCCAGTTCAAGGGACATCACCATTCACTCTCTCACACTAACTGTCATTGTCCTCATCCCATCCATGGGACGACTCAACACCCACACAGGCAAGGCATACTTATCATCTGGCCTGGCAGGAGTCCTGCTTACACTCTCTCCATCTATATCCATGCAGGACAAGCTGGCACACAAGAGAGAGAGGTCGCAGACTGATGGCGGAATGCCTGAAATCAAGGCCCTCACAGACTTCGAAAACAGAGCCATCCAGCTGGCCTGCGAGGATCTGGACCATTCCTGTGCTGACGGTGAGGTCGGCGCTGCTGTACCAAGTGAGGATCCAGCAGTGCATCATCTATCAGTCATGCTGTGAGTGACACGTCCTCTTTACAGGCCACTGCCAGGCACTAATTATCTCACCTTGCTTTCACAGGCACATCTGCCATGGGCAGAGTCGATGACCCAGGGCCTCCAATCAATCCCCAAAGAAACCTCTGAAGAGGAATGTGGAGGCACCCTCCCTGAAGTCCTCTTACAGTGCTCACCCACACCCTGTACCAGCGCAGAGACACACACCTTGGTGAGACCTAGCTTTAAAGTAGCCTTGGGATCACAATCTGGTGAGCACATCGCACTGCCTGATCCACTGCAGGCAGTGGCAGGAGCTTCCCAGGTCCCCGGAACTCGGAGGACTGCTGGAGGCCAGAAATTTGCTGAGTCTGAGTCAGGTGATGAGCCTCTGGACTCAGTCATGTCACAGTTGCTGGAGCTACAAAGGCAAGCTCGGGAACATCAGGAAGGGATGTCCACTGTGCTTCCCAGATTGCCAGGCACGATGGAGGAGTCCGTCTGCCTTCAGTCTGGGGTGATCGCACCTGCATGCCAGCGCACCGGGGTCAACATTGGTAGGATGGCAGCCGCCATGGAGACCTTGGTCCAGGACTTCATTCCTGCAACTGCTGCGCAGACTCAACTCCATCGCTGATGCCATAGTTGGCTTCCAAAAGTGTGTATGCTAGAGGGGTGCCGGGCAGCTTGATCCCACTCCATGTGATGATTTAGACGCCAGCTCTTTAGTAGATAATGATCAGGCTGCCAACTCCATGAAAAAAGAACTTTCCACTCTGTCCTTTGAAGAGCTTTAGGAGCTACAGAGAAAAGTTGGGCTCAAACTTTACAACCAGGTGGCATATGGCACAGGGAAGGGGGAAAACCGAGGGAAACGGAAACGGCCCAACAAGAACAGGCCCATCATGATATCAATCATACAGCATGTGCCATACCTGCGCAAGGTGATCCCTGTGAAGAAACGGCTGGTGAGAGACCCTCGGTTTAATGACTTGCCAGAAGAGTACAAACCTGATATCTACGATAAAACCTATTCTTTCCTTAGTGATGTCAGGAACAAGGAGAAACAGGTTATTAAGAAGAAGTTGAATAAGGTCAAGAATCCAAAGCAGAAAGAGAAATTAGTGTATTTACTCCAGAGGATGACACAACAGGATGAGGCACAGAGCAAGTAACAGAAGCAGACTCCTCAAGGAGTCAGCCTAGAGCCCCCGGGCACCCATAGGGAGGAGGATCCGCAGCTATACACTCCGGGCCCATCCATCCAGGTGACTCCGAGAGTGTCCGGCCCATCTGACTCCCCTCTTCCTATGACCTCAGCAGCCCTAGCTCCACAGGCCGAGGAGGGTGCTACTGCCAAACAGCAGGGCCCTGAAAGCAGGCCGGGGCCCTCCAAGTCTCGGCCCTCCAGAAGATGCCTGCCAAAGTCATCATATATTAGTAAGCGGGACTTTGCAGGGTCAAAAGGGCTGAAATTGCCATTGTCGTTTCTGGTGTCTAGGTCGATGCCAGGTGGTTGACCTGGTTTCATTCCTTTTTTGTGACTTTGTTACAACTGAATGGCTTGCTAGGCCATTTCAGAGGGCATTGCTGTGGGTCTGGACTCACATGTAGGCCAGACCATGTAAGGACGACAAATTTCCTTCCCTAAAGGACATTAGTGAATCAGATGGGTTTTTAACAACAATCGACATGGTCATTCATGGTCATCATTAGACTTTCAATTCCAGATTTTTATTGAAGTCAAATTCCGCCATCTGCCATGGTGGGATTCGAACCTCAGTCCCCAGAGCATTACCCTGGGTCTCTGAATCACTAGTCCAGCGACAATACCACTATGACATCACCTCCCCTTAAAGTGAGGAATTATGGGGTCACCTCACTGCATGTCGTCATCATCCTCCACAAATCTAGCAGCTATCCCGAGCGTGCTTACCTCATCTAACCCATGCAAGGGCCTCATCCCCATCATCGTCACCTCTGAGGGGCTCCTCAGCCTCATCCCCATCGGCATCCTCCTCATCAGAGGAGACATGCAGCTCATCCATCTCCTCCTCAGCTAGCTCATCTCCCCATTGGAGCACCAGGTTGTGAAGGGCGCAGCAGACAACAACGATCCGTGACACCCTCTGTGGACTGTATTGCAGGGCTCCACCAGACCGGTCCAGGCACCGGAACCTCATCTTCAGCATCCCAATGGTCTGCTCCACCAAGTTGCGAGCTGCAGCATGAGCCTCATTATACTGTCGCTCTGCTGCAGTCTGAGGCCGCCGGAAAGGTGTCATCAGTCACGGCCTCTGCGGGTAGCCCTTGTCCCCAATGAGCCATCCCTGCAGCTTCTGTGGACCTTGGAAGACTCCAGGGATCTGTGACTGACTGAGGATGTAGTCATCATGCACACTTCCTGGAAACCGTGCGCACACCAGCAGGATGCGTTTCTGATGGTCGCACCACATTCAGCGAGTGGAAGAAGCTGTGGTTGATGTAGTCCACCATGTGTTGCAACAGAGATCTGAGCACCACGAGTGCAGTCAATTGCACCCTGCACCTATGGGAAACCCGAGATCTGGGCGAATCCAATCGCTCTTGCATCCTGGCTGTCCCGGGGGAAATGCACAAAGTTGTGTATCCTCCCAAAGATGGCATCTGTGACCTCATGAGTGGAGGCTTGAGAGATCCCACAGAGATCACCTGTGGAGCCCTGAAAGGAGCTACTGGCATAGAAATTGAGTGCCGCAGTCAGTTTTCCAGCCACTGGCAGTGGATGCCCTCCATGTCCCTGTGGCGCCAAATCCTGAAGTAGCTGGCAGATGTGACTAATCAGTTCTGTAGACATTTGCAGTCTTCAGCGACTCTGGTTCTTGGTCATCTGCAAGAATGAAAGGTGGCATTTATAGACCCTGGGTGTCGCTAGGCGCTGGCATGCGATGGCTCGCTGTGGTTCTTGGGCGACATGTGCAGCAGCCCCAGCCGCCCCTTCTTCCTGCCCCTGCACAGCCAGGTGACTCAGTCACTCTCTCCTCCCTCGCCTTCGCGCTCTGTAGGCCATCAGGCATACAACTAGTTCACCAGGCTCCATGATCCTGATGTACTCCTGCAGGATGAAAGAGAGAGACATGTGGTTAGCATGGGTGTACTAAGAACCTGTCCATGTTAAGTGTGGCGGCCCCTTGTCGCTTCCCGGAGAGTGCTGGCCACCACTTGGATGACCAGAGATTAGTGCACTGCACAGCTGTCCAGTTAGCTTAAACCATGGGGGAGACTGGTCCAAACCAGGATGCTGACATTGCAAGAGGCTGTGAGCGCCTCCATCAGTAACTGCTGCACGGCCAGCTTTAGCGAGGAGATTGTACAACGTGTCCAGTCCAACTGCTCTGCATCCGCTAAAGTGCTCATGAATTTGCACTCTGTGTCGAGGTGGTGAGGGGGAGCTCTGGAGAACTTGGTGGCACTTTGATGCCTCTGTGTTGCTTGAGTGGGCAGATAAGCTAGGAGCCTGACCCCAATCATAGCAATGTGGCAGCGCCAGAACTGCCTCAGTTCCAGAGGAATGGTCACTTTCCACAGGTTTCCCGAGTGCGTGGCCACTTCCCTAGCCCCCCCATCCCAAATGCTTGTGCGCTATATTCAATGGCAGGGCTGCCCTTAACCACCACACCGCCCCCTGCCAGCAGTCACCTCAATGGCAAGGCTGCACTTCCCTGCTCCCCACAAGTTGCCTCTACAGCAAGGCTGCATGGCCTCCACTCCCCCTCACAAGTCATCTCCAAGGCAGGGCGGCACTTGCCCCCTGCTCACCCTCACCCTCAAAAGTCACCTCTGAGGCAGGCCGGCACTTAGCCCCAGCCACCCGGCGCCCCTGAAGCTTGCAAAGCAACAGATGACCCTGGTGAGCTCTGCAGAACGTTGCTGTTCACTCACCTCCAGTTCACCCAAAGTGTAGGCTGCCAAGTGCACTTGCTGTTGTGAAACACATTGGTGTGCTTTCCCGCCGATGTGGACGGACGATCCAGTGGGGGTGCAACAGCTTGGCAGGATGGCCTGATAATGATATGCTTACGTATTACAATTAATTTCCCAATGACCAATGGCAGGAAAAGCGGCCCGCCACAGGCAGGCTGAGTGGACAATCACGACCTGCCTTCCCATCATCGTGAAACCACTTGCGCCTTATTGTCCGCTCACGCCACATATCACGCCCTCCGCCAGCAGGCATGGGAAATTCTGCCCATTAACTGGGGCTCTACCCAATGGTCGCTGGGATGGAGAATTTATCTGCAAAGTGTCATCAGGCCTGCAGGGTTCTGGTACTGTGTATTAAAATGAATGGTTTCTTCTTCTACTTGTTTTGGCAATCAGTGTGCAGTTATCCTCTATACATTAAGGCAGCAGTTCCTGAATAGTGCTTAAGCACGAGGCTCTAGTGATTTGGGGAAATAGTAAATTAAAAGAAAGTTCAATACTTTCATTGAAAAACCAGCCATTCCCTTCATCAACCTTGCAATGGAGGATGCCAGGATATTTTTTTCCTAATTCTTCCACAGGCATCGCTGGCTAGGCCAGCAATTGTTACCCATCCTTAATTTCCCCTGAGAAGGTGTTGGTGTGCCAACTTCTTGAACCACTGCAGTCCATATGGCGTAGGTACATTCACAGTACTGTTAGGAAGGGGCTTCCAGGATTTTGTCCCAGCAACAGTGAAGGAACAGTGATATCGTCCCAAGTCAGGATGGTGAGTGACTTGGAGGGGAACTTCCAGGTGGTGGTGTTCACATCTATCTGCTGCCCTTGTCCTTCTAGATAGTAGCAGTCATGGGTTTGAAAGATGCTGTTGAAGGAGCCTAGGTGAATTTTTGTAGTACATCTTGTAGATCGTACATACTGCTGCTACTGTGTGTCGGTGGTGGAGGGAGTGAATGTTTGTGGATGTTGTGCCAGATCAAGCAGGCTGCTTTGTCCTGGATGCTGTCAAGCTTCTTGAGTGTTGTGGGAGCTGCACTCATCCAGGCAAATGGGGAGTATTCCATCACACTCCTGACTTGTGCTTGTAGATGGTGGACATGCTTTGGGGAGTCAGGAGGTGAGTTCCTTGTCGCACAATTCCTAGCCTCTGACCTGCTCTTATAGCCACAATATTTATATGGCTAGTCCAGTTAAGTTTCTGGTCAATGGTAATCCCCAAGATGTTGATTGTGGGGGATTCAGTGATGGTAATGCCATTGAACATCAAGGGGCAATGGTTAGATTCTCACTTGTTGGAGATGGTCATTGCCTGACACTTGTGTAGCACGAATTTTACTTGCCACTTGTCAACCCAAGCCTGGATATTGTTAGGGTCTTGCAGCATTTGGACATGGATTGCTTCAGTATATGAGGATTCGCAAATGGTGCTGAACATTGTGCAATCATCAGCGAATGACCCTATGATGGAAGGAAGGTCATTGATGAAGCAGCTGAAGAAGGTTGAGCCATGGACACTACCTTGGGAACTCCTGCAATGATGCCCTGGAGCTGAGGTGACTGACCTCCAACAACCACAACCATCTTCCTTTGTGCTAGGTATGACTCCAACCAGCAGAGAGTTTTCCCCCTGGCTCCCATTGACTCCATTTTTGCTAGGTCAAATGTGGCCTTGATGTCAAGGGCAGTCACTCTCACCTCACCTCAGGAGTCCACCTCTTTTGTCCATGTTTGAACCAAGGCTGTAATGAGGTCAGTAGCTGAGTGGCCCTGGCAGAACACAAACTGGGCGTCAGTGAGCAGGTTATTGCTAAGCAAGTGCTGCTTGATAGCATTGTTGATGACCCCTTCCATTATTTTACTGATGATCAAGAGTAGACTGATGGGGTGGTAATTGACTGGGTTGGATTTGTCCTGCTTTTTGTGTACAGGACATACCAGGTAGATGTCAATGTTGTAGCTGTACTGGAAGAGCTTGGCTTGGGGTGCAGCAAGTTCTGGAGCACAAGTCTTCAGCACTATTGCCAGAATATTGTCAGGCCCCACAGCCTTTGCAGTATCCAGTGCCTTCAGCCATTTCTTGTTATCACGTGAAGTGAATCGAATTGGCTGAAAACTGGCATCTGTGATTCTGGGGACCTCTGGAGGAGGCTGAGATGGATAATCCACTTGGCCCTTCTGTCTGAAGACTGTAGCAAATACTTCAGCCTTATCTTTTGATAAGCAAAGCTTAGATCTAATCCGTTGGTTGTGGGATCACTTAGCTGTCTATCACTTGCTGCTTATGCTGCTTGGCACGCAACTATGTCCTGTGTTATAGCTTCACCAGGTTGATACCTTATTTTTATATAGGCCTGGTGCTGCTTCTGGCATGCCCTCCTGCACTCTTCATTGAACCAGAGTTGATCCCCTGGCTTGATGGTAATGGTAGAGTGGGGAATATGCTGGGTCATGAGGTTACAGATTGTGTTCGATTACAATCTGCTGCTGCTGATGGCCCACAGTATCTCATGGATGCCCAGTCTTGAGTTGCTGGATCTGTTTGAAATCTATCCTATTTAGCACGGTGGTAGTGCTGCACAACACTGTGGAGTTATCCTCAATGTGAAGGAGGGACTTCGGTTCCACCATGACTGTGTGGTGGTCACTATGGACAGATGCATCTGCGGCAGGTAGGTTGGTGAGGATGGGGTCAAGTATGTTTTTCCCTCTTGTTGGTTCCCTCACACCTGCCGCAGACCCAGTCTAGCAACTGTGTCATTTAGGACTCGGCCAGCTCGGCCAGTAGTGACACTACCAAGTCACTCTTGGTGTTCAACATGGAGGAGCACTGATTCATTAGCTGATTGAGGGCAGTATGTGGTAATGAGCAGGAAGTTTCTTTGTCCATGTTTAACTTGATGCCATGAAACTATATGGGGTCCGAAGTCAATGTTGAGGGCTCCCAGGGCAACTCCCTCCCGACTGTACACCACTGTGCTGCTAACTCTGCCGGGTCTCTCCTGCTGGTGGGACAGGATGTACCCAGGGATGGTGATGGTGGTGTCTGGGACATTAACTGTAAGGTATGATTTTGTGAGGATGACTATGCCAGGCTGTTGCTTCATTAGTCTGTGAGACAGGTCTCCCAACTTTGGCACTAGCACCCAAATATTAGTAAGGAATACTTTGCAGTGTCAACAGGGCTGAATTTGCCATTGTCGTTTCCAGTGCATAGGTCGATGTTGGGTGGTGGGTGGTCTGTCCAGTTTCATTCCTTTTTTGTGACTTTCTAGTGGTTTGATACAACTGAGTGGCTTGCTATGCCATTTCATTTAAGAGTCAACCACATTGCTGTGGTGTGGAGTCACATATAGGCCAGACCAGGTAAGGATAACAGATTTCCTTCCCTAAAGGACATTACTGAACCAGGTGGGTTTTTACAACAATCGACAATAATTTCATGGTCATCATTAGACTTTTATTGAATTCAAATTCCACCATCTGCCATTGCAGGATTTGAACCTGGGTCCCCAGAGCATTTACGCTGGTCTTTACTAGTTCAATGACAAAACCACTATCCCCATTGCCTCCCCCAAGTGATGGATTGTGGGTTTGTCAAAGCAGCCTTGGTGAGTTGCTGCAGTGCATCTTGTCTATGGTACGCAGTGCTTCCACTGTGCGTTGGTGGGGTTCCAATCAAGTGTGCAACTTTGACCTAGATGGTGTTGAGCTTCTCACAGGCATCATCTGCATCTAGTATTTCTAATGAGGAAATATATTTTAAAAGGGATGGATGTTAAGTTCCAATAGCTGCTTGATAACAAAGACAGAGACCAAGGCCAGAAATTTCCAGCCCCAACACCGTGGATTTGCTGGTGGTGGGGCTGGTAAGCCATTGAAATCTCCATTGACATCAGCAGGACCAGAAGATCCTGCCAGTGTGAAGGGCTTGAAAACTCTAGCCCAGGTCTTTAATTCTCCAAACAGGGCTTTATTCTGATGATATAAACTCCATAGACAGCTTGTCTCATCTTTATATACACAACCAGCAAAGTACTTAGCTTGTTAACTTACAATTGCCCACTTTAACACTCATTGACAGTTAACTGTTTCCTTCCCTAACAGTGGAGACTGTAAAACCTGACCTTAACACCTGTGGAAATGGACAGTCCCTGGGAGTAAGTCAGGAATATCTGTCCTCTGGTGTATTCCATAGACCCATTCAAATCTATACCTCATATTATGACTTAGCAAATTTGGTGTAAACAGCACATCTGAGTGTCTCAAAAAATTTGCCAATAGACATTCTAGCATAAACTAATAGAGGAAAATTGTCAATTATCATAATCATTTATTAGGCCTAGTTTACCTTAACAAGATTCAATAGTTTCCCTTAATAAGATTCAATGACTGCTTTGCAAGGCATATGTGTTTTTGAAATATTGGACCTATTCAATATTCCAAAATCAATGATTGCAAAATTTTCAGAAACCTCATTCTACTAGCAGATCCTTACACAGAACTGGCAGCTTAATAAAATATTGCAGCTGTGTTGTTAGTTCCAGTGACAACTATTGACCTCCTTCCTGTGTGTGGAAATTTTTTTGGAGCTATTGGAAAAGGATGGAAAAGTTTTGTCATTTACCTTCTAGAATTGTAAATTTTTAATGTCTTTATTATGTTTTAAATTTCATTTTCTGAGTGCATAGCAGGATGGGTGGAAATCAATACTGTCATTTATAGGATTTTATTTTTGATGAATGCCCATTTTATGAATGGAATTTTTCAGTGATGATCTTTGATTGAGAGGTTTTTTGTGAATGTGTATTTGGAGCAAATCAGCATGCTTCAGGCCTATAGACACATCAGATGTTTTCCCAGATCATATACTTGCCTATGCCCTATAGGCATACATCAACTTAATTATGTAAATTTTTACCACACAGTTAAATTGAATACATAAATATATTACCTAATACATAATATACAACAACAGCTGTGAGGAAAACCTTTACAAGTCATCGCCACTCTTGATTATTCAGAAATTTATTTCCAGGTTATTTAAATGGTAGTTGCCGGTGGGTATCTCTTAATCTTGTCCAAATAAACAGGCATTGAAAAATCATATCAAAGAAAACATAACTTATTACGACCTTATGAAGTTGTCAGTCAAACAAAGAAAGCACTCCCCTATGCAACTGTGTAAACAGACCCCTGCTGAGCTGAGTCCATTAGCCATTTTTGGAGATCTGCCAAACATTCATAATGAGGCCATCTGGAACAACTGATGATTGACCATTTGTTCAGCTTTCTTCTGTTAATCCAGTTGCCAGCTGTTGAGCTGTTGAGGTGTTATGAGGATTAAAGCTTTATTCATTGATATTATGAATGTCGTAGTTGATTAACAGGTTCTACGATTATGAGGTTCTTGGATGAACAGTTTTTTTACAAAGATTATCAAAGCCTCTTTGCTTATTGTGTCAATTTCAAGAGCATTTCAAAGAGTTGCCAGACTTGCCAATGGCTCATTGGCCAATTGGGAGAGTGGGTATGGAGGATGCATGGGGTCACAGAAAGGCATGGGGGTAATGGAAAGGGTACAGAAGGTCCATGGGGTGGAAAGGGGATGAATGAGGCATGGGAAATATGAGAGGGAATGGAAGAAGAATGGGGTGTGGGTAGGGGTTGATGGCTAGAGGACCTAAACACCCTGAATTAAACTGGGCAGATTTCCCAGTAAACAGAGGTGGGCCTTCTAACCTGCCAGCCTTGCCGTCTACATGCCTCCATTCCCATCTTGGGCCTGCTTTGGGAGGTGGCAGGCCCAGCTCTAGCCAATCCCGGAGACCAAAATACCGGGTGGGTAGGCTGACATTTAGAAGTCGGGACCGCATGGGAAATGGCCTGACTCACTATTCCCAAAATGAGGACAATAATCTGGCTCATGATCTCAGCCTCAATTCTATCTTTAACAGTGTATTCCACAGCGTCACAACCTTCTGCAAAATACAGAGTTTCTCTGCCTCTGAGTCCTAAATCAGTTACATTTAATTTTATATCCATATTTATGCTTTTACCCACTTATTCTAAATCTCTCTACCACTGGAAACAGTCTGTTCCTATTGACGCTGTGCCAGTCCTTCATAATTTTACACACCCCGATCAAGCCACCATGTAATCTCTTTGTATCTCATGAAGAGTCCCAATTTTTCAAGTCTTTTGTGTGTTTGCATTTTCTTATACCAGGCAGCATCCCAGTAAATCTATATTGTGCCAAATCTATTTCTTCTTCATCTTCCAATTTTGTGGAGCTAAAATTGCATACTGATCTCCAAACATATTCACACTAATGTTTTACAGAGACTCACCATTAGAGTTTGACTTTTATATTCTATAAAGTGTGAACCTGAATCCAAATCATCATGCTCTTCACATCACCCTACTTTCCACTATTCAAAGTTAATTAGTACTATTATTTTTTACCAAAATGCACCACCGCACTTTTACTGACACTGGCTGGGATTTTATGCTGGGGGCAGGGTGGATCCCTGTCACCCAGTGTAAAAGTTGTGGGCGAGCCTGTCCCCTCTCTGCCAGCTTGCCCCACAGCCAATAATGGCCACTGGACATCAGTTGGTTTTAATCATGCTTTCCAACCCTAACTGGGGAGGACATCCCGCCTTCGAGAGATGCCAGCCAATCATTCAGTGATAGCCTTCTGGTCCCAGAAGTACCACCATGAGCAGTGGCCACTCCTCTGTATGCATCCAATCCCTAACAGCGATTGGCGATGGAACAGATGCAAAGGGGGGGAGTCTCGTCGGGGCCAGTTACCAGGCCCTGGCAAAGGGTATGGTGGCTGGGTTGGATGGGGCAATGGGGAGAAGAGGAAATGTGGGTGTGGGAAGACCTGAGATGGGGGCTCTCCAAGGGGCACATGAAGCCCATAAAGGAGGTATCTCCCTGTTGCCCATATACCAGCCTGAGCAGTGAAAACTGTCAGTTGGTGTCGGCCTCCTCCCACTGTGAGTAAAATCCAGTGGCAGATGGAGGAGGTCCTTACATGGCTATTAATTGGATAAAATTGTGATAGGAATGGGCATCGGGAATGGTGCACCTGGCATGGTGCACAATTTTATGGCCACCCCCAGCTGCCAATCTGCCCCCAGGGGTCATAAAATCCTTGCCATTGAATTTTATTGGGCACTCTTTTTGGCCAATCTACCATTTTATCAATATCACCTTGCAGCTTCCTTTGTTCTTCAGAATGATTTACTTGGTCTCCGATTTTAGTATCATCCTATTTTATATTTTATTTCATGTCAGGTTCTATATTTCCTGCAGTAAGTCTTGTATTTGCTCTAATTTCTGGTCTTATATTCGTCTTTGTGTCTGCTGTGCCTTTCCAGCGATTTCTATTCCATGAGTGTTGGGATCTTAGAATTGTCCCCATAATTCTTCACCTTTAAACTCAGTCAAAAAAATACTGGGCAAACATCAGCTATTTTCCAATGTTGAAATTAAAAAAAAATGTAAGAAAACAGTTCAGAACAACATTAACATGACCTGGAGCCAGGTTACTTGTCTATGGAAAATGATGCATAGTAAAAAATAAACCTGAGGAGGAATAAGGAGGCAATTGGTATTTAACAAATACATATTATTAAGAATTCTTCACTTATTTTTTGTAACAAACTGCATTTCTAAATGAGAATATTTATTTTTAGCTTTTTAAGGAACTCCTTTTTTATTATTGAACAGAAAGTAGACTGTGAAATTCATTAAAGTCAGTGATAACTTACCATTTTTCTTTCATTGCTTGGTAATTGACAACCATTAAGGAGACTTGTTTGTGAGTTGTTGTCACTTGCTTCACCCTTCTCCTCATCCATGGTGTAGTGAATGTCCTAAAATGTCATAGAAATAAACCCTTTCTCTGAATCAAATAAAATAATATTCCTTGAACAAATAACACAGATAATCTCAAATTCCAATGCAGTGAAATTAGTAATTAATTCAATGAATTTATAACATTACAAACCTTTAGCATACCAGGATGAGGAGTAATTTAATGATTCAACTTGTGTCACATTAGCAAAGCCTTTGTGGACATTTCAGAGCTGTTTCTTTTACAGTGGTGGCAAGCTGTTTTGAGTACCGATTTAATTTTAAACGACCAACGTGCCCCATCAAAAAAGGCTACAATGATGGATCTCAAAGTAAATACATCACTGATGCTGTCCTCAGGAATAAGAAAGTGGTAAAACAATCAACATGAGAACAACATGAAACACATCTACTTACCTACTGAGATATATCCTTTAGGTCAACATGTTCCACAAGGGACGGAGTGTTAGAAAAAAAAAATAACTTCCTAATGGTAGCTTTCATCAACACAACTCAGTAAAATTTTGCCTTTCGAAGTACAGCTGTGCAGCAGTAGGAGTAAGTCAAAGTGCAACTTCCAAAGAATGTAGATTTGAATCAATCTTACCACAGTAATTGGTAATCTTGTAAAACTGATACAATGACATAATTTGGATCAAACACGCAGCAATTCTTGTCACCATTACTTACACTTAACATGACTGAAAAGCCAGCTTTGAAAGCAAAAGTTTAATTGTTTCCATAGCAGCAAATCGTACGTACAACTTGGCGGACAATCTGATCCTTGTAAGTTGATGCTGGCTGTGCACTAAGATTAGTCTCCCCTTTTAGTGCCTGAAACAATAAACTGGTTTCCTGAATTTATTTAATGTTAAAATCACTGTTACTAAATTAGAAATAAGAAATATCTAAATATTTTAATGTCATATGTATTTGGTAATATTGAGTGGATGTTACAAAGTTTTCCTGATAGGTCTAGAAACAGGCAGTAGCTAATTATAAAAATAGATGGCAACATGATACAACACTAATTATAAAAACACACATGAAAGCCTCTAAATGTATAATTTATGATAAACAAAAATATCCCAAGTGTTTCTCATTGGGTTCACTTCTCATATATACATTTACAGCTTCAATCATATTGAGAGTTAAAGCAGCATTAAACCAATAGGTTGAGAAAAAAAAACTAATCATTCTAAGCCTGAAGCCTTCAAATAAATTTCTTTCTGACCTCACTTTTCTAGTTTCTGTCTAGCGAGTAATGCATCAAATGAAGACATGATTAAACTTAATTGAAACATTCGTGGACTTACTGCATATTTGTCCCAATCATAATGCAGCTTAAAATCAAAGAGCAGGAAAAGGAAGCATATTGAAAAATATTAATTGTAAACTCAATGGAACTGAAAAATTATGTGACACTGTTACTTCTTACAAATAAAATGTTTGGCACAACATTTCTGTGTTACAGAGGATTGCAAATGACTTTGTACCAGGCAAGTCCGAATATGAATCAGTATAACATCAGCTTTATTGCTTGATCCTCAGGAAATTTAACAGCTGGGTAACTCACAGCATGCAGTACAGTTTGATTGTAGTCTAGTTGCACTGTTGCTGAACTCAAGTACAGAATGATGAAATCACAAAAAAGCATTTTCAATTTCAGTGTCCCTCAATATACAATGTTATAGGCCAATGCATACATTACTCCTTCAAGGGGTCAAAGGAGTGGAATCAAAATATAGTGAAAATTATTCGGTCACAGTGTTTACAAAAATAAATGGGCCTGTCTCACACTGTCAGTCTTCAGTCAATGTAAAGGATTAAGTTTGGTGAATTGCACCTCCTAGAATTAGAACAAAGTTGAAGAAAACTGCTCCAACATCTGTCTTATTTCAAACCAAGTGTCAACTCTTTGTAAAGTCATTTGCCAGAGAAGTTAGGGTTTTGCTAGGGCGTTTTAAACCTTCAAGCTAAACTGTCGCTTATAACCTTGACAACTACAAAGCCTGACACATGCATCTTCCCCCAGAGGCTTCCCTGCAGTATTCTGCAAGCTGCTCACGATCGCTGAGCCATGACGCCACAACACTAGCCTGACCTGACATAATGAGCAGCTATTTACAGCAAACAAGGTAGATGGAAGAACACAGACCTAAATGATGCTCTGGTGTAAGGAGGATTCCACTGAGGTGCAAATGAGCCAGTCAATCTCAAGGCCTCTGAGGCTTGCTGGGACTTGCAATTTCAATCCCTTCAGGAATATGCAGTCACGAGCCACACACTGATCAATAAAATAAGTTGCAAGGTGAAAAAAAAGGATGATAATTAAACAAAAGCAGAAAAAGCTACCAAGTTTGGTTGAAAGCAGAGAATGGATTATTTTGGGGAGGATTATTGGCATTCCATTTTTACTTAACGAGATATGTTACAAATATGTAAAATATATCAAAACATGTGCATTATTTCCAAATATGTAAAGATAATGGCTTATCAGAAAGACGGTCCAATATCACCTTATAATGTTACCGAATGAAATTTGCCTGCCTTAAACCAGATTGAAATCTGGGTGTAGGAAGAATCCTAACTAAATTTGGCAACCTGCACATTTCATTTCACAATGTGTAATTTTGTAAAATCATCTTAGTCCTGATGAAGTTACACTAACCTTGCTCATGTGCTGTGATTAAAAATCGAGCATCACATTTTAGCTTTCAGATTAAACAGAGCTTTGTAACATATAAACTTAAAATTCAGAGAAACGCATGCTAAGTTTGCATTTATATTTATCTGTCAGTCCTCATCTAATCATAATTTCTCTGGAGAAGCTGGTCTAGCCAGTGTTCCATTAAAAAAACCATTTACGAATAATTCTCATTATCTTGGACATCTCTCATGTCTTTTAGTGATTGGATTATTTAAGTATTAATGATATCACTGAAAGAAAATACAGCACCAGAAACATGGTAGATACCTTTCTTTCCAACTGTATCTTCCTGGAAATCTAGGATCGAGCTTAATCTAATGGATCCTTATTTCAGAAGTTTTATGTGAGCTTTGTCAATGAAAGTTGCATAATCTAAGTGTCCTGATTAAAATTAGAGCCATACAACAAAAAAAATCTGTACATTAAATGTACTTAAAGAGCTTGCCAAAGAATGCCTAAAAAATGATTAATCCACAAGTATTACATAGAGCAGGATCTTTAGGTTGGCGAGCAGGGGGGCAGGGCCCACTCGCCGATGCGTAAAATGATGCGGGATGACGTCAGGTGGAACTCTCAACCTCACCCTGCGTCATCTTCATTTTCAGGTCGGCGGGAGCGCAGCCGAATCGGCTGTGTGCCCACCGACCTGTCAACGGCCTATTAAGGCCATTTAAGAAGTCATTAACCTAATTAATGGACCTGTCCATCCAACCTTAGGGTTGGCGGGCAGGCCGGGAGCCCTGGCAGGCTTCAGAAAAAGCATGAAACCTCATCCACGGGCGCGATGAGGTTTCATGAGGGTTTTTAAAAAGTTAATAAATGTTTGAGTTAAAATGATGGACATGTACCAACTCACGTGACAGTGTCACATGAGGGGACATGTCAGGGAAATTTTTCCAACATTTACCTTCAAAGTTTTAATTCTGAGCCGATCTCCCTGAGGCTGCACTTAGCCTCCCGGCTAAGGGAATCCCCGCCCACCCGCACAGGGAGTGCATAGTGCTTCCTGGCGGACGTCACGCTGCGTGGGCCTTAATTGGCCCGCCCACGTAAAATGGCGGCACGCCCCCGATTGGGGATGCCGATCGGAGGCGCGCCTGCTCTTGCCCGCTCCTGCACTTCCTCCCCAACAGGGAGAAAATTCTTCCCATAGTGTTTACAGCACAGAAACAGGCCATTCGGTCCAAGAGGTCCATGCTCATGTCTATGCTCCACACGAGCCTCCTCCCATCCTACTTCATCTAGCTTATATCCTTCTAATCTTTTCTCCCTCATAAGTTGATCTAACTTTTCCTTAAATGCATCTATATTAATTGCCTCAACTACCCCTGCGGTAGCAAGTTCCACATTCAAACCCACTCTCTGGGTAAAGAAATGTCTTCTGAATTCCCTACTGGGTGCATTGGTGACTATCTTATATTTATGGCCCATTGTCTGATCTCCCCTGCAAATAGAAACATCTTCTCCACATCTATCCTATTAAACCTTTCCATTAGCTTAAAGATCTCTATCAGATCACTCCTCAGTCTTCTCTTTTCCAGAGAAAAGAGCCCCAGCTTGTCCAATCATTCAACAGTGACACATTCTAGTAATATCTATTATTGCTGAATAGGTTCAGTTCAATTGATCTGGGAAGCCAGCATAATTGGGTAAATCCGGATATAAAATTCATCAGAAAATAACCTTTATATGTGACACCTAAGATGTATCTGGTATACTACCAACAATGCTGGTGTTACTGTTGTACCATATAACATTATCATAGGTCCAAATAACTTTTAGTAAAGTCCTTGGCTAGTTTAGTAAGACTGCTGCTGTGAAGTGCTTTTCCCTGCATCAGTGTCTATTATGGAACTTAGCAAATTAATAAAAAGGAAAAATACTGCAGATTCTGGAAACCTGGGGCAGAATTTTCCCCCCGTCGGAGGGGAAGTTGATGGGCGGGCACGCTTCTGATCGGTGCCCCTGATCGGAGGCGTGGCGCCATTTTATGTGGGCGGGCCAGTTAAGGCCCGCTCAGCGTGACGTCTGCAGGGAAGCGCTATGCGCTCCCTGTGCGGGCGGAAGGTAATGCCTAAAATCGAGAGTGCGCTCTTTCGCGCATGCGCACGAAAGAGCGCACTCATCTCCCTGAGGCTAAGTGCTGCCTCAGGGAGATCACCTCTACTTTCAAAAATATTAAAAATAGAAAAAAAAGTTTCCCTTACATGTCCCCTCATGTGTCTTATGGGAGGAACTCCTGATTCCAGGAAACTCCTTGTCATCTCGGGAGGGTTGGGAACACTAGGCTGACTGCTTTGACAGAGGCAGCAGAACTTGTTGGTTTAATTTAAATGAAGCCCCAATTCAGCCTGTGTATCCTAGCACAGGGATTGTTCCCAGTCCATACTGGCAGGTTGCTCTATCTAAATTCGACCCTATACGTTTTATCAATTGGTTAGTTCATAAAATGCAATTACATGTACCTGTTGACTTATATCATTATTCCTGAGGTACTTTTACAGCTCTAAAAGGCTGCGGTGACTAGTATCAATCATATTGCTGAGAACCTACTAGTTTGTCGATTAATGCAATTGAGAAAAAATGTCACCGGTCTGGCAAGAACCTTTTCACAGCTTCCACAGAGAAGTTTACTTGCAGCTTTTTCCTTGCATTAGCTCCTGTCATCCACAAAGCAGTAGAACCCAGTGGTGTCAATTATATTTGATTGACTGAGTAAAGCACACACAAATAAGCCAAAACAATGGACACAAAAATCTATATATGACTTCCCCTGTCAGAGAGCAAAAGCTTGCTTTTTCCATTTTCATGTTGCAGTGTGCTGCTACATGCTTAAATGTTTCCTCCAACCCCAAACTATCACCAATTAAGTTAGCAGGATGTTCAAAGGTGTCAAATGACTCCCTCGACAATTGGTTCCAACTGCTGTTCAATAAATGAGGTCTAATTTATCAGTTTAACTTCACTTTCAAAAAAACTAATATCTCTGGACTCTAATATACTCTGAGAAAATAAAGCAAAATAGACTTCAAGATTCCTCCGGGGCAACTTATATCTTATCTATACTTTATAAAAAATAGTTACTTTAAATAGACAGTGATAATGACACACTTAGTTCTCTACATATACTTTTGTTTTACCTAGTCTGCATAAAGTTCCTGTAAATGGCTGGCTATACAAATAGGTTTCTTGCAGTTACAAAAATATGATGGTATTAAAATTTATAAGCACTATAAAAACATGGCTAGTACCATTATTAGTGGAAGTTTGTTATCTTTGTGTCCAATGATCACTTATAACTAATGTGGACATTTGTCATTTCCAGCAGATAATTTGCTCACCAGTGCAAAATATGATTTTGGACAGTGTTACTAATTATATTGATCCTTAGTTGAAAAAAGTTGATGGTGACTACTTCAGTCCCTGAAGTCAGTGAAAACCAATTTCTTGACTCCTGGGTTACACTGTGGTGAAATAAATTAGGATAATGATTTATGTTTACTCTTTTAGTCAATTCTGATAGAGACTATAAGAGACAAAATGACAAACAGCTTCAGCAAAAAACTTAAATCATGTCAGCCAATCTGTAGGTTTTTTCTTACTTTAATTGCTCCCACTGTTCATTTATCTTCAGAGGCAACCTTTGGAAGGGACACTAGTTGAATCAGTGGATGGATAAAGTTTAGTCGAATTAGTCTCACTAAATTGTGGTATGTTCTCCAGAGAAACTAGTTTCTCATAGACATGACAAAATGTCACAAGGTTATATCTAGCAATTGAACTGCTAAAAATGTTATTTGGGGAAAATTCCATGTAAACTAAGAAAGAAACCCCAATTGATTATTTATAAATAAACCAAAACTAATTTGCATCTATTATTTTGGTCTATTAATGGACACAGTGACAATATCAGAAGTATGAGACATGGGAATTGATAGGAATTGGTCCTCAGGCCTCATCTGAATAATTTATATGAACTGCCTATGCTGATTGCACCTCCTCAGGCAATTTCATCTTCTTCTTTTAGTTTCTCCCATTTTACTTGGGGTCATCACAATGTTGGTTGATCACCCCTCTCCATCTCCTCCTGTCAGTTACCCATTCTGCTTCCAATCTTGCTACATGTGGTGACTCTCACCACCACATCTTTCTATTTGGTCTTAGGCCTTCCTCTTCTTCTTCCTGGTAGTCCCATCTCCATCATTCACCTCACTACAGTGCCTCTCTCTCTCTACAACAGATGACCTTACCATGTCAGTCTCTTCTTGGCTACTTCCTTTGATGAAAACAAAAAACTACTGCGGATGCTGGAAATCCAAAACAGAATTACCTGGAAAAACTCAGCAGGTCTAGCAGCATCGGCGGAGAAGAAGAGTTGACATTTCGAGTCCTCATGACCCTTCAGCAGAACTGAGTAAAGTTAGGAGAGGGGTGAAATATAAGCTGGTTTTTCTTTGATAGTTCCACAATCTTCACTGACCCCTTGTTGTGCTGGTTCCTGATTTTGTTCTTTCTCGTTACTCCACATATTCATCTCAGCATCCAGATCGCGTTAGTGTCCAGTCAATGTTCCTCTCTTCTTGATGTTGTCCTGGTTTCTGCACTATATAACAAGGCTGGTCTCACAACTGTGTTCCTTCCAGTTTCAGTCTGGCTTCATCTGAATAATTAATATGAACTGCCAATACTGATTGCACCTCCTCAGGCAGCTTACCAGATAGGAAATATGAACTTTGGGTTGCCAGCCTCACCAGCAGTGGCTTTTGGTTAAGTGCTGGGGTGGGGAGACAAAGTGGGCTATGGGAGCCATCCCAATTGCAACTTCTGTGTAGTCAAGGATGCACTCCTGCTCCTCCCAGCTTCTGAGGAAGGTATTTCTTAAGAAAACAATGAAATATTTTCCTTTGTGTTGCAGTTATGGAGCCCACTGAAGAACCTCGAGCTTATTAACAACTAATTTGTTAAATAAATAACTGGTATTAAAAAATGGGCCCCACAAATTTAGCAGTAGGACCAATATTCGCACAATCAGGCACAGATTTCCCCACTACTAAGCTAGCATGACTTTTACTATTTTATGCTCAAAAAACAGGCATAACACATACTAATTTATTTCCTGGGAATCCCCAAATTACTTGGCAAATTCCAATTGCAATGATGTATTAAAAGAATTTACCAATACCGTGAAGAGGAACTATTTATATGCCGATCTCCTGTGGCATTACACTTGGTGAGTGAAAACTAAGTGTAATCTTCAAGTGAAGCAGGGTTAGAGAATGATGGATAATTGGATAAAGGCACACTGACATAATTCAGTTGCATTATTAAAATCAAATAACCTGTCTTTATTTTTATATAAAAGATTGATTTATTAATATTATTATTTTATTTCATAGTAGTGGTTCAGTGGCAGACTCATACCTCTGAGTCAGAACATTGTAGGTTTAAGTCCAGGACTTCAGCATAAAATCTTATCTGGCACTTCAGTGCCTTACTGAAGGAGCATCATAAAAACAAATTAACTGGCTGTGATGTTTATGCTAAATATTTATGCTTTTTTTGTACAAGTACATTTTAGTTAAAAAGAAGTGCTATATATAAGACCTGACAGTAGGGTGTGCTAAGTCCCAGAGGGGCTTTAGAGGCTTTTGATCCAGCTGCTATAGGCTTTGTAGTTTATGTCCAGCAAATGGAACAGTTTTTCATTGCGAATGAGATTGAAGAGGAAAAACAGGCCTCAGTGTTTCTTACAGTCATCGGAATGAAAAATTTCACTTTACTGAGAAATCTCATTGCTCCTGACAAGGCAGCAGACAAAAGCTTTAAAGAGCTTGTGGGCATTTTGAAAAAGCACTTCGATCCTAGACCAGCAATTATTGCCAAGAGATTCAAGTTTCACTGAAGAGAACAGCATGAGAGCGAGTCAGTTTCCCAGTTCCTGGCTGAATTGAGAAAATTACAGAATATTGTGACTTTAAAGGTTACCTGGAAGAAGTGATATGTGATCGCTTAGTTTACGGATTAAGAAATGAAAGAATTCAGCATAGATTGTTAGCGGAGCAAAAGTTGACATTGATGAAAGCGTTCAAGATTGCGCAAATCATAGAACTGGCAGAAGAACAAGCTGGAGATTTGAAAGCGCATTCTAACAATGCCGAAGTTAAAATAGTAAGTTAAAAAGTCAGGGTATACTTGCTTTTAAATATGTCACCGCTGTAATGGTATAGGGCATAAGGCAGAAGTCTGTACTGTGAAAAAAAAGGACACATACAGCGTGCATGTAGATCAAAAGCTGATCACAGTAAAGCAGTACTGCCAAGAAAAGGGCATCACAAGGAACAGACAGACAAGTGATGCTTGAAAATAAACAGTTTAAAAAAACGCATTACTTGGCATTACAAAAGTAATGTGAGTCCAGACTAGACAGAAAGTGAAACTAACCACAACATGCAGAAGAGCAATTGTATTGCATTCCATCTGATCTGAAACTAGATGAAGGACTAAAAGTTGGCATTGCCTTAAATGGCAAAATGGTTTAAATGGGAGGTTGACACAGGAGCATCTATTTCTATTGCTTCAGAGAATACATGGGAGAAAGTTTTCAAGAAATGCCCATTGGAGAAAAACCTCCTCCAGCTTAGCACCTACACTGCTGAGCCTGTGAATATACTTGGAAAAATGTCCATTCAAGCTAAATATGGAGATAAAATGGCAAGGTTCCCACTTCTCATTGTGAAAGGGGGTCATGCATTGGTTATGAGCAGGAACCGGCTAAAAGAAATTTGGCTGGACTGGAATAAAATAAATAAGGTGCATTGCAACCCCATGTTGCAGTCCTTGTTAGACAAGCACACTGATGTCTTCAAAGAAGATCTTGGAGTTGTTAAAGACATTGAAGCCAAACTTGCTGTGAAGGCTGAAGCTTCTCCAAGGTTTTACGAACCACGTTCAGTTCCCTACTCAATGCGACAGAAAATTGAACAACTCTGCCAATTTGATTTTCCCAATCTACGTGAAGATTAAAGTCACCCATGATTAATGTACTGCCTTTTTTATATGCTCTCATGATCTCCTGATTTAATCTCTGTCCTACAGTATAGCTACTGTCAGGGGACCTATAGATTACTCCCACCAGTGTCTTCTTCCCCTTGTTATTTCTCACCTCCACTCATTTGGATTCTACATCTTCCAATCCAAGATCATTTCTTGCTATTGTACTTTTTCCATCTCATATTAACAAGACTACCCCACCACCATTTCCTTCCTGCTTGTCCTTTCAAAAAGTCACATACTCCTGAATATTTAGTTCCCAGCTTTGATCTCCTTGTAACCATGTATCCGTAATGGCTATAAGATCATAGCCATTAACCTCTATTTGTGCTGTTAATTCATTTATTTTGTTCTGAATACTACTTGCATTTAAATAAAGGGCCATTAATTTTGCCTTTTTACTTTTTTTTCCCCCTTTGACCCTATTTGCTGCTTTTTTTAAAATGTTTGTTCACTTTGTCCCTTCCTGTCACACTCTGGGTATCATTATCTAAATAGTTGCTCTGCAATGATGCCATATCCTTTTGCTTTGTAAGTATACATATCCCCTCTCTAGAACCCTCCCCCCTCTATTTAGTTTAAAGCCCTCTCTACAGCCCTAGTTATTCAATTCGCCAAGACACTGGTCCCAGCACAGTTCAAGTGAAGTCCCTCCCACCGGAACAGCTCTCTTCTACCCTAGCACTGGTGCCAGTGCCCCATTAACTGAAACCCATTCCTCCCACAGTAATCTTTGAAACACGCATTTAGCTCCTTGAATTTATTTACCCTATGCCAGTTTGCCCATGGCTCGGATGGTAATCCCGAGATTATTACCTTGGATTAATTCTGATTTTTAATTTAGCTCCCAACTGTTCAATTTCTTTCAGCAGAACCTCCTTTCTCGTCCTATCGGTGTTGTTGGTACCAACATGGATGACAACAACTGGGTTCCTCCCCTCCCACTCCAAGTTCCTCTCCAGCCCTGAGGAGATGTCCTTAACTCTGGCACCTGGCAGGCAACACAGCTTTCGGGACTCATGCTCATGGCTGCAGAGAACAGTATCTATCCCGCTAATTATACTGTCACCTACCATTACTGCGCTCCTAGTTTCTCCCCCCACTTCAATGGCTCCCTGTGCCAATGGTGCCATGGTCAGTTCGCTCATCCTTCCTGCAGTCCCCGCTCTTGTCCGCACAACTTGCAAGAACCTTATAACTGTTGTTCAATTGCAGGGGCCAAGTCTCCTTGAATGCTAGGGTCCCCATACCTGCCTCACCTGCATTCACACCCTGATCACAGACCAAATTTGAATGACCTAATCTGAAGAGTGTGACCACCTGAGGTCGACAATGTCAGTCTGTTGTTTGACCTGTCTGTGAGATTTTGGCACTAGTTCCCAGATGTTAGTAAGGAGGACTTTGCAGGGCCAACAGTGCTGAGTTTGCCGTTTTCATTTCTGGTGCCTAGTTCAATGCCGGGTGGTCCATCTGGTTTCATTCCTTTTTTGAGACTTTGTAGCGGTTTGATACAAAGCTGCATACCAGAATGGATTTGCTGTGTCCGGATTTGAAAGAAAAGATTGATTCAAGTCAATGTGATCAGAAAAGGTCACATGACATAAGTAAACCAGCCCATGAGTTTAATCTGGATCAGTCTGTTTGGGTCCGAAATTACTGCGGAACACCAAAGTGACTCCTGGGAAGAATCATCAAGTACCAAGGATGACTGACCAAGATGTTGAATCTTCCTGTGTAATCTGGAAGAGACACACTGACCAGATTAGAGAAGCCAAATCCAAGGAACCAAATTTCCAGGGATCTCCAGTCGCAGTGGAAGATTTCTGGGAAACATCTGTTCCAGTTGGTTAAACCCAACTCGATTCAACTGACAAACCTGTAGCACCTGTAGCTGCAACTGTTGAACCTGAACAGCCTGGGAAGAGTGTCCTGCAGTCAGCATCACACTGAAGCAGTCTGGGAAGAGTGTCCTGCAGCCAGTTCTTGTTGAAAATAACAAGAGTGACATCACAAGACAGCGCAAGAGAGCGGCGGAGAGATCAGAACCAGCACGAGTGCAGGGAAGCTTCGAGAAGTGACGTCAGCACAAAGGTGAGAGCTGATTGGTGAGTAGTGGGTAAGTGTTTTTCTCCAGTTTTTTCCTCCAGTTTTTCTCCAGTTCAAAATAAATTAAGCTAAGGAAAGGTAAGGGTTTTAGTTTTTATTTAAAGTACATAAATAATTTAACATTTTTTTTACTGTATTTAACTTAAAGTAAGGATTTTTTTTCAACTAGAGGCATGGCAGGGGAGCTCAGTTCCATGTTATGTACCGCCTGCAAGATGTGGGAAGTCCTAGATGTTCCTTGCACTCTGACCGACCACGTGTCTAGGAAGTGCCACCAGCTGCAGCAACTTGAGCTTTGAGTTTCAGAGCTTGAGCGACAGCTGGAGGCACTGAGGTGCATCTGCAAGACTGAGAGTTTCATAGGTAGCACGTTTTTAGGCATGGTCACCCCACAGCTTACGGAAGTGCAGACAGAGTAAGGGAATGGGTGACCATCAGTCAGAATAAAGATGTCAGGCAGGTAGTCAGGAAATCCCCAAGGTGCATCTTGCTCAAGAACCATTTCTCTATCTTGGAAAACAGTGAGAATGACGGTTCCTCTGGGGAGTGCAGCCACGCTCATGGCACTGTGGGTGGCTCAGCTGCACGGGGTGAGGGGGAGGAAAAAGAGAAGAGCAATAGTGGTAGGAGACTTGATAGTAAGAGGAACAGACAGGTGTTTCTGCAGCCGTAGGCATGACTCCAGGATAGTATGTTGCCTCCCTGGTGCCAGGATGTCATTGAATGGCTGGAGGGCATTCTAAAGGGGGAGGGCAAACAGACAGAGATTGTGGTACATATTGGTACCAACGACATAGGTAGAAAGATGGATGATGTCTTGCAAGTAGAATTTAGGGAGCTAGGAAACAGATTAAAAAACAGGATCTCAAAGGTAGTAATCTCTGGATTACTTCTGATGCCACGCGCTAGTGAGTATAGAAATAGGAGGTTAGTCCAGATGAATGCGTGGCTGTAGAGATGGTGCAGGAGGGAGGGCTTTAGATTTCTGGGACATTGAGACCATTTCTGGGGGCGGTGGGACCTGTACAAGGCAGACGGGTTTCACCTGAACCGGAATGGGACAAACATCCTTGCAGGTAGGTTTGCTAGTGCTGTTGGGGAGGGTTTAAACTAACTTGACAAGGGGGGTGGGATCCTGAGAGGAGGTTCAGCAGGGAGGGATGCACAGCAAAAATTAGGAGAGAGCAAGTGAGTCTGGAAGGCTTAGAAATTTTAGGCCAGTTAAGGCACAAGGGAGCTTGGTAAGGTTGGATGGTATTTATTTTAATGCAAGGAGTCTGACGAATAAGGCAGATGAGTTGAGGGCACAAATTAACACATTGCTGTCACAAAGACATGGTTGAGAGAGGGGCAGGATTGGCAGCTCAATATTCCAGGATATAGGGTCTTCAGGCAAGACAGGTTAGGAGGTAAAAGAGAAGGGGGCATCGCAATATTGATCAAGGAATCAATTGCAGCAGTAAGGAGGGATGACATCTTGGAAGGCTCCTCAAATGAAGCCATATAGGTAGAACTGAAAAACAAAAAGGGAGCAATCACATTGCTGGGAGTGTACTATAGGCCCCCAAACAGTCAGAGAGAAATAGAAGAGCAGATATGTAGGCAAATTTCAGAGAAGTGTAAAAATAATAGGGTAATAATATTGGGGGATTTCAACTTCCCCAACATTAACTGGGTTAGTCATAGTGTGATAGGTTTAGAGAAAGCAGAATTCTTAAAATGCGTCCAGGAGAGTTTTTTAAGCCAGTACGTAGAACGTCCTACAAGAGAGGGGACGGTCCTGGGCTTAATTTTAGGGAATGAAGCCAGGCAAGTGGTAGAGTATCAGTGGGGAGCATTTTACAGATAATAGTCATAACTCCATTAGATTCAAGGTTGTCATGGAAAAGGGCAAGGATGGGCCTGAAATCAGAGTTCTAAATTGGGGAAGGCCGATTTTAATAAGATCAGATATTATTTGGCCAGAGTGGACTGGGAGCAGCTACTGTTAGGTAAATCTACATCAGAGCAGTGGGACTGATTCAAGAAGGAAATAGGGAGAGTACAGGGCCAACATATTTCAGTAAAGACAGGGTGAGACCAACAAATCCAGGGAGCCCTGGATATTGAGGGATATACAGGATTGGATAAAGAGAAAAAGGGAGGCTTAAGGCAGATACCAAGGGCTCAAAAAAACTGAAGCCCTACAGGAGTATAGAATGTGTTGGGAAGAACTTAAAAAGGAAATTAGGAGAGCAAAAAGGGGGCATGAAAAAACATTCGCAGGTAAAATAAAGGAAAATCCAAAGTTATTTTACAAGTACATTAAGAGTAAGAGGATAACTAGGGAAAGAGTAGGGCCCATTAAGGACCATAGTGGCAATTTGTGTGTGGAGCTGGAAGATGTAGGTAGGGTTCTAAATGAATACTTTGTGTCGGTGTTCACAAGTGAGAGGGATGACCTGGGTATGGCAATCAGGCAGAAGGACGGTGATGTAATTGAATAAATTAGCATAGAAAGGGAGGAGGTTCTAAGTGGCCTGGCAGGCTTAAAAGTAGATAAATCTCCAGGCCTGGATGAAATGTATCCCAGGCTGTTGAGTGAGGCAAGGGAGGAGATAGCAGGGGCGCTGGCAATAATTTCCAATACCTCTCTGGCCACAGGAGAGGTGCCAAAGGACTGGAGGACAGTCAATGTAGTGCCGTTATTCAAGAAGGGATAAACCAGGGAACTACAGGCCAGTCAGTCTAACCTCAGTGGTGGGAAAACTATTGGAAGCAATTCTGAGGGACAGGATTCATCTACACTTGGAGAGGCAGGGATTAATCAAGGACAGTCAGCATGGTTTTGTTAAGGGGAGGTCATGTCTGACCAATTTGATTGAATTTTTCGACGAGGTGACCAATTGTGTAGCTGAGGGTAATGCATTTGACGTAGTCTACTTGGACTTCAGCAAAACTTTTGATAAGGCTCCGCATGGGAGACTGATAATGAAGATAAGAGCCCATGGGATCCAAGGCAATTTGGCAAATTCGATCCAGAATTGGCTGAGTGGCAGGAAGCAAAGGGTGATGGTCGAGGGGTGTTTTTGTGATTGGATGCCTGTGTCCATGGGGTTCCACAGGGATCGGTGTTGGGTCCCTTGCTGTTTGTGGTATATATAAACGATTTAGACTTGAATGTAGGAGGGTTGATCAGTAAGCTCGCGGATGACACGGAAATTGGTGGGTTAGTAGATAATGAGGAGGATAGCCTTAGATTACAGGAGGATATAGATGGGCTGGTCAGATGGGCTGATCAATGGCAAATGGAATTTAATCCAGATAAGTGTGAGGTGACGCACTTGGGCAGGACAAACAAGGCACAGGAATACATGATGAATGGTAGGACCCTGGGAAGTACCGAGGATCAGAGGCACCTTAGTGTGCATGTCCACCGGTCCCTTAAGATAGGGGGACATGTAGATAAGGTGGTTAAGAAGGCATATGGGGTACTTGCCTTTATTAGCCGAGGCATAGAAAATAAGAGCAGGAAGGCTATGCTGGAACTGTATAAAATGCTGATTAGACCACAGCTAGAGCATTGCGTGCAGTTCTGGAATCCGCATTATAGGATGTGATTGCACTAGAGAAAGTGCAGAGGAGATTTACCAGGATGTTGTCTGGGCTGGAGAGTTTTAGTTATGAGGAGAGATTGAATAGACTGGGGTTATTTTCCCTGAAGCAGAGGAGATTGAGGGGGGACATGATTGAGGTGTATAAAATTATGAGTGGCATAGATAGGGTAGACAGGAAGGAAATTTTCCCCTTGGTGGAGGGATCAACAACCAGGGGGCATAGATTTAAATAAAGGGGCAAGAGGGTTAGAGGTGATGTGAGGAAGAATTTTTTTACCCAAAGGGTGGTGGGAATTTGGAACTCACTGTCTGAAAGGGTGGTAAAGGCAGAAACTCTCATAACATTTAAGAAGTATTTGGATGTGCACTTGTGATGCCCTGGCATACAAGGCTGTGGGCCTAGTGCTGGAAAATGGGATTAGAATAGTTAGGTACTTGTTTGACTGGCGCAGACTCGATGGGCTGAAAGGCCTTTTTCTGTGCTGTTGACCTCTATGACTCTATGATTATGAGAAACAAGTGGAACAGCAGAACCTTCCATTTCTAAGCAAACAAACTGAGGTACCTAAGCCAACACTCCTCTCTAGGCCAAAGCATATCTGCAATCTGCCTGACCAATTTGTTCCTGGCTAAAGGGGGAGGAGATATGACGTTTGTGTTTAACGTTTATGCTTTTTTGTAAAAGGACATCTTAGTTTAAAAGAAGTGCTATATAAAATAACCTGACAGTAGGGTGTGCTGAATCCTGGATATACAGCCCTCTTGAATAAGGAATAAAGGAACCTTCTGTTCTTTCACACAGAAAGCTAGGGTTCAGAAGCAGATAGCTATGTGTGTACGTGTGTATGTGTGTGTGTGTGCGCATATTCTTAATTGTTTAAAAGTGACAAAACGCTTCACTGGCTTTTTATTTCATTGCTGTTTTTGGCATCTTGTTGTGCGTGGATTTGCTAATGTACTAATATATACACCAGTGAGTATAATACGAAAGTATTGCTTAAAAAAGTGACATGCTATCGAAGCTTTTCATCTTGTACTAATCGGGACAGATGCAAGAACGTCAAATTTCAAAGGGAACCTCAACTTACACTGCACGAGAAAATGGGTGCTGATTGGTCAAGAAGTTGCCATGGCAAATGCACCAGGGGGCTATTGTCTTTGATGTTTTTGTTTTTTCAAAAACTTGCAATATCTGGACATATTCAGAAGGCATTTGGTAAGGTGTCACATCAAAGATTATTCCGGAAAATAAAAGTGCATGGTGTAGTGGGTAACATATTAGCATGGATAGATGATTGGCTGGCTGGCAGAAAGCAGAAAGTATGCATAAATGGGTCTTTTTCTGATTGGCAAGATGTAGAGAGTGGCATCCCACAGGGGTCTGTACTGGGGTCTCAACTTTTTACGATTTACACCAATGACTTAGACTAGGTGAGTGAAGGCACGATAGCCGAATTTGTAGATGACACAAAGAGAGGTAGGAATGTATGTTGTGAAGAGGACATGAGGAGGCTGCAGGTGGATATAGCTAGATTGAATGAGTGGGCAAAGATCTAGCAAATAGAGTTTACTGTGGAAAGATATGAAGTTGTTCATTTTGGCAGGAAGAACAAAAAAACAGAGTATTACTTAAATGGAGAACGGCTGCATAATTCTGAGGCAGAGGGATCTAGGAGTTCTAATACATGAGTCACAAAAAGTGAGATGCAGGTACAGCAAGTAATTAAGGAGACTAATGGAATGCTATCCTTTATTATGAGAGAGATTGGACATAAAAGTAAGGATGTTATGCTTCAGTTATACAGGGCATTGGTGAGACTGCACCTCAAATACTATGTGCAGTTTTGGTCTCCTTATTTAAGGGAGGATGTAAATGCATTGGAGGTGGCTCAAAGGAGGTTTACTAGATTGACACCTGGAATGAGTGGGTTGTCTTATCAGGAAGGGTTGGACAGACTGGGCTTGTTTCCACTGGAGTTTAGAAGATTGAGGGGTGATTTGATTGAAGTATACAAGATCCTGAACGGCCTTGACAAGGTGGACGTCGAAAGGATGTTTCCTCTTGTGGGTGAGTCCAGAACTAGGGGGCACTGTTTTAAAATTAGGGGTCGCCCTTTTAGGACAGAGGTGAGGAGAAATTTTTTCTCTCAGAGGGTTGTGCGACTTTGGAACTCTCTGCCTCAGAAGGTGGTGGAGGTGGGGTCATTGAATATTTTTAAGGCAGAGGTAGACAGATTCTTGTTAGGCAAGGAAATCAAAGGTTATCAGGGTTAGATGGTAATGCTGAAATTGAAACACAAGATGATCAGCCATGATCTTATTGAATGGCGGAACAGGCTCAAGGGGCCAAGTGGTCTACTCCTGTTCCTATTTCTTATGTTCTTATCCCTTTTGCCTGCAGAGGACAGTTCCCCCATTTGAGTATAAGTAGCTTATGGAAAGTGTAAGTAAGCAACATTGCAAGCCCAACTGATAATTTTAAATTGGTTGTTGAAAAAAAGAGGTAAAGAACTCACACTATATTTTTAGAAATATATTTTTCCTCATGGCTAATTTCTGGAATTTTAAAAACTGGACAATGACCTCTTAAAATGACTGAAGCCATGTCTGGCTGTGACCCTAAACAAAAGAGCTATCAAGGCAATCTCACAGAGACTTGCACCTCACTATCTATGAAGAGACACTAATGTCCCCTGTGGACTGCAGAGACCAAATTCAAGGGGAATTATACAAAGCCCATTTACATTTCATAAGCCAAGCCTGGCCAACCAGAGCCGAGTCGTCTGCTAGGACAAAGGACTTGTTTTGTGGGTGAATTAACATTTAAACTATTGTTACGACCTGTGGAAAGAGGGGCTAGAATTTACTGTGCACTCCCCCCATTACGTTCTGTAAAAGCAGAAAGCAAAGGCCAAAGCAAGTGCTTGGTCACCACTCATGGTATTTTTCAAGACAATGATGAAGATTTGAGACCACAAGGAGCACCATCAAGGAAACCCTGTATTTACACTGGGAGGAGATCACCTAACCCTACAACAGAGATCATCAGCCAGCAAGCTACATCACACTGTTTGAACTAAATACGTATAGCCATTCTGAATTTGCAAACTTCATATTGCAAAACCAGTGTGGAATTACTATTTGGCAGACAAGTGTGGACAAACCTCCCCAGTCGTTACTCGTCGATACTCCCAGGAGTATAAGATGCGTTACTCGAAAAACAGGGGAAGATTAAGATGTCCATGACTGGCATATGGGTAACAAATTACCCAACCTGAATATTGGACATAAAGTTCGAGTACAACAAATATCTGATGGCTCATGGAATCCAGCAGGAATCGTCAACATATGCTCAGAACCAGGACTGTATCAAGTATGAATACCAAATGGTATGACAGTACGACAAAACAAATATCAAATCAGAATAACACAGCTAGAAAGACATAATAATGCTATTGTGAACAGAAAATGGTCTAAGAATGAACACAAACAAAGCACCCCTAACCATCAATCTGAAAACATATAGTAGCCTCCAGCGAAGATCACCATAACTAAAGCTGGACAGATAAGCAAACCACCGATACGCTTCAGAGATTTATAAATGTATTGCTCTGTGTTAAAGTACATTCAGACACATGTTTTTCTCTTTTGCTTTCATGTAGATAGTGTGATTCTTTGAAGGTTAACCTTTAGTTTAGCAAAATGGGTATGTTGTAATATGATGTGCATATATCATTAAGGGAGCAAATCTTAAACTACTGTTAATCATTACATTTCTCGACAGCACGCGAGATACTAGTCCTATGACTTACAGGCAGTCTGCAAGCAGCAGGGTAGAGATCAAATGTATTATACTTAGCCTCCTAGTAAATCTATCTATATATAGGCTTATCTTCAAATAAAGGACCCACATTATTGTTTCACCAATCCTTGTGTATGTTTTGTACGTTTATGTTGAAGAAAAGAAGAATGTAACAGGAGCTGTACAAATAGAGTACTAAGGAAGAGAAAAAGCTCATACATTCACGGACGCAACGCTAGAGGTGGTCAGGAGAAAAAGGTCAAGTCTTCGCAGGAGGCCATCAAGGTGCACCCTCCAAAGGGAATGGAAGCAGAGCAGGTGGCCAGGGAGGTCGATGAGTCTGGACCTGAGGACCTGGTAACGGTGCCACAAAAGGTTTATTGTCCTCAAGCAGGTGGTCAATGTCAGTGAATCTCTCTTCACATGACATCTCTTACTTACCACACCACCAACCTCTCCTGCTGCTCAATGTACTACACCCATCACTCGCCCATCAGCAATCCCTGGCACTCATGACTCACGTCTAACATTCAGATACTCCACCCCACTCTCACACACATTCCAACAATGTTAATCTCTCACTCAATTCCCACTGTTTCCACATATGTCAGGCTATTCGGCTCTGCCAGGCATATCACCCAAACACAGTGCAACACAAACACTGATATTCTGCCCATTCTCTTGCAGGACAATAGAAGGGCGCAGAGAAGAGCCAGTGGGGGACAAGGATGCCTGCAGCTCATGAAGCCTATGGCAGAGATGGTTCTCCACATCATTGCGCCAGCTGCGACAGATCCTGTGGCAGCCAGCATCGCTTAGAACATTCAGGATGATGGTATGTTCTTGTTTAATGCACCTTTTCAGCTCCTCTTACACTCTGATCTTGCTATCTGGCATGATGAATGACTATGTGTGTTCCAGCTCCCCAAACGGTGAGGTCGTAGGCGAGTTCTGCCACAGGATGCTTACCTGGATATTGATGGGCCAGCTTACAGGGGAACCTGCATGGACCGCTGTATGGGATGCTCTGGAAACAGCTGGAAGTTCTGCACACCCTTCTCCTGGGCCTCAGGTCTCTGTCTCATGGTGCTCCAGTGGTGCTATGGATCCAAATTTTGTGCCTGTAAACTTCAGTTGTACCAATTTGTTAACTGCACTGACAAGAATGCAAGAAAGTGAAGAATGGGAGACAGAGCAGTGAGTTTAAGCAAAAAAAAACTTGATGTAAAAAAATAATGGGACTTAAGACCAATATTATTCTATGCTAAACATCTATCCACAGGGAGAATGCAGCTAGAAAGCTTTACTACACAATCATAATACGTAAAAGGAAGTCCATCTAAATTCATTGATCCATAATGACTCTACATTCCCCTCTCCATCCACCCACCACTCCAATTATTACTTCTATTTCTTTCTTAAATGATTCCAGTGTTTCTTTTTACCGCTCTGCCTGCAAGTCCTGTATAAGTATTCATCACTCTTTGCATGAAGAATGACATGCTTTCATTCCTAAATTAATCTTTTACTAGTTTGGACCTCTGTTCCATTGTCATTCTCTCATATTATACATCTCTATAAGATTTATGATTTCTCTTTTTGCAGGCTGAAAAGCCAAATTGCTCCAGTATTTCCTCATAACTCAGACCCCTGACATCAGGCAATTTCAGAAAGAAACCTCTTTGCACCCTAACGGTGAACTTTCAAAGTATATGGAATAAAACAGCTGACTTGGAATTAATAATTCCAAGATTATAATTAATAATAATGATTAATAAAGCTACATGATCCAGATATTATTCCAGGGACAGAAACTGACTACAACTAGATGTTACCAACTCTGAAGTATTCCCGGAAGGCTACGTGGTTTTTCAGAAAGACAGGCAAACAGATGACCATGGAGGAGTTCTACTAGCTTGTAGGACTGAATTTGTCGTACAGAGCAGAAAGACCTTAGTTGTAATGAGAGTATGGAAATATGGAATCAACCAGACATCAAAGGGTTATCATGTTATCCTGGGAATATTCTATAAATCCAAACATGATGATGAAGATACAGCTGAGGAACTCAACAAACCATTGAAAATAATTCAAAATCAGGTTCCATATGCTGACATTATAATAGGAGGTGACTTTAATCAACCCACTGTTAACTAGAGAACAGGAGATACTATACCAAATCATGACACTTGTGGAAAGACTGTGGAAGATCTCTTAGATGCCTTTGTTGATGATAGAATGGAACAGCTAGTTGAAGAATCAACAAGAATGAATAACCTCCTGGACCAACAAGACAAGTTTATTCACAAGGGTGCCTGCAGAACCCTGGATTATTGATCACTCAGTCATCGTATCTGACCTGTATCTCTTATGTAAATATAAGATAAAAGCCGAGAAGAAAATCTTCATGTGAAGAAAAGCTGACAAGGAGGATGTAAGAAAACATCTTCAGAATTTTAGCAATTGTTACTTTATTAATTTACTTTCAGAAGAAAGTAAAGAAAGCTCTCAACAAAGCAAGAAAAGATTATGGGCAGAATCTTCTGCCTGTCGGGCGGGCCGATCAGGACTGGACGCAGGCAAGCTCAGAGCTGATTGACGCCCATGCTCGGCTGTGCGTTGCTATTTTACATGGCCGGGCCAATTAAGGCCCACCCAGCGTAACGCACGCCTGGTAGTGCTCAGCGCCGAAAGAGCGCCGAAACCTCCCTGCGGCACGGAGCTGCCTCAGGGAGATTCAGAACATAATGAGAATTTTTAATAAATAAAGTTAAAAATTATTTGCACATGTCCCCTCATGTGACAGTGTCACATGAGCTGAGACATGTTTATGAAATGTGAAAACTTTATTAATTTAATCAAACCTTCATGAAACCTCATCCCACCCGTTGATGATGTTTCATGATAAACTCGAAGACCACTTGGGCTCTTCGCCTGCCTACCAACCTTAAGGTTGAATGGGCAGCCCTGTTAATTATCTAAATTGGTTTTTAAATGGCCTTAACAGACCTTTGACATTTCGGCGGGTGTGCTGCCATCTCCGGTGTGCGCCTCCCAAACGGAAGATCTGAATGACGTGTGGTGACGTCAGGACGTATGCCTGACATCATCGCGTGTCATTTTGTGTGTCGATGTGCAAGAGAAAATTCTGCCCTATGTTTCAGAGTATCTTACAGCCTCTATTGAAGAGAATCCTAAGAGCTTCTGGTCATTCATTAAGGAAATCAAAAAGGAAGAAGTCACAGAATGAAAGAATCTTTACAGTGCAGAAGGGGGCCATTTGGCCACGTTGAACCTGCACTGGCTCACAGAAGAGCAATCTACCTAACCCACTCCCCTGTCTTATCCCCGTAACCCTGCACATTCTTTCTTTTCAGATAGCAATGTAATTCCCTTTTGAATACCCCAATCAAAGCTATTTCCACCACCACTACCTCACATCACTTCAACACCTTTTGCCCATCACTTTGAATCTGCGCCCTCTAGTTTTTGATGTACACTTGAGAGGGAACAGTTTCTCACTGTTTACCCTCAGGATCCTGAATATCTCCATCAAGTCCCCTCTCAGCCTTCTTTTCTCCAAGGAAAACAGACCCAACCTCTCCAATCTATCCTCATAGCTACAGTTGTTTATCTCTGGAATCATTCTTGTGAATCTCCTCTGTACTCTCTCCAATGCCTTCGCATCCTTCCTCAAGAATGGTGCCCAGAACTGGACGCAGTACTCCAGGTGAGGCCTAACTAGTGTCTTATGCAAGTTTAACGTGATCTCCTTGCTCTTGTACTCAATGCCCTATTAATAGTACCTAGGATACCATATGCTTTATTAACTGCTCTATCAACATGTCCTGCCACCTTCAAAGGCTTATGTACATGTACACCGAGGTCCCTTTGTTCCTGCACCTCCCTTAGAGATTTTACCTTTATTTTATACTGTCTCTTCACATTCTTCCTGCCAAAATGAATTACCTCACACCTCTCTGCATTGAACTTCATCTGCCACTTGCCTGCCCAATCCACCAACATGTCTGTGTCCTTTTGGTGTTCAAGACTATCCTCATCACAGTTGACAACACTTCCAATCTTCGTATCATCTGAAAGTTTTGAAATCATACCATGCACACCTCAGTCTAGGTCATTAAAATATATCAAGAAGAGTAAGGGTCCCAACACTGATCCCTGCGGAACTCCACTACAGACCTTCCTACAATCTGAAATACGACCACTTAGCACTACTCTCTGATCCTGTTACTTAGCCAATATCTTATCCAAGTGCCTACTTTTCCTTTTATTCCATGAGCTAAAATTTTGTGTGGCATTTTATCAAATGTCTTTTGAAAATCCATATACACCATATCAACAGCATTTCCTTTATCAACCTTCTCTGTCACCACCTCAAAAAACTCCAGCAAGTTAGTTACACATGAGTTTCCCTTAATGAATCCATGCTGGCTTTCCTTCATTATCCCACACCTGTCTAAGTAACTATTGATTTTGCCCCGAACTATAGTTTCCAGAAACTTCCCTACCACTGAAGTCTGTAGTTGCCAGCATTAGCCTTGCACCCCTTTTTGAACAAGGGTGTAACATTCACAATTCTCCAGTCCTCTGGCACCACCCCTGTGTCTAATGAAGGCTGGAAGGTTATCACCAGTGCCTCGGAAATTTCCACTCACCTCCCTCAGAATCCTTGGATGCATCTCATCTGGTCCTGGTACCTTATCAATTTTAAGTAAAGATAGCATTTCTAACACCTCCTCCTTCTCAATTCTAAATTCTTCTAGTGTACAGTTACCTCCTCTCTCACCTCGGCCTGGGTAGCATCCTCTTCCTTTGTCAAGACAGATGCAAAGTACTCATTCAATACCTCTGCTACTTCTCCTGCCTCCACATGCATTTTTTATCCCTAATCGGCCCTACCCTTTCTTTTACCACCCTATAATTACTTACATGCTTATAGAAGACATTGGGATTCCCTTTTATGTTAGCTGCTAGTCTCTTTTCATGCTTCCTCCTTGCTTTTCTGATTAGTTTTTTTCAGTTTCCCTCTTGTCCTTCTATATTCAGCCTGATTCTCAATTGCATTTTCTACCTGACAGCTACCATATGTGTACTTCTTCCTTTTCATCTTCACCTCTATTGATCTCGTCATCCTGGATGTTCTAGATTTATTTGTCCTACCTTTCCCCTTCAAGGGAATATACCTTGACATTGCTTGCAATGCTATCCCTTTGAAGGTGCTCATTGTTCAGCCACCAACTTTTCCACCAACATTTGATTTTAACTCACTGGACTCAGATGCATTTTTATACCATTGAAGTTGGCTTTCCCCCAATTAATTAGCCCTGCGCTGGATTGCTCCTTGTCCTTCTCCATGGCCAACCTAAACCTTATGATACATGTTATGGTGGGCAGATAGTAAATGCCAAGCTGCCCAAATCCCAGAGGGAAACTTGAAGCAGCTGCCACAACTATTTGCAATTTGTACTTATTTCAAGGTGCGGGCTTTGGATTCTGTAAAATGAAGGCCATAAAGGCTGATAGGTTTCTTACAAAACTAAATTAAACATTTATTAATAGAAGAAATTATTTTAAGCACATACATAGATCTACAAATTACTACTATGATAACTGCTAAATCCCCCAATTAATCTAAACCCCAATTACACCTCCATTAAGGCAACAGTAAGGCACATAGATTTTAAAAGACCCAGGCAAAGTAACACATAATATGCTGAACAGTCAAATTCAAAGTGAATTTTTCTCAGCTTCGGTTCCTTATTGACAGCAGCTTGAGGCTAAAATGCTGGAGGCTTATCACAGTTGTGTTAGACCTTAGAATGTCTACCCTTACACACAACCTTCGCTCCTTTATACATATTTTCCCATTTGAATGTAAATTCACATTGTTTTACTATGTCTTTGAACTTTACCTCTCTGATAATAAAATCTATCTTAGTATTAATTTTACCAGTAATCTTGGGAAAAAATAAACACACTGGACAGAATTTTGCCCTAGATGGGCAGGCGGGCCCGACCGACCAACTTGGTGGCAGCCGGGCAGCCGATCACCGCAGCCGAAACGGGCTCCGCCGTCATTTTAAGTGGGCGGGCCAATTAAGGCCTCCCCAGTGTGTCACCTGACGGGAAGTGTTATGCGCTTCCTGTGCGGGCAGCAGGGGGGGCGAAATTCCCCAACTGCGAGAGTGCGCTCTTTCGCGCATGCGCACGAAAGAGTGCACATCTCCCTGAGGTAAAGTGCTGCCTCAGGGATATCACTGAAAGGCTGTCAACTATTAAAAATAGAATGATAAAAAATTCATTAACATGTCCCCCTCATGTGAAAATGTCACACGAGATGGGACATGTTAATGAAATACACAAAAACATTATCACACATTTTTAATTCCGATATCAAACCTCATCCCGCCACTGGATGAGGTTTGTAAAAAAATTACTTACCCGCCTGCCCGTTGGGCCTGTGCGCCGAGCCAAAGTTCATATAGGCCCCTCAAAATCCTGGTCAATTGGAGAGTTAATGGCCTTAACAAGGCCTTTAATTAATGGCGGGCACGTGTCCCATTGCATAGCGCGCCCGCCGACCGAAAAATCACGATGCCGCGCGCTGACTGCGGGACACTCACACGACATCAGCGCGTGACATTTTAAGCACTGGCGTGCGGACTCTGCCACCCGCACGCCAGCCAGAAGATTCCCCCCTTAACATCCCCCTCCTTAATAAAAAATGAACCATAATAATTTAAAAAGATGGCCTGATTTTCTGAACCCATCTTACATTATCTCCTATACTTATTATACTATTATATTACTAGATGCATGCATTAACGTAACAATATATATACAAATCATTGGTATCAACAGAAACAGTGCAGTCCAGTGTCCAGGTTTTAAAAGTCCAATTTTCACTTTAAGCTTCAAACCCTTGACAATGCATCTGCAATCAGATTTTCTCATCCCACCACATGTATAATTTGTAGATTAAACGGTTGCAGTAATAAATTCCATCTGAATAGCCTTGCATTTCTGTCTTGAAATTTGTCCAGAAACTTTAAAGGATTGTGGTCTGTATAAACAATTGTTTCTGATGAATTGTTTGCAACATAAATTTCAAAATGCTGCAATGCAAACACCAACCCCAAAGTTTCCTTTTCGATCGTTGAATATCTTCACTGTTGTATATTCAACTTCCGTGAAAAATACCCTATCAGTTTTTCAATACCAGTGTCATCTTGTATCAATATGCCCCAAAGCCTATATCGCTTGCGTCAACGGCCAACTTAAATTGCGTGGCATAATTTCGGTACTGCCAAAACTGGTTTTGTAGTTAATACAGTTTTCAAACTGTCAAATGCCTTCTGACATTCCTTTGTCCATTGAAACTTCTTGTTCTTTTTTAATAGTTCAGTCAATGGAGCAACTACACTACTAAAATTTGGTACAAATTTCCGATAAAACCCACTCATGCCCAGAAATCTCAAAACTTCTTGTTTTGTTGTAGGCATGGGGAAATCCACGATAGCCTTGGCTTTCACATCACTCAGAGCCACCTTACCATGTCCTAGATATGAAACTTGTGCTTTTGCAAATTCACTTTTAGCAAGTTCACCGTCAAATTAGCTTCTTGTAATTGGGTAAATAATTCTTCCAGATGTTGTAAATGCTCCTCCCACACCTGACTGAAAACTATTAAGTTGTCAATATACACAGCACAATTGTTTAGACCTGCAATTATTTTGTTTGTCAGTTTTTGAAATGTCGCAGGTGCATTTTTCATACCAAATGGCATGACTTTAAACTGATATAGTCCATCTGGCATCACAAAAGCCAATATCTCCTTTGCTTCCTCTGGTAACAGTACTTGCCAAAATCCTCTTCGAAAGTCAATCTTTGTGATAAATTTTGATGGTCCCACTTTCTCAATACAATCTTCCAATCGTGGTATAGGATATGAATCCGCTTTTGTCACCGCATTCACCTTTTGATAGTCCACACAGCCTTTGTATTCCATCTGGTTTTGGTACCAGTACAATAGGTGAACTCCAGTTACTGCCACTAGACTCAATGATATCATTTTGAAGCATGAAATCAATTTCTTTTTTACTTGTGATAACTTTGCCTGGATTTAATCTATAAGGATGTTGCCTTATCAAAGAAGAAACTTCTACAGATATAGCATGTATCGCTAAATTCATCCTCCCCAGCTTATCCCCAAAAATAGCTTTGTGTGACCGCAATAGCTTCCACAAATCACTTTGACACATGTCTGTAAGGTGACTCAATATTACATTTAAATTTTCAAGTACCCCCTCATTATCCAATTTGATTGGAGGAAAATCAATTTCAGAATTCTGCATTTCTACCTCTTTCTCATTATCTACTACTACTAATACCTCCTTTTGGTCCACTTCCCTGTCAAAGTACTTCTTAAGCATATTTACAGGACACACCCTCTACTTCGTTCATCTATCTGGAGTATTTATTAAATAATTTACTTCACTCAGTTTCTTTTCAATCCTGTAAGGCCCACTAAACCTTGCCTTTAATGAGTCACCTGGTACTGGTAACAGAACTAGCACTTTCCCCCTAGCAACAAAACTACAAGCTGTAGCTTTCCTGTCTGTCTTCACTTTCATCACTTGCTGTGATATCTTTTCATGTTCCCTAGCCAACTCATATGTTCTGTTCAATTTCTTTCTAAAGTTTGATACATAATCCAGGAGAGTGGTTGCTGAATTTTGACCCATCAATTTCTCATGAATAAATTTCAGTGGTCCTCTCACCCCATGACCATAGACTAATTCAAAAGGACTAAAACCAGTTGATGCATTAGGAGCATCCCTAATAGCAAATAACAAAAATGGAATTCCTGTAGCCCAATCCTGTCGTTAATCTTGACTATACACCCTCATCATAGTTTTTAAAGTTTGATGCCATCTTTCCAAAGCCCCTCGTGACTCAGAATGGTAAGCTATTGACTTAAACTGTTTTATCCCCAAACTGTTCATTATTTCCTTGAACAGCTATGACATGGCATTTGAACCCTGATCTGATTGTATTTCTTTTGGTAAACCATATCTTGTAAAAGATTTAGTCCACTCTTCCACAATTTTCTTTGTTGTAATATTTCTTAAAGGTATTGCTTCAGGAAATCTGGTAGTCACATCAATTATTGTCAGTAAGTACTGGTTTCCACTTTTAGTCTTAGTGAGGGATCCTACACAATCTATCATGATCCTAGTAAAAGGTTCTTCAAATGCTGGAACAGGAATTAAAGGTGCCGGCTTAATCACTGCTTGTGCTTTCTCTATCACCTGACATGTTTGATGTGTTCTACAGAGTTTGACTACACCCCTCTGCAATCCAGGCCAATAAAAATGTTTTTGTATTTTCGCTGTGTCTTTCTAATTCCTAAATGTCCCCCCATTGGAATTTCATGAGCAATCCTCAGAATCGCACTTCTATATCCAAATGGCATTACAATCTGATGTACCTCCCTCCAGCTTCCATTTTCTGAAGCATGATAAGGCCTCCATTTTCTCATTAAAATATTACCCTTAAGGTAATAACATTCTGGAATACAATTAGCCTCTGTTCCTGAGTAAGCTGTCTGATATAATTGTTTTAATTGCGTATCCTTTTTCTGTAAATCTACCACTGCCTTGCGTTAACCACCTCAACTGCATTGTCTTCCAGTCTTTCTTCTTGAACAACCTTATCAAACACAGTGTCAGCTAATTGGACTTACACTCCTTCTCTCTGCCTTTGAACTTCCTTTTCTTCTTGTTTCAACCTATGAGCCTATGATCTTGTTATCACACAATCTGGAAACAATCCAGGATGCTCTCTGTGCAAAACTTCAGTTGAAAACATTTCTACAGGCTGCTTAATTACCACAGGCATCACCCACATATGTGATTCAGCTATATCATTACCCAGAATAAATTGAACCCTTGCAATGGGCAATTTTTCCACCACTCCAACAATCACCGCACCTGTTTTCCACTTATTCTTTAAATTTACCTTCCACAATGGAATAGGTTTAGCATCTCCATGAACCCCACTTATTATCACCTTTTCCTGCAATACTCACTATGAACAGCACATGTCACTATCCCATAACATTAAATATCGACTAGCCCCTGTGTCTCTTAAAATTTTAACATCTTTACCTACTCCACCCTGTATACATGGAAAGACTTTCCCTTCACACACAAAATCTTTAAACATCTCTGCAACCTGCTCCTTAGAATTCTCTTGGATAAATTGTGAACAAATTCCTACTTCTTTACCTGTCACTGATTCTTCCTGTTTTACCTGTACACAAATCACTGGTTTTTCCTGTGCCTGAACATCAGAACCCACAGTACTTTTATGTTCAGAACTTTTCTATACCCCAGTAATTCCAACAGATCTTCCCTGCAATTTCCAACATACTGACTTTGTGTGTCTAACTTCATTACAATGAAAACACCTCAATTTTCAAATGTCACTTCTATCCCCAGCACCTTCCTTTTTATTTTGAGAAAAATCTTCCTGGGAATTTCCACCTACTCCTTCTCTTCTCTGACTACCCACCTTCCTTTCACTTTCCCACTTTCTATCATCTTCTTATTTAAAAGAGTGATGGAAAAAATGTTTAGCTCTATGAACTAACTCATAATCATCAGCTATCTCTGCTGCTTGTCTTACCATTTTAATCCTCTGTTCCTCCACATGAGTTCTCACTACTGAAGGAATTGAATATTTAAATTCTTTCAAAGGAATTACCTCTCTAAGAGCTGCATATGTTGTCTCTATCTTTAATGCCCGTATCCACCAGTCAAAATAACTTTGTTCTATTCTTTCAAACTCAATATAAGTTTGCCCAGGCTGTTCTGTCATATTCCTAAATTTCTGCCTGTATGCCTCAGGGACCGACTCATATGCACTCAAAATATCCTTTTTTTTAACCACATCATAGTTCACTGACATTTCTTCTGACAGTGAAGCGTACACCTGTGCTCTACCCACCAACCTGGATTGTAACAACAATGTCCAGTTTTCCTGTGGCCATTTCATCTGTTTAGCTGTCTTCTGAAATGAAATAAAGAATGCTTCAACATCTATTTCCTCAAACTTTGGAAGAGCTTGTACAAATTTAAACATCTCCCCACTGGGTTTTAGATTAAATGTTTTTTCATCATCAGAACTTTCCTCAGAATCTGATTATAAAATCCCTTTTATAACTTCCAGCCTGTTAAGCTTGTACTCCCATGTTTCATTCCTTCTTTCTTTCCCTTGCCTCTCTTTCTTTATCCTTCCCCCTTGCCTGGAATTCCAGTTCCAGCTTCCTTTCTTACTCCTGCCTTTCCACTTGCTCCCTTTGAAATGCCCTTTCTTTTTCTTTTTGTTGCCCCTAGTTTCAATTTTTTCATTTCCTTTGCTTGTTCAAGTTCAAGCTTCTTCATTTCTAACTGAAGTCTCATTACCTCCAGCTGTGACTCTCTAATGTCAGGTAACACTTACAGCTTTAAATGCTGTGCTATACCTTCAATTATGTCTGATTTCCTCACCCCTGCAGGTAACCTTAGTTGTAACTTATCTGCCAATTCCATTAATTTAACTTTATTTACCTTTTGTAAACCAGCCAAAGTTATTATTTCAACTCCCAGACAAGTCTTAGCAACTGCCAAAGCTATATTGCAGCGTCATCACTTAAAAAAAACCTCACACCAACTCCTGGGGCAGCATCTTACCTATGTCGGGCAGGCTGGGCAGGGGTGGGCACGGAGCTGATCGCTGCCCGCGATCGACTGCGTGCCACCATTTTACGTGGGCTGGCCAATTAAGGCCCGCCCAAGGTAACATGTGGCCGGTAGCGCTCAGCACTACCTGTGCCGGTTGGGGAGGAGGGAGAGTCGGGGCCTGCACTCTTTCGCACATGCACGTGAAAGAGCGCAGAAATCTCCCTGAGGCACGATTAAGTTGATTTTAAAAATTTGTTATTAATAAAGTTAAAAATTATTTAAACATGTCCCCTCATGTGACAGTGTCACATGAGCTGGGACATGTTTGTGAGTATAGCAAAATTTATTAAGTTATTTTATAAAACCTTCAAGAAACCTCATCCTGCCCATGGATGAGGCATCCTGAAAAACATGAAGCCCGCTTGGGCTCTTTGCCTGCCTGCTAACCTTAAGGTTGGACAGGCAGCATTGTTAATAAGGTTAATGAATTTTTTTTAATGGCCTTAATAGGCCTTTGACAGCTCGGCGGGCTCGCAGCCACCTCCGGTGCGTGCCTGCCAAAAGCAATATTGGAATGACGCACGATGATGTTGGGACGTATGCCCGATGTCATTTCACGTCATTTTGCGCGTCAGCTTGTCGGGCCCGCCCCCGCACACTGACAGCAATATTCTGGCCCTGAATTCAAAGTGGTTCTCGTACTCATAGCCTTAAGTTTCACCAACTCCAAACCAATCAAAGAATCTGAAATATATCCCCCAAAGAGCTCCCAATTCCTGTTATGGCAAGTGGGTGGTAAATGCCAAGCTGCCCAAATCCCAGAGGGAAACTTGAAGCAGCTGCCACAACTATTTTCAATTTGTACTTATTTCAAGATGTGGGCTTTGAATTCTGTAAAAAGGCCACCAAGTCTTATAGGTTTCTTACAAAACTAACTTAAACCTTTATTAATAGAAGAAATGATTTTAAGCATATACATAGATCTACAAATTACTACTATGATAATTTCTAAATCCCCTAATTAATCTATACCCCAGTTACACCTCCATTAAAGCATCAGCGAGACACATAGGGGAGAATTTTTTTCCCATCCAGGGGAGTTGGACGGGAGCGGGCGGGCATGCAGCCGATCACCATCCGCGATCAGCTGCACGCCGCCATTTTACATGGGTGGGCCAATTAAGGCCCATCCAGCGTGATGCACACCCGGAAGTGCTGAGCACTCCCTTTGTGGGTTGGCGGAGTAGGCTGAGTCAGGGCACACGCTCTTTCGCACATATGCACGAAAAAGCGCAGAAATCTCTCTGAGGCACAGAGCTGCCTCAAGGAGATTAGTTTGATTTTTGAAAATTTTAATAAAGAAACAAATAATTTTAAGACATGTCCCAGCTCATGTGACAGTGTCACATGAGCTGGGACATGTCAATGAATTTTATTACAAATTTTTATTAACTTTTAAAAACCTTCATGAAACCTCATCCCACCCGTGGGCAGCTCAGTTAATTAGTTTAATTGCTGTTTAAATGGCCTTAATAGGCCTTTGACAGTTCGGTGGGTGTGCAGCCAACTCCGGTGCACACCCGCCGAACTCAAGATCTGAATGACGCACAGTGGCATCGGGACGCACGTCTGATGTCACTGAGTGTCATTTTACACGTTGGCGAGCAGGCCCCGCCCCCGCTCCCGCTCGCCGACCCAAAGATTCTGGCCATAGATATTAAAAGGCCCAGGCAAAGTAACACCCAATACCCTGAACAGTCAAATTCAAAGTGAATTTTTCTCAGCTTTGTACCCAGGAATATTTAGCACCCAGTCCTGCCCTTCTTTGAGCCAGGTCTCTGTTAAAGCAAAATATTATAGTTCCATTTGTCAACCTGTGCCTGTAGTTCACCAATTTTATTAGCCACACTCCATGCATTCACATACATGCACATTGATCCTGATTTAGCAAACAGTTGTTCATCCAATCCAGCAGTACGTAAGTTGTATGTGGGATCCTTATAGGGCAAGAGATATAAATAAGATTGAAGCGATCCAAAGACTTGCTACATTCTGCATGAATCAATATGGGAAATACATCAATGTCACAACCTTGATGAAATGTTTGGAATGGGAATCACCATGATAAAGGAGGGAGAAAAATAGATTGACCATGTCTTGTGTTAAAGAAAGAGATGGACCTGGCAGGATAGTATCACACATTGGATTGCCCACTGTGCCCACATCTTCTTCCTCAGACTGGATACCTGCAAGATACCAACACCAAAGGTATTTCAAAGGTAAAAGCAGGGTTCACAGGTGTGTTCCAAATGAGGAGATTAAAAACTGATAAAGTTCAATCAGTCCTCCCCTGTCTGTCTTTCTTCTTCCTTCTGGTCATTTTCTCTTTACTTTTCCTGCACTCATTGTGCCTTTTGCTCTCTTTCCTCGTCTCATTTTTTGCTCTTGTTAGGAAATAGAGCTGGTTTAAGTATGTCATATTTGTATTTGTGGGTGTTAGGAATGAGTTTTAACTTTAAAGTTTAAATTTGATTTGTATTTCTGTATCTCTGTGTTAAGAAAGGTCAAATGGAGTTTTAGATTCACTTTAAAAGGCTGCTTGCATTTCTAATGAGATGTTTACAACCCCTATAAAGTAAAAGTAAACACAAGAGCAGCAGAACAGTGTTGTTGCCTAGCAACAGGGGGCCAGGTAGGCAGGTTACTCCAACAGACATACACACAGAAGAAGAAAGACAGCAGATTTGATTTGGAAGCTCCTGAGTTCAGCTGGTTTTTGAAAGTTGCTGCCAGGAGAGAATGGAGCAAAGGGGACAGATAGAAATCCCAAGCTAAGAAAAACCCAAAACGTCCAGTGGAGTGGAAGAAGAGAAAGTCCAAAGAAGACCTTCTAGTCAAAAGGAGGAAAGGAACCTGGGGAAAGGTCCTGTTAAGTGAAGTTAAGGGTAAGAGGCAGAGAGAAAGGCTCCAAGCTTCAGATTTAAAGTGAGAACAATTTGCAAGAAGCAAGAAGGTTCAAAGAGACAACTGAAGATCTGTAATACTTTGCTATGGTCATGTGAAGCAGTGGTGTGCTGTTAAGGCTGAGTTGGTCGAGAAAGAGTGCATGGAGGACAGCTTGAGCACATGTGGCGACCCAGGGGAGAGCAACATCAGAAGAAGAGTTCAAAACCCTGGAGGTGAACCCTTGCAGAAGGTGTCAGAGAGAAAGCGTCGGTTTGGGAGAAGATGCTAAGGTGAGGTCCTGGAAAGTGTAGATTGGATTCCCTCATGTGAAAGACAGAGTTCAGTGAGACTGGTTGGCTCACGGTGTGACAAGCATCTGGGGGGAGTTGAGGAGAGATCCATAGCATCTGGTTGAGGAGGCGTCTGTCACTTGGTTTCAGAGTGTGGTGGTCTGACCACAGGGTGCTTATTGGTACATGGACTGTGTACTTACTGTGAACATCAGCGTATAAGATAGCTTTTGTAAGTTGTGTCATCCTTTCAAATCTGTATACATCTGTAAAGGCACAGTTGTGGGCGAAGGAGTATTGTAATATAGTTCATCTTATCTTGTTAAATAAATATTTTATTCTCTTGTTAAAAAGTTCATCAGCTGACTCCTGTGACTCTGTTCAGTAGCTACTCTCTATGTACCTAAACAAACAAATAAAAATTAGCATCTATCAAGCTGATTCCATTCTGGGATCTGGTTTGTCCAGGGGTAACCTCAGCTGGTATCATAACACTGCACTGGAACAGCATGGTGAGAGGCATGGCTAATTCTGCAGCACAAGCCTTTAGTACTATAGCCAGGATGCTGTTGGAACCCAATGTTTTCGCTGTACCCAATGCATTTAGCCTTTTCTTGATAGCACGTGGTGTGGTTCGAATTGACTGAAGACTGACACCTGTGATGGTCGGGGCCTCAGGAAGATACCAAAATGGATCACTCAGCATATCAGGCTGAAGAGGATTATGAATGCTTCAATCCTACCTTTGCCACTCATGTGCCAGGCTCTGCCTTCCCTAAGGATGTTCACAGAGCCACTTACTCCATTAGTTGCTTAATGGCCAACAATCATTCATGATTTTTAAAAATTCATTCATGGGGTGTGCACATCGCTCACTAGGCCAGCATTTATTGCCCATCCCTAATTGCCCTGGAGAAGGTGGTGTGAGCTGCCTTCTTCAATCGCTGCAGTCTATGTAGTGTAGGTATACCCACAGTGCTGTTGGGGAATGACATCCAGGATTTTGACCCAGTGACAGTGAAGGAACGGCAATATATTTCCAAGTCAGGATAGTGAGTGGCTTGCAGGGGAACAGGTGATGATGGGATCTGGTTTGTCCAGGGGTAACCTCAGCTGGGATCATAACACTGCACTGGAACAGCATGGTGAGAGGCACGGCTAATTCTGCAGCACAAGCCTTTAGCACTATAGCCAGGATGCTGTTGGGACCCAATGTTTTTGCTGTACCCGATGCATTTAGCCTTTTCTTGATAGCATGTGGTGTGATTCGAATTGGCTGAAGACTGAGGCAATTAAGTAATTAAAGGACCTGCTAGTCCAACCTTAAGGTTGGCGGGCAGGCCAGGAGCCCCAGCGGGAATTAGTAAAAGCATGATACCTCACCCACGGGCGGGATGTAGGTTTTAAAAAATTTTAGTAAAGTTTTTGTGAAAATTATGGACATTCCTAACTCATGTGACATTGTCACATGAGGGGAGACATTAGGGAAATTTTATTTTTCTATTTTTAGGTTTTTAACATTTACAGCCGATCTCCCTGAGGCTGCACTTAGCAGTGCGCATGCGCGAAAGAGCGCACTCTTGATTTTGGGATTTGCCACCCCCCCCCCCCCCACCCCCCACACCCGCCCGCACAGGGCGCGCATAGTGCTTCTGTGCGGACGTCACGCTGGGTGGGCTTTAATTGGCCCGCTCACGTAAAATGGCACCCCGCCCCCGATCGAGGGCCCCAATCGGAAGGGCTCCTGTGTGCACCTGCCATTCAACTTCACCCCCAACAGGGGGAAAATTCAGTCCATGGGGTTGTAATTGGTTGGTTTGTATTCTCCTACTTTTTGTGTACTGGACGTATCTGGGCAATTTTCCACATTGTTGGGTAGGTGCCAGTGTTCTAGCTGTACTGAAACAGCTTGGTTTGGGGCACGGCAAGCTCTGGAGTATAAGTATTCCGTTAGTTGTCTAAATATTACGATACAATGATCATTCTTGCCCACCTGTTCCCCCACAGACACTTTGTCCACTTGGCCCACTTCATTTCCAAGCACCACATCCAATAATGCCTCTTTCCTAATTAGACCAAGAGCATACTGGTCAAGGAAGTTCTCTGAACACCTTTCAAATTTCTCCCCTTCCTCACCTTTAAGATTGGGAAAGTGTTAGAGTTAAATGTAAGGAAGGGGAGAAATTTGAAATGCATTCAGAAGAACTTCCTTGACCAGTATGCTCTTGGTCCAATTAGGAAAGAGGCATTATTGGATATGGTGCTGATGAATGAGGTGGCCCAAGTGGACAAAAAATCTGTGGGGGAAACAGTTGGGCAAGATTGGTCATTGTATCATAAGGTTTAGACAAGTTACAGAGAAGAGCATGCAACAATCTAACATAGAACTTCAAAATTAGAAGAGGGCTAACTTCCCTGCCACCCCTTCCCATCCACCACCCCCTCCCATTTTTGAGGCTTCATGCAAAATCAATTTTGAGGACTCCCACTGTGTCACCAATGAGATTAAGCTTGAGGATTGAGTTCTGAAGATGATAACTCAAAACATTAACTCTGTTTTTTTTCCACAGATGTTGGCAGACCTCCCAAATGTTCCCAGCATTTTCTGTTTTTATTTATTATTGTGATCGAGGAGTCTGGGACATTTGGCTGATAGATATAATTCTGCAAGTATGACTATGTCAGATTGTTGCTTGACTAGGCTGAAGGAAAGCTCTCCTGTTTTTGGCAAATCTCCAGATTAGTGAGGAGGATTTTGCAGGATCTATCTGGTTTTATTTTTATATGTCTTTCTGTAGCTACAACTGAGTAACTTGCTAGGTCATTTCAAAGGACAGCTGAGTACCAACCACATTGCTGGGATCTGGAGTCAGACTGACTAAGGATGGCAGTTTTCTTTCTATAAAAGACATTAAGGAACTAATTGGGTTTTTACAACCATCTGATAGATTCATGGTCTGAAACTAGCTTCTTATTCCAGATTTATTTTAATTGAACAAATTCAAATTCACAAACTGCCATGTTGGTATTTGAACTCCTGATTACTAATCCAGTTTCATAACCACTATGCTATTCATTACACTGAATGTAACTGCACCACACATTGTAAGGGTTAATAAAAGTCTCTTGACTAACACTGGGTTTGGACAGTTCTTTTCATAAGATAAGGATCCTTAGTTGGAGGCAAATTATATAGGTTGATGGATGACTGGGCGGAGTTGGGGACATGTCTTATTTGACAAAAATTACTGGGCATGTGGGGAGAAGACTATTTTCTGCTGGAGGCACAATGCACTTAATTAAATATTTGGTTGGTTAAACTCCTGTAGATTGAGTTGCTCATGTGAACCTTAACTATCTGTCTCATGGTTGGCCTTGTCATCGTTTGTTTGTTGCTATTGACTGAGCAAAATAGTGAAGGTGACATTTGTGAGAAAACATTTGAATAGACTTGATGGACCAAGTGGCATGTTGGGGTGTTATCATATTCTATTCTTTTATTCTATACAACTTTAACAATTTTAGCTAAATCGAATGAAATAGAACTAGCTCATGGTGCTCATTTCATATGGCATTGTGTGGATTTCTAGACTGCATTAGAAGAATTATGCCATATCTAAATTTAAGTTGACCCTTAACTGAACCTTGTGCAGCTCTTTGTGTGCATCTAATCACATTACCAAACTGTAAGTATTTTAGTTACATTACAGTGTAAGTGTTCATTTCCATGTATATTTCTCAACGATAGTGACATTATTGCCAATAGAAATATTATAGAAAATGTACGTTCAAGAAAATCTGGTGCTCTGGCTTTATAATGTATAAAAAATATAAAATTGGTGTCTTTTCTCACTATCTAATTATGGGATTGTTTGTCCTTTCAGCTACTTTGAAGCAGAAGTTCTGTCCATTACTTTAATGTCTACCTTCCATGCTATAAATCCAGCTAATAAGCACTGATCAATAACAAGATTGAAAGGTTTCAAGATGTTCTCTATTTTACTCAAAAATACATACACAAAGTTGCTGTGTGATGAACGTTACGAGCTTATTTTTGGAAAAGTTGACAGATGATATAATTTAGCTGAGCTGCTCTTAACTAGTTCAGTCAATAGTTTCATGTAGACACATATCTCCCATGCTATTCCAGTGTGAAAGACACATGCTGTATAATTGAATCATTGGAGACAAAGATCAAAGTGACAGATTAGCATGCTTAAGGCTGCAGTAATATTAGACACCACTCACTATACAAAGGAATGGTCATTCCACTTTTTTCAAAAATAGTATTAAGTATTTGGCATAATTATCCTACATTGTACAAAAATCCTTTATCTGGCTCATACATGCCTGGTCTCATTCAGAGTTATTGGTGTTCAATTACATTTGGCACATGGTATACAAAAAAATGGTAAGAGGTATCTTAGCTAATACCATTTTAGATAGAAACAAAATTTATTTTATCTTCATTTGTAGTATTTCCCCACCAATACAGAGTCATATGCATGCACACAAACACACACACTCACATACATATACAGATACAGGGTAAATTTGCGAAAATGTAATTCACTTCTTAGAGCTTCAAATGATTCAAAAGTAATCTCAGTGGCATTAAGCAATAATTTATACTTGTAAACAGCATCCTTAAAAATCTATTACAGAGGGACAACAATATAATGGATCACTCAGGAGGCAATGGTTTGGTCCAATATGCTGGTCATCCACAAAAGTGATACCTTCCATTAAAAATGGGAGAGCTGGCAGGGGGGGAGGGGGAGAACCTTCAAACAACAATGTTTGGTGTATTGAAAATATTGACCTTTATACTTTCTTATTAAAAGCAATTTATGAAAAGCACTTAGAAAAATATTGGGCAGTATCAATTTATTTCAAGAATCGATCACAAGTAGTTCATATGGTGCTGTTTCAGAATTTATTTAGAACTCTTCCACAGCATAAAATCTAATGTTATTTCTGCGTTTCGTTTAACTGGAAGGAACGGTTGAAGGAATTCAGGAACTCTGCAAAGACAGAAGATGTCTCAGGACGGAATTTTCCTTGCCCGCTGGCAGCAGGCGTGATAGATGGCATGCGCGGACAGTTTGGCGCGATTGCTTTCACGATGGTGGGAAGGCAGCCAATGGCGGGTTGCATTTCCCAACAACAGTCTTCGGGGAGCTCATTGTAATACATCAGCATATCATTAAAAGGCCATCCCGCCAGGGTCTTGGACCCCTGCCAGATTGTCCATCCACATCGGCAAGAAAGCATGTCAACGTGTTTCACAACAGCACACAGGCAACGTGCACTTAGCGGCCTTCACTTTGGGGGAACTGAAGGTGAGTGAACAGCATCATTTTGCAGAGCTTGCCAGGGTTGCCTTTTGCTTTGCAGACTTCAGGGGCACCTGAAGGGGTGAAGTGCCGCCCTGCCACGGGAGCGACTGTTGTCAGGAGGTGGTGGGTGTCCGGGGACAACTGCTGCCCAGCCACGGAGGCGACTGTTGTCAGGGTAGGGGATCCCACTCACAAGAAATTGAGGTGGTGGGCAGGGTAGGTGAGGGAAGTGGCCAAGCAGTAGGGACACCTGTATTAACTGACCATTCCTCTGCAACTGAGACAGTTCAGGCGCAGCCGCAGTGATATGATTAGAGTTAGGCTCCTAGACTGCTCCACACAAACAACACAGAGGCTCCAAAGTGCCACCGAGTGCTCCAGACATTACCCCTCCCCCCCTACCAGCACAGACCATGGCCTTTACTGGACCGTGGAGCAGTTGGATTGCGCACGTTGTACAATCTCCTTGCCAACGCTGGCCATGTAACAGTCAATACTAGAGGCTCTCACATCCCCTTGCAATCTCAGCATCTTGGTTATGGGGAAGTCTCCCCCATGTCGCAGGTTGACAGGGCAGCCATGCAGCGCACTCATCTGTGGCCATTTGAGGAGTGGCCAGTACTGTCTGGGAAGTATTAAGGGGCCACCTCAGAGTGTGAGGAAAGGTGCTATGTACACCCATGCTAACCATGTCTCTCTCTCTTTCATACCACAGGAGGACCACGTCAGGATCATGGATCCTGGTAACCTAGCTATATGTCTGATGGCTCACAGAGACCATAGAAGATGGAAGAGAGAGCAACTGAGGCTCTTGGATGCACGAAGGCAGGAGCAGCAACCTCAGGAAAAAGGGGCTACTGGAGCTCCCACACACGTTGCCCAAGAGTGACAGCGAGTGGTGGCAGGTCGACGCCTAGTGACACCCAGGGTCTATAGACGCCCCCAGTCATTCCTGCAGATGACCAAGAACCAGCATCGCTGATGACTACGCGTTTCTAGGGACCTAGTTGCTCACATCTGTCATTTACTGCAGGACTTGGCGCCAAGGGGACATGGAGGGCATCCACTGCCAGTGGTTGTGAAAGTGATCGCAGCGCTCAATTTCTATGCCAGTGGCTCCTTTCAGGGCTCCACAGGTGACCTCTGTGGGATATCACATGCCGTCACCCACAAATGCATCGAGGCCACCTTTGCGAGGGCACACAACTTTGTGCATTTCGCCTGGGACCGGGACAGCCAGGATGCAAGGGCCATTGGATTCTCCTGGGTCTCGGGATTCCCACTGGTGCAGGGTACGATTGGCTGCACCCATGTGGTGCTCAGGTCTCCGTCACTAGATACGGTGGACTATATCAACCGCAAGGGATCCCACTCACCAAATGTGCAGCTGGTGTGCGACCACCAGAAACGCATCTCGCAGGTGTGTGCACGCTTTCCAGGGAGTGTGCAGGATACCTACATCCTTAGTTGGTCACAGATCCCTGGAGTCTTCCAGGGCCCACAGAAGCTGCAGGGATGGCTCCTCGAGGAAAACGGTTACCCACAGAGGCCGTGGCTGATGACACCCATGCAGCAGCCTCAGACTGCAGCAGAGTGACGCTATAATGAGGCTCATGCTGCAGCTCACAACCTGGTGGAGCAGAACATCAGAATGCTGAAGATGAGGTTCCGGAGCCTGGTGGAGCCCTGCAATACAGTCTGCAGAGGGTGTCACGCATCGTTGTTATCTGCGGCGCCTTTTACAATCTGGTGCTGCAATGGGGAGATGAGCTGGCTGAGGTGGAGGTGGAGGAGCTGACGGTCTCTTCCGATGAGGAGGACGCAGACGGGCATGAGGGTGAGGAGGTTCTCGGAGGCAATGATGAGAGGGATGAGGCCCTCACACTGGCCAAATGAGGCAGGTGCACTAGGGAAGCCCTCATAGCTGCCAGATTTGCAGAGGATGATGGCAACTTGCAGTGAGGTGTCCCCATAGATCCTCACATTGCATCTGTGAATGGTTGACCCAAGTCTGGCTTATGGCAACGCGAATGCCCTCTGTGAGAATGCTCCTGTCATGGAGATGCAGTGGAAGCCCTAACAGTCGCTTGATTGCAGGAGGATGATGACAACATACAGTGAGGACACTCCAGAGGCCTTCACATAGCCTCTAAGAATGTCTGACTCCTGTCTGGCTGAGGGGAGCTCGCTTGAGCTCTGTGATCAGGGTCATAACATAGAGACGCAGCCATGAAACTTTAGAAGTTCTGATGCTTTGTCCGCCTTCAGCACCTGAGCCCTTCAGGAGCTGGAGCACAGCATCAGTGGTCACAGATGCTGAAGAAATGGGGGGCTGCCCCTCCTTAAAGGTGCTGAGAGCACATCGAGAGAATGGGAGAACTCTGTGGCGCCTGCCCACCACATTCTGGGAGCAATGACCAGCACCGCTGAGGTGCAGGCATCAGTAATGTTTCCAGGGAGTGTGAGGCTGGACCATCACTTTGGTCTGAAGGCTGCACAGAGCACACGGAAGAAGCCCTGGACTGAGACACCTGCCTTTATCTTGTGCAGAAAGGTTTCATCTCTGAGTGACAAGAACACTGCTCATCAGAACAAGGAGACACAGGCAGGGAGACATACTTGGGAGTTTATTGACAATAGTGAACAGTATGTACAGGTGATTAACATCCAAGCCCAGGCTGTGCATCTATTTCTCCTTAACCATCTTAACCCTGCCACTATGTCTTGTTGCTCCCCGGACATCCACAGTGGAGGTGGAGGCAACCTGCTGACTGCAACGCCCTGTCTGTGATGAAGTTGGAGGGTGTACTCTGGAGGGCCGAGACTTGGAGGGCCCAGGCCTGCTTTCGGGGTCATGCTGTGTGGCAGTGGCACCCTCCTCGGTCTTTGAAGCTAGAGCTGCTGAGGTGACAGGAAGAGGGGAGTCAGAGTCACCTGGATGGATGGGCCTAGAGTGTGCATCTGCTGATCCTCCTCCCTTAGGGTGTCCGGGGGTCCCAGGCTGACTCCTTGAGGAGCAGGGGTAGCTGGAGTGAGATCGAGCTGCCCAGCACCCCTCTCGCGTATACACTGTTGCAGGCCAACTATGGCACCAGTGATGAAGTTGAGCCCGCGCAGCAGTGCAGAAGCAAAGTCCTGGACCAAGGTCTCCATGTGGCTGTCACCCTACCATTATTGACCTCAGTGCATTGGCATGCTGATGCTATCACCTCAGCCTGAAGGCGGATGGACTCCTCCATTGTGCCTTGCAATCTGAGGAGTGCAGCAGATATCCATCCCTGATATTCCTAAGCTTGCCTTTGCAGCTCCATCAACTGCGACATGACCAAGTCCAGAGGCTCGTCATCTGACTAGGACTCGGCAACGTTCTGGCCTTCAGAAGTTCTCCGAGTGCCAGGGAGCTGGGAAGTCCCCATCGCCGCCTGTGGATCAGACAGCACAATGTGCGCACTAGATTGTGGTCCCAGGACTACTCTAAAGCTAGGTCCCACTGAGGTATGTGTCTCTTCGCTGGTACAGGGTGTGGGTGAGCGCTGTGACAGGACTTCAGGGAGGGTGCCTCCAGATTCCTCTCCAGAGATTTCTTTGGGGCTTGATTGGAGGCCCTGGGTCATGGACTCTGTCGGCTGTTTGGCAGATGTGCCTGCGAAAGCAAGGAGAGATAATTACTGCGTGGCAGTGGCCTGTGAAACAGGACACATCACTCGCCCCATGTCTGATGGATGTTGCACTGCTGGATCCTCACTTGGTAGAGCAGCATCGACCTCACTGTCAGCACAAGACCACTTCAAATCGCGGCCGGCCAGCTGGATGGCTTTGTTTTCAAAGTCCATGAGGACCTTGATTTTGGTTATTCTGCCACCAGTCTGCAACCTTGCCCTCTTGTGTGCCAGCTTGTCCTAAATGGATAGAGATGGAGAAAGAGTAAGCAAGATGTCTGCCAGGCCAGATGATAAGTATGCCTGGCCTTGTGGGTGGTGAGTGGTCCCATGGAGAGGATAAGGACAATGACGGTGTGGGTGAGAGAGTGAATGGTGATGTCCCTTGAATTGGCAGTGAGTGAGGGCCCAGTGGATGTGTGATGGGTTTGTGAGTGTGAGTTGAGAGTGATGAGAAGAGTGACTTACCCTGGTGGAATGGAGGAGATCATTCATCCTCATGCGGCACTGGGTGGCTGTCCTCTTCTGAAGGGCATTGGCGCTGACCACAGCTGCCATCGCCTCCCAAGCTGGATTGGTCACGTTGCTGCCCATCCTGCAGCCAGAGCGGTGACACAGGACATCCCAGTGGGCCTCCACGACATCCAGCAGTCACTTGAGGGACCTGTCGTTGAAGTGGGGGGCTGCGGTCTTTTTACCTTTGCTGGCCATGTCTTCTGTGCAGTAGTGGTGAGCTGGAAGCAATGAGCGCTGTGCTTGCAGCGGGACTTTAAACATAGCGCTCGGCGTGATGTGGCAACGGGGTGATGGCCAGCGGGTGAATGAGAGCCCGCCCGCCATGGAAACTACATGTTTCCCGAGAGCACATAAATAATGAGGCAGGTTTGAGACGATACAGCATGAAAACCTGCCATCGCGGCTGGCGGGTAAACCCGCTACCGCACTTAGTGCAAATCTGGGAAAATTCCGCCCTCAGTATATCTTTAACAGAATATTCAGTGATTAGAAAAACAATGCTAGTAATTAATCATAACAACAATGAAAAGATCATTTTGGCATCTGTTTTAATTTAATTTTGAATAGTTGGATTCAATCAATGTATTTTAAGATTTTTGATTGTTATCCACATCTAATAAATATTTTGCTTGGTGAATTGGACAACTTTACTGAGTGCATTCAGAAGCAACAAAATAATAAAACAGTAACACTTGTAAATATTGCAGTATTGGTGTAAGATTTTTTAAAAATTCATTCACGGGATGTGGGCTTCGCTGGCTGGCCCTTGAAAAGGTGGTGGTGAGCTGTCTTCTTGAACCCGCTGCAGTCCATGTGGTCTAGGTACACCCATAGTGCTGTTAGGAAGGGAGTTCTGGGATTTTGGCCCTATTCTGTCAACTATTATGAAATAATAGCTTATTTCATTTTACATAAAATGTCCATCACATTAGTTGATGCAACAGATTCAGTACTACCTTTATGATTTGATGGTGTTACTGGAGTAAACCCAAGTTCAGCAGCAATAATGCAATATAAGCTTCTTCTATGTTGGGTGCAGTAATACACTACATTCTCCAACTTCCAACATGTAGATCTCCCACAGCCACTGTCAATCCCAAATTGAACTTGCTAAGTTCACTCAGGTTGGTCACCAGTTTTACCAGGTCTTTGCAGTCGATGCCACAGCCATCAGCTGTGCAAAAGGGGATCCTAGCACCTCACTAAACCTAACATTAAAGCAGTTATACACAAGGCAGCACTATTAACCGACGTTTCAACTCCAATGGGGGCATAAAAGCATCAAAGTTGCTCATTATATAACCCTACCTTATTTTGCCTTCCACTGACTTCAATGGAAAGAAAAGTTGAGTGGGATGCATCCTGGGTGGTTGATCTGTTAGCAGTCATTTTACAACCCCAAAGTTGAAAGTTCTACCCAACTTCTCTGGCAATGTGAAGACCACAATAGATTATTTCTTTCTGTGCAGTTGGATGCAAAGTGCTGCTGCTGACAAATTTAAACTACTACCTTCAGCTGCCACTTTGTTCTGGCCACAAGTAGGCTGAACTCTCAAGTCCGCAATGTAGCCTTTGCATTGCTGATTTCAATAGCATTTTTGAAAAGTTATGCAGTCATGAACATAATTTGAAATAAACAGCTCATGCAGAAAATTTACAAATGTGTAGCTGCTTTCAAGCTATGATTGTACCTTATCAAGAACTGAACGTGTGAAATTTGAGGATGCATTTCATTTGAACAGATGCATCAATGCTGCTGTTGTTGCTCTGAATTAATCTCCACAATATGAGAAAAGTTCAGGGTGCCAGATGCTTAACACATGAAAGATGTTCGGAGCATAAATAATGCATGCATTTGCGATAAAAAATCCAAAACTTTGTAGACTGAAACTATTCCAAGAGTACATGAAACTTTGTCTATTTGATCCCTAACAGAAAAATAAGACTATTTAACAATCAAGTGAAGCCACATGTAAACCTTTTGGTGGCTATTCATAGAAAAATATTTATTGTATAATTAGGAGAAAATTCTGTTATTAAGCAAATACCACATTAGGTATGAATAACAGATTTTGGAGAAGATATTATGTTGCTGGTTCAGCTCCTCTGGCACTAACTGAACTAACAGTAAGTTAAATAAATAAGATGATATAAATAAATATATATGAATAAATATAATAAAAAATATAATAATGCAACGTCTCTTAGTGCGCAGCCATACTCATTGGGAACTTGCTATAGAAAATCATGGGTGTATAGCTGATAATTTTCTGTCCATAGGTAATCTAATAAAAATCTAGACTATTGATTAAATCTTTCAACCTACATTAGTTAACGCTGACCAACTGTATTCCACAGATGATAAATCTATGTCATCAGCCCTGAAAGAACTGTTTCTCCTTATAATTTGAATTGCCCTTCATAAATATATATTAAATGAGTTTATTGATATACCATTAACTACTGTGAATGAGAAACTGTTCCATAAATCCAATCTTCTGTATTTGGCAGGGATTCTTCGAATCAACCGACATCACTAAAACAGATTATCTGGTCATCATCACATTCCTGTAGTGGGACCTTGCTTTACGCAAACTGGCTGTCACGTTTTCTACATTAGAATAGCAACTACATTTTATTTAGAAACGTGCTTAATTGGCTAAAAAGAGTTTTCTGACAACTTGAGTTTGTGAAAGGCACTTTATAAATGCAAATCTTTCTTTTTTTTAATACAATCTCTCATCTTGCTTCATAATTGTTAATTTTTACCTACATTTTCCAGTTCTGCTATCACCATCCATGTTACATAACTTGCCCACATATACACTTTCACATCTCATTCTTTGGACCATGTCTCTCTCAAACAAAAACATACTTAGTTCTATAAACACTTTATTTAGAGCTTTAAGTACTAAACTTATTCTTGTTAGTGTTATATGAGCTTCCACCAATGCATCAATGTCCTTATGAAAGCACAGTGACTATAATGGTATATACATTAATATTCTAAATGTGACTTAACTAATTAATTATCCTGAGTAAAATAATTTCCACCGATGTAATCAAACACTTCAAAAATTCACATTCTTGTCTGGTCTGGTGATAATAGTTTCACATTGAGTGCAAACTTACATTGAGTGATAAACAATAACAACTAAACCTTTTTCCCTTTCCATGCTTGCTAATGGGGGGTGGGGGGGTTGGTGTGGTGGCGGTTGACTCAGTTGGCGAGATGGCTAGTGTGTGGTTCGGAATAACAGCAACAGCAAGTAACAATCAAGCCACACAAGTGTCAAGCAATGACCTCTCCAACAAGGGAGGGTCTAATCATCTCCTCTTGACATTCAATGGCATTATCAATGCTGAATCCCCCACTAGCAACATCTTGGGGTTACCGTTGACCAGAATCTGAACTGGACCAGCCATGTAAATACTGTAGCTAACAAGAGCAGGTCAGAGGCTGGGAATTCTATGGCGAATAACTCATTTCCTGACTACCCAAAGCCTGTCCACCATCTACAAGGCACAAGCCAGCTGTGTGATGGAATACTCTCCACTTGCCTGAATGAGTGCAACATGCAAGAAGCTCAACAGCATCCAGGACAAAGCAGCCTGCTTGATTGACACTCCAACCACCACCTCAAACATTTACTCCCTCTACCACTGATGTACAATGGCAGCAATGTATACAATCTGCGAGATGTACTGCAGGAGCTCACCAAGGCTCCTTTGGCAGCACTTTCCAAATCCGCAAACTCTACGACCAGGAAGAGCAAGGGTAGCAGATACATGGGAACACCACCACCTGGAAGATCCCCTCCAAGCCACGTACCATCCTGACTTGGAAATATATCGCCGTTCCTTCACTGTCAATGGGTCAAAATTCTGGAACTCCCTTCCTAACAGCACTGTGGGTGTACCTACACCACATGGACTGCAGTGATTAAAAGTGGTGGCTCACCATCGCCTTCTCAAGGGCAATTAGTGTTGGTCAATATATGATGTCCTAGCCAGCAGTGCCCACATTCCATGAAAGGATAAATATAAAAAGAAGCTTGAGCTCAATTCCCATTCTGGCTGAGGTAGATTTGGGACCTGCCCCTTGTCTAGCCCCTGAGAGTGGAAGGCAGTGGCAAACCACCATTGACAAAAAACTGTCAAGATCATGGCTCAGGATGAAGCATCAGCAGATAATGAACCATGGGTGCATGGACATCTATGCAGTCTCACCCCCCAGATGCAGCCCCAGAAATGGCCACCGCTAACAGTGGTGCTGCTGAGACTGCTGAGCAGCCAGCCCTTTGATTGGGCCAACAGCTCTTGTGGGGTCGGGGTGGGGGGGAGGTGGTGGGGGCAGGGTGTGTGCCACCATCTTCATTAGCGCTGGCAGCTCCATAGTAGCGTATGAGTCCCCTGAGTACATGAGTCCCCTGACTGCATCTCACTCTCCAACTAGTTTTCCATTTTGAATACTGATGGAAGTGATATGGGTTATCTGGGGAGTGCAGCCAGAGCCAAGTCCATGGCACCAAGTGTGGCTCAGCTATACGGGGGTGGGAGGCCCAAAGAAGGCTGGAAGAGCAATAGTAACAAAGAGATTTGATAGTTAGGTAAATAGACAGGCGTTTCCGTACCCACATACATGAATCCCGGGTGGTATGTTGGCTCACTAGTACCAGGGTCAAGGACTTCACTGAATGACCACAGAGTACTCTGAAGTGGGAGGTAATGGTTCACATTGTTGCCAACAATAAAGGCAGAAAGAGGGATGTGCTCCTGCAGTCAAAGCTTAGGGAGATATGTAGGAAATAAGGGCCTCAAAAGGAGTAATCTTTGGAATACTCTCAGTGCCAAGTGCAATGAGTACAGAAATAGGAGGGTAAAGCAGGTGAAGGCGTGGTTGGAAAGATGATGCAAGGGGAAGGGTTTTGAATTCTTGTGACATTGGGATGAGCTCTGGGAGAGATGGGACCTGTACAGGGCGGATGGGTTGCACCTAAATAGAGCTGGGACTGCATGCCATTGGGGAGGATGTGAACTAACTTGGAAATGGTGTGATAACCAGGAGGTAATATCAGAGAGGGATACTAATGTTGGGAACAGAATTCTGGGCGAGACAGATAGCATGAGAATAAGAAATAGTAAGGTATTAGGTTGATTCAACGTAAGGGAGAAAGCAATAAAGTCTAAATTAGGGTTGCTACGCACGTTTGTAAATGCACAGAGTGTGGTAAATAAGATTGGTGAGTTACAGGCACAGATTGCTACGTGGAAATACAATATTGTGGATATAACATAGACCTGGCTCAAAGAAGGGCAGGACTGGGAATACAGTATTCCTGGATACAAGGTGTTCAGGAAGAATAAAAAGGGATGGGGTGATGGTATTGATTAAGGTAAACATTACAATGGGGATAGAGGTTGCCCCAGAGGGGTCAAGGACAGAATCTATTTGGATAGACCTGAGGAACAAAAAAGGGGCAATTGCAGGGTTCAGTGTAGTCTAGCCACCAACTAGTGGGAAAGATATAGAGGAACAAATCTGTAAGAAAATTATAGAGAGGTACAACTCTACTTATACTACTTATAGAGTAGTTATAATGGAGGACATTAATATCTGAAGGTAGACTGGGATAATAGTAGTGTAAAGGGCAGAGGGGAGCGAGAGTTTCTAGAGTGTTTTCAGGAGAATTTTCTACAGCAGTATGTTTCCAGCCCAACAATAAAGGAGACACTGCTAGGCCTGGTTCTTGGGAATGAGTGGGCCAAGTAGACCATGTGTCAGTGGGGAGCATTGATTATTGTATCATAAAGTTTAGGGAAAGCCAACTTCAATGTGGTAAGAATGGTTTGTGTCAGATAAATTAGAATCAAAGGTTGCCAGGCAAAGTGGTATCTGAGCTATGGGCTGCCTTTAAAGAGGAGATAGTTTGGCACAGTCAAGGTATATTTCCACAAAGGAGAAAGGCAGGGCAAACAAATCAAGAGCTTCCTGGATTTCAAAATATAGAGATTAAGATGGGAAGAAAAAGTGTGCTTACCACAGATTTCAGGTGGATGATACAAACGAGAACCAGGCTGAATATAAAAGGTTCAGAAGGGAAGTGAAAAAACAAATAAGAAAAGCAAAGACGGAGTATGAAAGCTAACATAAAAGGAAATTTCAAAGTCTTCCACAGGCATTTAAATAGTAAAAGGGTGGTAAGAGGAGGTGTGGGGCTGATTAGAGACCAAAAAAGAGATTTATGCGTGGAAGCAGACGCCATAGCTGAGGTATTAAGTGTAGACTTTGCATCAGTCTTTACCCAAGGAAGTAGATGCTGTGCAGGTGGTGGTGAATGAGGGATAACTCAGACACTTGAAGCGTTTAGGCTGTCTGTACTTAAAGTTGTTGAGGCACCGAGACCAAATGAGATCCATCCAAGGATACTGAGGGAAGTGAGAGTGAAAATTGCAGAGGCATCAGCCATAATTTGCCAATCCTGCTTAGATTCAAGGGTGGTGCCACAGGACTGGAGAATTGCAAATGTTACACCTTTGTTCAAAAAAGGGTGTAAAGATAAGCTAGCAACTACAGTCAGTTTAACCACGGTGGTGGGGAAGCTTCTAAAAACGATAATATGGGGCAAAATTAATAGTCACATGGACAAAAGTGGGTTAATTAAGGAAAGCCAGCTTGGATTTCTTAAGGAAAAATTGTGTTTAATTAACTTGCTGGGGATTTTTCATGAGGTACCAGGGACTGTTGATGAGAGTATTGCTGTTGATGTGGTACATGGACTTAACGAACATACAAACATACGAAATAGGAGGAAAAGTAGGCCATTTGGCCCCTCAAGCCTGCTCCGCCATTCAATAAGATCATGGCTGATCTGTTTGTGTTTCGAATTCCACATTCCCATCTACCCCTGATAATCTTTTGATTCCCTTGCCTAACAAGAATCTATCTACCTCTGCCTTAATGATCCCACCTCCACCGCCTTTGGAGGCAGAGAGTACCAAAGTCGCACAACCCTCTGAGAGAAAAAAATCTCATCTCTGTCCTAAAAGGGCAATCCCTACTTTTAAAACAGTGCCCCCTAATTCTGGACACACCCACAAAATAAGGAGACCAGAACTGCACATAATTTTCGAGATGTGGTCTCACCAATGCCCTGGATAACTGGAGCATAACATCCTTACTTTTATGTTCAATTCCCCTTGTAATAAAGGACAGCACTCCATTAGCCTTCTTAATTAGTTGCTGTACCTGCATACTAACTTTTTGTGACCCATGCACTAGGACACCTAGGGGAGAATTTTCACGTCGGTGTGAGGGGGCGGGCCCCGCACGTCGATGTGTAAAATGATACGTGGTGATGTTGGGCGTGCATCCCGACATCACCGTGCGTCATTCAGATCTTTCATTCGGCGGGTGCGCGTCGGAGGCGGCTGCCCGCCCGCCGAACTGTCAAAGGCCTGTTAATGCCATTAAAAAGCCAATTAAACTAATTATCAATGCTGCCTGTCCAAATTTAAGGTTGGCGGGCAGGTGAAGAGCTTTTTTCAGGAAACCACATCCATGGGCGGGATGTGGTTTCCTGAAGGTTTAATAAAATCTATAAATAATTTATTCACATTTCGTAAACATGTTCCAGCTCATGTGACACTGTCACATGAGGGCACATGTCTAAGTAGTTTTTATCTTTCTTTAGTTAAATTTTTCAATATGAACTTGATCTCCCTGAGGCAGATCCGTGCCTCAGGGAGATTTCCGCGCTCTATCACGCACATGTGTGAAAGAACACAGGCTCCAACTCTCCCTCTTCACCCCGCCCGCACAGGTGGCGTGAGCGCTACCGGCCATGCGTCACGCTGGGTGGGTCTTAATTGGCCCGTCCACGTAAAATGGTGGCGCGGAACCAATCACAGGCGGCGATCGGCTCCGTGCCCGCCCATGCCCACTCCCGGCCGGCCCGCCTGACAGGGAGAAAATTCTCCCCCTAGATCTATCTGCACCTTGGAATTCTGCAGCCATTCCCCGTTTAAGTAATACTCTTTTTTTTATTCTTTCTGCCAAAGTTAACAACTTCTCATTTTCCTACATTATACTCCATCTGACAGATTTATGCCCATTCACTCGAACTATCTATATCCGTCTGCAACCTCCTTATGTCCTCTTCACAACATACTTTCCTATCTATCATTGTGTCATCTGCAAATTATAAATTGTAAAAGGTTGAGGTCCCATCACAGACCCTTGTGGGACTCCACTCATCACATCCTGCCAATCAGTAAAGGACCCATTTATGCATATTCTCTGTTTTCTGCCAGCCACCAATCTTCTATTCTTGCTAATATGTTACCTTCAACAAACTTTGATGTGGTACTGTATCAAATGCCTTCTTGAAATCCAAGTGCAGCACGTCTACATGGTCCCCTTTATCCACAGCACATGTTACTCCTTCAAAGAACTCCAATAAATTGGTTAAACACTATTTCCCTTTCACAAAGCCATGCTGACTCTTCCCAATTACTTTGTATTTCTCTAAGTGCCCAGCAATAACTTTCTTAATGGTCAATTCTAACACGTTCCCCATGACAGACGTCAAGCTAACTGGCCTATAGTTTTCTATTTTCTACCTCCCTCCAATCTTGAATAGAGGGGTTATATTTGCTACTTTCCAGTCTGATAGAACTTTCCCAGAATCCAGAGGACTACTACCTCATTTTAAGACTTCTTTTAAGACCCTAGGATGAAATCCATCAGGACCCTGATTTTGTCATCTCCATCAGTTTGCTCGGTACTGCTTCCCTAGTGATGGTAATTTCACCAAGTTCCCCTCTCCCTTCCACCTCCTGATTTACAGCTATTACTGGAATGTTTTTCAAATCCTCTATAGTGGAGACAGGAGCAAAATATTTGTTCAATTCATCTGTCATTTCCTTATTTAATATTAACTCCCCACTGTCACTTTCTAGAGGACCAACACTCACTTTACTTACTTTTTTCCTTTTTAAATACCTGTAGAAATGCTTGCTATCCATTTTTACATTTCTAGCTAGCTTCCTCTCATACACTAATTTATTTCTTCTGATTAATCTTTGAGTCATTCTCTACCATTCTTTACATTCTGACCAATCTGCCACTCATCTTTCCTTAACTTCTTTAGTTAACCACAGATGATGGGTCCTCCATTAGAATTTTTCTTTATAGTAGGAATATACTTATTCTGAATATTCTGAAACATCCCCTTAAATTTCTGCCACTGCTTCACTATTGATCTATCCCGCAGCCTAGTATCCCAGTTCACTTCAGCTAACTTAGCTTTCATGCCCATACAGTTGCCCTCATTTAAGTTTAAAATGCTAGTCTTAGACCCACTTTTCTCCCTTTCAAACTGAATGTAAAATTCAATCATATTGTGGTTGCTGCTACAAAAGACATTGATAAAATGCCGCACAATAGACTTGTGAGCACAGCTATAACTCATGGAATAAAAAGAACAGTAATGACATGGATACAAAATTGGCTTAGTAACAGGAAACAAAGAGTAGTGGTTAATGGATGTTTTCAGGACTGGAGGAAGGTTTGTAATGGAGTTCCCCAGAGGTCAGTATTGGGACCCTTGCTCTTCCTGATATATATTAATGACCTAGCTCTTGAAGCACAGGGTACAACTTCAAATTTGCCGATGATACAAAATTTGGAAGCATTAGGGTTAGGGTAAGGGTTGTGAACAATGAAGAGGATAGTTTAGAACTTCAAAAGGACGCAGACAAGTGGCAAGTGAAATGTAATGCAGAGAAGTGTGAAGTGGTTCATTTTGTTGGGAAGAACACAGAGGGGAATATAAATTAAAGGGTACAATTCTAAAGGGAATGAAGGAGCAGAGGGACCTGAGAGTATGCGTGCATAAGTTCAAGGGGAGGTAGTGGCATAGTGGTATTGTCACTGGACTGATAATTCAGAGACCCAAGGTAATGCTCTGGGTTCAATTCCCATCATGGCAGACTATCTGGAATGATGATGACCATGAAATCATTGTCAATTGTTGTAAAAACCCATCTAGTTCACTAATGTACTTTAGGGAAAGAAATCTGCTGTCTTCACCTGGCCAGGCCTACATGTGACTCCAGACCCACAGCAATTGTGGCTGACTCTTAAAAAAATGCTCTGAACAAGGGCAATTAGAGATGGGCAATAAATGCTGGCCTAGCCAGCGATGCCCATATCCCACAAACAAAAAAAAAAATTAAAAAGTCATTGAAAGCAGCAGGACAGGTTGAGAGACTGGTTAATAAAGTATACAGCATTCTTGGCTTTATTAATAGTGGCATGGAGTACATAAACAAGGAAGTTAGGTTAAATTTGTATAGAACCTGGTTCAGGCTCAACTGGAATATTGTGTCCAGTTCTGGGCACCACACTTCAGGAAAGATGTGAAGGCATCAGAATGAGTGCAGAAAAGATTCACAAAAATGGTTCCAGGGATGATGAACTTCAGTTAAGTGGATTGATTGGAGAGGCTGGGACTGTTTTTCTTGTTTGAGAGGAGATTTGATAGGGGTATACAAAATCGTGAGGGGTCTGGACAAAGCAGATAAGGACAAACTGTTCTCATTGGCGGAAGAATCGAGAACCAGTGGGCAGAGATTTAAGTTAATTGGCAAAGGGAGCAATAGAGACATGAGGAAAAACTTTTCATGTAGCAAGTGGTTAGGATCTGAAATGCATTACCAGAGAGCGTGGCGGAGGCAGATTCAATCAGGGCTTTCAAAAGCGAACTGGTTAAGCACATGAAGAGAAAAATTGCAGCACTATAGGGAAAGGTGTGAGACTAACTGAGTTGCTCTTTCATAGAACTGGCAAGCACATAAAGGGCTGAATTGCAACCTCCTGTGTATAATCATTCTATGGCCAGGTTTTTAGAGGCCCTTTGAGGATGGCCTCAATGGTGGGGAGAGATGGTGGCGGATGTAACATCATGTGCGATGGTGTCAGAAGTTCCAACAGACTGAAATTTTATGGGCCTGTCTCAATATTACACAAAGTGCAAGGGAGCCACAGGACATCAGATCCCTGGCAGGCAAATGAAAGCAGCAAAGAACAGCGCTTACATATACACGTTTCAGATGAGCCTTCTTACCCCAGTGACACCTTACACTTCTGCATGGGGAATGTGATGATCAGAGGCACTGTAGTACCTCCTGTACTTCCAGAGGCTGCCAGTAATGTAATAATATATCAACAGAATGTTAAATAGCTTTATATCAAACATAAACATGCACAAACAGTAACTTCTTAACGATCCAAGCACCCGTGAATCCCAAGTATATCTAGTGGGCTTTCTTAATTCTCTTGTGTGTGCTCCTACAAGGTATTCCCCCTCTGCTGCTAGCTGCGCTGGAGGCTAACTGTAGATCTTGCTGTCCCATGGCTTGGGATGACCTTCACAGCCATCCTCTGGTTGCTCGAGACCTGGAGGGACCCTACATGCTGAGGGGGTCCTGCATAGGTGCAGTACCATCCTCTGTCATCATAGCTACATAATGCACTGGTGTCACTGGCAGAGGAACTGTGAAACCACTGCCCACACATGGAGCATCCTGAGAGGAGTCTTCAGATGTGGAAGGCAGCCACTCCTCCACTCTTTTAAGGCACACTTGTGCTGACCTGAGATAGATGAGGTCCTGGTCCACTTCATGTCTTGCCACTGCTGCATAGAGCTCATTGACAAGGCGATGGCATGCAGGTCTCCAGCATCCACCGATATGCAGGCTGAGCCTGGCTTTTCTGGAGAGTCGCCAATATCTCGACAGAGGAGGCCACATGTGCAGGCAAGAGGAAATTGGTAGCACTCATAGCCTGGATGGAGGTGTTGTGTTCAAGCCAGGGTGCACACATCCTCAGGAATCTCCACTAAATCTTCACACACTTCTGGATTCTTACACCTTACTAACGAGGCACATTATCAGCCTGGGACTCAGAATCAGCCTGGCCTCCAACAATTCTCTGAGTATCAGTGTCTGCAACTGTCACAGCCTCCCATAGCTGCTCAGCTACATGTGTGGTGCTTTCACCGGGTTGTCATTCCAAATCTATACGCGAACGCAGGTATCCACCTTGAGAGTATCCACCCTAGTGGTGGGTGTGGGGAAATAATATAATGCTACCCCCTTTGAAGTCCCCTCCTCCTCCTGAGAGGTGGGCAACTGTTCCTGGAGACAGCTGATTGCTATTCTTAGGGCTGAGCTGTGTCAGAGGACAGAAAGATCAAAGGGTTTTGCCCTTCCAAACACGGTTCCAGAATTGGCTGGTGTCCAGATTGATATGTGTGCAGTGGAGGATGCAGGAGCACTATGCTTCATGCTTGCCCAAGGTTTCCTTGTGCCCAGGTGTGAAGTTGTTCATCCTCTTGCACCCCCCCCCGCTTGTCTCACTGTCCGCAATGAAGTAGCTGCCATGCAACCCTGTCAATTCCAGAGCCTCCTTTTCCATGACAATAAGGATGGTTAGAAATGGCACCCCACCACCTGTCTGGGTCCTTTCTTTGGCATTGTGGACTCTCTTTTCTTGTAGGAGCAAAGAAGAACAATGTTGCATGCCCGACAAAGACAGACACAACATCTAATTAGGTGACACCTCAATCTGGCAGGGCTGAATTGCAGGCTGGGTATTCAGGGTAGTCTTGGTCATCAGTGCAGGCTTCAGCCATATTCTGAGCAGGCTGACAGCCTTCCAAAATGGTGGCCGCACCTCGAGTGGCACCACCTGACCCCACGCCAAGTACCTCACTGCCTGCCTCTGTTCTAGGGTGGGTTGCCTCACCCCCCACACCTGCCACACCTGCCTGCCAGCAATCAATTGTCCGGATGGCGCAAGATAGTGTTCCATTCAGGGACTGGATTGCAGGTGTCAGCAACACCTGATTCCAGTCCCAGCGGCAGGACCTCAGGCCTCCACAGAACGTTCCAGCCTATGACTCTATGGGCAGAATTTTCCATTTGTGAGAAGTGCGGTGGCGGGCAGTTTCGGCGGTCCCTACCCCACTAGCCGGAATGGTGGGCAGCTCTTGGAAGCTCATTAATTATGCACAATCGAGTATCGGGCTAAATCCTCTGGCGGGTTAGGAGCTGATTTGTCTGCCCGCTGTCTGCTGGCGGGGTCAAACATCAAGCCCCACATTTAAAGGCCAGTCCAACACATACATCTCATTCTCTCCAGCCCACCTGTCTTCAGGACATGCCAGAGATATCTTCCAGCCACAAGAAGAAGGCCAAAAGCCTCAAGAAGAAGGCAGCACACCTCTACATGCACCAGGCCCTCCACGCCTTGATCAGAGCAGCACAGGCATGTCCTGTATCCCAGGGATGGCTCCAGGAAGCACAGCAGCCTCACGTCTCTGGCCTGGGAGGCCGTCGCACAGCAGGTCAGCCCGACTGGCAACCGTGTCAGAAACACCATCCAGTGCAGGAAGAGGATGAATGATCTCATCCGCTTCACCAGAGTAAGTCATCCCTCAACTCCCTCCAATATCAAACTCTCATCATGACATCATGCACTCAAACAGCTACTCTCTTCAGGGGTTTCACGCAACCATTAGAGGTGGACGCATATTACAACTCATGCTTTCACGGAGACTTTCACATCACTACCATCCCATCTATCATGTTGCTCACACTCCATCCTCTGGTCCTTCTGGGGAGGGATCACTGCACACAAGGGTCATGCATCTCACCCAAACTCTGCTCCATCCGTTCTCATCACATGCCTTTCTTTCTTCTTCACTCAGGCCAAGCTGGCACACGACAGGTGCGAAAGATTGCAGACGGGGGAGGGACGGCCAACATCATTGCCTCCACTGAGTTCGAGGAGGCTGCAGCCGAGCTGGCTGGGGAGGACAGGAATTGTGCCTGTGGGGAAGGGGAGATTGGCCTCTCCCAGGAACTGAGTAATGCTCACAGCTCCATCACTTCATCAAATCCTGACAATCACAGTGACTCACATGCAGTATTATAAAGCTCATGCTCATTAACTGAAACTCTATTTTCTATTTTCTAGACACCAGCAGATTGAGGTTCACAAGGCAGTCGAGCACCAGTCTGAGCCCTCAGACCATGTCCGGAGAGGAAGCTCTGGAAGAAGCATCACAGCACTCACAGACACCCTCCACCAGCTCAGGGACACGTATGTCGGTGGGGCACAGCTATAGATTAGGCTCAGGCTCACTTTCTGCAGAACAGATCACTGACACCTCCCTGCAGCAGTCAGAGGCAGGGACAGCCCACGTCTCTGGCACTCAGGGGGCAGCTGGAGACCAGCCACCCATTCGATCCGAGTCAGATGATGAGCCTCTGGAAGTGGCCGCCAACTCAATCCTGGAGATACAACGACTGGCAGCGGAAAATCAGGCAGAGATTCAACAGTCACTCAGCAGACTAGAGAGAATGATGGAGGATAAAAGCAAAATACTGCAGATGCTGGAAATCTGGAACAAAAACAGAAAATGCTGGAAAAACTCAGCTGGTCTGACAGCATCTGTGGAGAGAGAAACAGAGTCCATATGACTCTTCTTCAGAGAGTAGAATGATGGAGAAGTCTGTCCGCGCTCTGTCTGATGTTGTGGCTCCAACATGCAAGTGCCTTGAGGTCACCATGGGAAGGCTGGTGACCATCATGGAGACCTTTCACCCAGCAGGTGTTGCCAGATTTGCCCTGCACTCCATGGCCACACACCCTGGTGGGCACCATCAAGCTGTAGGCGAGATGGGGATGAGGCACCTTGACCTCCTTCCAGGTGCACCATCTCCTGCAGGAGTCAGGGCAAAAGCCTTGGGCATCCAACAGGAGGATCAGCGTCATCTGGACACCCTTGAGGCCTCCTTTCAGGTCACTCCAAGGGTGTGCAGCTGCTCACAGTCCCCTCTACCTGTGACCTCCCCATCCACGCCAGCTGCTCTGGCCACCGAGGGTGCTTCTGCCTCTGAGCAGGTGACCCTTCTTAGCCCACGGCCCTCAGGCCTTGGGCCACCAGAGAACCTCTGCCAAGGTCATCACAGACATCAGGACGTAGCAGTCAGCAGGCTGCCTCCACCTCTGCTGCAGATGTCGGGGATGCACCCAGGTGTAGTGGTAGGGTTAGGAAAGTTAAGAAAATTTGATGTCACTTTTGGTCATGGGTGTGCTACACATGTAAAGAAATTGCACTTCTGTGAATACATTTGATGGTGATGTGAATGTTTTGGGCTACTTAAGGCATTATGAATTTGCACATTGGTTGGACATCCTCTGAGATGAAAGAAAATGGCACTGAGGGCTAGGAGACATGTGGCCATATGCCCTCACTTAACTTTACTCTTCCTGGAATCTGTCAGCAATTAAAGTATCATGGGCACATCTCCCACATTTTTCTTCGCTCATACTGACCCTCAGCCGCCTTCCGAGGTTCCTGGGCCTCCGGATCATATTCCTCCGATGAGCTCTCATCCTCCTCTAGTTCGTCTTCTGGCAGGGGGTCACCTCTTTAAATTGCCCCATTGTGAAGGGCGCAACGCACTGTGATGACAGGGGAGGGGGGTGGGGGGGGGGGGGGGTTGGGCAGGAGTGGGCACAGGCGGGCGCAGTCGATTGCCACCCGCAATCGGCTGCATGCCGCCATTTTGCGTGGGCAGGCCAATTAAGGCCTGCCCAGCGCGACTCGCACCCGGAAGCGCTGAGCGCTGAGCGCTCCCTGTGCGGGCGGGGGGAGTAGGCTGAGTCGGGACCTGCGCTCTTTTGGGCATGCGTGCAAAACAGCACAGAAATCTCCCTGAGGCAAAGAGCTGCCTCAGGTTGATTAGTTTGAGTTTCAAAAATTTTAGTAAAGAAAGAAAGAAATTTAAGACACATCCCCTCATGTGAAAGTGTCACATGAGCTGGGACCTGTCTGTGAATTTTAATGAAAATCTTTATTTCACTTATAAATCATTCATGAAACCTCATCCCACCCATGGATGAGGTTTCATGAAAAATACGAAGGCCGCCTGGGCTCTTCGCCTGCCCGCCAGCCTTAAGGTTGGACGGGCAGCTATGTTAAGTGGTTTAATTAGTTTTTAAATGGCCTTAATAGGCCTTTGACAGTTTGGCAGGGGTGCGCCCGCCGAACTGAAAATCGGAATGACGTGCGGTGACGTTGGGACGCACGCCCGACATCACCGCATGTCATTTTATGTGTCGGCGAGTGGAACTCACCACCACTCGCCCAGCCGAGGTTTCTGGCCAAAGGTTCACTAGACTGATTCCTGAGTGGACGGGCTTGGCCTATGTGGACAGATTGAGTACACTAGGCCTTTATTCCCTAGGGTTTGGAAGAATGAGAGGAGATCTCATTGAGACATATAAAATCCTTAAGGGGGTTAATAGGGTAGATGCTGCGAGGATCTTGGGAGCCTAGAGTAACTCTCAGGGTCAGGGATCGGCCATTCAGGACTGAGATGAAGACAAACTTCTTCACTAAAACGGTTGTGAATCTTTGGAACTCTCTACCTCAGGAAGTTGTGGATGTTGAGTTGTTGAGTATATTCAAGACAGAGATCAATGGATTTTTGGATACTATGGAAATTAAGGGATATAGGGATATTGAGGGTGTACTTCCTGTTTGAGCACCCTGTTCCCATCAGAGAACCCCCACCCCCAGGGTTCCCCTACCCACCAGTATTTCCCCTCCCCCACCCAGCTCTGTCCACTCCAGCACACCAGCTCCCAACTTCCTTACCTTGGGCTTCCAGCCTGGCCCCAGCAAGACCCTGAATTCACTTTGTTCCAGGTTCTATTGGCATCTCATCTTTGGGTTGGCATGCAATTCCAGCAGTGGCCACCACTCCAAATATGGTGCTGCTGGGACAAGAGAGCTGCTTGTCGTCTGATTAGCCAGGAGCTCTGAGGTGTGCAAGTCTCACCTCAGGCCAATTAAAGTCCTGACATCCATTAAATGGCTGCAGGGTGAGCCGGCCAAGCGAAGGTGGCCTTACCCCAAACATGCTGTCAGGGTGCAGGGACCCCACTCCCTGTGTAAAACTCAGCCCTTTGCATTGAACAGAAGGAAAAAAGTCCAACCCTCAAATTCACTTCCTAGATTTTACTTATAGAAAAACAAATTTATTTTAGCATAGTATTAGTTAACAAATGTGTACCTGTGGTAATGCATTTTGAACTTCCTCAGTCATTGGTACAGAGTTATTCATTTTCCCTTCTTGGGAAAGTTGCTTTGCATTTCCTGTGTCTGGGGATAAAATAGGTATGTGTATTAGGAGAACAATCACTAAAGAGCATGAGTTATGTATAAAAACAGAATAAAATCTGTAGAAAACAGCTGGCCATCAGCAGTTGAAGGACAGATAGGCTAACATATTGGGCTGAGGTGCCTTGTCAGAATTCAGTATGAATTCACTGTAAGGTCAACCAAAATCAAAACATTTGGATTTTTTTGACTGTAATTTAAACTTAAGAGGCCAAGTAAACAATATGATCGTAGACATCTGACAATGTTATTCTAATCCAGTTGTTACCAAATAAGCAACAGTTTATGGCTCACACTCCCACACTGTGGGGTAATGCTTAGCCTTCCTCACTAACTCTCAGTAACAACAAAACTGAGATTAGCAACTTAATGTAGTCAGGAGTTGAGCCCGATTCCTAGCACTGGATTCACAACGTTATGCTTTTATCTCAATTTCAATATTTGACTGAAGGAAAAATACAAATATACCATTCTAAAGTTATTTGTATCTTTTAAAATTAAAACTTTACAGTTAATTTTACTCTGCATATGCAATATATTTTCCCAGGTGACTTTAAAATGAAATAAGTTCCTGGCCAATCATAATTCATCTTTGCATTTAGATCTCATGTACTTCATTATTTTAAAGCACTGATATATATCCGGTGGTCATTAAAAGTGCTATATAAATGCAAGTCATTCTTTTATTCTAAACACTCCAATTCTTTACATTTCAAGAATTTTCCATTCTTATTACAACAGAAATATTTTGCAGATAATCATTTTACTTGTTATAATGAAGAATTATTGTATGCTATTGTAAATGTCTCCTAACAATATAAATTATATATGGAAAATATATCATTTACAGTCTAATATCTTTCAAACAAAACATTACAAAAGACTCTAGTAATTAGCATGGGGAGCTAAAGAATTAGTATAATTCCAAACTGGAGCGAATTCCTCTGGTGCTGCACCCATATTACTGAAGAGTCAAAGAAATTTACAGCATAAAAGAAAGCTATTTGGTCATTCATTTAGTCCCTTTCCCCAGCCGTCTATCCACTTCCCACGTAAAAGTTTTCACACAAAGAGCAGTGAAAGTTGGAAATCTCTCCCCATTTGAATTGAATGTGAAACCTCATTTGAATTCGCAAGGTCAAATGTGCTTTGCCTGGTGTCTGTTTAAAGTTTATAGGCAGAATTTCACCCATGTTGGGCAGGGTCAGTGGGCGGGCGGGAGCGGTTGGGAAGCCCACCGCTGCCCGCAATCGGGGCTGGAAGTCAATTTCATGCTGGCAGGCCAATTAAGGCCCAGTGTGAAATGCGAGCGACAACGCCCAGCACTGCCTGTGTGGGTGGGGGCATGGGTGGGGTGGTGGGGGAGTGCGAGCTGGGCAAGCTCGACCTTCGCGCATGCACAGAGCTGCTTCAGGGAGATGAAGATATAGGCAAAAAAAAATGTAATGAAACATGACCTCTCTGTCACATGATAAGTTATTAATGAAAAATTAAAGTTTTTATTTTATTTTTATTTGATTTTGGAAACCTTATCTCGTCTTTGAATGAGGTTTCCAAAAAAGTGCAAAAGCCACTTGGCCTTTTCACCTTCCTGCTAGCCGCAAGATTCGACGGGCAGTGAAAAGTCAAAGAGTCATAGAGGTCTACAGTACAGAAAAAGGCCCTTCGGCCCATCGAGTCTGCGCCAGTCAAACATGTACCTAACTATTCTAATCCCATTTTCCAGCACTAGACCTGTGGCCTTGTATGCCATGGCATTGCAAGTGCACATCCAAATACTTCTTAAATGTTATGAGTGTTTCTGACTCTACCGCCATTTCAGGCAGTGAGTTCCAGATTCCCACCATCCTCTGGGTGAAAAACCTCTTCCTCACATCCCCTCTAAACCTCCTGCCCCTTACCTTAAATCTATGCCCCTGGTTATTTATCCCTCCTCCAAGGGGAAAAGTTTCTTCCTGTCTACCCTATCTATGCCCCTCATAATTTTATACACCTCAATCATGTCCCCCCTCAATCTCCTCTGCTCCAGGGAAAATAACCGCAATCTATCCAATCTCTCCTCATAACTAAAACTCACCAGATCAAGCAACATCCTGGTAAATCTCTTCTGCACTCTCTCTAGTACAATCACATCCTTCCTATAATGTGGATTCCAGAACTGCACAAAGCTTTAATTGTGGCCTAGCCAGTGTTTTATACAGTTCCAGCATAAGCTCCCTGCCCTTATATTCTATGCCTCGGCTAATAAAGGCAAGTATCACGTATGCCTTCTTAACCACCTTATCGACCTGTCCTGCTATCTTAAGGGACCGGTGGACATGCACACCATGTCCCTCTGATCCTCGGTACTTCCCAGGGTCCTACCATTCATCGTGTGTTCCCATGCCTTGTTTGTCCTGCACAAGTGCATCACCTCACACTTATCCAGATTAAATTCCATTTGTCACCGATCAGCCCCACTGACCAGCCCGTCTATATCCTCCTGTAACCTAAGGCTATCCTCCTCACTATTTACCACTCCACCAATTTTCGCGTCATCCGCGAACTTACTGATCAATCCTCCTACATTCAAGTCTAAATCGTTTATATGTACCACAAAGAGCAGGGGACTCAACAATGATCCCTGTGGAACCCTACTGGACACAGGCATCCAGTCACAAAAACACCCCTCAACCCTTCTGCTTCCTGCCACTCAGCCAATTCTGGATCCAATTTGCCAAATTGCCTTGGATCCCATGGGCTCTTATCTTTGTTATCAGCGTCCCATTCGGGACCTTATCAAAAGCTTTGCTGAAGTCCAAGCAGACTACGTCAAATGCATTGCCCTCATCTACACACCTGGTCACCTCTTCGAAAAATTCAATCAAATTGGTCAGACACGACCTCCCCTTAACAAAACCATGCTGACTGTCCTTGATTAATCCCTGCCTCTCCAAGTGTAGATTAATTCTGTCCCTCAGAATTGCTTCCCATAGTTTTCCCATCACCGAGGTTAGACTGACTGGCCTGTAGTTCCCTGGTTTATGCCTTCCTCCCTTCTTGAATAACGGTACCACATTGGCTGTCCTCCAGTCCTCTGGCACCTCTCCTGTGGCCAGAGAGGTATTGAAAATTATTGCCAGTGCCCCTGCTATCTCCTCCCTTGTCTCACTCAATAGCCTGGGATACATTTCATCCGGGCCTGGAGATTTATTTACTTTTAAGCCTGCCAGACCACTTAGAATCTCCTCCTTTTCTATGCTAATTTCTTCAATTATATCACAATCCTTCTGCCTGATTTCCATACCCACGTCCTCCCCCTCACTTATGAACACCGACACAAAGTGTTCATTTAGAACCCTACCTACATCTTCCGGCTCCACACACAAATTACCACTATGGTCCTTAATGGTCCCTACTCTTTCCCTAGTTATCCTCTTACTCTTAATGTACTTATGGATTTTCCTTTATTTTACCTGCCAATGTTTTTTCATGCTCCCTTTTTGCTCGCCTAATTTCCTTTTTAAGTTCCCCCCTACACATTCTATACTCCTCTCGGGCTTCTACTGTTTTGAGCCCTCGGTATCTGCCATAAGCCTCTCTTTTTCTCTTTATCCAATCCTGTATATCCATCGACATTCGGGGTTCCCTGTATTTGTTGGTCCCACTTTTTGTCTTTACCTGAATATGTTGGCCCTGTACTCTCCCCATTCCCTTCTTGAATAAGTCCCACTGCTCTGATGCAGATTTACCTAAAAGTAGCTGTTCCCAGTCCACTCTGGTCAAATCATATCTGATCTTATTAAAATTGGCTTCCCCCAATTTAGAACTCTGATTTCTGGCCCATTCTTGTCCTTTTCCATTCCAACCTTGAATCTAATGGAGTTATGATCACTACCTGCAAAATTCTCCCCCATTGATACCTCTACCACTTGCCCGGCTTCATTCCCTAAAATTAAGTCCAGGACCGTCCCCTCTCTTGTAGGACTTTCTATGTACTGGCTTAAAAAGCTCTCCTGGATTCATTTTAAGAATTCTGCTCCCTCTAAACCGATCACACTATGACTAACCCAGTTAATGTTGGGGAAGTTGAAATCTTTCTTTTAATTAACTTTTTAATGGGCCTTTTAATTTTCGGCGGGCACCCTGATGACTCCAGCACGCGCCCATCAACCGAAATATCGCACGAGTGCGCGATGACGTCAGGACACTTGCCCGACATCATCGTGACACACATTTTACATTCGGTCGGGTTAGGCGTGCGCCCGTCCACCAAGCTAAAAATTTTACCCTATGGGTTACTGTTGCCTTGGTGGAGATTTACCTGGGGGTGATTAATTTGTTGATTTAAAAGTTATTATGGTACTAATTTGTAGACATGTGTATGTGTTTAATTTGTTGTTAAAATTAAAAAATGTTGAATTTAGTTTTATATAAAAAGCCTCTTGAGCCTCGGTTGTCTTATTCCTGAATTCAGAGCTGCATCTTAAACATACCAATTGAAAATATAGGTTATGACAGTTGTTCAAGTTTCCCTCTGGGTTTTAATGAACTCAGCCTTTACCAACTGCTGTGTCATAACAATTGGGGGCTCGTCCGGGATAATATTTGTAATTCCTTGATTGGTTTGAAGTTGGTGAATCTTAAGGTTACAAGTATGAGAAGCCTTTGAATTCAGGAGTTAGTGAGGTTTTTTATAAGTGGTGAGACTGCAAGAAGACATGGACAATCAGTAAGACTTGTCTGGGAGTAGAAGATATAACTCTGATTAGGTTACAAAAAGTATCCAAGAATAAGTCAACAGATTTGGCAGATAAGTTAAAATTAGGGTTACCTGTAGGGGTGAAGAAAGCGGATATAATTAAAGGTATAGCATAGTATCCACAGTTGGAAGTGATACCTGACACTAGTGAGTCATAGCTGGAGGTAGTGAGACTTCAGTTACAAAGGAAGACACTTGAACTTGAACAAGCAAAGGAACTGGAAAAAAAACTTGAATTAGAAGCAAAGGAAGGAGAAAGAGCATTTCAAAGGGAGCAAGCAGAAAGGTAGGACAATGAAAGGAAGCTGGAATTGGAATTTCAGGCAAGAGAGAAGGATAAAGAAACAGAGGCAAGGGAAAGAGAGAAAGAAAGAGAAAGAGAATGCCTATTTAAAATGTTGGAAGTTAAAAAAGAGATGTTGGATTCTGAGGAGAGTTCCGATGTTGAAAAAGCCTTTAGCCTAAAACCCAATGGAGAGATGTTTAGATTTGTACAAGCTCTTCCAAAGTTTGAGGAAAAAGATATTGAGGCGTTCTTTATTTCATTTGAGAAGATAGCTAAACAGATGAAATGGCCACAAGAGTACTGGACATTATTGTTGCAATCCAGGTTGGTGAGCATGAGGTATATGCTTTGCTATCTGAAGAGGTATCGGTGAATTATGATGTGGTGAAAAAGGCTATTTTGAGTGCATATGAGCTGGTTCCTGAGACATACAGGCAGAAATTCAGGAATATGAGAAAACAGCCTGAGTTTGAGAGAGTAAAACAAATTAATTTTGACCGGTGGATACAAGCATTAAAAATAGAGATAACATATGCAGCTCTTAGGAAGGTCATTCTTTTGGAAGAATTTAAAGATTCAATTCCTTCAGTAGTGAGAACTCATGTGGAGAACGGAGGGTTTAAATGGTAAGACAGGCAGCAGAGATTGCTGATAATTATGAGTTAGTGCATAGAGCTAAACCGTTTTTCCATCGCCCTTTTAAATCCAAAAAGGATAGAAAGTGGGAAGGTGGAAGGAAGGTGGGTAGTCAGGGAAGAGGAGTAGCTGGAAATTCCCAAGAAGCTTTTTCTGAGAGTAAAAAGGAAGTTTCTGAGGGTAGGAGTGACATTCAAATATTGAGGTTTTTTCATTGCGATAAAGTGGGGCAAAGTCAGTGTGTTGGAAATTACTGGGAAAATCTGTTGGAATTATTGGGGTGCAGAAAAGTTCTGGAAATAAAAATACTGTGGGTTCTGAGGTTCAGGCACAGGAAAAGGCAATGGTGTGCAAACAGGTAAAACAGGAAGAATCAGTGATGGGTAAAGAAGTGGGAGTGTGTGCACAATTTACCCAGGAGAATTATGAGGGGCAAGTTGCAGAAATGTTTAAAGACTTTGGGCAGAATTTTATGTTTGTTGGGCGGGCAGGCCTGACCCAATTGGCGGCGGGCGCGTAGCCGATCTCCACCAGTGAAACGGGCCGTACCGCCATTTTGCGCGGATGGGCCAATTAAGGCCTGCCCAGCGCGCTGCAGATTCCCGTGTACAGCGGGAATTTCAAATGTGCGGCGGGCATGTACAGACCGCCGGTTCCATCCGGTGGTCTGTATAAAGAAAGGCCAGGCAGCCTCCTTCAGGCTATTCATCATGGCCAGCGACCAGTCTGCACAGCGGGCTCTAGAGGGCAGGGCAGAGGAGGAAGGGGGCAGCGGGGGGGGCCAATGTGCCCCTCGCTTCTCTGATGCCTGCCTTGCTGCCCTTCTCGAGGAGGTGGCAGCACGGCGAGAGGTCCTGTTTCCTGGGGATGGGAGGAGGAGAGCCCCCCACATTACCAACAGGCCTAGCAGGAGGTGGCAGAGGTAGTGAGCTCTCAAGATGCTGTGCGGCGCCCAGGGACCCAGTGCTGCAAACGCTTCAATGATTTGTTGCGCTCTGGAAGGGTGAGTGCCATGTCGGCCTTGCCCGTTTAACCCAGAAGGTAGCTTTAGCCTTTGAGGCCCCCCCACCCCACCACGTCTTAGTGTCGTTACTGCATTGGGCATTTGGCGCACGCTGGGTGGGCAAACAGATAGTGACCATGCTTACATCAGCCTTAGTGGTTGAGGAGAAGATGGGTTTTCCCCGCAGCATATGTTGGTGTTTGTCGCATTTGAGTAGTCTGGGGGCAACCTGCAGGGGAGGCAGCTAGACACATACTGAGAACTCCAACACATGTCTTATTAATGGTGATGAGATGGTGAAAGGGGAGCCTCAAGGTGTCGTAGCCAAGAGTCATCTGCTGGCCTTGGCGCTGCACCTAGGTGCGCCTCCTTGCCATGGGCGCTAAGACCCGTGTGTTATTCAAAGTGATGGACGCCGAATGTGTCCAAGGAGTCCGTTGGGGGATGGAGTTGGGACCAGCCGTACTATCTTCTGGGGACTGATCACCAGTAGTGTGGAAAGGAGCCGCTGGAGGCCTCAGATGGCCCAATGCGGTTGGGGTGCGGCATGCGTGTGCAAAGTACATGAGCGATCAGCCCCAGTAAATGCTCTTCTCTGTTCTGCAGGCAAAAACAAAACACAATAGCAGGGAGCGTTTATGGACTGGTGGTGGGCACACTGTGCTGCAGCATGTCACCAACTTTGAGGTTGTAGACCATGGAGCTGGGGAGGAGGCAAGTGGCCAGGTCGGCAGGTGTCAGTGAGGCTGGGGTGCAGCGGCCAGGTATTTGAGGCCCACAGTCCAATCCACCCTGTCTTCCCTCCATCCAAAGCACTGATGATTGCTGCAATCGTTAATGCAGCAACACTGCTCATTCACAGACTGATACAGTCAGATGTGTGGGTCATACACAAAGGTCCCTCGGCCCCTTGAGGATGCGTGTCTCTAGCACCTTGCAAAGTCGCCTTATCCCATTTGTGACCACTATCCTCATGGCCTAACATGCCATGGCATCGCTGCTGCACATACAAATACTTGTTGCATCTTAGGAGGGTTTGTACCTCCACCACCCTTTCAGCCAGTGCTTCCCACATTACTCTGTCCAAAAGGTCCTCAGCACCTCACCTGTCAACCTCATGGCACATAACTTAAATAAATGACACCACGTTAGTCATCCCTGCGCCAAGGGGAAATGTTGCCTTCTGTCCACCCGGTCTATGCCTCTCATAACAGTATGAAGGTCAATAATGTGACCTGTCAATCTCCTGTGCTCCACAGCAAATATCACAAGTGTTTGCAATGTTTCCTCATCACTCCAACTCTCCAGGCCAGCATGCATCCAGGTCAGGAACCTCTGCACTCTCCCCACTCCAATGCCATCCCTCTCATGAAGTGCAGGTCACAACTGAATGCAGAAGTATAGCTGTGGCCTCGACAGTGTTTTCTGCACTTGTAATATGACCTCCCTTTTTCCTACATTCTATTCCTCCGTTAATAAAGGCAAATCTGGCTTTTACCTTGTTAAATGCCTTAAGTTCCTGTTCTGCTACCTTAATGGGTCTGCCCAGCAAGGTCCCTGTAATTGTCATGACTTTCCATGGTCCTACCATTGCTCATGTATTCCCGTACCTTGTTTGTCTTGCCCAAGTGCTTATCTGCACACTTATCCACATAACATTCCATGTGGCATTCCTTAGGCCATCTGACCAGCCTGTCTGTATTCACATGTAATGTTTGGGCCTCCTCTTGACTATTTACCACCCCACCAATGTTGGTCTCCTTAGGTTCTTGAAGGTTGAGTGCATTATGAGGCTGGGGGGAAAAGGGATGAAAGGTGTTACTGACTGAATGCTAACTGATGCACTGTCCTTGTTAATTTCAGCATCACCACCACATGGCCGCCAGCACAAAGTCCAGACACCCCCCTCCACGCCTGAGGGGCATCACTTGCAACTTGCGTCACATCATTTCAGCCAGCCAGGCACCACCGCAGTGACTACCACATCAGTGGGGATTATAACGTCGGCTAGTGTCCCGGGGCACAGTGGAGAGGGCACTTCACAATCGCTGGAGGAGACGGCATGGACAGAGAGTGCCAATGGCGCCAGCAGCTGGAGGACTGCAGGGGACCAGGCACGTGCTGAGTCGGGCAGTGATGATGTGCCTCTGCAGATGTCACCAATGCAGCAGCTGCAGGACAAGCGGCAGGGTGCGCGGGAGCATCTGGCAGGGTTGCATGAGGGTGTGCTTCACTTGGTCTCTGTGGTAGAGGACTCCAGGCAGAGTGTCAGTGATGGCATGAACCTCAGGACAGAGCTTCAGGTTTCCTCCATTGAGAGATTTGCGACTCTCATGGAGAGGGGCTTCCAACAGATTAATAATCATCTGATTGGGTTACGCTCTGAGCTGCAAGCCCTCACAGCGCTAATGGCCACAGGTGGTCATTGGCAATGTGGGAGTTGTTCTGGGCACCAAGTGTCTCAGCTTGGTGCCCATCCATCTGCGATGAGCAGGGAGGTCAAAAGGGACCTCACGTCATGCAGCAACAGCTGCCTGTCGTCGCTGCGAGCTCCTCTCAGGGCGCTCTGGATGAGGGCAGCAGATCCTCTGCCCCTCTGCCAGTGACCGTTGCATCCGTTGAGGCTGCGGCAACTGGGGAGGTGCCAGTTCTGGAACTGGCCATTCCCTCCCAGGCAGGGCTAGCACAGGCTCCACAGGCCAGAGGACGGCCGCCAAGGTCATCGAGGCCAACAGGACAGCAGAGTCAGCAGGCTGTCTCACAATCCACTCCGAGTGATGGGGCGGCACCTAGACGTAGCACCCGGAAATGTAAGCATAAGGCACGTTAGGCCGACCACAGGTTTGTCACTGGTGATTTTCTGTTGGCCCTAGATTAGGGAATGTTTGATTCTCAATGTCAGAGCGACGTTTGTTCATTGTTTTGGTGGCAATAAAGTCCACATTTGTGACCATGGCTGAGGGTGTTTCCTTTGTGCTGCATTTGTCTGTTTCACAGGCATATAATGAGTGTTTGAGTGGACATTGATGTTTCTGTACTGAGCCCTTAGTTGTAGCTGATGAGGTGGAAGATGTAGCACCTAAGTGCCACGTGTGGAAGCGCCAGGCAATGCTGGTCCTGCAGATCCATGTGTGTGGAGCTAGCTGAAGGTTCATTGGATTAAAGTGTCCTGGATGTCATTGCCTCCTTGGTGTAGTAACGGGTCGGCGTGCTGCCCCTCATCATCGCCCTGTGCTTCCTCATCCTCTGAGGCATTGCTGGATTCATCATGTGCAGCTGCATCCACTGCATCAAGGTCTTCACCGTCAACTGCATCCCCCATTTCCAGCACAAGATTGTGCAGAGTGCAGCAGACTACCACTATCACAGAGACGCGATCTGGGAGGTACTGGAGTACGCCCCCTGAGCAGTCCAGGCATCGGAAGCGCATCTTGAGAAGACCGATGGCTCTCTCCACCACAGCCCTTGTGGTGCCATGGCTCCTATTGTAGCGTTCCTCAGCTTCTGAGGTGTCATGAGCCACATTCTGAGGGGATAGCCCTTGTTAACCAGCAGTCATCCATCCAGCCGAGCCGGAGCACTGGCACCTGGGAGTGTCTGAGGATGTAGGCGTCATGGGAGTTGCCTGGGTACCTTGCACAAACTTGCCAAATCTGCATCCTGTGATCACACACTATCTGCACGTTCATGGAGTGGAAGCCCTTCCTGTTGGCGCCTTGATGGCCAAGTGTACAGTCTATTGCACCCTGGACGCGGGGGAAGCCAGCAATCGCCACAAAGCCTCTGGCTCGCTGTGCCTGAATTGCCTGGTCGCAGCGCAAGTGGATGAAGGTCAATGCACGTCTGAACAGAGCGTCTGTGACCTGCTTGACACAAGTGTGGACAGCTGATTGGGAGACACCACAAAGATCACCCACCGAGCCCTGGAAGGAGCCAGAAGCATAGAAGTGGAGGGCAACTGTGACCTTCAGAGTCGATGGCATGGGGTGTCCACCCACACAGTTAGGGGAGATCCAAGGCCAATCATCTGACAGACATAGTTCTCTGTCCCCCTTGACAGTCGAAGCCTCCTTTGGCACTGCACCTCAGTCATATTAAGGTAGCTGCTTCATCGCCTGTATACCCTGGCAGCAGGATAGTGGCATCTTCTGCGGCCCCTTCCACCTTGGACAACCTCTTGGCCCTGCGCCCCTTGTGCCTGCGCCTGGCCTCCCAAAGGTGGCTCCCCTGGAGGCTGATTGTTCACTCCTGGCCTCCTCTTTATTCTAGCCCTCCCTTCCACCTCAGAGGAGCTGCCTCCAGTGGAGATTTCAGAACCCATACCCCCAGGATAAATGGAGGCCTCCGGAAAGCTGCAGGCCCGATAAAGATTACTGTCTGCAGACTGCTGAGCTGAAGCTTCAAAGTACAGAGAAAGCTGTTGGAAATCGATCTGAACTGCTACCATTCATAAAGGCAAACTTAAAACACTTTCTGCAATAAATACTTCACATGAAACATTAACAACCCCTCTGAGCCCACATATCCCGCCCGTGGATGAGGTTTGTTAAAAAGTCACTTACCCACCTGCCTGTTGCTCCCGCGCAAAATTGGCATCGATTGCCGAGTTAAGGGCCTTTACAAGGCCTTTAATTAATGGCGGGTGCACGTCGCGATTCATCGCGTGCCCGCCCAGCTATATATCACGATGGCGTGCACTGACGTTGGCACGCTCGCCTGACGTCAGCGCGTGACATCTTAAGCTCTGACGTGTGGCGTCCGCCACCTGCACGTCATAGATAAAATTCTGCCCTTTGTGTGTGAAGGGAAAGTCTTTCCATGTGTACAGTGTGGAGTAGATAGAGATGTTAAAATTTTAAGAGACACAGGGGCTAGTCAATCCTTAATGTTGTGGGATAGTGACATTTGTTGTTCAGAAGGAGTTTTGCAGGAGCAGGTGATAATAAGTGGGGTTCATGGAGATGCCAAACCTATCCCCTTGTGGAAGATAAATTTAAAGAACAAATAGAAGACAGGTGAAGTTATTGTTGGAACAGTGGAAAATTGCCCATGGCAGGGGCTCAATTTATTTTGGGTAATGGTATAGCTTGGTCACAGATTTGGGTGATGTCTATGGCAGTTGAGAAGCCTGTAGAAGTGGCTTCAACAGAGGTTTTACAGAGCAAGCATCCTGGATTGTTTCCAGATTTTGTGGTAATGAGATCATAGGCTCATAGGTAGGAACAAGAAAAACAAGAAGGGCAGGCAGTTAAAAGGCAAGAAGGAGGTGTTGAAATCCAATTATCTGGCACTGTGTTTGATAACATTATTCAGAAAGAAAGATGACAGGACAATTCAGCTGAAGTGTTTAACTCAAGCAGGTCAGTGGAGTTACAGAAAAATAATTTTCAATTAAAACAGTTATGTCAGGCAGCATACTCCGAAACAGAAGCAAAATGTATTTCAGTATGTTATTTCCTTAAGAGTGATTTTTTAATGAGAAAATGGAGGCTGGATCATGTCTCAGCAAATGAAAGCTGGAGCGAGGTGCATCAGATTTTATCTCAGTTGGGCATAGAAATGAGATGCTGAGAATTCCTCATGAAATTCCAATGGGGGGACATTTAGGAATTAGAAAAACACAGGAAAAGATACAGAGGTATTTTTTATTTTGGCCAGGGTTGCATAGGCATGTAGTCAAATTCTGTAAAACATGTCACACATATCAGGTAATAGGGAAAGCACAAGCAGTGATTAAAACGGCACCTTTAATCCCAATACCAGCATTGGAAGAACCTTTTCCTAGGGTCATGATTTATTGTGTAGGACCCCTCCCTAAGACTAAAAGTGGAAATCAGTACTTACTGACAATAATGGATGTATCTAACAGGTTTCCTGAAGTGATACCTGTAAGAAATATTACAACCAAGAAGGTTGTGGAGGAGTTAACTAATTTTTTTTTTACAAGATATGGTTTGCCTAAGGAAATACAATCAGATCATGGGTCAAATGTCATGAAACAGCTGTTTAAGGAATTAATGAACAGTTTGGGGATAAAACAGTTTAAATCAACAGCTTACCATCTGGAACCACAAGGAGCTTTGGAAAGAGGGCATTAAACTTTAAAAACTATGATGAGCATGTTTTCAGGATTATCCACAGGGTTGGGATAGAGGAATTCCATTCTTGTTATTTGCTATAAGAGACGCTCCTAATGGATTGACTGGTTTTAGCCCTTATGAACTAGCTCATGGTCATGAGATAATGGGATCACTGAAATTGATTCATGAGAAATTGGTGAGTCAAAATTCAGAAATTATTCTCCTGGATTACGTATCAAATTTCAGGGAAAGATTGAATAGAGTATGTGAGTTGACTAGGGAACATTTAAAGATGTCACAGCAAGTAATGAAAATGAAGGCAGACAAGAAAGCGACAGCTTGCAGTTTTGTTTCTGGAGAGGAAGTGCTAATTCTGTTACCAATACTAAGTGATTCATTAAATGCAAGATTTAGTGGACCTTACAGGGTTGAAAAGAAATTGAGTGAAGTAAATTATTGAATAAGTACTCCAGATAGAAGAAAGAAGCAGAGGGTGCGTCATGTAAATGTGCCTAAAAAGTACTTTGACAGGGAAGTGGACCAAAAAGTATTAGTGATGGTGGATGATGAGGAAGATGTAGAAGTGCAGGACTCTGAAATTGATTTTCCTCTAATCAAATTGGGTAATGAGAGGGTGCTTGAAAATTTAAATGAAATATTGAGTTACCTTCCAAAAAAGTGTCAAAGTGATTTGGAAAAGCTGTTGCAGTCACTCAAACCTATTTGTTGGCATAAATTGGGGAAGACAGGTTTAGCTATACACGATGTGTCTGTACTAGTTTCATCTTCAATAAGGCAGCATCCTTATAGATTAAATCTGGCAAAGTTATCTCAAATACAAAAAGAAATTGACTTCATGCTTCAAAATGATATCATTGAGTCTAGTTGCAGTAATTGGAGGTCGCCTATTGTGCTGGTACCAAAACCAGGTGGAAATCAAAAACAGTATGTGGACTATCGAAAGGTGAATGTGGTGACAAAAGCAGATTCCTATCCTATACCATGGTTGGAAGATTGCATTGAGAAAGTGGGACAATCGAAATTTATTACAACGATCAACTTGCTAAAAGGATATTGGCAGGTACCATTGTCAGGAAGAGCAAAGGAGACATTGGCTTTTATGATGCCAAATGGACTATATCAGTTTAAAGTCATGTCATTTGGTATGAAGAATGCACCTGCAACATTTCAAAGACTGACAAAGTAATTGCAGGTCTAAGCAATTGTGCTGTTTATATTGATGTTTTGATAGTTTTCACTCAGGCATGGGAGGAGCATTTACAGCAACTAGAAGAATTATTTTCTCCATTACAAGAAGCTAATTTGGTGATGAATTTGGCTAAAATTGAATTTGCAAAAGCGCAAGTTACATATCTAGGACATACCATTGGATATGGTAAGGTGGCTCAGAGAGATGTGAAAGTCAAGACTGTCGTAGATTTCCCAATGCCTACAACACAACAAGGAGTTTTGAAATTTCTGGGCATGAGTGGGTTTTACCGGAAATTTGTACCAAATTTTAGCAGTGTGGTTGCTCCACGGACTGAACTATCAAAAAAGAACAAGAAGTTTCAATGGACACTGGAGTGTCAGAAGTCATTTGGTAGTTTGAAAACTGTATTAACTATGACACCAATGTTGGCAGTACCCAATTATGCCAAGTAATTTAAGTAGGCCGTTGACACGAGTGATGTAGGCATTGGGGCCATACTGTTACAAGAAGATGACACTGGAATTGAAAATCCGATAGGGATTTTTTCACAGAAGCTGAATGTACAAGAGAGAAGATATTCAATAGTGTTAGCATTGCAGCATTTTGAAATGTATGTTGCAAACAATTCATCAGAAACAATTGTTTATACAGCCCACAATCCTTTGAAGTTTTTGGACAAATTTTGAGACAAAAGTGCAAGACTTTTCAGGTGGAGTCTATTATTACAACCATTTACTCTATGGATTATACATATTGCTGGTAGAGAAAATCTGCAGGTACATTATTAAGAGTTTGAAGCTTAAAGGGAAATTTGGACATTTAAAAAAACCTGGGCACTGGATTAGAATGATTTCTATTTATACCAAGGACTTGTGTGTGTGTATATATATATATATATTATATTATATTAATATAGTTATTTTAATACATGCATCTGGTAATGTAATAATATAATAAGTATAGGAGATAGTTTGAGATGAGTTATTAAAAATGAAGCCGTCTTTTATAATTATGATGGTTCATTTTTACATAGGGAGGGGGATTTCATAAAGATATATTAATGTCTATAATGTTATTGGAAATTATTTTTAAAATGGAATTGTAGTGAGGTCTGTGTCTATGGGCAGAATTTTCTACCTGCCAGGCAGGTGGGCCCAATCCAATCTCCGGCGGGCAGGGAGCTAATCCCCAACGGAGAAGCAGGCCCTGCCGCCATTTTATGTGGGCAGGCCAATTAAGCCCCGCCCAGCGTGACGTCCACCGGGAAGCACTATGCGCTCCCTGTGCGGGCAGGGGGGGATTCCTCAAAAGCAAGAGTGTGCTCTTTCTCACATGCGCACGAAAGAGCGCACATCTTGCTGAGGCTAAGTGCTGCCTCAGGGAGATCGCTGACACTTTTAAAAAAAATAAAAATAGAAAAAAAATCCTTAACATGTCCCTCTCATGTGACAATGTCACATGAGATGGGACATGTTCATAAATTACACTAAAACTTTATTAAATTGTTTAAAACCCTGCATGAAACCTCATCCCGCTGGTGGATGAGGTTTCATGACTTTTCTATTGCCCGCCAGGGCTCCTGGCCTGCCCGCCAGCCTTAAGGTTGGATGGGCAGGTCCTTTAATTGTTTTAATGATCCTGCCAATGGCCTCAATTGGCCATTGACAGGTCAGCAGGCGCACAGCTGATTTTGCTGCGCCCCCACCTTCCTGAAAATTTAAATGGGACGGGATGATGTCGGGGGTTCCGCCCGACGTCATCCCGCATCATTTTACGTGTCAGCAAGTCTGCCCCGCCCCCTGCTTGCCGACGTCAAAATTCAGCCCAATGTGTTTGACTGTGTGTGTCTTAATGGATTAAAGCCAGCTAGTCTGGGTGCTTTGATGTATAGTAGTTTTGAGATGTTAATTAGAAAAACGTAAGGAGGATAGAAGGTAAAGTGTAAATTTGTATTTGTTGAATAAAGTGTTCAAGAGTGGGAGTAAAATCTTGCACCTAGCTGGGAGACAGCAAGAAATGTGTTTATATTACTAATAAAATTTAGTGGGATAAAAATGTTATTGTTAGAAGATGTGGCATTAAAAGCCTAGGAGACCATGGAAAATTTATATTCAAAAGGGAAGCTAGGTATAAAGAGGGAAAGGAGATTGTGTGTAAGGCAGAGGCATTTAAGATCTAACCAGACTGTAAACCTACAACTGTGTCTGCAAAGGAACCAAATCGCAAGGAACCTTATTTGAATTTGCAAGGTCAAGTATTCTTTGCCTGCTGTCTGTTTGAAGTCTATGGGTTATTGTTACCTTGGTGGAGATTTACCTGGGAATGATTAATTTGGGGATTTGTTTAAAAGTTATTATGGTAGTAATTTGTAGACATGTGTATGTGTTTAATTTGTTGTTAAATTAAAACATGTTTAATTTAGTTTTGTATGAAAAACTTCTTGATGCTTGGTGGTCTTATTCCTGAATTCAGAGCTGCATCTCAAACAAAGCAATTGAAAATATAGGTTATGACAGTTGTTCAAGTTTTCCTCTGGGGTTTAAAGAACTCAGCCTTTACCAACTGCTGTGTCAAAGCATAGATTAGGGTGTCAAGGGATATGGAGCAATCAGCAGGTAAATGATATTCAGGTTCGGATCTCACAGAATGGTGGAACAGGCTCAAGGGGTCAAATGACCTACTCCTGCTCCTATTATTGATTCTGCTTTTCCTGCTGTTGCTCACATGGCATTCTGTAAGCTAATAACACTGCACATTTAATAAAAAAAGAATATCCTAACTCCTTCCTTCACTTGAATTGAATTTACCCTTTTTATTATCAAATAATACCCAATCCATATCTGGTTTCCTTGCGTCAGCTTCTCAGCATTGACAGACAAATGTTTATTGTTGTTGCTGCTGTATTTGCCTCTATTACTGTTGCCTCCAAACTACTGAATTATTTTGATTTTAAATAGATTTCAAATGTTATTCTGTCCAAAAGTGAATGTAAATCATCAAAACAAATATCACACCTGTATCATAAACACAAAGTCAGCTTTTCTAACCTGCTCTTAATACTAAAATTATTTGATATAATTAAAATACACAGATGGATGAATGAGGCAACTTAGCGGGTAGCTTTTTCAAGACTTGTTAATAATTCAAAATAACTACCTCAAGCAATTTTACTCCCTTGCAAAGTCCTCCCACACCATGTACCAATCCACAATGGTTCAGTAACCACATCTGCCAATGCCTCATGGTTCAATTTTCCCTCCTTTACCATGCAGGAATTTCTAGCTTCTAGTTAATTTCTTCAGAGCACTCTTATTTCTTAATAGATAAAAAGCTAAAAAATTATATATTTCAGTTACTGGTTTCTGTCTAAAAACTGCCAAATGATACACAATCAGTTGCAGGAGCATGAGTAGGCCATTTGGCCCCTCGAGCCTGCTCTACTATTCAATGAAATTATGGCTGATCTGATTGTGGCTTTAACTCCATTTTCCTGTCTGCCCCTCCTGTAGGGGAAATCTGTACATAGTTATCTATGATGCCTGGATTGCCCATATGGACGCTGAAAGCTGAGCAACTGAATTTCTATGTAAGCTTATATCTCTTAGTCTACTAGTTTCACCAACTTGAATTTGAAAGTATGGAAAGGTTTTTTTCTATGAACTGCTGATGTAAAAATTCTCAATTTGTACAACAAAAGTGGTCAACATCAACAACCTGAAATGCATGAGATATATTTAAATTAATAAAAATATTCATTTAAAATTTTGTGCCCTATGTCCCTACATGGTAGACTACAAAGGCACTCCAATATCAGGCGTGAACATAAATTTATGCAGTCAGCAATGGAGCTCAACATTGATCTTAAAGAAAGCTTCTCCCTTCCTCTCATAGGGGAATCTAAAACTAGAGGGCAAAGTTTAAAACTAAAGGGTCACCCATTTAACGCGGAGAAGAGGAGAATTTCTTCTCTCAGAGGGTCATTAGTCTTCAGAATTCTCTTCCCCAGAAAGCAATGGAGGCTGGGTCATTAAATATATTGAAGGCTGAGTTAGACAGATTTTTACATAGGAATATAGGACTTAGGAGCAGGAGTAGGCCATTCATCCATTTGAGCCTGCTTCACTATTCAATAGGATCATAGCTGATCTGATTGTGGTCTCAATTCCAATTTCCTGTCTGCCCACCATAACCCTTGACTCTCCTGTCTATTTTTGATTGACAAAGATTATGGGGGGCAGGCAGGAAAGCAGAATTAAGGTCTCAATCAGATCAGCCATGATCTTATTGACTGGCGGAGCAGGCTCAAGGGGTTGAATGGCCTCCTCCTGTTCCTATTTCTTATGTTCTTATGTAAAGCTGTCCACAAAGATCTTGTGATCTCTGTGGCACAGGCTTCCCCTTTCATGGCAGCAATTTAAATCTGGCTCAAATCAAAGGATATCATGTATTCAGTGGTAATGTCAGCAAGTAAGGTAAGCAGCCATTCACACTGAAGTAGTCTCACAAACAACAAAGTAGGAAGTTTAAAGCACTGAATGCTTCAATTTTTGATTTAAATTTTCAGATAACAAAACAAATGAATATGGTTATGGGTTACGATAGAAGATAAACTATTGTAAGCAAACTTCTTTTAAAATGCAGATTTCTTTTACCATAATGGTGAAATCTGACATTCCACAATTATAAGATTAGCTTTGAAGGCTCAGTGAGGGCGTTTAATAGCAATTATGAAGTTAGTACATCATTAATAATCCCCAGTTACAGCTCATTCAAAAAGATGAACCTTTTTCAAGGGTTTTAACAGCAAGTCTATCAGCGTTAATTCACTAATTGCCAGGGATTGCACTCCAGGGTACATCAACAGTGCACTTTCTGAAGGAGAATCATTGACAGCAACTTCTGGATTTCTGCTTTACTCTGTGCTTGTGTGGACTCCAAAGTTGCTGTCAGTTTCAAGCAGAGTAATGCTGATGGTTTTGCCATCATTATGACTGCAAAATACATGCCAAGAGTTTCATGGCCAGAAACTCATTTACTCAATTAATTTTCATTTTCACAATTATGTAGCCAATAATTCTTGCAGTTTTGGGGGTAAAATCCCATTTTTGTGATAGCCCTAATCATGTCACAAGGAATCAAGTAAATGATACCAAATAGGAAAATATATTAGTGGTAGTGATACATATTTCAGATTTACTTAAAAAAATGCCTTCCTTAAAATTAGGGACATATTTCATTTAAAATGTTCCAGTTATTGCCTATTAGATCACCAAAAGGAAATATGTCTTTTTAAGTATGGTTACATCCCAAAATGGAAAAGATTAGCTATTTTATATCATTAAAAAGACAATAATGAATGAACTAACAACATCATATACCAATAGACTGTGGTAATAATTCTTGTAGAAATTCTACATGGAATTTTATCCCTCAATATTTCTTTCTTTAAAGATGAACCAATAGGTCATGTCTAACCATTACCTTCAAAAGCAACAATTAGTTTTGAAACTTTTAATGATATTTTTCTCTGTAAAGCCGCAGATAATACCCAGTAGGCACAATAAATGACAGGATAAACATGCTTTCTACTAGACTATTGATATTTCAGGATTTTCTAAGAGTCCCACTGCAGCCAATCAAGTGATCAAAATGAAATACTTAGTTTCAGTGTTGAAAAGTATAAAAGAAGGAAACAACTGAAAATGTCATTAAGATGACAGATCATTTGTGTTTTTTATGAAAGTGTTTCTGAGTGATTTATCAGGTACATTTTTATAACAAGTTGGAGACCTAGAGTATTGTCCTGTCAGTACAGTGTTTATGTTGAGATTTATACTTACACTCTACACTTACTACAAATAAATGCCTTTATTAAGAAAGCAGGAAGGAAGCCTCTCTTTTTTCATCGTTTCTGATTTTTTTTGTTACACTTAGTCACATGAAAATAACATTCCAGTATCACGGCTTGCTCATCACTTTCATTTTTTTCTCTGAAAGAGGAGAAAATCTGACCATGTCAGGAAGTGGCAATAGTAGTGCTTCACTCTAGCATGATATAGTTTTCCTCAGAGAACCATTTAGGCTGATCCACTTGCAATAAAATCATGTGAGAACAAATGGATTACTTCCTGCAGTGAAAACTACTGGAATTTGAGTTGATCACAATGTCCAGTTTCACAGAGCTATAAACATTTTCTTTAGACTGTCTTCAGCTGGAAGAAATTGCTTGTAAATACATTATAGGGTTAATTTTACAAAAGTGTGGAGCTACATGGAGTCTGCTAGGAGTGCATGTTGGAATTTAAGCATTTGCCTTCATGACTTTCTGTCCATTATTTTAATAATTGTGGTTTCATGCAATAACCTCTATAAATATTTCTTAAATCACTGCAGAGCAAGTACAAAAATATCAACTCTCAACATCAGTTGGATTATTCTGTTTGGGTGCTCTCTATTCATTGCTTTCCATTTGATTTGCTTACTCACACATCCAAAGGGAACCAATAAAAAGTGATAATCCCAAATAATAACAAGTGGCTGACTTGGAAACAAATACCTTTACATCCCCGTGTGAACAGTTAGCATGAAGAGGCAATCAAAAAGTTAGGGAAGTTTTAGGTAGAGTCAACAGCTAAAAAAAAGAAATAAGAAAAGCTACATTAACATGTGAAAGATGTACAGGAATGTATTTGAGAAGAAAAACAAAATGGACAAAAGAGATGACAAGCAGGTTCCAGAATCCAATTTGTGAGGCTGTTACTGACCAGCACATGCCTTATTTCACCTTTGATTCTCATGCAAATTGACCCCATGCCAGATTTTGAGTTTGCAATACCTCTTTCCCCAAAGTAGTATCTTAATTCATTATCAAGGTGCGTGGGGCACAAACAAGTTCACTTTTATTATCCATTCCTGGTTATCGTGAAGGTGCTGGTGGGCATTTTCTTTGAACCGCTGTGGTCTTCTGACGATGGCGTTCCCACAATGGTATTAGACAGGGAATCCCAGGAAACTGCAGATTACTATTATAAAATTTGGATAATTGCTTAGCTTCTTCAAATTCATGCTGCCAGTTTTCAGAATTTCTGTCCGCCATGATGCCCCAGTCCTGACCCTGCCTGAAGTTAGATTTAAAACCCGCCATAAAGGGGGAGTGAAAGCATTGGTTGAAGCAGGGCACGTGGAGAGTGCAAGGATTGACAAAAGAACAGCACATTTCAAGTGGTATGATCTGGGTGTCCTACTAACAGTGATACACAGCTAGAGAGAGTAGCTGTTTGCAGTTGGGGGCAGGAAATCCAAAAAGAACAAAGTTTCAGTGGCAATTTTACCTAAGCAACTCTTTCAGTTTCTTTCAGCACCTTGTGATGACCTAAGACTGTACTTTGTATCCTTTGATCCATTCTCCTAGTCTTGGTTGCCTACTAACCACAAATGGACTTTCTATTAGTGTGTCACACTTGCTGAGCCTCTGTAACCAACCTTTCCGGCTCTTTCTGATCTTGTGCCTCTCAAACAACCAGATGCATCAAACTTTGCAACAAAAGACTCTGCCCAGACTTCATCACTATTCTCATGTCTCCTTCTCCAATTGCTCACATGAGAGGGTAGTTCATAAACACCAAGAATCACATGCCATTGGTCCCTCAAAAACTCAAGATCTCTGACTACTTCTGAGGAAGCACCCCTGAAGCACCATGCAATTGAATATACTGACAAAGGAGAAGTAAGAGGAGCAGCTGCAGGTTTGTTTGAACCATGTGAAGACCTGCGCTCCAGAACTTGCCGAGTCCCTAGCCAAGCTGTTCCAGTACAGCTGCAACATAGGCATCTACCCGGCGATGTGGAAAATTGCCCAGGTTTGTCCTGTACACAAAAAATAGGGCAAATCCAACAAGGTCAATTACCACCCCATTAGTCCACTCTCAATCATCAGTAAAGTAATGGAAGGGGTCATCAACAGTGCTATCAGGTGGCACTTGCTTAACAAAAACCTGCTCATTGACACCCAGTTTGGGTTCTGCCAGGGATCACAAACTTCTTGAGTGTTGTGGGAGCTGCACTCATCCAGGCAAGTGGGGAGTATTCCATCACACTCCTGACTTGTGCCTTGCAGATGCTGGACAGGCTTTGGGGAAGCAAGAGGTGAGTTACCCTCTGCAAAATTCCCAGCCTTTGACTTGCTCTTATAGCCACAGTATTTATATGGCTAGTCCAGTTCAGTTTCTGGTCAATGGTAACCCCCCAGGATGTTGATAGTGGGGGATTCAGTGATGGTAATGCCATTGAATGTCAAGGGGTGATGGTTAGATACCCTCTTGTTGGAGATGGTCATTGCCTGGCACTTATGAGGCACGAATGTTACTTGCCACTTGTCAGCCCAAGCCTGGATATTGTCCAGCTCTTGCTGCATTTCGACATGGACTGCTTCAGCACCTGAGGAGTCACGAATGGTGCTGAACATTGTGCAATCATCAGTGAACAACCCCACTTCTGACCTTATGATGGAAGGTAAGTTTTTGATCAAACAACTGAAGATAGTTGGGCCAAGGACACTACCCTGAGGAACTCCTGCAGTGATATCCTGGAGCTGAGATGACTGACCTCCAACAACCACAACCATCTTCCTTTGTGTGATGTATGACTCCAACCATTGGCATGTTTTCCCCCTGATTCCCATTGACTCCAGTTTTGCTAGGACTCCTTGATGCCAAACTCAGTCAAATGCAGCCTTCATGTCAAGGGCAGTCACTCTCACCTCACCTTGGGAATTCAGCTGTTTTATCCATGATTGAACCAAGGCTGTAATGAGGTCAGGAGCTGAGTGGCCCTGGCAGAACCCAAACGGAGCATCAGTGAACAAGTTATTGCTCAGCAAGTGCCACTTGATAGCACTGTTGATGGCCCCTTCCATTACTTTACTGATGATCGAGAGTAGACCGATGGGGTGGTAATTGCCTGGGTTGGACTTGTCCTGCTTATTGTGTACAGGACATACCTGGGCAATTTTCCACATCGCCGGGTAGATGCCAGTGTTGTAGTTGTACTGGAACAACTTGGGGCATGGCAAGTTCTGGAGCACAAGTCTTCAGTACTAGTGTCGGAATATTGTCGGGGCCCATAGCCTTTGCAGTATCCAGTACCTTCAGCCATTTCTTGATATCACATGGAACGAATGGAATTGGCCGAAGACTGGCATTTGTGGTTGGGGACCTCCGGAGGAGGCCGGGATGGATCATCCACTCAGCAATTATCTTTTGCACTGATGTGCTGGGCTCCCCCATCATTGAGGATGGGGATATTTGTGGAGCCTCCTTCTCTGGTGAATTGTTTAATTATCCCCCGCCATTCACGACTGGATGTGGCAGGACTGCAGATCTTGCATCTGATCTGTTGGTTGTGGGATCGCTTAGCTTTGTCTATCACTTGCTGCTTATGCTGTTTGGCACACAGGTAGTCCTGTGTTATAGCTTCACCAGGTTGACACTTCATTTTTAGGTCTGCCTGGTGCTGCTCCTGGCATACCCTCCTGCACTCTTCATTGAACCAGGGTTGATCCCCTGGCTTAATGGTAATGGTAGAGTGGGGGGTATGCTGGGCCATGAGGTTATAGATTGTGGTTGAGTACAATTCTGCTGCCGCTGATGGCCCAGAGTGCCTCATGGATGCCGTCCTGAGCTGACTGATATTTTCCAAATTTATCCCATTTAGCACGGTGGTAGTACCACACAACACGATGGAGGATATCCTCAAAGTGAAGGTGGGACATCACACTGAGGACACCCCAAATCCTGTCCACCATCCACAAGGCACAAGTCAGGAGTGTGATGGAATACTCTCCACTTGTCTGGATGAGTGCAGCTCCAACAACACTCAGAAGCTGCACACCATCAGTGACAAAGCTTCCTGCTTTATTGGCATCCCATCCACAAACATTCACTCCCTCTACCACTGACGCACAGTGGCAGCAGTGTGTACCATCTACAAGGTGCACTGCAGGGACTCACCAAGGCTCCTTATACAGCACCTTCCAAACCCACAACTGCTACCATCTAGAAGGACAAGGGCAGCAGACACATGGGAACACCACCACCCGAAAGTTCCCTCCAAGCCACTCACCATCCTGACTTGGAAATCTATCGCCATTCCTTCACTGTCACTGGGTCAAAATCATGGAACTCCCTACCTAACAGCACTGTAAGTGCACCTACGCCACATGGACTGCAGTGGTTTAAGAAGGCAGCTCACCACCACCTTCTCAAGGGCAATTAAATCTGGCCTAGCCAGTGATGCCCACATCCCATGAATTATTTAAAAAAAAAATGTTTTGCAAGTGCAAACCAAATAGGAAGAAATAAGATCAGACATTTCCAAATGCTATAAAGTGCTATACTTCTTTTGTTTGACATCATCCAAAGGAAAATGCAACTAAGGAGGCATAGAAAGAAGGAGGTGAGTGGCCTTTCAGCCTCCCACTGCACCCTCAGCAGTCCTCACTTGCTATTTCAAAGAAATCAACCCAGGAGAATGCAGATGGTTCACTGATGTGGGCTTTTTACTGGGTGGGATACAACACATGATCATTTTGGAGGGGGTCAGAGATGAAAGAAGATAATTTTTTCTTGTTCCTGCTCATGTTCTACCCCGATTGTAAGGACATACATGGTAATGGCCACAGCAACCCTATGGTTCTGTGGTAAAGTGGAGTACTATGTACCTTTAAGAGAATGCAAGTGGACTAACCATGTGACAGTACTGACCAATCACTGTACAGCGCAGGCAATTGGTTAACTGTAAGTCTAGAGCTGGAGGTGGTTGTGGGAGCACGCAAGGATTCAGTGCTCTGCCTTCTGTTGCAATAAACAATCACAGTTTGTTCTTATGCCGGTCTCTTTCCATTATTGATAACGAGCATCGACTATGAAGGCATGCAATTCGAGTTTACTTGACTAGTGAACTCATGGAGTCAAGACATAGAAGGTTCGGACTAACAGCAAAAGCCTTCACTGTTTCAAACTACAGATTGGAAGCTTGCAGATTTGGAGGAGGAGGTTTGGAAGTTTCAGTGCTGGTTGAAAAGTTTGATTATGAAGTTCAATTTGAATTTTCATTACTGCATTTCTCCATTTTGCTATATAAAATGATTTTGTTGCATCACATAACAAAACCATTTCTACACTAATCTTACTTCTAGCTGCTTTTTCACTTACAGCAAAATGAGTGATCAGGATATCCTTTGGGGATTCTAATGCACTTTGAGATTTGGTAGAGGAAGAGTAGTTCAACGGTAAAACCAATTCAGGTACAATTTCATATCAGGGGTTACATATACACAAATCTTTGCTGGGATCTGATTTTACTGACCTAAAAAATCCTTTCTAAACCTATGTCAGTACCTCCACAAGGAAGCTGCCACATAGCAATGTTATTTCCTGGAGGTCAACCACCATAGGGAAGTAGAAGCTTACTAATGAATTCAATTTATATGCCACTGGATCATTCTGAGGAAGGGTATTCACTAGCCTGAAATGTTAACTCAGTTTCTGTCCAGAGATGCTGCCTGACCTGTTGAGTATTTCCAGAATTTTATGATTTTATTTCAGATTTGCAGCATCTGCAGTCATTGGTTCATCGTTGTCAGCTGTCCCTCAATTCGAGGATGACATCTACTCAGGCTCACGAGTTCCTGCCATAGGTCTTCATGTGGCCAAAGAAGCTGATTCTCAACCCACAGATCTTTGGGCATTTGGCACAGGATGTCCCATGAGGTAGTGGGACCCGAAGTGCAGGGCTTTCTTCTTTTTCTTACCTTCTCTGCCATCGCTCTGCCTCATCATGAAGACGTTTGGACTCAAAATTATGATGCTGCTTGATGGAAAAGTTGTCACCATTTTGAACGATTGATAGCAAGCTCCTCCCAGTCATTGATGTCAATGCTGCCATGCTTCAAAGAGAGCTTCAGAGTGTCTTTGAAGCATTTTCTTGGTCCTCCATTTGAACGCTGACCCTTTGAGTTGAGAAAAAAGGACCTGGTGGGGAGATGCTTTTGGCCATCGACACATAGGGCGGAATTTTCCCTATGTGTTTCGTTGCGGGCGGGAGCGGAGAATCCAGCAGCAGGCAAAATGTCGGAAATCCACTGGCATAAAATTGGTTTGCTATTCTCCCGGTGGAGGGTTAATGGTGGGTCGGTTATCCCGCTGACTAGTGGCATAAACGTCATTTGCATTCAGTAACATCTCGTGAATGCTCATCAAAACAGCTGCTCGCCAGAATCTTGCCAGTGGGAAATTACATTGACCTCAAACCCATTAGAAAAGGGGTGGCGTGCACAAGTCGGACCTCAGTTCACTTGTACCTTCGAGGAGGGTGCAACATACATAGCCTACCTGCCATAGCGCTGTGCCGCTCTTGTTGAAATCAATGCCACACTGCTGGAGCTGTAGGGTTGGAAGGCTCCTGCTCTTTGCCTACATTGTCCCGAAGAACACCATTGTGCTGTGGTACTCATACAGGCCTCCACTTTCAGTTAGTGATCAGTACTGCAGCCGGGGCTGGGAGTGCAGGGATTTTCTATTCCCAGAGGCTGAGACCGTTGTCCACAAGGACACTACTGTGCAGTGGTAGTCAGACAGGACTCTACTTTCAGAAACTAGCACTTCACCCGAGGGTGGGCTGTGAGGCAAGCGTGGAGATGACAACCACAAGGTGGGCAATGGGGAAGAAAAGCTGTGGAGTGGAAGTGAAGAGGAAGGCTGTGGAATGGCAGTGAGGAGGAAGGGCGAACATGAGTAGGTCTTTCTGGGGTCACCCTCTAACTTGTTGTTGTTGCAAGAATGAACTGGAGTCTGCTTAGAAAGGAAGGAGGAAGACCACCTTGCGATGAAAGCCATTGAAAGCCAATGGTTTCATTAGCACTGTTAAAGGGCTACTCAGAACTCAGTGGCTTCACATCACAGTCACTGCATCTCAAGAGAAACACATAGGAACAGAATAGACCAGATGAATGTGTGGCTGGAGAGATGGTGTAGGTGGGTGGGATTTAGATTCCTGAGGCATTGCGACCAATTCTTGGAAAGATGAGACGTGTACAAGCTGCATGGATTGCACCCCAAAGGGTCGGGACCAATATCCTCGCAGGGGTATTTGCTAGTGCTGTGGGGGAGGGTTTAAACTCGATTGACAGGGGGATGGGAATCTGAGTGGGGAGGCACAAGAGAGGGAAACGAAGATCGGCATGAAAAACAGAAAAGTTGAAATTGACGGTGGAAGGCAGAGGAAACAAGTCCAGCAGCAAATAGAGCCATAGTCCAAAAAAGTATAAGAATGTTAAAAAAAGCAAGCCTATAGACACTGTATCTGAATGCACAGAGCATTTGCAATAAGGTAGAGAAATAATTAACAGCACAAATAGATGTAAATGGGTACAATATGATTGCAATTACGGAGACATGGCTGCTTAGTGACCAAAGCTGGGAATTAAATATCCAAGGGTATTCGATATTTAGGAAGGACAGGCAAAAAGGAAAAGGAGATGGCATGGGATTGTTATTTAAGGATGAAATCAATGTGATAGTGAGACAGGACATTGGCTCAGAAAATCTAGATGTAGACTCAATCTTGGTGGAGCTAAGAGGCAACAAGGGATGGAAAACATTATTGGGAGTTGTATATAGGTCTCTAAACAGTAGTGATAATGTAGGGAATGGTATTAAACAGGAAACTAGAGATGCATGCAACAAGGGTGCTACAGTAATCATGGGTGACTGTAATCCACACATAGACTGGGCAAACCAAATTAGCAATAATAGTGTAGGGGATGAATTCCTGCAGTGTGTACAAGATGGTTTTTTAGAACAGTATGTCGAGGAACTGACTAGGGAATAGGCTATCCTAGATTTGGTATTGTGCAATGAGAATGGTTTAATTAATAATCTTGTTGTGCGGGGTCCTTAAGGGAACAGTGACATAACTTGATAGAACTCTTTATTAGGATGGAAAGTGAAGTAGTCCGATCTGAAACTTGGGTCCTAAATCTTAACAAACGAAACTACAAATGTATGAGGCATGCGTTGGCTAAGATAGATTGGGGAACTTCTTTAAAAGGCATGATGGTGGATAGGTGGATTTGAGGAATGAATGTATGCATTGCAACAGTTATACATTCATTCCTGGTGCAAAAACACAACAGGAAAAGTGGCCCAACCATGGCTAACAAAATAAAACTAAGGATAGTATTAGATCCAAAGAGGAGTCATATAAAGTTGCTAGAAAAAGTAGCAAGCCTGAGGATTGGGAGCAATTTAGAATTCAGCAAAGGAGGCCCTAAAGATTGATTAAGAGGGGAAAACTAGAGTATGAGAGTAAACTTGCAAGGAACATAAAAGCTGACTGTAAAAGCTTCTATAAATATGTAAAAAGAAAAAGGTTAGTGAAGACAAATGTAGGTCCCTTATAATCCGAAACGGGAGAATTTATAATAGAGAACAAGGAAATGGCAGGGCAATTAAACAACTACTTTAGTTCTGTCTTCACAGAGAAAGACACAAATAACTTCCCAGAAATACTAGGGAACCAAGGGTCTAGTGAGAAGGAGGAATTGAAGGAAATTAGTATTATTAAAACAATAGTGCTGGAGAAATTAATGGGGCTGAAAGCCTATAAATCCCCAAGGCTTTATAATCTACCTCCCAGGGTACTAAAGGAGGTGGCCAACGAAATAGTGGATGCGTTGATTGTCATCTTCCAAAATTCTGTAGATTCTGGAAAGCAGATTAGAGAGGGTGGCAAATGTAACCCCACTATTTAAAAAAGGAGGGAGGGAGAAAACAGTGAATTACAGATCAATTAGCCTAATATCAGTAGTAGGAAAAATGCTAGGGTCAATTATAAAGGGTGTGATAACAGGAGACTTAGAAAACGTCAATGGGATTAGACAAAGTCAACGTGGATTTATCAAAGGGAAATCATGTTTGACAAACCTACTGGAGTTTTTTGAGGATATAACTAGCAGAATAGGTAAGAGAGAACCAGTGGATGTGCTGTATTTGGATTTTCAAAAAGTTTTTGATAAATTCCCACATAAGAGGTTAGTGTGTAAAATTAAAGCACATGGGATTGGGGGTAATATAATGGCATGGATTGAGAATTGGTTAGCAGACAGGAAACAGAGTAGGAATAAACAGGTCTTTTTCAGAGTGGCAGGTGGTGACTAATGGGGTACCGCAGGGATCAGTGCTTGGGCCCCTGCTATTCACAATGTATATATCAATGATTTGGATGAGGGAACCGAATGTAATATTTCCAAATTTTCTGACAACACGAAACTTGGTGGGAATATGGCCGATGAGGAGAGAGTTAAGAAGCTTCAAGGTGATTTAGACAGGTTGAGTGAGTGGGCAGATACATGGCAGATGCAGTATAACATGGATAAGTGTGATGCTATCCATTTTGGTTGGAAAAACAGAATGGCAGAATATTGTTTAAATGGTGATAAATTGGTAAAGGCTGATGTACAAAGGGACCTGGGTGTCCATGTACACCAATCACTGAAAGCAAGCATACAGGTGCAACAAGCAGTTAAGAAGGCAAATGCTATGTTGGCCTTCATTGCGAGAGGTCTTGAGTATATGAGCAAGGATGTCTTTTTGCAGCTGTATAGGGCCTTGGTGAGACCACACCTGGAGTATTGTGTGCAGTTTTGGTCTCCTTACCTAAGAAAGGGTATACTTGCCATGGGGGGAGTGCAGTGAAGGTTCTCTAGACTAATTCCTGGGTTGGCAGGATTGTCATATGAGGAGAGATTGGGTCGACTAGGCCTGTATTCACTGGAGTTTGGGAGAATGAGAGGGGATCTCATTGAAACGTATAAAATTCTGACAGGGCTGGGCAGCCTGGATGCAGGGGTGATGTTTCTTCTGGCTGGGGGGGTCTAGAACAAGGGATCACAATCTCAGGACACAGGGTAGACCATTTAGGACTGAGATGAGGAGAAACCTCTTCTCAGAAACTCAGAGGGTGGTGAACCTATGGGATTCTCTACCACAGAAGGCTATGAGGTCAAGTCACTGAATATATTTAAGAAGGAAATAGATAGATTTCTGGACTCTAAAGGCATCAAGGGTTATGGGGAGAGAGCAGGAGTATAGCGTTGAGATAGAGGATCAGCCATGGTCATATTGAATGGCGCAATAGGCTTAAAGGTCGAATGAACTACTCCTGCTCCTATTTTCTTTGTTTCTATGTTTCTATGCAGCGGAGATGTGTCAGTGATCTGTTCTGCAGAAAGTGAGCCTGAGTCTAATCTATAGCTGTGCCCCACCGACATACATGTCCCTGAGCTGGTGGAGGGTGTCTGTGAGTGCTGTGATGGTTCTTCCAGAGCTTCCTCTCCGGACATGGTCTGAGGGCTCAGACTGGTGCTCGACTGCCTTGTGAACCTCAATCTGCTGGTGTCTAGAAAATAGAAAATAGAGTTTCAGTTAATGAGCATGAGCTTTATAATACTGCATGTGAGTCACTGTGATTGTCAGGATTTGATGGGAGCTGTGAGCCCTACTCAGTTCCTGGGAGAGGCCAGTCTCCCCTTCCCCACAGGCACAATTCCTGTCCTCCCCAGCCAGCTCGGCTGCAGCCTCCTCGAACTCAGTGGGGGCAATGATGTTGGCCGTCCCTCCCCCGTCTGCAATCTTTCGCACCTGTCGTGTGCCAGCTTGGCCTGAGTGAAGAAGAAAGAAAGGCATGTGATGAGAACGGATGGAGCAGAGGTTGGGTGAGATGCATGACCCTTGTGTGCAGTGATCCCTCCCCAGAAGGACCCGAGGATGGAGTGTGAGCAACATGATAGATGGGATGGTAGTGATGTGAAAGTCTCCGTGAAAGCATGAGTTGTAATATGCGTCCACCTCTAATGGTTGCGTGAAACCCCTGAAGAGAGCAGCTGTTTGAGTGCATGATGTCATGATGAGAGTTTGATATTGGAGGGAGTTGAAGGATGACTTACTCTGGTGAAGCGGATGAGATCATTCATCCTCTTCCTGCACTGGATGGTGTTTCCGACACGGTTGCCAGTCGGGCTAACCTGCTGTGCGACGGCCTCCCAGGCTGAAAAAGTGAAGCTGGTATGCTTCCAGCAGCGATCCCTGGGATACAGGACATGCCTTTGTGCTCGCGCTCCTCTGATTAAGGCGTGGAGGGCCTGGTGGATGAAGAGGGATACTGCTTTTGTCTTGAGGCTTTCGGCCTTCTTCTTGTGGCTGGAAGACATCATCATATGTGTCCTGAAGACAGGTGGGCTGGAGAATGTGAGATGTATGTGTTGGACTGGCATTTAAATGTGGGGCCCAGGCCTTCAACCCCACCAGCTGATGACGGGCAGACGAATCAGCTCTCAATCTGCCAGATGATTTGGCCCGATACTCGCTCATGTATAATTAATGAGCTTCCAAGAGCAGAATCGGGCATAAGTTCCTGCCACTCTGGCCAGCAGCGTGGGCACCACTGAAACCACCTGCCACTGTACTTAAGCTCATAAATGGAAAATTCCACCCATAGATTCCAGTCTATCAAAATTGATTTTGCAGGAGTTTTGCCTGAATGCTTGTGGAGCTGGCTTCAAGAAGGGCACTGACGACTGTGCCCCCATTGAATCCAGAGGATGTGGCGGCAGCATTGCTGATGGATTTTCTAGTGCTCTAATGTGTCATTGATATGCAGTCCAGATCTCACTGCAGTACAGGTGTGGTGACGACAAATGTTCTCTGCAGTAGGACTTTTGTTGACTTGTAGGGTTCCTTGTGGTCAAACACTCACTGCCGTAGTTTCTAGAAGACTGAGCTGGCACAGTGTTGGATCTCATCATCAATGAGAGATGTGGCTGCTGAGGTATGGAAAATACTCAACATATTCCAGAATCTCTCCTCATAATGTCAAGGAGAGACTGAGTCTCTTGTGTGCAGAATTGAAGAGATTGAGATTGGCTTGCAAATCTGGTGCAGAGTGGGCAACGACACTACAGGTGTGTGCGGGAAAGTTCTTTTTCCTCCCGTATCCATAGCATGAATGCATGAAGTCTTGAGGAAACATATTATAGGGAGCCGGCAGCCCACCCACTCCGGAAGCAAAGTCAGCGTGGAGCTGACTCGCTCCATACCAGCCATAACACGCTGTGGGTGGGCTAAATAGACTGCCAGTGGTACTTCTGCCCCACACTGCCAGGAGCGCATTAGCGGGCATTGCCCGGACTGCAACCGGTCCCAAGAAGAAGGCCCATGGATCCTGCAGTTAAGGTAATTCTGGGGTCTTGGATGGGGAGGGATTAAACAGTTTAAGGATGGGGACGGTAGCGGAGGTGCGTGTAGTGGTTAGGGTGGTGTGTTTTATAGAGCAGGCAGGCAGGAAGAAATTGGGGATACTATCTTAGGGGGTCTGCTCCCTGTAGCACAAAGGGCACCCCCAAAAATAGTACCCCCTCCCCCACTTCCTTCCGGCCCTTCTAAAAAGTTTTTTTTAAAAAGGCAGCCTGCCAACTCCCACCTGACTTCCCATGCCAACTGTATCATGGTGTGGGCAGCCTATTATTGGTTTGTTAACACGTTTAATTGACCTTTGAGTATTTATTTGAATATCGTGGGTGGGCTGCCGATTTCTCCACCCACCCACCCACCCCTGTTTATGGGGGTGAGATCAGGGGTGGGCAGTAAGGTGGTGGGGTTGGGACCTCCCTACTATATGTGCTCTGCCGCCAAAAGCACACCCAGTGCGGGCATGTAAAATCTAGCCCTTGATGTGGGTAAAATCCCACCAGCTTTGAAGACTTCAGCCAAAATACCATCAGGGTGACAGGCTTTCTTGTTTTTCATCCATTTCATTGCTTCTGGTAGCTCTCATATCAATGGCAGTTCACCCATGGATTCTACCACATGGTACTGGGACATAGCCTGGAGAATATCAGTTGCCACAGTGGATTCACTGTTGAGGAGTTGTCGAAAATGTTCTTTCCAATGTTGATGGATGTTACTATCATCCTTAAGAATAGAAACAACATCTTGTGAGCTATGTGGATTTTGTCCATTTGACCTTGGTGTGTAGTAGAACTTGGAGGCTTCAAAAAAGCTTTGCTTGTCATGATGGGCAGTATACTGTTGGATTTGTCGAGCTTTCTCTTCTTACCACATGTCCTGTATCTTCTGGATTTGTCTTTGGGTGTCAGCCTTGAACTGTTGGAATGCTGTCTTTTTGACATGCAAACTTGGGTTGTTCTGCCAGGCAATGAAGGCTGCTCATATATGTACCAGGTCACATATTTCAGCATAATTTTCGTCAAACAAGTCCTGGTGACAATGATGCTCGAACCCAATAGTCTGCACACAGGAGTCCAGTACAGCTGACTTTATTTGATCCCACTGTTCTGAAATTGATTTGGATTGTGAAAACTTTCCAGATTGGCTGTGAGCTGCACTTGGAGTTCCTCTCTATGGTCAGACTGCTTTAGGCTGAGACATTGATCTTCTTCCCTTTAGACTTTTGGGCCTTGCAGTGTCTCGGTGCTAATTGGAAGTTATCACTGATCAAACAAATGATAATCTGTCCAGCAGCCATCAGTCCCCTGCATGGATTGAGTGTTACAGGTATCACTTAGATCTTTGATTTGATTAACAATGTAGTCCAGGAGATGTCAATGCTTTGTTCTAAGATACCTCCAATTGGTTTTGTATTTGTCCTTCTGGCAGAAGAGGGTGTTTGCTATAACAAGACCATGTTGAGCACACTTTGTCAGCAGGAGGACACATGTATTGGTTTCTTCCACCCCATTTTGTCCAATTCCATGGACAAGAGGCTCACTGTCAGCCTTCCTTTTCAGTAGAAGGTGTAACCCCCCTGTTTGTTCCTTCAGCTGCCCCTCCCCAGGAAGGTGAGTCTCACTGAGGGCGGTGATGTCAATTTGGAGTCTTGATAGCTGATGCGAAACGATTGCGGTTCTACTTTCTGGATGGTCAACGAGTGTTCTAGCATTCCAAGTTGCAAAATTTAAAGTTTTCTTTCTTTGGTCACAAAGATGGTGATGCTGCAGGGTGTGATTCCCCAGCCAGGAGAAAATGGACAGTCTACTTTTAGGCTACCTTTACTAGCCTTCTCCCCATTTGGGGTGAGAAGAGGGTATTCTGAAGAGGACTGCCCAGTCACAGATGTTGCTGCCCAAAGATACCTCTGTCCCAACAAAGATGTCCAGTGGCTTCCATGTTGTCTGTGTGCAGATTCTTGATTAGGGACTCGCAGGTTCACAGCCCTGTCCCTGTCACCATTTCTCCATTGACACAGGACTTGGCAAATGGACCCTGGTAAAAGCCGCATGTGACATTGTTTAATGTAGGGACTTTGATGCATCATCATTGCCCACATGATCTTGTCAGGGTGGTGGTTAGGTTTTGGTGACATGTCAAACCATGATGATCAGGACCACCTTGCCACCGCAGCCCTCTTCCACCTTTGCTGCTGGTGAGAAGCGCAGCCTTCCTTTGCTTGTTTTTCCACTAAGGACTTTTTGGACTCCCTTTGTCTGGCACCTCCCCCTGACCTTGCCACCATGGGTGGCCGTACCAGGAGCAAGGAGCTCCCTGTGGCATCACTCAAGGGATTGTCGGAGTACACAAGCTTCTCCACCACATCTAGGTGGCGATCCACGGAGGGCATGTCTACAGTATTTTGCTTTTGTACAAATGTCAACAAATGTTGGCTACAAGAAAAGCCACCAAATGAAGCTTGAATTGCTTCTGATATTTCAGTCATCACATGTTCTCCTGATGTTCCATAACCAGTAGCACCATAATTTTGATACCAGTGAATAGAGAATGATTATTTTCCCTAGTCTTGAGGAAAGTGAGAAGTTAGTCTAAAATTATTTTGCTAGAAGATTGTTGCGGCACATAACACTTTTTCTTGGGGAAAGCATAAGGCAAAGACCATTGCATTTTTAAATGGAAAATTGGATAAGCATTTGAAACACTGGGACATACAATACTGAGCAGTTAGTTATGGACTACTCTAGCAAACAGCAGGAATAGACATAATGGGCCAAATGGTTTCCTGTGCTGGATCTATGAGCGGAATTTTATGGCCGCGTCGTGGCGGGGGCAGGGCCGTAAAATGCAACGAGCCATTCAAAAGCCAATTGAATTCAGCAGGACCGGAAGATCCCGCTGGCGGGAGGGACTGTAAAATTCTGCTCTATGTATGGCATTGCACATGAAGAATCAAGATTCATTGTCAACTTCAGGTGACATGGCATTAGAGAAGAGGCAATAATTGGACTAGGTACAGACATAGCTAGTCTCAAAATAAAGCCATACATTCTGTCTTTGTTTTTATATGTTATGTCGATCATTTATTGTTAAATAACAAAACATATGGTAATTTGGTTGCAGGGTAGAGTTGGGTGGCGTATAGGAATTCCTCTGCAGTAAAGACTGAGAGGGTGGAAGATGCAAAACTAAGGTGTCACAGCTCCAATAGTGGTGAATGGTGTAAGTTCAGTCAAACATGTTCATACATGTAATTTGCCTTTGGGCATAGGATTTTATACAGAATAAAATTAATTTAAAAAAACAAACCGGATGACAGGAAATGTTCACAAATGTAAGATTTTTAACATATTATGTTATATTTGATTAATGCAATTTAAGCACTGAAAATTAAGCAAAATAGTAAAATTATAAGACAATGTTCGCTGTAAATAATATGACACAGCAGAATTCTTTTTGTTTAATAGCACATAGTCCTGATTCTACATAGTGCTCATTATGATAGTTTATGAACTAATTTAGATGTAGGTCAACCATGAATAAGTATTATATATCATACATGACACACGTTTGCCGGTTCCTAATTTTTAGAAACATCAAATGACATATGGAGACATAATCTGCTGCATTTATCTGCTACAAATTAAAGCTCTTTGATCAGACTAGAATAGACACTGCAATAGGATGATTGCTGGGCTTTTCAAACTCAGTCTCCTTATCAGGGTACATGTCTGCTGATTTGTGGGAAGGTAGCTGTTTTTCGTTCCTGACAAACTCCAGTGATTAAAATGTAGTGGCCTGCTCTCCTTCCTTAGATAAACATGACAACTGAAGCGTTTCTAGTGTTGGTAGATATAGTCCATGCAGATTGCATTTTAATGAAAACAATGCATTATCTTTGTTACAGACCTCACAAACCTCTCTTCATTAATGCAATCTGCCTTGGCAGAGTTTCAATCTATAAACCAATATCAGTAAAATAATATCTGCTAGTATTTTTCATTCTAAATGAGGGTCATCATATTTACTATATTTGGTTCAAGAAGGCTCACCACCACCTTCTCAAGGGCAACTAGGGATGGGCAATAAATGCTGGCCCAGCCAGCAAAGCCCACATCCCATGAATTAATATTAAAAAGTGCACACAGCTGAATGGTACCTCGTATTAGCACCTTATATGATTTTCCATATCATAGCTTATTATTCATCATTTATATAAACGACATAGATGACAATGTGGGGGTAGGATTAGTAAGCTTGCAGATGACACAGATTGGCCGGGTGGTTAACAGTGAGGTTGAGTGTCTTGGGCTACAGGAAGATATAGACGGGATGGTCAAATGGGCAGGTAAGTGGCAGATGGAATTTAACCCTGAAAAGTTTGAGGTGATACACTTTGGAAGGAGTAATTTGACAAGGAAGTATTCAATGAACGGCATGGCACTAGGAAGTTCTGAGGAACAAAGGGACCTTGGCTTGTGTGTCCATAGATCTCTGAAGGCGGAGGGGCACTTTAGTGGGGTAGTGAAAAAAGCATATGGGACACTTGCCTTTGTCAATTGAGGCAATAGATTACAAAAGTAGGGAGGTCATGTTGGAGTTGCATAGAACCTTGGTGAGGCCACAGCTGGAGTAGTTCTGATTGCACTGGAGAGGGTGCAGAGGAGATTCACCAGGATGTTGCCTGGGATGAAACATTTAAGTTATGAAGAGAGGTTGGATAGACTTGGGTTATTTTCGTTGGAGCAGAGAAGACTAATGGGGTGACCTGATCAAGGTGTACAAGATTATGAGGGGCATGGACAGGGTGGATAGGGAGCAGCTGTTCCCCTTAGTTGAAGGGTCAGTCACAAGGGGACACAAGTTCAAGGTGAGGGGCAGGAGGTTTAGGGGGATGTGAGGGAAAACTTTTTTACCCAGAGGGTGGTGACGGTCTAGAATGCGTTGCCTGGGAGGGTGGTGGAGGTGGGTTGCCTCACATCCTTTAAAAAGTACCTGGATGAGCAACTTGGCACGTCATAACATTCAAGGCTATGGGCCAAGTGCTGGTAAATGGGATTAGGTAGGTAGGTCAGGTGTTTCTCACGTGTCAGTGCAGACTCGATGGGCCGAAGGGCCTCTTCTGCACTGTGTGATTCTGTAATTCTGATTCTGTGATAGCAATTTTGATGCTGACTTATCACTATTCAGAAAATGGCAATGCAGAATTAAGCTTCGTTTATGCCCATCCACCAATCCAGTGTGAGCTTTATATACTAATGAACTGCATAACAGGCAAGAACAAGCCTCATCAGCATAAAATATTTATTGAATTTGTGTAATTGTATAAAGTGGAAAATGGCGAATTGAAGTCAATGGCAGAAATTTTCACTTGGCAGGCGGGGGCGCACCCGACCCCCTCGAACGTGAAATGACGTTGGCCGAGTGTGCTGACGTCAACGCACAGTCGCGCAATAGTTTGGTTGGCGGGAGCACGCTGGAACCAGCAGAGCCCCTGCCGACAGTTAAAGGGCCTGTTAAGTCCATTATGTCATCAATTAAATTAAAAACTTTGCTGCCTGTCCAACCTAATGGTTGGCGGGCAGGCGAAAAGGCCAAGCGACCTTTGCATTTTTTTGGAAACCTCATCCATGGGCGGGATGAGGTTTCCAAAAGCAAATGAAAATAAAATAAAAACTTTAATTTTTCATTAATAACATGTCCATGTTCATGTGACAGAGTCACATGAGGGGACATGTCACATTACATTTTTATTTTTTAAATTAATTTTTTCATATCTCTTCATCTTCCTGAGGCAGCTCTGTGCAATATTTGAGACAGGAGCAGTTCTTGCTGTAGAAGTAAAGCTACCATGCTACTGGATCCTTTCAAACCGCATCAGGGAGTCTATAATACACACATATATTAAGCATATGATAAGTGCTATGGCTGCAACGGACAATACCTTTGTCACATTCCCTTTGGAAAGGAGACATCGGAAGGACAGAACACAGAGCTTCAGTTGGATAGCAGGGTTCCCTCAAATACATAGCTATGTAGGCATCAGGGTTGCTCGTGTCAATCCTATGACCTAGACGAACATAAAAGGTTTTCATTCAATGAACATTCAGGTAGTCATTCAATAGTACAGAACTTAAGTATTGCTGAAAAAAGATATTTTGTTGAAGCTTTTCACCTTGCACTCATCAGGATAATTGCAAGAATACCAATGTCAGGGGAAGCAACAACTTTATACTGTATGAGAAGAGAGTGCTTGGTTGGCAAGTGGACACTGATTGGTAGAGGCGTTACCATGGAGAATGCACCAGTTGTATGGACTGCCCAAGACACACAAAAGTGATGTCCCTTTATGCCATATCTTATCTATGATCGGTTCAGCACAGCATGAATTGGCCAGAAGATTGGACAAATTGTCACAGCCAGTTTGGAACAAGTTTCCCAGGTACACAGCGAAGGATTTCTTCAAATTTGCGAAGACCATACAGGACTTGCATATCGATAGCAATGCTGTGTCTATGTGCTCATTTGACATTGTTAGCCTGTTCACCAATGTTCCACTTAAGGAAGCCATAGAGATTTACGCTACAGCACTATATCATGGCGATCTAGACCCACCATTATTGCGTGAATCAGTATTCATTGAGCTTATGAACTCGGCAACTTGCACAGTTGAGTTCCGCCTAAACAACCCCATGTATGCCCAAATAGATGGTGTTGCCATGGAATCCCATCTAGGCCCAGCTCTTGCAGACATCTTTCTTGGGTTCCATAGAAATGCGTCTTCGATGGAATGACACCTAACCTCCTACCACTTGCATATTTTGGATATATATTTGCTATATTTAAATCCGTAACAGCATGTAATAATTTCCTTGCATGTCTTAATGGGCTCCATCCTGCGCTCAAGTTCATCTTTGAAATGGAACAGTCAAATGAACTCCCTTTCCTTGATGTACCAGAGAAATCTGCCAACTCTACCACGGTCTACAGTGAGCCTACATTGGAATTCTTACAGTTCCATGCGCCACAAGATTGGCCTTATCAGCAACCTCATAAATAGGGTCCAAGCCATTTGCTCACAATGGAAGCTTGATGCAGAAATAGGGCACATCAAAGACATCCTGCAGGATAATGGTTACCCTGATCAGATCATTTTGCGCTGTATATCGGGAACTCATGGACGGGCCTAAGGCCGTCACTTTCGGCTCTAAAACATGCTCAGTCTATCTCTGATTACCCTGGAAGAGTAAGTTATCTCAAAATCTGAGCAACAGGTGAAGCTAGCCGGTTCACATTGCTACTATGCACTAGCAACATGAGTGGTATTCGTCACTGACAGGATGCTGCCATCAAGCCAAAAAGACACTCTGCCTATCGCACAAATGAGTAATGTGGTATATGAATTTCAGTGCCAATGTGATGCTAGGTATGTAGGCTGTACATCCCGAAGGATAGCGAATCGTATCAAAAGCATGTCCCTTCCGCTGTTCACAACACGCAAGATACCGACAGTACCCAACCAGCCCGTGCTTGCAAAGCTCAAAACACAGTGTCCAACGTTAGATGTGATTCCACGATTGGACAACATTTACTAAATAATCCTCAGTGAGCTAAAAATTATGCCGACATCCAATTTAAGATTGTCATTAGTGCATTTGCACGTATGGAAACTACATATATATATTCATACACAGGGACCTGTTCTTTGCAAACAGAAAGGACATGTACACACATTTCACTTGTTTGAGCTAAGCAAAATAATTGATAGCCATTCGCTGGTTCATTCCTCAGGCAATACCCTGGCCAATCAAAGTCAAGCTGCCTGGTTTAAAATTTCAACAATGCTTGGCAGTTGACTGTCAGTCACTATTAACTGGTGCATTCTCCATAGTAATACCTCTACCAATCAATGTCTACTTGCCAACCAAACAGCTCTCTCTTCTCATACAGTGTAAAGTTGTTACATCCCCTGGCATTGGTATTCTTGTGATTGTCCTGATAACTATAAGATGAAAAGCTTCGACAAAATGTATTTTTTCAGCAATAACATTCAGGTGTTATCTGACAACAAAACATCATTATGTACTTTATCTAGTAACAGCCATAATGCTGTCATTATGTGACATTCTATGGTATCAATTTTTTTTTTAAGAAGAAACACAGATAGGATAGCCCTTTGGAGGACTGGCCTTTGTATCAATGGCCTTTAACTGCACAGAGAAATCCCATTAGAACAGACCAGTGCATCGGGTTAGATACTTGAGTATTTGTTAGTTGTTCCTCGGACGCCACCTCCTTCTGCAATAAATGTGTTCTGTCCCAAAGTGACACAATAAAGAAGCATGTACAAAAGGGCAATAACCTTACTAACTGTACGCTGCTCAATTACACAATATTATCTACTTTCACCATATTGATTTGCATCTGTTGATCGCTGATTGTGTATTAAAATATCTCCTCAAGGCTTACTTAAGCAGATGCAGACCTGCTCCAGATCATCATTAAAAGGTCAAAGAGGATTACTTAAGATGAGAAACAGTAATAAAAACAGGATTCATGATAGCTTTTAAAGGGGAAGTGTATAAAAAATTGAAGATGATTTCAACAGAGAAAGGGTAGAGTGGGGCTAAGTGGATTGCTCTTCCAGAGAGCTGGCACAGGTGTGAGAGGTCAAAAAGCCTCTTTTGGTGCTGTAAAATGCTATGATTTTAAACATGCTCTCAGACTACACCTTGAACGCCTCTCCCTGGAATGCAACTGTTCAGTCGCTATGGCTGACTGTACCTTACCCTCTTGTGCCTTGATCCTGTCATCTGATGTAATTACGACCTCACGAATGAGTGTAGGACAGTTGGATGATAAAGATTTCTCCGCAGAGACATTAAGAATATGCACATGCACTGAGAAAATAAAAACATTGTTTATGTCCACATATAGGTCAACAGGTATTTGCAGGTCAAGTTTGGCTGTGGAATATTTCCTAAGGGCTTTCTGTATGGGACTAATTATGTGATTGGATGTGCAGATAGCACACAGATATTGTTGATTCAGGAGAACAACCTTTGGGACTAAACTAAAAACAGAAAATGCTGGGAACATTCAGCAGGTCTGGCAGCATCTTTGGAGAGAGAAACAGAATTAATAGGCGGAATTTTCTGTGCTCGCTGGCAGTGGGTGTGATAGGTGGCGGGCGCAGACAATATGGTGCGCTCTGGTTCACGAAGGCAGGAAGGCAGGTCACAATCGTCCACTCAGCCCGCCAATGGCGGGGCTGCATTTCCTGCCAATGATTGGTGGGGGTGCTCATTGTAATACATCAGCATCTCATTAAAAGGCCATCCCGCCAGGCTCTAGACCCCCACTAGATCATCTGTCCACATCGTCGAGAAAGTATGTCGACGTGCAGCACATCAGCACACAGGTGATGTGCACTTGGCGGTCTTCACTTTGGGGGAACTGAGGTGTGTGAACAGTATCGTTTTCCACAGCTCGCCAGGGTCATCTGTTGCTCTGCAGGCTTGAGGGGGGCTGGGAGGCCGGGATGATGTGCTGCCTGGGCCCGGAGGTGACTGTACACGGGGTGGAGGGGCGGGGTGGTGTCCAGGGGCAACTGCTGCTTGGCCCTGGAAGCAACTGCACTTGGGGCAGCAGGGGCAGGGGTCGAGGGAGGGGGGTGGGGGGTTGTCTGGGGGCAACTGCTGCCCTGGCGTTGGATCCCACACGCAAGCAATCAAGGTTGGGGGCAGGGCAGGCGAGGGAAGTGGCCACGCATTAGGGACACTTGTATAAACTGACCATCCTTCTCTAACTGAGACAGATCAGACACAACAACAGTGATATGACTGGGGGTCGGGCTCCTAGCCTGCCCGCCCATGCTAGCAATGTGGAGGCGCCAGTGTGCCACCAAGTGCTCCAGACCTTACCCCCCACCACCCTGGCACGGACTGCGAGTCTGCAACCAGTTTACTAGACTGCCCAGCAGTTGGACTGCACAAGCTGCACAATCTCCTCGCCAACACTGGCCATGTAGCAGTCACTGCTGAAGACGCTCACATCCCTTTGAAATCTCAGCATCCTAGTTTGGACCAGTGTTCCCCATGTCACAGGTTAACGGGGCAGCCATGCAGCGCACTCATCTCTGGCCATCCGAGGGGTGGCTGGCACTTCTCGGGAAGCATTAAGGGGCAGTCATACAGGGCCAGGAAAGTATGTTAAGTACACCCAGGCTAACCACATCTCCCGTTCTCTTTCATGCTGCAGGAGGACCACGTCAGGATCATGGATCCTGGTGACCTAGCTGTATGCCTGATGGTCTACAGAGAGTGAAGAAGACGGAGGAGGGAGCGACTGAGGCTCCTGGCCGCGCAAAGGCAGGAGCAGCAACCTCATGAAGAAGGGGCTGCTGGGGCTCCCACACACGCTGCCCAGGAGCGACAGCGAGCCGTGGTTGGTGGACGCCTAGCAACACCCAGGGTCTATAGACGCCACCTGTCATTCCTGCAGATGACCAAGAACCAGTGTCGCCAACAACTGCACATGTCTAGGGATCTGGTCGCTTATATTTGCAGGACTTGGCAACAAGGGGACATGGAGGGCATTCACTGCCAGTGGCTGTGAAAGTAACAGCAGCGCTCATTTTCTATGCTAGTGGCTCCTTTCAGGGCTCCACAGGTGACCTCTGTGGGATCTCACAAGCCACCACCCACAAATACATCCATGAGGTCACAGATGCCATCTTCTCCATGGCACACAACTTTGTGCATTTTGCCCAGGACCAGGACAGCCAGGATGCAAGGGCCATTGGATTTGCCCAGATCTCGGGATTCCCACAGGTACAATCGACTGCACTCATGTGGCACTCAGGTCTCCGTCGCTACACTCAGTGGACTTCATCAATTGCAAAGGAATTCACTCACTGAAGGATGTTCACTCACTGAACATGCAGCTGGTATGTGACCACCAGAAACACATCCTGCAGGTTTGCGCATGGTTTCCAGGGACTGTGCACGACGCCTACATTCTGAGTCGCTTGCAGATCCCTGGAGTCTCCCAAGGTCCACAGAGGCTGCAGGGATGGCTCCTCAGGGACAAGGGCAACCCACAGAGGCCGTGGCTGATGACACCCATGCAGTGGCCTAAGGCTGCAGCAGAGTGATTGTATAATGAGGCTCATGCTGCAACTCGCAAGTTGGTTGAGCAGACCATCAGGATGCTGAAGATGCAGTTTCGGTGCCTGGACCGATCTGGTGAAGCCCTGCAATACAGTCCACAGGGGGTTTCACAGGTCGTTGTTGTCTGCTGCGCCCTTTACAACCTGACGCTCCAACGGGGAGACGAGCTGGCTGAGGAGAAAATGGAGGAACTGGAGGTCTCCTCCGGTAAGGAGGAAGGCAGCGGGGATAAGCGTGAGGGGGTCCTCAGTGGTGACAATGACAGGATGAGGCTCTCACACTGGATAGATGAGGCAGGCGCTCGGGAGGCCCTCATAGCTGCTAGATTTGTGGAGGATGATGACAACAGGCAGTGAGGTGACCACATAGATCCTCACATTGCATTTGTGAACGTTTGACTCCAGTCTGGCTTATGGCAGTGCCAAAAGCCTCTGTGAGAATGCTCCTGTCATGGAGGCGCAGTGGAGGCCCTTATAGTCTCTCGATCGCAGGAGGATGATGACAGCATGCAGTGAGGACAATCCATGAATCTTCTCATAGCCTCTGTGAATGTCTGACTCCTGCCTGGCCGAGGGCAGCTCACTTGATCTCCATGATCAGGGCCATCTCATAAAGACGCAGCCATTAAACTTTAGACGCATCCGATGCTGTGTCTGCCTTCACCATCTGAGCCCTTCAGGAGCTGGCACACAGCATCAATGGTCGCAGATGCTGGTGCAATAGGGGCCAGCCCCACCTTAAATGTCCTGAGAGCACACAGAGAGGATGTGGCACCTGCCCACTACATTCTGGCAGCAATGACCAGCACTGCCGAGGAGCAGGTATCAGTAACGTTTCCAGGGAGTCTGAGGCCGGACCATCACTGTGGTCTGAAGGCTGCACAGAACAAGAGGCCCTGGACTGAGATACCTGCCTTTTATCTTGTGTAGAAAGGTTTCACATCCGAGTGACAAGAGCAGTGCTGATCAGAACAAGGAGCCATGGCAGGGAGACATTCTTAGGAGTTTATTGACAATAGTGAACAGTATGTACAAGTGACCAACACCCGTACCCAGGCTGTGGAACTACTTTTCCTTAACTAACCTAACCCTGCCGCTTGGTGCTCCCCGGACATCCGCAGCAGAGGTGGAGGCAGCCTGCTGACTGCAACGCCCTGTCTATGATAACTTTGGCTGGCGTCCTCTGGATGACCAAGACTTGGAGGGCCCTGGCCTGCTATCGGGGTCCTGCTGTGTGGCAGTGGCACCCTCCTCAGCCTGTGAAGCTGGAGCTGCAGAGGTCACAGGAAGAGGGGATTCAGATGGGCTGAACACTCCCGGTGTCACCTGGGTGGATGACCCTGGGGTTTGCACATGCTGATCCTCCTCCCCATGGCCTGAGGGCTCCTGGCTGAATCCATGAGGGGAAGGGGTAGCTGAAGTGAGATTGAGCTGCCTGGCACCCCTCTCGCGTACACACTGTTGGAGGCCAACTATGGCATCAGCGATGGAGTTAAGCCCGCACAGCAGTGCAGGAACGACGTCCTGGACCAAGATCTCCATGGTGGCTGCCATCTTGCCAGTGTTGACCTCAGTGCGTTTCAATGCCGGCGCTATCACCTCAGCCTGGAGACGGACAGACTCCTCCAACGTGCCTTGCATTCTTAGGAGTGTTGCGGACATCCCTTCCTGATGTTCCCTAGCCTGCCTTTGCAGCTGCAGCAAATGTGACACAATTGACTCCAGAGGCCCGTCATCTGACTCGGACTCAACAGGTTCCTGGCCTCCAGTAGCCCTCCGAATGCCGGGGACGTGGGGAGTCCCTGCCGCCGCCTGCTGTGGATCAGACTGTGCACTGTGCTCACTAGTATCTGATCCCGTGCCTATCCTAGAGCTAGGCCCCACCGAGGTGTGTGTCTCTGCATTGGCGGAGGATGTGGGTGAGCACTGTGATGGAACTTTTAGCGGGGTGCATTCCAGTTCCCCTTCGGATGTCTCTTCCGAACTGGCTTAGAGGCCCTGGGTCATGGACTTTTGGAGTGATGGGCCTGTGGAAGCAAGGGGGGATAATTAGTGCATGGTAGTGGCCTATGGCATGGAACACATTACTCACAGCATGGTTGTCTGATGGATGTTACACTTTACACTGCTGGATCCTCACTTGGTTGAGCAGCGCCGACTTCGCCATCAGCACAGGACTGTGTGCTGTCCGATCATTGCCGGCCAGCTGGATGGCTCTGTTCTCAAAGTTCGTAAGGACCTTGAACTCCGACATTCCTCCACCGGTCTGCGACCTTTCCCTCCTGTTGCGTGCCAGTTTTTCCTGCATGGATAGAGATGGGGAGAGTGCATCAGGATGCCTGCCGGGCCAGATGATACATGTGCCTAGCCTGTGCGGGTGGTGAGTGGTCCCATGGACGGGATGAGGACATTGAAGGTGTGTGAGAGAGTGAATTGTGGTGTCCCTTGCACTGGCAGTGAGTCAGGGCCCTATGGATGTGTGATGGGTTTGTGAGTGTGTGCGTTGAGAGTGATGAAAAGAATGACTTATCCAGGTGGAAGGAGGAGATCATTCATCCTCTTGCACTATTGGCTGGCTGTCCTCTTCTGAAGGATGTTTGCGCTGACCACTGCTGCCAAGCTGGGTTGGTGACGTTGCTGCCCATCCTGCGGCTACAGCAGGGAACAAAGACATCCTGGCGGACCTCCACAGCATCCAGTAGTCACTCAAGGGGCCCGTTGTTGTAGCAGGGGGCTGTAGTCTTTGTTCCTTTGCTGGCCATATCTCCTGGGCAGCGGTGGTGAGCTGATAGCGATGAGCACTTTGTTGGCGGCTGCCTTTTAAACATGGCGGCTGGCATGATGCAACAGCGGGGTGATATCGGGAGGGCAAATGAGAGCCCGTCTGCTATAGAAATGGCATGTATCCCGGGAATGCATAAGTAATGAGTTGGGTTTGGGACAATACAGCGCGAAAACACGTCATTGCCGTCAGTGGGTAGGATGCCATTTTGCCCGCCCATTACCACACTTAGTGCAAATCTAGGAAAATTCCGCCAAATATTTCAAGTAAATAACTTGAATATTGGGCAACATGAAAAATTAACTCTATTTCTTTCTCCACAAATGCTGCCAGACCTGCTGAATACTTCTAGCATTTTCTGTTTTGAATTCTGAGTTCCAGTATCTACAGTATTTTGCTTTTATAACTCTAAGGACTGTTGTCTGTCTTCACAGTAGAAGACACAAGTTTCATACCAGAAATAAATGGTAATCCAGGGGCTAAAAGGAGTGATAAAATTAAGGAAATTAATACCAGCAGAGAAAAAGTATTGGAGAAACTTAAGGGACTAAAATACTGCAAATCCCCGGGACCTGATGGCCTACACCCTAGGGTTCTAAAAGAGATAGCTGCAGAGATATTGGATATGCCACCTATGATTTTCCAAAATTCCTTAGATTCAGGAATGGTCCCATCAGATTGGAAGTTGGCAGATGGTCCACTGCTCTTTAAGAAAGGAGGGACAGAGAAAACAGTGAACTACAGGCTAGCTAGCCTAACATCAGTTGTTGGGAAAATGCTGTAATCTATTACTATGGAAGTCTTAACAATGCACTTAGAAAGGCATAGTATGATTAGAACAAGTCAACATGGCTTTATTTTTTTTTTAAATCCTGTTTTTTGAGGATCTAACTAGTAGGGTAGATAAGGGGGAGCCAGTAAATGTAGCCTGGATTTCCAAAAGGCATTCGATAGGGTGCCACACAAAAGGCAAGATAAGGGCTCATGGAGTTGGGGTAATATATTAGCATGGGTAGAGGACTGGTTAATGGATAGAAAACGGAGTGTGCGTAAATGGGGCTTTTTTAAACTGACAGGCAGTGAATAGTGGAATACTGTCAGGGTCAGCGCTGGGGCCTCACTCACCTATTTACAATCTATATTAATAACTTAGATGAAGAGACAGAGAGTAATGTATCTAAGGCCAGGATTTTGCCCTCGTTGAGTGGGTTTCGACGGGACGAGCGGGAGCGGTCGGGAAGTCAATTAAGGCCTGCCCAGTGTGAAACGCATGCTGCAGCGCTCAGCACTGCCTGTGCGTGGTGGGGGAGGAGGGCAAGCAGGGAACTTCACGCTTGCGTGCGCGTGTGCACAGGAAAAGCTCCCTGAGGCACAGAGCTCTCTCAGGGAGATGAAGATTTTGAAAAATAAAAAAGAAAGAATTTAAAATTGTTAAAAACATGTCCCCTCTTGTGACTCTGTCACACGATCAGGAACATGTTAGAAATTAGTTTGAAAAATTTAAATTTTTTTGTTAATGACGGATCGAAACATCTTCCCGCCTGCAGATGAGGTTTCGCATAAAAACCAAAGGCTGCTTGGTCTTTTCGCCTGCCCGTCCAATATGGTTGGATGGGCAGTGGAAAATTTAATTCAATTAACTTTTTAATGGCCTTAATAGACCTTTTAATTGTCGGCGAGCGCAAGTGCGCGATGACATCGGGTACTTCACCTGACATCATCGCGTGTTATTTTATGCTCGTTCGCATCAAGCGCGTGCCTGCATGATGAGCAGAAAATTCTGCCCTAAGTCTGCTGATGATCAAAGAAACTAGGTGGAATGGTAAGCTGTATTTGAAGAGGACACGGAGAGGCTGCAAAGAAATGTAGACAGGCTAAGTACAATGTACGCAAGTGTGAAGTTATTCACTTCAGTCATAAGAATAGAAAAGCAGAATATTTTTTAAAGGCTGTGAAGCTTGAGTGTGCTCATACAAGGAACATAGAAAGTTAGCATGCAGGTGCAGGAAACAATTAAGAAGGCAAATGGCATGTTGGCCTTTATTGCAAGGGGACTGAAGTACAAGAATACAGAAGTCACACTGCAATTGTACAGGGTTTTGGTGAGACCACATCTGGAATACTGTGGCAATTTTGGTCTCAACATTTTAGAAAGGATATACTTGCATTGGAGGTGGTATTTAAATTGATCCCTAGGATGAGGGCATTGTCCTATGATAAGAGGCTGAGTAAATTGGGCTTACATTCTCTGGAATTTAGAAGAATGAGAGGCGTTCTCATTGAAATCTACAAAATTCTGAAGCGACATGATAGGGTAGATGCTGAGAGATTGTCTCCACTGGTTGTGGGATACGTACATACAAACATATGCACTAGGAGCAGGATAGACTGCTCGGCCCTTCAAGCCTGCTCCTCCATTCAGTAAGATCATGGCTGATCTGATTGTAACCTCCTGCCTAGTCCTGATAACCTTTCACCTCTTTGTTAATCAAGAATCCATCTAGCTCTGTCTTAAAAATATTCAAAGACCCTGCTTCCATTGCCTTTTGAGGAAGAGAGTTCCAAAGACTCATTACCCTCTGAGAGAAAAATTTTCTCCTCATCTCTGTCATAAATAAGCGACCACTTATTTTTAAACTTTGACCCTTAGTTCTAGATTCTCCCATAAGCAGAAACATCCTCTCCACATCCACTCTGTCTAGACCCCTCAGGATCTTAAAGGTTTCGATCAAGTCACCTCTTACTTTTCTAAACTCCAGTGGATATAAGCCTAACCTGTCCAGCCTTTCCTCATAAGACAAACTGCCTATTCCTGGTATTAGCCTAATAAACCTTCTCTGAACTGCTTCTAATGCATTTACATCTTTCCTTAAATAAGGAGACCAATACTGTACACAGAACTCCAGATGTAGTCTCACCAGTGCTTTGTACAACTGTAGCATAATCTTCATACTCTTGTATTCAATTCCCCTCGCAATAAACAATAACATTCTATTAGCTTTCCTAATTACTTGCTGTGCCTGCATACTAGCCTTTTGTGATTCATGCACTAGGATACTCAGATCCCTCTGAATCTCAGAGTTCTGCAATCTCTCACCATTTAGGTAATATGCTTCTTTCCCAATCACAGGGGCACATTCTCAGGATAAGGGCCAATCAATTGGGACTGAGATGAGGAGAAATTTGAATCTTTGGAATTCTCTACCCCAGAAGGTTGTGGATGCTCTATCATTGAATACGTTTAAGGCTGAGATAGATGGATTGTCTGAGGGAATCAAAGGATATGGGGAGTGGGCAGGAAAGTGGAGTTGAAGCACAAGATCAGCCATGATCATATTGAATGGCGGAGCAGGCTCAACTGGCCATACGGTCTATTCCTGCTCCTATTTCTTGTGTTCTTTGTGGTTCACTCGATTCACAGAACACATGTTTCCCCAGAAGCTGCCTCTTTATTGTAGGCTACTGTATTTCATATATACTACAGCCATTAAAGCTTGAAAAATGTTAAATGATCAGATGGTTCTATTCCCTGTTTTTCATCAGGAATATCCTTATGTTTTAAGGGATTTTGATTAAGAGCTTTAAAATTTTCTTTGCTACATTGTTTTTTTTGCATATTTCTGGCATTTGCTTTCTGTTCCATTTGTAGTATCCTTTCTGCATTAATTTAGGCCCTTAATATTCCACCTGTTGGCTGTTGGCAACTGGAATTTCAGCCATAATTTCAGTTTTCGACTGGGTTTACCTTTCCATTTTTCAATCACGGAGGAGGGAAGACATGAGAGGGTAGTGTGTTTATACCCAAATTGGATCTTGCCACACCAGAACCCAACTCTGTTGTACGTGTTCATACTTTGACAGCTCTACAAGACCTGCCTTCACTACCTCCCATAGTGAATTGTAGGACAGTCACAGAAATGTGTTTGCACCTGGGTCAGACTTTCAGACACATTCCAGAAGAACAGCTCAGCAATGGTTATCAATGTGATAACTGCCTTGAACTTCTACAAAATCAACTTGGTTCGAAGGGACAGCGGCAAACCATTAAATTTCACAAACAGCAGTCTAAAACAGGTGACAAATGCTCGGTCTGGAGGCTGACTGCCTTCATTATTCCCTGCATGAAAAGCAGCCAACAGCATGAAAGAACACGAAGATAAAGGCAAAATACTGCGGGTGCTGGAAATCTGAGACAAAAACAAAAAATGCTGGAAAAACTCAGCAGGTCTGGCAGCATCTGTGGAGAGAAAGACGAACTCAGAAGCTCTGAAGCTCAGACGGACTCGAAACGTTAACTCTGTCTTTCTCTCCACAGATGCTGTCAGACCTGCTGAGTTTTTCCAGCATTTTTTGTTTTTGTATGAAAGAACACTGCAGTTTTTGCCACATTGTAGGTTTCTCCAAAGTTTAAGACATTTTTGGTGGTGGCCTTATGGGCTCAGGAGCCTGTTCCTTCTCCTCCAGCACTTCCTCCTCCTAACCTGTGGTCTGTGACCCACCGAAGCTTATTAATTGCATACATCGGCATCTGTTTCTATACTAGCATTTGCAACGAACAATACAATGTGTACAGTTGCAGTCTTCTTCAATGCCACCTGTTGTGCTGACATATTGCTCAGAGCAACAAAAAAGAAATATTGAAGACTGAAAGAACTATTCCTATTTTAATTACCTAGCCAGATACTGTGTGTGATATTTATATAGTGACTGTGAAGAGAAGCAAGTCATAAGCAAAGGATGGTACCAGTCCTGAGCACAGGAAGACCTACTGCTTTGCCTTCCCATTCTGCACCCAAGCTGCTTTATGCAAGGATGCGATGTGGGAGGTTTTTGAAATTAAAGGTAGTTTTAATGGATGGGAAAGAGGCTTATGAGATCCCAATATTTAAGACCCTGGGAAAGGTACGCCCCATGGCTTGACTTCGGTTGCAGGAACGATGTTAGAAGATATTATAAAAGATCTGATTTATGATTATTTGGATATGGATTGTGAATTATTCTAAAAATGCTAGCATGGCTTTAGAAGTCCTAGTTTCCTAACCTGATCGAGTTCTTGAGGAATTGAATGAATTAAGAGGTCATGGTAGTCCAGGCGATGCTGTAGCTCTTCATTTCTAGAAAACTTTTGACAAAGTACCACATTGATAGCTGTTGGATATGATTTTATCATCTTGAATTGATGATATGACATTTTGCTGGATAGGAAATTGATTGCAATCTTCAAGGCAGAGTGCTGTCATAAATGTGAGTAGATTTACATGGCACCAAGTCCTAAGTGGAGCTCCATAGGGTTCTGCATTAGGCTTTTTTTATTCTTTCATAGGATGTGGGCCTTGCTGTCTAGTCCAGCATTTTAACTGCCCATCCCTAATTTCCCTTGAGAAGGTGGTGGTGAGCTTCCTTCTTGAACTGCAACAGTCCATGTGGTGTAGGTACACCACAGTGCTGTTAGGGAGGGAGTACCCAGTGACAGTGAAGGAATGGCAATATAGTTCCAAGTCAGGATGGTGAGTGGCTTGGAGGGGAACTTCCAGGTAGTGATGTTCCCATGTATCTGCTCCCCTTGTCCTTCTAGATGGTAAAGGTCATAGAAACATAGAAAATAGGAGCAGAAAATAGGAAAATTCGGCCCTTCGAGCCTGCTCCGCCATTCATTATGATCATGGATGATCATCCAGCTTAAAAGTCTGCTCCCGCTTTCTCCCCATATCCTTTGATCCCTTTCGCCCCAAGAGCTATATCTAATTCCTTCTTGAAAACATACAATATTTTGGCCTCAACTACTTTCTATGGTAGCAAATTCCACAGGCTCACCACTTTGTGGGTGAATAAATTTCTCCTCATCTCAGTCCTAAATGGTCTACCCCATATCCTCAGACTGTGAGCCCTGGTTCTGGACTCCCCCAGCATCGGGACCATCCTTCCTGCATCTACCCTGTCTAGTCCTGTTAGAATTTTATAGGTTTCTATGAGATCCTCCCTCATTCTTCAGAACTCCAGCGAATATAACCCTAACCGACTCAATCTCTCCTCATTTGTCAGTCCCACCATCCCAGGAATCAGTCCGGTAAACCTTCACTGCACTCCCTCTATAGCAAGAACATCCTTCCTCAGATAAGGAGACCACAACTGCACACTGTTTCAGATGTGGTCTCACCAAGTCCCTGTATAATTGCAGCAAGACATTCCTGCTCCTGTACTCAAATCCTCTGGCTATGAAGGTCAACGTACATTTGCCTTCTTTACCGCCTGCTGCACCTGCATGCTTACCTTCAGCGACTGGTGTACGAGGACATCGTTGCCCATCCCACTCTCTCAATTTATCGCCATTCAGATAATAATCTGCCTTCTTGTTTTTGCTACCAAAGTGGATAACCTCACATTTATCCACATTATACTGCATCTGCCATGCATTTGCCCACTCACTCAGCTTGTCCAAATCACACTGAAGCATCTCTGCATCCTCCTCACAGCTCACCCTCCCACCCAGCTTTGTGTCATCTGCAAATCTGGAGATATTACATTTAGTTCCCTCATCTAAATCATTAATATATATTGTGAATAACGGGTCCCTGTGCCGATTCCTGTGGTACCCCACTAGTCACTGCCTGCCATTCAGAAAAAGACCAGTTTATTCCTACTCTTTGTTTCCTGTCTGCCAACCAGTTTTCTATCCATCTCAATACACTACCCCCAATCCCATGCGCTTTAATTTTACACGCTAATCTCTTATGTGGGACTTTGTCAAAAGCCTTCCGAAAGTCCAAATAAACCACATCCACTGGCTCCCCCTCATCAGCTCTACTAGTTACATCCCTGAAAAATTCCAGTAGATTTGTCAATCATGATTTTCCTTTCGTAAATCCATGCTGACTCTGTCCAATTCTGCCACTGTTTTCCAAGTGCTCAGCTATTAATATTAGACTCTAGAATTTTCCCCACTACTGACGTCAGGCTGACTTGTCTATAATTCCTTCTTTTCTCTCTGCCCCCCTTTTTAAATAGTGAGGTTACATTGGCTACCCTCCAATCTGTAGGAACTGTTCCAGGGTCTACAGACTCTCGGAAGATGACCACCAATGTATCCGCTATTTCTAGGGCCACTTCCTTAAGTACTCTGGGATGTAGATTATCAGGCCCTGGGGATTTATCGGCCTTTAATCCCATCAATTTCCCCAACAGCATTTCCCTACTAACGCTGATTTCTTTCAGTTCCTCCCTCTCACTAAACCCTTGTCTCCCCAACATTTCTGGTATGTTATTTGTGTCCTCCTTTGTGAAGACAGAACAAAAGAATGTATTTAGTTGGTCAGCCATTTCTTTGTTCCCCATTATAAATTCCCCTGTTTCTGACTGTAAGAGACCTACATTTGTCTTCACCAATCTTTTTCTCTTCACATACCTATAGAAACTTTTGCAGTCAGTTTTTATGTTCCCCACAAGCTTACCCTCGTACTCTATTTTCCTCTTCTTAATCAATACCTTGGACCTCCTTTGCTGAATTCTAAACTGCTCCCAATCCTCAGGTCTGTTGTTTTTTCTGGCCAATTTGTATGCCTCTTCATTGGAACTAATACTATCTCTAATTTCCCTTGTAAGCCATAGTTTGGCCACCTTTCCTGTTTTACTTTTGTGCCTGACAGGAATAAACAATTGTTGCAGTTCACCCATGCGCTCTTTGAATGTTTGCCATTGCCTATCCACCGTCACCCCCTTTAGTAACGTTTCCCAATCCATCATAGCCAACTCGCGCCTCAAACCATCGTCATTTCCTTTATTAAGATTCAGGACCCTAGTCTCAGAATCAACTACGTCACTCTCCATCTTGATGAAGAATTCTATCACATTATGGTCGCTCATCCCCAAGGGGCCTCGTGCAACTAGATTGCCAAATATTTCTTTCTCATTACACAATTTGGAAGGTATTGTTGATGGAGCTTTGGTGAGTTGCTGCAGCGCATCTTGTAGATGGTACACGCTGCTGCTACTGTGAGCCGGTGGTGAAGTGAGTCGATGTTGAAGCTGGTGGATGTGGTGTCAATCAAGTGGGCTGCTTTGCCCTGGATGGTGTGGATCTTCTTGAGTGTTGTTGCAGCTGCATTCATCCAGGCAAGTGGAGAGTATTCCATCACACTCCTGACTTGTGCCTTGCAGATGGTGGACAGACTTTGGGAAGTCATGAGGTGAGTTACTCTCCACAGAGTTCCCATCCTCTGACCTGCTTTTGTAGCCACAGTATTTATATGGCTGGTCCAATTCAGATTCTGGTCAATGGTAACGCTCAGGATTTTGATAGTGGGGGCTTAAGCGATGGTACTGCCATTGAATGTCAAAGGGAAATGATTGGACTCTCTCTTGTTGGAGATGACCAATGCCTGGCATGAATGTCACATGCCACTTATCAGCCCAAGCCTGAATGTTGCCCAGGTCTTGCTGCACATGGGCATGAACTGCTTCAGTACCTGAGGAGTTGCGAATGGTGCTGAACTGTAATAAACGTGGTGTACTGGACAGGTTTCCTGTTAGAAACAGTAAACTTTATTTACAGAGCTCCTAATGAAGCTATATGCTTGAACCACGATCACCATTAGAAAACTTCACCCGTAAGATTACCTGCACTTAAGGCTGATTTGTCTGTAAAATAGTATGAAAGGTTTTACTTACAATCATTACATTCCTCCCCCTTTAATTTTGTTTTACATCTCTTATTTACAAGAATATCTTAATCCATAACATATACAAATATATAGAAACTTGGAAACAAAGAAAATAGGAGCAGGAGTAGGCCATTCGGCCCTTCAAGCCTGCTCCGCCATTCATCATGGTCATGGCTGATCATCCAACTCAATACCCTGCTCCCGCTTTCTCCCCATATCCTTTGATCCCTTTCGCCCCAGAGCTATATCTAACTCCTTCTTGAAAACATACAATATTTTGGCCTCAACTACTTTCTGTGGTAGCGAATTCATTCGTTGGTGAAGAAATTTCTCCTCATCTCAGTCCTAAATGGTCTACCCCATATCCTCAGACTGTGACCCCTGGTTCTGGACTCCCCCACCATTGGGACCATCCTTCCTGCATCTACCCTGCATCTACCCTGTTAGAATTTTATAGGTTTCTATGACATCCCCCCTCATTCTTATGAACTCCAGCGAATATAATCCTAACTGACTCAACCTCTCCTGATATGTCAGTCCCGCCATCTCAGGAATCAGTCTGGTAAACTTTTGCTCTATAGCAAGAACATCCTTCCTCAGATAAGGAGACCAAAACTACACACAGTTTCAGGTGGGGTCTCATCGAGGCTCTGAATAATTACAGCAAGACATCCCTGCTCCTGTACTCGAATCCTCTGGCTATGAAGGCCAACAAACCATTTGCCTTCTTTACCACCTGTTGCACCTGTATGCTTACCTTCAGCGACTGACGTACAAGGATACCCAGGTCTTGTTGCACATTCCCCTCTCTCAATTTATCGCCATTCAGATAATAACCTGCCTTTCTGCTTTTTGCTACCAAAGTGGATAGCCTCACATTTATCCACATTATACTGCATCTGCCATGCATTTGCCCACTCACTCAGCTTGTCCAAATCACACTGAAGCATCTCTGCATCCTCCTCACAGCTCACCCTCCCACTCAGCTTTGTGTCATCTGCAAATCTGGATATATTACATTTAGTTCCCTCATCTAAATCTAATATATTGTGAATAGATGCGGTCCCAGTACCGATCCCTGCGGTACCCCACTAATCACTGCCTGCTATTCAGAAAAAGACCCGTTTATTCCTACTCTGCCAACCAGTTTTCTATCCCTCTCAATACACTACCCCCAATCCCATGCGTTTTAATTTTACATGCTAATCTCTTATGTGGGACTTTGTCGAAAGCCTTCTGAAAGTCCAAATAAACCACATCCACTGGCATCCCCTCATCAAGTCTACTACAGTAGATTTGTCAAGCATGATTTCCCTTTCATAAATCCATGCTGACTCTGTCCGATTCTGCCACTGTTTTCCAAGTGCTCAGCTATTAAGTTTTTTATAATGGATTCTAAAATTTTCCCCACTACTAACATCAGGCTGACTGGTCTATAATTCCCTGTTTACTCTCTACCTCCCTTTTTAAATAGCGGGGTTACATTGGCTATCTTCCAATCTGTAGGAACTGTTCCAGAGTCTATAGACTCTTGGAAGCTGACCACCAATGCATCCAATACATATACAGCTCATGCAATTATAGATTAAGTCTCTGAGGTGGTTTTCTGATTTGGGTAGAGCGATGTAGCTCTACGGCTTGAGATTCTATCTCTGGATCGAATTGATCAGGAACTGCAGTTCAGGGACATCCTTAGACAATCGCAGTTCAGAATTATTTACTTCAACAGGTTCATCAGGTATGTCTATTCTATGTCGATCTGGCACCTCAGGGATCAAATGCTCGACTTCAATTTCAGGTTGAGTAACTGGTTGTTGGAGTGTCTCTCTACTTCTTAGATGGTCCACATGTTTCCTAACAATCTGGTTTTCCGCTTCCACTTGGGACGACAAAGGTTCTGTTTCAGAGACAATTATACCAGGAACCCAATGAGGTCCAGTTTCAAAATTTCACACAAAAACTGTCTCTCCCAGAGTAAATTTTTGATCTCTACTGTGAATGTCATGATTCATTTTCTGACTACTCTGGTTCTTCTCTACCTTCCCCTCTAAGTTGGGGAATAGCAGGCTCAATCTTGTATGAAGGCAACATTTCATTAGTAATTCAGACAATGTTGAACCCATAGTTGCATGAGGAGTCATACGCTAATTGGGAAGAAATCTTGAAATTCATGTTTCTAAAGTTCCTTCGGATAATTTTTTAAAAAATTCATTCATGGGATATGGTTGGACCAACATTTATTGTGCATCGCTAGTTGCTCTTGAGAATGTGGTGAAGCGCTGCCTTCTTGAACAGCTGCAGTCCATATGGTGTAGGTACACCCACAGTGCTGTTAGGAAAGGAGTTCCAGGATTTTGACCCAGCGACAGTGAAGGAACGGTGATATATTTCCAAGTTAGGACGGTGAGTGGCTTGGAGGGGAACTTCCAAGTGGTGGTGTTCCCATCTATCTGCTGCCCTTGTCCTTCTAGATGGTAGTGGTCATGGGTTTGGAAAGTGCTGTCTAAGGAGCCTTGGTGAATTTCTACAGTGCATCTTGTAGATGGTACACACTGCTGCTACTGTGTGTCGGTGGTAGAGGGAGTGAATATTTGTGGATGGAGTGCCAATCAAGCAGGCTGCTTTGTCCTGGATGGTGTCAAGCTTCTTGAGTGTTGTAGGAGCTGCACTCATCCAGGCAAGTGGGGAGTATTCCATCACATTCCTAACTTGTGCCTTGTAGATGGTGGACAGGCTTTTGGGAGTCAGGAGGTGAGTCACTCATTGCTTGATTCTTAGCCTCTGACCTGCTCTTGTAGCCACAGTATTTATATGGCTAGTCCAGTTCAGATTCTGGTCAATGGTAACCCCCCAGGATGTTGATACTAGGGGATTCAGTGATGGTAATGCCCTTGAACATCAAGGGGCGATGGTTGGATTCTCCCTTGTTGGAGATGGTTATTGCCTGACGTGTGTGTGACGTGAATGTTACTTGCCATTTGCCAGTCCAAGCCTGGATATTGTCCAGGTCTTGCTGCATTTGGACATGGACTACTTCAATATCTGAGGAGTCACGAATGGTGCTGAATACTGTGCAATCATCAGTGAACATCCTCACTTCTGACCTTATGATGGATGGAAGGTCATTGATGAAGCAGCTGAAGATGGTTGGGCCGTGGACACTACTCTGAGGAACTTCTGCAGTGGTGTTCTGGAGCTGAGATGCCTGGCCTCCAACAACCACAACCATCTTCGTTTTTGCTAGGTATGACTCCAACCAGTGGAGAGTTTTTCTCCGGGTTCCCACTGACTCCAGTTTTGCTGGGGCTCCTTGATGCCACACTCAGTCAAATGCTGCCTTGATGTCAAGGGCAGTCACTCTCACCTCGGGAGTTCAGCTCTTTTGTCCATGTTTGAACCAAGACTATCATAAGGTCAGGAGCTGAGAGGTCCTGACTGAACCCAAACTGGGTGACAGTGAGCAGGTTATTGTTAAGCAAGTGCCGCTTGATAGCACTGTTGATGACCCTTTCCTTTACTTTATTGATGTTAGAGAGTAGACTGATGGGGCGGTATTTGGCTGGGTTGGATTTGTCCTGCTTTTTCTGTACAAGACATACCTGGGCAATTTTCCACAAAGCCAGGTAGATGCCAGTGTTGTAGCTGTACTGGAACAGCTTATCTAGGGGTGCAGCAAGTTCTGGAGCACAAGTCTTCAGTCCTATTGCTGGAATATTGTCAGGGCTCATAGCCTTTTCAGTATCCAGTGCCTTCAGCCATTTCTTGATATCACGTGGAGTGAATTGAATTGGCTGAATACTGGCACCTATGATGCTGGGGACCTCTGGAAGAGGCCGAGATGCATCATCCACTCGGCACTTCTGGATGAAGATTATAGCAAATGCCTCAGCCTTATCTTTTGCATTTATGTTCTGGGCTCCTCCATCATTGAGGATGGGGATATTTGTGGAGCCTCCTCCTCCCTGTGAGTTGTTTAATTGTCCACCACCATTCACGACTGGATGTGGCAGGACTGCAGCACTTAGATCTGACCCATTGGTCGGTGGATCGCTTAGCTCTGTTGATCACTTGCTGCTTATGCTGTTTGGCATGCAAGTAGTCCTGTGTTATAGCTTCACCAAGTTGACACCTCATTTTTATATAGGCCTGGTGCTGCTCCTGGCATGCCCTCCTGCACTCTTCATTGAACCAGGTTTGATCCCCTGGGTTGATGGTAATGGTAGATTGTGGATATAGTGGGCCATGAGGTTACAGGTTGTGTTTGAGTACAATTCTGCTACTGATAATAGCCCACAGCACCTCATGGATGCCCAGTCTTGAGTTGCTAGATCTATCTGAACTCTATCCTATTTAGCACGGTGGAAGTGCCACACAACACGATGGAGGGTATCCTCAATGTGAAGGTACGTCTTCGTCTCCACAACAACTGTGCGGTGGTCACTCCTACCGATACTGTCTTAGACAGATGCATCTGCAGCTGGCAGGTTGGTGAAGATGAGGTATGTTTTTCTCTCTTGTTGGTTCCCTCACCACCTGCCGCAGACCCAATCTAGCAGCTATGTCTTTTAGGATTTGGCCAGCTCGGTCAATAGTGGTGCTACCGTGCCACTCTTGGTGATGGACATTGAAGTCCCCCACCCAGAGTACATTCTGCACCCTTGCCACCCTCAGTGCTTCCTCCAAGTGGTGTTCAACATGGAGATGTATTGACTCATCTGCAAGAGGTTTCCTTGCCCATGTTTACCTGGTGCCATGAGACTTCATGGGGTCCGGAGTCGATGTTGAGGACTCCCAGGGCAACACCTTCCCGACTGTACACCACTGTGCCACCACCTCAGCTGTGTCTGTCCTGCTGGTGAGATAGGGCATACCCAGCGAGGGCGATGGTGTTGTCTAGTACATTACCTGTGAGGTATGATTTTGTGTATGACTATGTCAGGCTGTTACTTGACTAGTCTGTGAGACAGCTCTCCCAATTTTGGCACTAGCCCCCACATGTTAGTAAGGAGGACTTTGCAGGGTTGACAGGGCTGAGATTGCCGTTGTCATTTCTGATGCCTAGGCCGATGCTGGGTGGTCAGTCCAGTTTAATTCCATTTTTGTGACCTTGTAGTGGTTTGTTACAACTGAGTGGCTTGCTAAGCCATTTCAGAGGGCATTTAAGAGTCAACCACATTGCTGTGGGTCTGGAGTGACATGTAGTCCAGACCAGGTAAGGGCAGCAGATTTCCTTCCCTAAAGGGCATTAGTGAACCAGGTGGGTTTTTACAACAATTGACAATGGTTTCATGGTCATCATTAGACTTCTAATTCCAGGTTTTAATTGAATTCAAATTCCACCATCTGCCGTAGCAGGATTCGAACCCAGGAGCATTCAAACCTCAGAGCATTACCCTGGGTCTCTGGATTACTAGCCCAGCGACAATGCCAATACGCCATTGCCTCCCCTTCATTCCTGTTTTAAAAGTTTGTACTGCTCTTTCTGTTAACCAATTGGATGAGGGATGATATGGTACTGTTTTGACATGTTTAATTCCATTTAAGTTCATGTATCTCTGGAATTCTGTACTAGTGAAAGCAGTGCTATTATCCAAAACAATGACTTCTGGTAGGCCATGTACATTAAAACATTGGTGCAGCTTTTCAATAGTTGCACACAATGTAGGTGATCTAACTTCATACACATCTATCTACTTAGAATGCTCGTCAATGATCACTAAATACATGGTACTTAAAAATGGCCCTACATAGTCTATATGTAGTCTAACCCAGGGTCGACCGGGCCACTCCCACGGATGCAGTGGAGCTGAAATAGGCAACTTCCGCTGTTGCTGACACTGGAGACAGTGCTTAACCATTTTTTCTATATCATTGTCTATACCTGGCCACCAGATATAGCTTCATACAAGCACCTTCATCTTCGAAATGCCTGGATGCGCACTGTGAAAATTTGTCAAGAGTGGTTCTCTTCCTTATGAAGGGACGACGGCTCTTACTCCCACACAAGATACCACTTTGACAACTTAATTCAGTTTTATGGGCATAGAATGGTTTTAACACTTCAGAGACTTGTACATTGGACTATCCTTGCAATACCTGTTCTCAGACTCTTGATAAAATTGGATCCCGGTTTGTCTAATTCTTTATCTGCTTCGCACAGACTGGTGAGGAGTCCAGAAACTTCAACACAAATACAATTTCTTGGGGCACTGGAGCATGTATAATGCTATCTGGCACAGGAAGATGACTGAGGGCATCTGCATTTGCTATATGCATACCCAGACAGTGCATAAAGGTGTACTCATATGCTGACAAAATCAAAGCCCATCTTTTAATTCTGGCAGAGGCTATTGACAGAATTGCTTTATCTTCACTAAACAAATCCAATAGTGGCTTGTAATCTGACACTATGGTGAAATGTTGACCATGCAAATATTGATGGAACTTCTTTACTCCAAATATTACGGATAAGCCTTCTTTTTCAAGTTGTGAGTAACCCTTCTCGGCTGCAGAGGTTTCTGGAGACATGTCCTATTGGCCTTTCAGAATTGATTTCTGCCTTCCTTCTTGTGTTTGCCATAGAGTTTTGTCTCATCCTTCATTTTGATTTCATGGTCGGCCAAATTTCTCACTGGTGAAATCTTAACTTGGTTCAGTTCGGGGGTTGAGCTATCTATTCACATCTTGGAAAGTTCCATGACTTTTCCTTCTAGTGCCTCTTTGGTCTCAATCGACTGATTCTTCAGTTCTTCTGTCTCCTTTTTGTATCTTTTGGCTTCCACCTGGAACATTGAACATTGTTGAGTTTTTTCTGCCAACTGTTTCTTCAGTTGCTTCAGAGTGGCACTGCATTCGTTTCGTTTCTTCTCATGATTTTCCCATGGAACCAATTGTGACTTGAGGGATCCTGCGAAAGTCCTTCAGTTCTCTTATCTCATTCCAAAAGACACCATCATATTCCCTTATCAATTCAGGATTTCTTCCTGTTCTAACTTGAAAAGTTTCTGACCAGTTGTGCTTAATTCCTTTCAACCAATCGTGGCGCAGAAGGCTAGGCCCTTCACCTGTTACAACAATCACTGGCAGCCGGGCTGTCTGTTGCCTGTAGGATACAGATACAGAAGTGATGCCTTTCACCTATATTGCCTCTCCAATGCATGTCTTCAGCTGACCCGTGGTTTTCTCCAGGTTCAGTGGCTATATACCTTCGCTTAGGTATTTAAAGATGTGTTCTCCCACCACTGTGGTTGATGCTCCTGTGTCAACATCCATGACTAGAGGCTTCTCATTTACTTGAAGGGTGATGGTGATTGGTTCAGTTTTCCTTACCTGGAGATTGTATGCGGAATAGGTATCGGTGTCAGCAGCTTCTGGTTCATTTACATTGTACACTTCAATCATCTTGGCCTGCTGTCTGATTGGCTGTCCTGTTTTCACCCTGCAATGCTTTATAACATACCCCTTTTTGTGACAATAGTGGCAGTCTGCCTCTTTAAATCTGCAGGTTTGCTTTACATGGTTACCCCCATGTTGGTAATAATTTAATTTCTGAATCGCTGGTGAGATGCTTCCAGTATTTCTTTTTGTTTCTCGAGTGGTAGGGACTGTGTCCCACTTGCACACCACGTCCAGCGGTAGGATCCCACTCCAACTGAAGAATGGCGCCATGTTGCACACTGTGCAAAGCCTGCGAGTTCCTCTCAGCACTCTCCATTGCCAGCACTATTTCCATGATGCGCTTCTGCAAGTAAACGGCGCTGAATGGCATAGAGGTGTACGCCGCAAACCAAACATGACATTGCAACATGTCAGACTATCTCCAAAGTCACAGTGCTCAGTTAACAGTTTTAACCTCATGATATACGTTGCAATTCACTCACCCGGGGCCCTTACTGTAGAGTTGAACTTGAGTCTTTGAATGATTAACGATGGCTTAGGCTGAAAATGTGCCTTCACGAGGTCTACTAGCTCGTTAAAACATTTGGAATTTGGCACATTCAAGGCTGTCAGACTATGGATGAGGTTATATGTCTTGCTCCCACAGACACTTAGAAGAATTGCTTTCTGTTTCTCCGCTGTTATTTCATTCACCGCAATGTAGAAACCTAGGCGCTCTATGTACTGACTCCAGTCTTCCATGAAAGAGTTGTACGGGTCGATTCTGCTAAAGAGTGGTATGCCTGGTGGGTATGCTTTTCTTTCTTCCCTTAAAAATCAAAATACTCACATTCAAGAGGCGAGGTGCAGCGTCAGAGCTATTTATCCTCGTCACCAATTATAATAAACTTGGTATACCGGACAGGTTTCTTGTTAGAATCCGTAAACTTTATTTACAGAGCTCCTGATGAAGCTACGTGCTTGAACCAAGATTACCACGAGAAAGTTCCACCCCTAAGATTACCCATGCTTAGGGCTGATTCGTCTGTACAGTCACATGATCCCCAAAATAGTATGAAAGGTTTTACTTATAATCGCTACATGAACTTTGTGCAATCATCAGGAAACATCCCCACTTCCGACCTTATGATGGAGGGAAGGTCATTGTTGAAGCAGCTGAAGATGGTTGGGCCTAGTACACTACCCTGAGGATTTCTTGCAGTAATGTCCTGGAACTGAGATGATTGACCTCCAGCAACCACAATCATCTTCCTTTGTGCCAGATATGACTCCAACCAATGGAAAGTTTACCCTGATTCCCATTGACTCCAGCTTTGCTAGGGCTCCTTAATGCCACACTCGTTCAAATGCTGCCTTGATGTATAGGGCAGTCACTCTCACCTCACCTATTGTTATTTGAAATCTTCACAAATGAGGGTATATTAATGGAAAAATTCAGAATTTTGAAAATGACACAAAAATGTGCATGTGAGTTGGGAATCTAGATAAAATAAAATGAGTTGCAGGCCAATTAAGATAAAGCATGGGGATGTATCCATGGGTGCAGATTCTCTGCATTCACAGCATGCCATGTATGTGATCCTACTGACACTGCCACAGGATCACATAATCAAGACCTGCTTTTATTAAAAATCTTATAGGCTTAAACTGCCTTGTTTCTCAAAATAATGACTAGCAACTATGCTGGAGATTGTGTAGTAGCCTTTTTGTGCTTACTGGACTGCATAGCCTCCAGGGGTGAAGGTTTTCCTGTGAGGCCTAACTTGAGCAGCTTCACTATTATTTTCTCCACTCACACAAAATACCAGTGAGACTGGGCTTTTGAACCTTTCAGGATTAAAGTCAACACTTTTTGAAACCATTTAAGCTTGTAAATACATCATTTACAGCCCTATATCATTTACTGAACTTTATTCATTTTTCTTCCATACCCTACATTACCCATGCATAGGTTTGCTCCTCCAGAGTAGTATTAATTGTATTCTAAAGAAAACTATATTTTATAAAGTATATGGCTCACATACCATGAATTAAACAATTCAGGTTCTATGAAATACAATTATCTTCATCCCTTCTTGATTCCAATTGTGCTTAAAGTCTCTTGCTAGCAGTGCTTCAAGACACATTCATTAAACAAAGGTTATATTTGCATAGCATCTTTCCCATTGGAGCTTTCTGCCAAAGCACTTCAGAATTAATAAATTACTTTTGAACTGCAGTCGCTCATTTTGCAGGCAAAATATAGCTTACCTATTTGCTTAGCAATCAAAGATACAGAGTTTCACCCTGAGACCAAACAAGCTCCACAAAGACCCCGAATGAAGGACTTCCCCAATTCTCCATTTTACACCCAATTCTCTTCAACTTTTATGTGCATGGTATGCCTGCCACCATCTCTAGAAATGGTTGCTTTAGCATGGGCCTGATCACCTGATCAGGCCCTTGCTAAACCAACTATGAGAATCTCAGCAGCATCTTGTCCCAGGATTTAGAAGTCATGAAGCATTATTTCAACTACTGGCGTCTCTGCCTAAACCCAACTAAGACCACAGTCACTGCTTTCCACCTCAGCAACCAACTGGCTAAGAGGGAACTCCAGGTCACCTTTTGCAGCAAACTGATCAAGAACAAACCATACTCTAAGTACATTGGAGTCACGCCGACCACAGACTTAGATACCATGAATACTCGAAAAGGGTCACAGAAAAGACCAAGACCAGAGTAAACATAATCTGGAAGTCAACAGGAACAATAGGGATCCAATGCATACATTCTTTGTACTGCTAGCCTTAGTCTTTTATACTCTTCACCAAAATACTGCAGCTGTGTGGGCAGAGAGCAGCCACACAAAATGCTTGGACACAGTCCTCGGCACATCAATGTGGATAATCAGTGGTACATGAAGTGTGGTGCGAATGACCCCAGACTGCCTAATAGTACAAGGACTGTATACTTACTGCAAACATTTAGAGTATAAGATAGATTTTTAACTTGTGTAAAAGCAAAATACTGCGGATGCTGAAAATCTGAAACAAAAATAAAAATAACTGGAAAAACTCAGCAGGTCTGACAGCATCTGTGGAGAGGAATACAGTTGACATTTCGAGTCCATATGACTCTTCATCAGAAAAGAGGAAATATAGAAATGAGGTGAAATATAAACTGGTTGAGGAGGGTGGGACAGGTAGAGCTGGATAGAGGGCCAGTGATAGGTGGAGGCAAAGAAGGGATTGCCAAAGATGTCATAGACAAAAGGTCAAAGAAGTGTTAACGGTGGTGATATTAGCTAAAGGATGACATTAAGGATAGAAAGCAGGACGAGCAAGTTACAGATAACCCTAGTGGGGGTGGGGTGGGGGGAAGGGATCGAAATAGGCTAAAAGGTGGAGATGAAACAATGGATGGAAATACATTTTAAAATAATAGAAACAGGTGGGAAAAGAAAAATATATTTTAAAAATGATAAATTATTGGAAAAAGGGGGATCAGAAAGGGGGTGGGAATGGAGGAGAGAGTTCAGGATCTGAAGTTGTTGAACTCAATGTTAAGTCCGGCAGGCTGTAGAGTGCGTAGTCGGAAGATGAGGTGCTGTTCCTCCAGTTTGCGTTGAGCTTCCTGGAACATTGCAGCAGGCCAAGGACGGACATGTGGGCATGAGAGCAGGGTGGTGTGTTGAAAACGGACTCGACACATTAACTATATTCCTCTCCGCAGATGCTGTCAGGTCTGCGAGTTTCCCAGCTATTTTTATTTTTAACTTGTGTTATCCTTATAAATCTGTATGCATCTGTCAAGGTATAGTTGTGGGTGAAGTAGTAGCGTAATATAGTTTTTTTTTTTGCTTAATAAATGTTGTTCTTCTGTTAAAAGTACATCAGTAGACTCTGTGACACTGTTCAGTAGTCGCCCTCCATGTTTCTAAACAAAAAATAAAAGTTAGGATCTATCAAGCCAGGTTCCACCCAGGGATCTGACTTGTCCAGTAGTACCATCAGCTGGGATAATAACAGGATGGTGTGTGGATTGGAGAGGAGCATGCAGGTGGTGGTGTCCCCATGCATCTGCTGTCCTTGTCCTTCTAGATGGTAGAGGTCGTGGGTTTGGAAGGTGCTGTTGAAGGAGCCTTGGTGGGTTGTTGCAGTGCATCTTGTAGATGTTAGACAATACTGTAACTGTGCATCAGTGATGGAGGGAGTGAATGTTTAAGATGGTGGATGAGGTGGCAATCAAGTGGGCTGCTTTGTCCTGGATGGTGTCGAGCTTCTTGAGTTTTGTTGGAGCTGCACTCATCCAGGCAAGTGGAGTGTAAATGGTAAACAGGCTTTGGGGAGTCCAGAGGTGAGTTACTCTCCCCAGAATTCCCAGTTTCTGACCTGCTTTTGCAGCCACAGTATTTATATGGAAAATCCAATTCAGTTTCTGTTCATTGGTGACTCCCAGGATGTTAATGGGATGGTGGTAAGAATGTTTTGTGTGCAGTTTTGGTTTCCTTACTTAAAGAGGGTACACTTGCATTGGAAGCAGTTCAGAGAAGGTTTACTAGGCTGATAAAGGAATGGGATAAAGGGGTTGTCTTATGAGAAATGGTTGAGCAGGTTGTTATGATCCCAGCTGAGGTTACCCCTGGACAAGTCTGATCCCAGAGTGGAACCCAGCTTGATAGATCCTAACTGTTATTTGTTTATTTAGATATGTGGAGAGTAGCTACTGAACAGAGTCACAGGAGTCAGCTGATGAACTTTTAACAAAAGAATAAAACATTCATTCAACAAGAAGAGATGAACTATATTACAATGCTCCTTCACCCACAACTATACCTTTACAGATATATACAGATATGTAAGGATAACACATTTCACAAAAGCTATCTTATACTCTAATGTCCACAGTACGTACACAGTCCATGTATATCAATGGGCATCCTGTGGTCAGACATACCACACTCTGAAACCAAGTGACAGATGCCACCTCAACCAGATGCCATGGATCTCTCCTCAACTCCCCCCAGATACCTGTCACACCGTGAGCTAACCGGTCTCATTGCACTCTATCTTTTACATGAGGGTTTCCAATCTCCACTCTCCACAACCTCGCCTTGGGATCTTCTCCCAAACCAACATTTTCTCTCAGACGCCTTCCACAAGGGTTCACATCCAGGGTTTTGAACTCTCCTTCTGATATTCCTCTCCCCTAGGAGATTCAAGCTGTCTTCCGCACACTCTCTCTCACCGACTCAGCCGTCAACAGTACACCACTGTGTCACATGCCCATAGCAAAGCGTTACAGACCTTCAGTTGTCTCTATGTACTTTCTTGCCTCTTGCAAGCTGTTCTCACTTTAAATCTTTCTGCAGCTTTTGGCTCTTTAAATCTTAAGCTTGGAGCCTTTCTCTCTGCCCCCCAATCTTAACTTCATTAACACTGCCTTTTCCCAGGTTCCTGTCCTTCCTTTGACAAGAAGGTCTTCTTTGGACTTTCCCCTCTTCCACTCCCCTGTATTTTGGGGTTTTTCTTTAGCTTGCGACTGGCTATCTGTCCTCTTTGCTCCAGAGAAGAGTCATACGGACTTGAAACGTTAACTCTGTCTTTCTCTCCACAGATGCTGTCAGACCTGCTGAGTTTTTCCAGCAACTTTTGTTTTTGTTTCTTCCACCCTTGTTTGTTTGCCTTTCCTTGAGGAGTCACTAAACTCATCAGAAATGCAGGCACCTTTTTAAAGTGAAACTAAAGCTCAATTTGACCTTTCTTAACGCACAGGTACAGAAATACAAATCAAACCCAGAGACCAAAGCTAAAGCTCATTCCTAACACTTACAAATACCAATATAACTTACTTACACTGTCTCTATTTCCTAACAATATACTCATTGGAGTTTAGGAAAATGAGAGGTGATCTTCTTGAAATACATAAAATTATTAAGGGGCTTGACAGGGTAGGTGTGGGGAGGATGTTTCCTCTAAAACTAGGGGGCACAGTTTAAAAATAAGGGGTCTCCCATTTAAGACAGAGATTAGGAGAGCAGTGGAGGCTGGGCCATTGAATATATTCAAGGCTGAGTTAGACAGATTTTTCATTGAGAGTTAAGTGTTATGGGGACAGGCAGGAAAGTGGAGTTAAGGCTACAATCAGATCAGGCATGGTCTTATCGAATGGCAGAGCAGGCTTGAATGGCTGAATGCCCTACTCCTGCTCCTATGTCTTATGATCTTAGGATCACTAAGACTTTCAGAACATACTGAATATGCGACTAAAATCACCCAAATCTTTCTGGAGCTCTGTGAATACTTTCAGCGATGCAGATTTTGACAAAAAGGACAAATGGCACAACCTCTGGGCTGACACCAAGATCTCCAACAAGGATCTGGCGAGTGATTCAACAGTACAGCTCCAGTGTTTGATCTCTCCCGAAAACAATGGTCTACACTCAACAAGATTTGCACTCCCCATGCAAGAACATCACATCTCCTGCACAAATGGTATTTCAGTCCAGCATGCAATTATTGTCACATTGTGAATGAATGTGGCCTACATAAATTTGCTGCAGGGTTCAAGGTGCTCTGCCTAACAACACACAGTACTGTGACTTACATCCACTTGTAAAGCTGCAAGGTGTCTTACACAAGAAGCAGCAGCTTATCTACTCTATTTTCATTCCAATCTGGCTGACTGCAATTTTAAATCCTAGACTCATATATTTATTGGTAAGAATGTAGTAAGTGGCATTTTCCCAGATCTCCACAAATGTGCTACTTCATTGTCTACCAGCAGGTGCAAAGCTACTTAAGGTATCTCCGTCTGGAAATATTGCATTCCTGCATGGCAGTCTGGTAACCACAAGCCATGCTAGTCCGTCTGATTTTCTCACTGCTCAGAAATAGATCAGTATCCATTCAACATTCATGAACTTATCACAGTCAGATCTGGAGCTCAGCAGAGTGGTAGGATTAAAGGGGCCATCTCCAATTATATGGCACTGAACTTTAGTAGTGATTCTGCTTTACCTGTTCCACCCCATCCAACAGTATAAATTCCTTCTCATTTCTACTCTTTAGCTCTGATGAAGAGTCAAACGGACTCGAAATATTAGCTCTGTTTCTCCACAGATGCTGTCAGACCTGCTGAGTTTTTCTAGCATTTTCTGTTTTTATTTAATAGTGTAATGCTCATTTGAAAATCCTATCCTTGTAAATACAACAATGATGGTTGTAATGATCAGGAGCACAGAAATCTTACTAAACATTTAATATATTTTTCAGATAAATAATTTTAAGGCCATCGTCGACCCGGCAGATGTATCAAGAAGATTTGATATTGTTAAAAAATTGAATAAAGGAAATATTATGATGATTATCTATTTAAAATGTATAATCAACTAGAAAAAGAGGTACACTTCATTTTGGTACTCCAATTGTTTTACACTTGCACTTCTAACAATCAACCAGAAAGCATAAGTTTGAATATCATTGTAGATTGCCTCTGATAGATCAGTATTACTAGGTGTAAAGTCAACAATAAACTTGACTGTTTAAAGACACACCTGTGCCATTGAGCAAAGTGCATTTGTGTTGAAATGCAACACTACCAGCTGATGTCATGTTCGCAATTTGAGGGCAAGCATGGCTGCTTTCAAGGGAGAAAATTGGACAATTCTCTCAGGAATCATAGACAAATAAGTGGGACAATTGTGAACCAAATTATCGGTTTGTTCCAGTTATTGGTAAGAACAAAATGGAGTGAGCAAAAATAAACATATTGCTGATGGTCTTGACTCCTGTTGACATCCCATAATTCAATAAAACAGCACACATAATTGAGAATGTGGAGAATGGGAGTGCACAAAATTGAGGCTATACCATAGTGATTGTAAGCAGTTATTCCAATACCTTTGAGTTCATCATATTGTTCACGAAAAGGTTCTTGCTGCTTTTCATTTTCCTAAATTGTAGGAAAATAAAAAAAACTAGTCAAATATGATGAGCAATAGTTTTTCATCTTTTGCAACTAAAATAAAAACAAAATCTGAATTTTTATTATTGTGTTGAAGATTTCTTCCATTGTCTCCAATTCCACAAAAAATGTAGAACATTTGTTATCCAGCCTATTTTCATTTTAATTAATTCAATACATATCAAGGGCAAATAATATAAAGAAAGAACAAATTGTACAAGTCCATGAGGTATAAAATTGTCATTTAAAAAAAAAAGTATCTAAATTTAAAGGATATTGGGTTTAGTTCTTAACTGCTCTACACGTTAATTTTTATAGCACATCTTCATGATGAAGTATATTACCTATGCTGACTTTAAATATCAATGCAATGCTCACATTGTATTTGTATAGGCTACTGTTTATCACAAAACAAGAAAATGTCTTTCTGTTATATAACACAGCAGCTGCTCCACCCAGTGGTGACACAGAGAACTGAATTTGACATCCATAATGCAGAACACATTAAAAGGTATTAAGTCCTGAAATTTCTCTGGGGGACTTTCTTGAGATGAAGTTCAATCTGAGATAGGACAGAACAACCCTTTGATGCATTCTTGAACCTGTCCAAAATAGGGAGTTGTGGCATTCACAAATTTTGGGTGGATGCGCATACCATTTTTAGTCCAACTGGGGCATGTCTCATTGGTGGAGGGATGCATTTGAGGCTACTGTTCTCACTGACCATCTTTAAAATACAAAGAAGCTACTAAGTTTCAGCTTGTTGCTTTCTCAACTACGATGAATTGCTCTGTGGTTGCCTGCTAAAGGAAAAGCAGCCTTTGTTACTTTCAGTCGACCCATTTGACCAGCATCTGACAAGTATGAATGTGTCATGATGGCATAAATTTTGCTGGAGATATTTTTTTTTAATTATTCATTCATGGGATGTAGGCCAGTTAAGGCACAAGGGAGTTTGACAAGGTGGGATGGTATTTATTTTAATGCAAGAAGTCTGACGAATAAGGCAGATGAGTTGAGGGCACAAATTAACACATGGAAGTAGTGATGTCGTTGCTGTCACAGAGACATGGTTGAGAGAGGGGCAGGATTGGAAGCTTAATATTCCAGGATATAGGGTTTTCAGGCGAGACAGGGAAGGAGGTAAAAGAGGAGGGGGTATTGTAATATTGATCAAGGAATCAATTACAGCAGTAAGGAGGGATGGCATCTTAGTAGGCTCCTCAAATGAAGCCATATGGGTAGAACTGAAAAACAAAAAAGGAGCAATCACATTGCTGGGAGTGTACTATAGGCCCCCAAACAGTCAGAGAGAAATAGAAGAGCAGATATGTAGGCAAATTTCAGAGAAGTATAAAAATAATAGAGTAGTAGTAGTGGGAGGTTTCAACTTCCCCAACATTAACTAGGTTAGTCATAGTGTGATAGGTTTAGAGGGAGCGGAATTCTTAAAAGGTATCCAGGATAGCTTTTTAAGTCAGTATGTAGAAGTCTTACACGAGAGGGGGTGGTCCTGGACTTAATTTTGGGAAATGAAGCTGGGCAAGTGGTAGAGGTATTAGTGGGGGGAGCATTTTGCAGATAGTGATCATAACTCCATTAGATTCAAGGTTGTTATGGAAAAGGACAAGGATGGGCCAGAAATCAGAGTTCTAAATTGGGGGAAGGCAGATTTTAATAAGATCAGATGTGATTTGGCCAGAGTGGACTGGGAGCAGCTACTTTTAGGTAAATCTGCGTCAGAGCATTGGGACTCATTCAAGAAGGAAATAGGGAGAGTACAGGGCTTTGACAATTTGAATTGTTTGTCACATTCCTTTGTCCAATTCCATGGAACACCCTTCCTCAATAATTCATTCAACGGATATAATAAGGTTGTCAAATTGGGTATGAATTTACTGTAGTAATTCACTCGGCCCAAAAAAGATCTGAGCTCAGAGATATTTTGAGGGTGTGGCACATTTCTTACTACTTGAACCTTACTCTTGGTGGGTGTAACCCATCTTTGTCTAGTCTGTGATCCAAATACTCTACAGAGTTTTGAAATACTTCATATTTGTGTGCCTTCGCCAAATGGCAGCCTGTGGGCAGAATCATCTGCTCTGAAGTCTAAGCTCCATGGCGGGCAGGGAAGTCAGAGTGATTCCCACTGGGTAGCGGGACGGCTGAACATGACGCTCCAATTTGCACACATTGGCTGTGAGTGATCTTTAATTTATGAGCCTGCTTAGTCAATCACTAAATCTCTCTTTTCTCTATTCCAGGGACCAGCAAGAAACAGAAGAGGAGATCCAAAAGGGCACGCCACAGCCCCAGACCCAAGCCCACATCACGGAGGAAGCCTCACCTACACCTTCCACCAGAGCAGATACAAGCACCTCAGTGGCTCCTAGTTCTAGAGCAGGCTCAGGATAACAATCTGGTGAGCGCATCACTGACACGGGTTCACAGAAGGCAGAGGCAGTGACAGCAGAGGTCTCTGACACTCAGAGGGTTGCAGGAGACCAGGCCCTTGCTGAACCCAATTCAGATGATGAGAGCAAAGCCCTCACGCCTTCCTCTCCCTCCCAGAACCATGATAGGGTCCCCCTTGTCCTCACTTATCACCCCACCAGCCTCCACATTCAAAGGGTCATCCTCCGCCATTTCCGCCAACTCCAGCATGATGCCACCACCAAACACATCTTCCCTTCACCACCCCTGGCGGCATTCTGCAGGGATCGTTCCCTCCGGGACACCCTGGTCCACTCCTCCATCACCCCCTACACCTCAACCCCCTCCCACGGCACCTTCCCATGCAACCACAGAAGATGCAACACCTGCCCCTTTACTTCCCCCCTCCTCACCATCCAAGGGCCCAACCACTCCTTTCAAGTGAAGCAGCATTTCACTTGCACTTCCCTCAATTTAGTCTACTGCATTCGTTGCTCCCAATGCGGTTTCCTCTATATTGGAGAGACCAAACACAGACTGGGTGACCGCTTTGCGGAACACCTTCGGTCTGTCTGCAAGCATGACCCAGACCTCCCTATCTCTTGCCATTTCAACACACCACCCTGCTCTCATGCCCACATGTCCGTCCTTGGCCTGCTGCAATGTTCCAGTGAAGCTCAACACAAACTGGAGGAACAGCACCTCATCTTCCGACTAGGCACTTTACAGCCTTTCGGACTGAATATTGAATTCAACAACTTTAAATGATGAACTCTCGCCTCCATCCCCACCCCCTTTCCGATCCCCCCTTTTCCAATAATTTATATATATTTTTCTTTTCCCACCTATTTCCATTATTTTTAAATGTATTTCCATCCATTGTTTTATCTCTACCTTTTAGCCTATTTCGATCCCTTCCCCCAACCCCAACCCCACTAGGGCTATCTATACCTTGCTTGTCCTGCTTTCTACCCTTAATGTCACCATTAGCACATTTCTTAGCTATTTTCACCACCATCAACACCTCTTTGTCCTTTTGTCTATAACATCTTTTGGCAATCTCCAGCTATCACTGGCCCTCTATCCAGCTCTACCTGTCCCACCCCCACCCCACCTTAAACCAGCTTATATTTCACCTCTTTTCTATTTTTCCTTAGTCCTGATGAAGAGTCATATGGACTCAAAACGTTAACTGTGTTACTCTCCACAGATGCTGTCAGACCTGCTGAGTTTTTCCAGGTTTTTTTTTGTTTCAGATGATGAGCCTCTAGACTCGGCCCTAACAGACCTCTTGGAGAAGCAGAAACAGGCAGGGGAACATCAGGCAGAGTTGCCAGAGGCCATCAGCAGACTAGAGCAAAGGCTACAGGAGTCTGTACACATTCTGTCTGCTGGCATGGCTCCAGCATGCGAGCGCTTGGCTGTCTCCATGGAAAGGAAGGCAGCTGACTTGCAGACCCAGGTCCAGCAGAACGTGTAGTTTCCACCAGATGTGCGCACAGACCTGCACTCCATCACTCTAGCCATGGGAGCAGTAGAGCAGCGGCTAGGCGAGGTGAGGATAGGGCACCTCAACCTCCCCCCATGTGCCCTTTCTCCTCAAAAAGTCAGGGAAGGGCCATCGGGCACCTACAAGGAGGAGAAGCGCCAGCCAGGCACCCCAGGGACACTGGCGCAGGGCACACCAAGGGTGCCCTGCTGTTCCACCTCCTCTCTGCCAGTGACCCTATCACCTCCAACAGGTCAGGTCGAGAAGCGTGCGCCTAGACCTGAGCAGGAGACCCTTAGCAGACCAGCGCCCTCTAGGTCTCAGGCCACCAGAGGACAGCCGCCAAAGTCATCTCAGTCAACAGGGCACAGCAATCAGCAGGCTGTCTCTGCCTCAGCTGCAGATGTCAGGGCTACGCCTAGGCACAGTGGTAGCAAAGAAAGGTTAAGAAATACTGAATGCACACAGGTAGCGCAGAGTGTACATTCACTGTATATAGTCTACACATCTATTTTTAATTTAATTGTTTGCAAGTCTCATGGATTCCATTTTGCTAATTGTTGCTTCAATGTCCAGCAGTCAGTTAAGGCTCCAGAACGTTGGCCCTCATCGGAGTCCGATCAGGAACTTCTATTAATTCAGCTCTCCCACATTATCATCAGGGAGATTAGCCTATAATCCCACATGTGCAAGATTAGGCATTGGCTATCAGTTGTCAGTTTGCTGCCTGGCCAATACTCATGTCAGCCAATTCTCGCTGCTCACCATGAAATGTGTGCATTGAGCTCATAGCATCTCCTGCTCTGTTGCACTGATTTCAGTTGTGTGTGGATGGCACGGTTACTCATGGGGACATAAATCAGCTATGTGTGCGCCAAGGTTAACTGTGAACGCAGTTTCAGGGGCGGGAGACTGTAGTTGGACACTGTCTTTGTAACAATCGAAATCCACAGGCTACCCTAATTGCCTGGAGGAAGGTGTGATGGACACATTCAATTGTGAATGTCATTCCTTGGTGATTTGTCAATTTCAGCGACCATGCAGCTGATCGAGACAAGTAAGGATACAACAGGCCCATTAGCTTCGATTGCAAGAGGGGTTTGAGTGTAGGATTTAAGAGATGTGCGTTCATCTGGCTGAAACCTTTGCTAGACCTTACATGGAGAGTTGTTTGATCTGCTATCCTCCTTATCAAAGATGTCAGTCAGCCTCAGGTAAAGGGTTAGCACTTAAATTGATTTTGAACTCACTGCATGACAGGGCTTTTAGTGAATTAGGACATAGAGCATAGAATGGGCCTGTGTGCTCGACCATCTCAAGGACTATGATGCCATCAATGTAATGCATAACCAGCTCTTTCTGGCCTCTGCAGAGTCCATGCAGGAAACATTTCCACCTTGGCTAGCCTGCCCAAAATGTCAGCTCACGGTCTCACACTAATGCTAAGGCCATCAAGAAAACAGACATTTATGAGTTTCGACGATTATAGGGTCCTGAGTGGGTGTAGATCAGCAAAACAAAGTCCAGGTGTGGCACTCTCAGTAAGAATACTACAAAGAAACCTCGAAACCTCACAGCATGATAAAGATGTCAAGGGATCTTGGTTTATGAAGCACGAGTGGCGATCGGGGGGGGGCAGGGCAGGAGCATGATCATGTTTCATCAATCTGCATTGAGGAGCGATGTCAAGGGGGCACATGGTACTCTCATGCTGTTGTTATCTGTTGACCCAGCCATCTGGTTATGGCTGAAAAAGTGATCTGTCTGATCGGCCCCCCTTCAGGACCAGGCATCAGGATGACAGGAGTGCATCCTTGGTATAAAAGCTGATAAGCTGCCATGCACACTGACTTGGTGAGAGCATGAATGAAATCACTAGTCTAGTTAAAGTTGTCTAAGGCTGTGGGAGAAGGGGCTGCTGTACAGGTTCTACAGCAGCCATTTATCACATGTAACCATTGTTTAGTGCATTCAAATGATCAACCCAACATCAGAGCAGACGGTGGGTACTGATATATCATTAAGCTCTAAGAAAACATGGAACTTTTGAGAGAAATAATGCTTCTGAACAAAAAGATGCTTGGGCTTTCCAGCCAGCAAAGGCGAGAAAATGAAACAATTGTGAAATGTGTCAGCACTTTGCTCCTCCTGGAATCTGATAGGTATCAGATTGTCAGAGGTACGTCAGCCATGTCATACCCTTGCTCTGGCTTCTTCATGTGGCTCATCGACATCCTGCCCTTGTCAGTTCTAACCCCTTCAATGTCATCCTCATCGGAGGAGACATTTCGGTCCTCCATGTCTCCCTCAGGCAAGGCATCACCCCTTTGCAGGGTGCAGGGTTCACCAGACAATGATAATCCTAGACACTCTCTGTGGTGGGTATTACAGAGCCCCACTGGAGCGGTGCAAACAACTGAAACACATCTTCAGGAGGCCTATCGTCTGCTCTATTATGGACCTAGTAGAGGCATGTGCAGCAATATGCCTCTCCTCAGCAGCACTCTGTGAGCTGCGAACTGGCGTCATCAGCCGCATCATCTAGGGGTATCCCTTGTCCCCGAGGAGCCAGCCCTACAATTGTCAAGGTCCCTCAAATATCTGTGGCACCTGCGAGTGGCTCAAAATGTAAGAGTCATACGAACTTCCTGGGCTTAAACATACAGGCTCTGATTTCTGTTGTCACAAATTAGCTGGATGTTCAAAGAGTGAAATCTATTTTGATTGATGAATCTCAAAGGCTGCTGCCAGGGATCTCTCAAGGCCACATGTGTGCAGTCGATGGCACCTTATACTTGCAGGAAACCAGATATTGTTGCAAATCCCACCACTCTGGCACCCTGTATTTCGGCATTCATGCAGAATTGGACATACTGGTGCATCTCGTGAACAGGGCATCTGTCACCTCCCATATGCATTTGTGTGTCACCAATTGGGAGATGCTACACAGGTCCTGAAGGAACCGCTGACAAAAAAGTTCAGTATGGTGCTGACCTTCAATGCCACCAGCATGGGATGCTCTCCAGGTTGTTGGGCCACGGTTTGTCCCAGAGAAGCTGCAAAATGTGAGCTACCACATCCCTGAATAAGTGAAGGTACCTGCGGCACTGCCTTTCACTCATTTCCATATATCAGCGGCGCCTGTGATATACCTGTGGTCAAGCCAATGGTCAGCATTGCCTTTGCTCCTCCTTGGGAGCATCTTGGACTTCTTGGGGCTCCGCACCCTCTTGCTGCTCAGGCTGCTGCTCTTCCTGGCCCAGTGCCAATCTATGATGGGCCTTTCTTCTTCTCATTTCTATGAGAGACAGAACCAAGGCAAGGTTGGCTGCAGCCTGCATCCTCCATGTCTCTTTGTATCTGTGAGCAAATCAAATGGATTAATTTATTGAGCATATCCTTAACAGGTTTCCCTCCATCTCCAATCCAGCAGGCCAGTGTTAAGCTCTTGGCCTGGCCTCAATCTGTCTAGACATGTCATGCGCAGCCCAACCCTTGCAGGTGAAGGACATCCCGGAGGGTGACAAATGGGTGTTCCTCCCCTTCATACATGACTGTACACGGAGACATTGTGCATTGACCTGGGTGATGACAGCCGTGTGCGACAGGCAATTGTCAGCTTGCCTTCATTACCATAGACACTCTAAAGATAGAACATTGTCCTGGCTTGATGGAAAGGTTTTTTGCATTGTGCCTTGTCAGCCATGATCATTTAGCAGGGAGTTTAGAGGTTCAGAGTGTGCATCTACAGCTGCCCAGGAGTTGTGCCCTTTAGGTGAATTCACCTCCATCCCTTCTTTCCTGCATCTGTCAGGGGCAGACGGTCAACATACTCAACGTCAGCTCCAAACCGTAATGGATTCTCGCAGGAATGCGACCCATTAGCCATGGATCAATGTTCCTTCAATGGGCATCTGAACCTCGAGAACAGTTCTCAGCTGAGCCTAGCTCTCCACGGCTTGAGCAAATAATTAATAGGGTGCCCTTTCACCAGACCCAAAAGAGGAGCAACTAACTCCTCCCTCCTGCTTTGATTCCCCTCCCATATCATTTCTATTGATAGCTTTTTTGAACTGCAGCATTACTTTCAAAAGATGAAGGTGAAGACTCACAATTCATGAGTGCTTCCAGCACCTTCCAACTTGCCCGTCACCCACCAAGCTCCTCCTATCCTCCTCCACAGTTACCGCCTCCTAATTCCTCTTCCTCCTGTGATCACTCAGTCTCCTCCCGTTACCCTTGACCACATTATTATTCATGTTAGAGTTCTTGTTTCCACCCCCCCACCCCTACCACACAAACCCACCCACCCACCCACCACCCCCCCCCCCCACCCCGGTTTCCTTCAATGTTGACGTCCTCATGCCTCTTGTGAACCTGACCCTCCCATTCTTGAGGCCAGCTGCAGCTTGAATATCAGGGACCGCCACCGCCCCCCTCAACACCCACCCCCCAAACCCCCCCCACCCCCCCACCACCACCACCACACCACCATCATGAGACCATCTACTTAACCTCCATGAGATTTGAACTTTACCATACTGGATCCAACTGCCTCCTCTGACTGCAACTGTGCCCTCTGCGTCCCAGTACCATCCTTCTAACCCCAGGTCCAAATGCAGTAAGTCACAGGCCACACCCTTTTGACATATTTCTCTAAGACTGTCACTGCCCAGAGAGGCCTTCCCCCACCCAAGACCAGGGCCAAGGCATGCTTGCCATGCTGAGCCCTCTAACATGTCCCCTGGACAGCCTGGCTTCATTCCCTAGACAGTCTCTTAAACATTACCCAGTCTGGCTTCATTTCCTGGACAGTCTCTTAAACTTGCCCCAGACAGATTCCCACTCTTCCCTGCTGCTCCTCCCCCACCGCCCCCACTCCCAGTGCTGCCCATTGCCCATTGTATGTGACTGGAATCAACACACTTCCAATTATGAGATTCTTCTCTCCTCCATAACTGTGTAACTCTATTCGCAATTTTTCCAGCTGATGTTGACTCAACTTTTCACGATAGCAATTCAGGAATCAGGCTAATGGATGCATCCATGTTGATCTCCATGTTTACTGGAGCTCCATCCCATTGTATTTGGATCATGATGCCCTGTGAATTTTTATTGGACATCCTTGTGCTTCAGATCACATGAATCTCAACTGACCTCTCATCGACCTGCTGATGTTTGACAATCGCATGCTGTGACTACTGTTTCCTCCAGCCAGAATTTTCTCTGTTTACCTTCTTCCGACATGCCCAGGCAAGATGACCCCTCTCCTTGTAGCTGTAGCACTCTGCCTTCTGGGCACAATTCTGTGCCTAATGTTGACCCAAGCACAGATAACAGGACTTTGTCGTGCCTCTGCCACTGCTAATTGCCATTGTTGGGGCCTTCTGCTTACTCATATGCAGCTTATTTACTTTAGCAGGCGACTGAAAGTTGTTAACTCTAACTTCTCCCAAGTCACATTCTGCCATGTCCATGGACAAAGCTGTTTGACAAGCTATGTCGAAAGTTAATTTCGGCAATGTCAGCAACTTATTGCGAATATGTTCACTTTTTAAATGGCATACAAATCTGTCCCGCAATGCTCTCTCTTGAAATGCTCCAAAGTGATAATGAATGGGTAGCTTTTTCAAGGCCGCAGTAAAATGCCTTCATTGGGCAACTGATTCCTTGCTCCAAACCAATAGCTTTCTGTAATTTCTAACGGTTAGGAATTGTAGTGCTGCTCAAGCTTTCACAAAATGTCTGACAGCAGCGTGTCTTTTGGCTCGGTAGAGGCGAGCAGATTCTTGAGCATTTCACACTTTTGGAACATTTGGGGAGACAGTGGCATAGTTGTAATGTTGCTGGACTTGTAATCCAGAGGTCCAGGTGAATGCTCTGGGGACATGGGCTCAAATCCCACCACGGCAGCTGGTGGAATTTGAATTCAGTTAATAAATCTGGAATAAAAAGCTAGTCTCAGTGATGGTGACCATGAAACTATCATTGATTGTCGTAAAAACCTACTTGGTTCACTAATGTCCTTTAGGGAAGGAAAATTGCCATGCTTACCTGGCCTATATATGACTCCAGAAAGCAATGTGGTTGACTCTTATCTGCATTGCAAGCCACTCAGTTTAAGGGCAATTAGGGATGGGCAATAAATGCAGGCCTTGCTTACGATGCCTACATCCCATGAAAGAATAAAGGGAAAAAAATACATTTCTGGGCCTGCTTCAGTCAAAAACTTCCTTTCCCTCACTGCATGATTAACAGTTGGTTTATCAGGAACTTCGAGGATATTATTAGCAGTGAAAAACATCTCTAGCCATTCCACATATGTGCTGAAAGACACTTGGACATGGCTGTATACTCTCCCAGTTGCCCAATAATACTTTTTGATGCAGCCATCCTTGAAAGTCAGCCCACCCCTGTGTACAAACAACCTTTTCTCTATGATCAGATTTTTAAGCCTATTTCTCACCAAAGAAAGGACTCTCAAGTGCCTCTGTTGGTTTATTGGAAGCTTCTCCAACCTGTTTCATCATACGTTTGGGGTCTAAATGGGGTCCTTAAGGGCTTGTCTATTCTCCCAAAGAAGCTGCTTGAGGCTGTAGTTTGTTAAAACAATTTCTCTCTATTTATAGCTACCACATACAAAATAGGACTCCTGCATGAGGTTGGAACTTCTCCCTCCAGATCTCTGTTACTCAATCATGTGGTGTTGCATTATCATTACATCAGCATTGTGTGTTTCTGATGTTAACCCTTTACTCTATATCTCCCCCCAAGTCTTTATCCCAATTATATACATCCTCCTACATCTCCCCCAAAGTCCTAGACTTCGCAGGGTTAATCTCTGAGGTAGCTTAACCAATCTCCCTGCCCTCATCTGGTCTTTGCTTTCCCTTGTTAAATTTTGCCCTATCTGTAATTAAACTTTTGCAAATGCTGGACTATGAATCAAATGTTTGCAGGACTTCTTTGTAAGAAGTTGAAGTCTCATCAACTCCCTGCCTCATTATTATATCTTCGGCAATAGCTCCAACTGCAAAGAGTAATGCACTGACCTGATTCTTTTGTTTGATTTTTGTACAAACCAGAACCAGTTCCAAATCTGGAAAACCTAATTTTCTAGTTGTCCCAGCGCTGAGCCTGTTACAGGGTTCCAGTGCTCCAGAATGGTTCTGGGAGTGGTAGTGTGAATTCCATGCTTCTTCCAAGCCTTGGAATAGTTACTGTTTCCTTAGTGTTGCTTCTTGATTCCGGTCTCCGCTCATTGCTGTCCAGGCTCGTGATGCTCTGACCTTTTGGTGAGTTTTGAATCCATCCCTGTTGTGCTTCTTTCAGGGATTTCTTGACTTTCCAGGCTCATAGTTGCTTCTTGGAGCTTTTTCTGGGCTTTTACTCACTGTCCGCTGCAACTTTGTTTCATCATGAGTTTGGGGTCTAGATGGGGTTCTTTGGGGCTTGTCAATTCTCACAAAGTAAGCTGCTTGAGACTGTAGCTTGTTAAAGCCATTTCTCTTTATTGACAGCTACTCTTTACATATTAGGACCTCCGCATGAGGTTGGAACTTCTTCCAAGTCTCTGTTACTCAATCATGTGGTGTTACATCATCATTACATCAGCATCATGTGCTTCTGATGTTCACCTTTTACTCTATACAACCCAAATTTGTTCAGCTAGGGAATCCACAACCCCACCTCAGCCACCAGACTGCGATATCTTTGCAGGACAGAAAAACTGGGTAAAGCGTGGAGCCTGATGCCCATGTGAAAACTGGTTTAATCTGGTTTGGTTTATATACATGCACACAAAAGTGGGCACAAGAGATTGCTATTCCAGGTGGTTCACCCATGGATTCTCAGGGTAATGGAGGATAGCCTGGAGAATATCAGTTACCACTGTGGATTCACAATTGAGGAGTTACTGAAAATGTTCTATGCAGCATTGACAAATGGCATTGTCATCCTTGAAAGGAGAAACATTATGCTGTGAGTGAAGGAGATTTTGTCCATTTGACCGTGGTCTTTAGATGTTGGCTTCAAAAAAACTTTGCATGTCATGATGGTCAGTATTTTCTTAGGTCTCTTGGGGTCTCATTTCCCACCACATGTCCTTGGGTGTCAGCCTTGAGCTGTGGAATGCTGCCTTCTTGACTTATGACCTTGGGTTGCTCTGCCAGGCAATGAGGGCTGCTTGTTTTTTTTCAAGGAGGTGACATATTTCAGCATCCTTTTCCTTGAACTAGTCCTAGTGACGATGATGCTCGAACCCAATGGTCTGGGCATGGCACTCTAGTACAGGTGACTTTATTTGATCCCACTGCTCTGGAATTGTGTTGGATGTGTGCAGATTTTCCATATTGGTCATGAGCTGCACTTGGAATTTCTCTCTTTGGTATGGCTACTTTCAGGCTGAGACGTTGATCTTCATCCTCTTGGATTTTTGGGTCTTGCAATGCTAGGTGGGTGTTCAACACCAATTGAAGAAGTCGGTAATCTGTCCAGCAGACACCAGTCCCCTACATGGACTCAGTGATACAGACATCACTTAGATCATCGACTCAAACAATAACATAATACATGAGATGTCAATGCTTTGATCTAGGATGGCTCCATGTGATGTTGTATTTGTTCTTCTGGCGAAAGAGGCCATATTGCTTTACTGAGGTCATGCTGAGTGCACTTTGTCAGCAGGACACCATTTGCATTGGCTTTTCTCACCCTGTTTTTCCCACCCTGTTTTTCCCAGTGGTTCTTCTAGAGATATAGGGTAAGTGGGGAAAAGTGGCGCAGAAGTAGATGACCAGCCATGATCTGTTTGAATGGTTGAGCAGGCTCAACTGACCGAATTGCCTATTTCTGCTCCTATTTCCTATGCTCCCATGTTTTCCAGACATCAAAGTCACGGCCAACCTTGGCATTAAAGACCCCCGGAAGATGATCTTTTTCTCTTTTGGGAAGGCAATGAGGACTTAATCAAGGCCAGAATAGAAGTTTCCCTAAACATCTTCATCAGAGTCAAGGATCTGGGCACAAGCGCTGATGGTGGTGGAAAGCTGATTACAACTGAGCTCTAGATGAACAGTCATGAGCTTTTCCTTTGTACAACTGGGAAGTTCTGGCAGTTATCCAAGATTCTATTCTGAATGGCAAAACCAACTCTGTGGACCAGAGGGTCACTTTCAGTCTTCCCTTTTCAATAGGAGGTGTAATCCCCTTGCTTGTTCCTTCAGCTGCCCCTCCCAGGAAGGCGGGTCACATTGAGGGCGGTGATGTCAATTTGGAGTCTTGATAGCTCACGTGATACAATTGATGGTTCTTCTTTCTGGATGGACAATGAGCTTTCTAATATTCCAAGCTGCAAAATTTTGAGTTTTCTTTTTTTGACCGCAAAGATGGTGATCCCACAAGGTGTGGTTTCCCAGTCTGGAGCAAATAGACAGCCTATTTTTAGGGTACCTTTTCTGGCCCTGTCCGAATTTGGGGTGAGCAGAGGGTATCCTGAAGAGGACTGCTCAGTCACAGATGTTGCTGAACAAAGACACCTCTGTCCCAACAAAGGTGTCCAGCAACCTTCATGCATCCATCACCTCTGTGCAGATTCTTGACTAGGGACTCCCAGGATCACAACCCTGTCCCTATCGCCAATTCTCCATCGCCACAGGACTTGACAAGCCTATGCATGACTTTATTTAATGTGGGGACCTTGGTGCATCATCATTGTACATATGATCTTGACGGTTTGGTGGTCAGATTTCAGTGACGTGTTAAACTGCGATGACTGGGACCACCTTGCCACTGCATCCTTCCTCCACCTTCACAAGCAGGGAAGTGCACAGTTTTCCTTTGCCTATTCTACTATTGAGGACTTTATGGACTGCACTTTGTCTTTCACTTCCATCTGACCTTGCCGCCATGGTTGACCCTACCAGGAGTAAGAAGTTCTGGATGGCATCGGTCAAGGGATTATGGGAGTGCACAAGTCTCTCCATCATGTACATTCCCTCCATCCCCACGAATGCTCAGTTGTTGGAGGTCTTATTGCTGAATGTACACCAAAAGGACGGTGTTTCCATTTGGAGCTAAAGGCCACCCTGCAATGGAACCACAGATGCTAGCTGCTTTGTTGTGTGGAGGGAATGTACATGCTGGAGAGGCTTGTGCACTCCCATAATCCCTTGACCGATGCCAACCAGAGCTCCTTGCTCCTGGTAGGGCCACCCATGGTGGCAAGGTCAGATGGAGGTGAAAGACAAAGAAATGTTGGCATGAGCAAATGAAGGTAGTGAGCTCCTAATTTTTGCACATTTTTCATCAAGTATGTCACAAACCTGAGCTGTGAATTGTCACAACTTCTGGGATGTATAATTTCAAACAATGTGCACAATCATTGTCTTTTTAGACTATCATTGCACCTAAGTTGTATGGTATATATTTTCTTGATGGTGGGATGACAGCCAAGGAACAGCTGGTAAGGAATCAAAGCCAAGGTACCTCCCTGTCTTTAAGGGCCTTTGTCAGTTGGGTCAGCAGCCATGAATGGAGAAGAAAGCCCTAGTCTGTGCAATCACCTCAGTGTTGTTTCTCTTTTAAATGATGCCAGTTCCAGAGATTGCTGCACAATGAAAGCATTATGGTTGCTGCCTGGATAACAGGCACTGACATGTGGGATAATGTTTTTGTGGTCAGAAATCACTTTAGCATTAATTCAATGCAAACCTTTCTCTTCAAAAGACTATGGGGTTAATATGAAGAGCTCTGATGCCCATGTGGATACCATTTGCAACTCTACATTCAAGGGAAACTTACCATACTGTGAAAGATCTGTGCCAAGTCCCACTGATGCTTCCGACTGTACAGGAAAAATAATGATGGCACATCCCTTAAAACATAATGGCTTTCTCTTCTTTGAAACAGATGCGCACTGTAGGGAGGTTCATGTGGCAGCAGCTTAATGTGGTTGTTTGAAAGCTTGCAGTAGCATGAAAGCTTCATGATGTGGTTATCTTCCCTTGAACAGGAAGAGTTGTTCTTGATCCAGATGTTGTGTGGAGGCTACTGCCACAACACCATGGCAGTCTGCCTTGTGGAATGGAGACAGCAAAGGCAGAAATCCTCTGATATGCTCAAGTGCAGGTCCTTGGACAGCAACAGGTATGACTGAAAGACCACAAACCTGTCACTGTGACCGACGACGACGACGACGACTAGCGTTAAGACTCCAGAAATGCAAAATTCCTCTGGGAGCAGCTTCACTATTACTGCAAAATTGACTCCCTGAAATCTATACTGGAATTCTATTGCAAAAAGCATAAACTATGGTCTCTGTGTTTTTACCTAAAATTGTCCATTGGAAAGATCAGACACACAAATATAGGCACTCAATTTTCAAACCTGTACCTACACCATGCTAGGCCCTGTAACATTTGCCCTAGTGTATAGTTATAACACTTAAATATGATTAATTCCTTGGAATAGAATTATCTGATATAGGGCCTAGTTTTCCTCGAGGTTCTGTGCTAACCTGTACTCCAGTAAGACATACCAGAAAATGGTCATATTTCCTGCTTTGTTTCATTTTCATAATCCAAACATGCTGCCATTGGGTCAACTCACTCTCCAGGAGAGAGCCAGCTGTAGCATAAAGGGCATTAGTGACTAGCTATTGACTTTGTGCTCTAGACTGCATTGTGTCTGCATTTGTTTCTATTCACCTGCATTTATAAGAAAATGAGAAATTGGAGCAGAAGTAGGTCATACAGACCCTCAAGCCAGCTCTGCCATCTAATAAGGTTATGGCTGATCATCACCCTCAATCCACTTTCCTGCCTGATCCCCATATCCCTCAATTTCCTTAGAGCCCAAAAATCTATCAATCTCAGCCTTCAATATGCTCAATGACTGAGCACCTACAATCTTCTGAGGTAGAGAATTACAAATATTCACAATCCTCTTAAGTCAAGAAATATCTCCTCATCTCAATCTGAAATGTCCATCCCCTTTTCCTGAGTCTATGCCCCCAGGAAAAAAGGCCTCTCATCATCTACCCTATCAAGTCTTTTCAGAATCTTATTTCTTTCAAAGAGATCATCTCTCATTCTTCTAAACTCCAGAGACAAAAGTCCCATTCTGCTTAATCTCTCCTCATAGAACAACCCTCTCATCCCAGGAATAATTCCAGTGAACCTTTGTTGCATCCCTTTCAAGACAAGTATATCTTTCCTTAAGTATGGAGACCAAAACTGTACACATCACTCCAGATATGGTCTCATCAAAGCCCTGCACAATTGCAGGAAGACTTCCTTATTCGTGTACTCCAATTCCTTTGCAATAAAGGCCAACTTATCATCTGCCCTTCTAATTGCTTGCTGTAGCTGCATATTAACTTTTCATGTACAAGGACACCCAAAACTCTCTGAACACCAACATTTAATTGTTTCACACCATTGAAAAAATGTTCTTATTCTCTTACTCTTACTATTGATGTGAATAACCTCGCTTTTCCCCATATTATACACCATCTACCACCTTCTCAACCACTCAACTCATCTGAATCCTTTTGCAGACTCTTTGGGGGGATTTTTCCAGGAAGCAGAGGTGGTTTGCATGTGTATTGGGTGTTGAATCCCCTAAAAGTGATGTCAGGTGGGAATCCCGCCATCATCCCGCTTCTTCCAGTGTTCACCAGGGTGGGATTGATAGCGAGTGGGGATCCTGCTTGGATCTGTCGGATAAGTAATTAAGGTACTCATAAAGCCAATTGAGAATTGTTCTAACCCCCAATTCTGGATTTCCCAGTCAGTCCACCTGTTTCCAGAGCTGTTAGCAACTTGCCAGGGCCACCAAGGCATGTGCACAGCAGAAAGAGCTTCTTCAGTGAAACTAACAAGCTCAGAAGGCTTCGATTAGTGAAACTGAAGAGCTTGAGCCATGACCAGGTGAGAGGCTGCTGTTTATAGCACTTGTCTCAGAGAAGGTGATGGCCAACCTCTTGGAAGGCACTTCACCTGTCCAACACTTCACTCATCTTCATTTGCATTTCCCTGCTGGCAGCCTTCACCATGTCATTGCAGCAGCTTATGCAGCTCCACCTTGCACCTCTGGTGAAGGGCAAGAGGAGAAGAGACTTTGCTCTGTTTGGCTCTGTTTAGCTCTGGCTCTGTTTGGCTCTGTTAGGCTCTGTATGCCCCAGGCAGAGAGAATGGACACTGAGATCTGGCTGTAAGGAAACCAGGCCCCCAACACAGGGTGTACAGGTACAGGATCAGCTCTCTTGATATGTCTGAGCACCAGTGCCTCAGGAGACTCAGGTTCTCATGGTGGATTGCTGCTGACATCTGTAGCCTCCTGGAAAAAATCCCCCTTTCTAATGGATTAGTTAGGCGTGTATTGCCAGTGGCAATAAGATACCTGTCACTGGAGGGCCACCCCTCACCCTACTCCCCCCACCCCCACCCTCTGCCTCTCTCCAAGCTGTGTGGTTGTGTGCTCTCCTGTTCTGCAAGGAGCGAAGGCAAAGATGTCTGAGTGTTCATAATGGCTTGTGTGAATGGGAGGGAAGGACAATAGTTGTGAAGGATCACTGGGAGGCATGGGTGGGAGGGGGCAATAGGATGCGGGTGAGTATGAATGTTGGCTGTCCAGATGGAGATGTGAGGTACCTGGAGAGAGAGAGGATTGAATGGAGCTGCAAGGTGTGTTGACCTGAGGAGTGCTGTGCAGGAGAATGCTTGGCAAGTCAGAATGTGGGTCGTGGCATCTGAAAGTGTTATGCCACTCACCATTCCCACTCTCCTGAGGGCCCGAATCTTCATAGTGCACTGTCTCCAGGCTGGAGAGACCACACTTCTGTTTCTGACTTCCTCGACCATTTCCATCCACATCTGCTTGGTTGGAGAGTTTGGCCTCTTCCTGGGTACTTAGGAGAGCTCACCTCACGGTAGTCCCTCAGGTTCTGCAGCAGGATTTCCAGGAAGAATTAAAGACTTCCCAGGTTTCCTCTCCATTCCTACAGTTGTCGCAGCCTCAAAAATCCAAGCACCAGTGAACTATTCGAGCACAAGCCATGGTCCCTTTAATTAGAAAACTTTCCCTTGACAGATTTGGCACATCATCCCGCCTGCTCTCCCTGATTAGTCAGGGAACTTGGAGACAGCATGCTCATGGAGTGGCTCAAAGAAAGGGCCTCGGCAGATTGCCAATTACTAAACTGAATTCCCAATTGGCAAATGGACCTGCCATCCCAGCAGGGGTTAAGTCAAATTCATTACAGCTTACTTTCCCACTTAATTTCGTAATGTCAGCAAACTTGGGTGAGTTACACTTGGCCCATTCATCTAAGTCATTAAGATAGATGGTAAATAACTGAGGACCCAGCATTTGATCCTTGTAGCACACCGCTAGTAGCAGCCTGCCAACCTGAAAATAACCTGCTTATCCCTACTTTTTGTTTTCTGTCCTTAAACTAATCCTGTATCCATGCTAATAAATTACCCCCAACCCTCATTAGTTTTCTGCATTTTGTTTTTTGTTTGTGCTCATCTGTATTTGGCTGTGTGACTTCCTTTAAGCATCAAGCAATGGCACGATATATCATTTAGGAATATAGGATCTAGGAACAGAAGTAAACCATTCAGCCCTTCAAACCTGCTCTGTCATTCAATAAGATCATGGATGATCTGGCTGTGGTCTCAGGTCCACTTTCCTGTCTGCCCCCCATAACCCTTGATTCCTTTGTCTATCAAAAATCTATATAACTCTGCCTTGAATAAATTCAATGGTCCAGCCTTGATTGTTCTCTGGAGGAGAGAACTGCACATGCTAATGACCCTTTCCTCATCTCCGTCTTAAAAGGGAGACATTTTATTCTTAGTCTCCTCTACAAGTGGAAATACCCTCCCGGCATCCACCTTATCAAGTCCACTCTGGATCTTATATTTTTCGATAAGGTCACCTCTTATTCTTCCTTTGTACCTGGGTAAATCACATATAATTGTTTGACTCTTCAGACAAAGTCATCATGTACTTGTTGAACATAGTGATGAATTACTAATTGACAGATGTTACAAATACCACCACTGGCCTCCTGAAAAGGCAAAAAAATGAAAGTGGAAGTTACTTTGACTGCTGCAGAACCATGCCTTTCCTGCAATGTGGTTGCATACCCTCCTGTACAAGGGTGAAAAGCTCTCAGGCTGCCTCCATGGGGAATCTAAGTCTCTGAAGGCTTCTGTAATATTGAAAAAATTCCTGTGAGACAAACAGATTTGTCCGTGCGAGTAACAGCAGGCAGCTTCCCTTCTCCTCCCATTATACTTCACTTACGTGTCGTCTAAAAATTCACTTCCTGCTCTTACTTCTTTTCTCCAAACAGGTTGGATATGTTGTTCTGAACTACATGGAATTCCCATTGTGCTAAAAGGAAGTATGCCCTGCAATAACGCAAGCGCCTCCAAGATGTGAACATGTCATATTCCCCTATTGCATCAACAAACTGGGTAAAAGCCATGTTACGAACTAAAGATAGTTAAAGTAAGTTATATGTGTATTTATGTGTGTTCGGAATAAGTTATAGCTTTAAGTTAAAGTTTTAGCTTTAAGTTTAAGTTTAATTTATATGTTCTGTTTGTAGGATAAAAGCGTGAAACCTAGGTCTAGTTTCATTTATGGTGGAATCGTCCCAGATTTGCACTAAGTGCAGCAGCGGGCAGGTAAAACGGCGTTTTACCCGTTGATTGCAATGGCAGTTTTTCACACCGTATCATCCCAAACCCGCCACATTAATTATGCATTCCCAAGAAACACACCGTTTCCATGGTGGGCGGACTCTCATTCACCTGCTACACCATCACCTCACCGCTTCATCAGGCCAGGCACCAAAATTAAACTCTAGCCGCACGCACACCTCTCAGTGCTTCCAGTCCATGACTGCCCCACGGAAGACAGAATGGCCTCAAAAGGCAAAAAAGGCTGCAGCCCCCAGATTTAGTGACACGTCACTTGAGCACATTTTGGACGCTGTGGAGACTCGTTGTGATGTCCTCTACCCCCGCTCTGGCTGCAGGAGGGACAGCAGCATCACCAATCCAGCATGGGAGGAGGTGGCAGCAGTGGTCAGAGCTGATGCCCTGCAAAAGAGGACAGCCACCTAGTGCCACTACAAGATGAATGATCTCATCCGTTCCGCCAGGGTAACTCATGCTTCTCATCACTCTCAATTCACACACTCATAAGCCCATCACACATCCACCGGGATCTCACACCTCAAGGGACAACACCACTAACTCTCACACACAACTTCACATCTCCATCAGGCTCATATCCTCTGGAGCTCACGTCCTCATCCTGTCCATATCTCCACTCACCATACAAACATTCCATGCAGCGCCATGAGTCCTGCTCACACAGTATTCATCTGTTTCCATCCATGAGAAGCCTGCTCACATGAGCAAGGAGAGGTACCAGACGGGGGTCAAGTGGCCCACATTAAGCCCCTCACTCACTTTGAGGAGTGTGTCATTGCGCTGACTGATGAGGGCATGGACCCTGCCTGCGGTGACGGTGAAGTCGGCGCTGAACACCCTCTTGAGGATCCTGCACATCATCCCTATGTCAACGCAACTGGGATTGCTCCCTCTCCTGCTTTTGACTCTGCTGCCATGCACTAATTATCTCTACTTCGGTTCACAGGGAGCTCTGCCAAGCGACCGACACCATCAGCCAGCCAGTCCATCCTCCATTGAAGAACTGGAAATAAGCAGCCTGGAAGACCTGTTACAGGGCTTACCCACACCCTCCACCAGTGCAGAGACAAACACCTCAGTAGGACCTAGATCTAGAGCAGACTCCGATACACAAACTGGTGGTCACCACACGGCCACATGTCTGCAGCAGGAGGAGGCAGGTTTGGCCAAGCTCCTAGGCACTCGAAGGCTGCTGGTGATCAGGCATCTGTGAGGTGTGAATCAGCTGACAAGCCTCTGAATTTAGCCTTCCAACTCAACCTGGAGAGTCAGTGGAAGGCGTGGGGATATCATGCAGGGCTGTTGGAAGCCCTCAACAGTGTGGCACACGAGTCAGAGGAGTGTATCCACCTGCTGTCTCATGAAGTGGTGCCCACATGTGCGTGTATGGAGGTCTCCATGGGGGGGATGGCAGATGCCATGAAGACTCTGGTCCAGCAGAAGACGGAGATGTGTGCAGACCTGTACTCCATCATGGGAGCCATGGGTGAGTTCCTGCAGTGGCAACGCGAGGGGGAAACGGGGCACCTCAACGTCTCTCCAAGTGGTCCTTCCCCTCAAGGAGTCAGGCCGGGGCCCCCAGGCTCCAGAAGGGAGGAGGAGCGGCAGCTGGACACCCCTGGGTCATCCACTCAGGCTGTCCTCTCCCTCCGAGTCCCCTATGCCTGTGAGCCGCTCAATCTCGTTGTCTCTCAGCGCAGAGAGAGCAGCTGGCCAACAAGTGATTCTGGAGGGAAAAGTGTGTGTGTGGCAGGGCCTTTCAGAGCCTCGTGCCATAACTCTCCCATGCACGCAGATCCTTCATGTCTCATACTCACCTCAATGTCCTGAGCATTTTGAATGCTGCCTGCTGGGGTTCACTTTCAGTTGTCCATCTGAGCTGACCTGCATCTCCGTCCAGCCAATGATCACACTCCCATGTAGCACCTGATCTCGCCCATCACAATTATCGTTTCACTTTTGATTTAGAAAGCATGGTCTGGATTCACTTTTTCGTAAGCTCCCCCTTCTTTTCCCCTCCCCCAATCACCTATTTCCTTTTCCCCATCACAGATTGACCCCCCCACCCCCAAGAAATCACCTCCCACCTCCCCTCTGTGACCTACCAGCAACAACCCTTTTCCTTCGGGGATGTTCAGGTGAATGTGCACGTTCTCTTCCTTCCCGAAAATCCCACCCCTATCCATATTCACCTCCCCGACCTCCTCCTTCCTAACTGCAGGGTCCTTGTCTGCCTCCAAGTCCCCACCAGCCACCCTCGTCGTCCCTTCTACTGCTACCATTGAACTCTCACCCTCCCATCCTACCACCTCACTCTGGTCCTTGGTCATTCTCACCATTCCCTCATACCATGCCCATCCTCAGTTGGGTCCCCAGGAAGCAGTCATGGACCCATCAGATACCTCCCTTGCATGTTCACCTGGACAATCCCCCTCTCTGGACCCTATCCCCCCCCCACGGAACCCTTCCCGCCCCATGAACCCCTTCCCCCAGCCCGGAACCCCTTCTCCCCCAGAACTCGTTCTCTCCCTGGAACTCCTTCCCCCCTCCCCCGCCTCCCTTCAGACTCTTTCACCCCAGAACCCCTTCCCCCCTCCCCCCTCCAGACTCCTTTCACCACAGAACCCCTTCCCCCCAGAGTCCCTTGCCCCCTCCAGAACACCTTTCCCCAGACGCCACCCACACCCCCGCTTAGTCCCTCCCCCTTCCTGACCCTCCCTCAGACACCCTTACTTCGTTGGCCACCCTTAGTCCTTCCCCCATCCCGATTCCTTTCTCCAGCCTTACCTCTTCCTCCAGCCTCACCTTTTCCCCCTTCCTGACTCCCTCAGACACCCTCACATCTTCCTTCAGCTTTAGCCCTTCCCCCTTCCAGACTCCTTCCTCCACCTGTACATCTTCCTCCAACCTTACTCCTTCCCTTCTCTGTATTCCTTCCTCCCCTGGACTTTTTCCCTCTCCGCACTCCTTCGCTCACACCTTCCACCCCGCCCTTACACATTCTTCCCCAGTTGTCATCTTCTCCAGTTATCCCCTCCTCCCCCCATACTCCCTCCCCTACCCAACTTCACCCCCCAATACCTTTATTCCCCCCTCCCAACCTCACCACCTTCATTCCCTTCCTCACAACCACACTTCCCCCAACACATTCATTTCCCCCCTCCCAACTCACCACCCCCCGTCACCTCTTCCTCTCCCAGGCAATCCTAGACCTTCCTCTCCCATCCCCCTCAACCATCATCCTGTGAGCTGCTTCACAGCAGAGCCACGTCCATAAGAATCCACCCAGCATGCCATGGACGTTCCTCCAGTGTGCCATTGCTGTCGGGCTCCAGCATCTTCTGCTCCTCGGATGTCCCCGATGTGAGCAAGGCCCTAGCTATAAGTTTCTCACATGTCGGAGCAGACTCAATGGGCCGATTGGCCTCTTTTGCATTGTGAGATTCTGTGATAAGTCCCGACTTCCGCACGTCACAGTTGTCAAGACGTGTTCTGCACCTGCGTGTTTTTCTGCCAACATAGGTGGACAATCCAGCAGGGGGCAGGGGTGGGGGGGAATGAGTCCAGCAGGCTTGCCTTTAAATATGCTGATGTATTACAATGAGGTTCCCAATGTCCGGTGACGGGGAACGTGGCCCGCCATCAGCAGGCTGAGAGGGCAATCGCAATCTGGTTTCACAACATCCAAAACTGACTATTGGCCTTCTCGCCATATTGTCCGCTGACTCCACCGAGCACACCTGACACCAGAGGGCATGGACAATTCCGCCCTTAGCATTTTTTTCTGGAAGAATGTTGCCCCTAAGTCTGTGGATTTGTTTGCATACCTGCATTTTAATGAGGTTTTAAGACCCTTGAAGTGGTCTAGGGAAGTTAAAACAAAGTAGGGAACAGTGTGTTGTTGCCTAGCAACAGGGGGCCCACAGAAGCAGAGGGAAACAGAAAAGCAGTTTAAGTTCAGTTGGCAGAAACTACCAGAGCAGGCAGGAAGGGAGCTGCAGGGAGCAGGTCCCAAGAATAGCAGGGAGTCCCAGAAATCAGGGAGTGGGGACAAAAGAATATCCAGAGGCGATAGCTAAGTTTGGAACAGATCTGGTTCAGTGAAGTTAAAGGGAGCAGAGGAAAAGGCTCTGAATTAAAGAGAGAAAGCTACAGGAAGCAGACTCAAGACAGAGTGGACTAGCGAGAAGCCAGAAGATCTGAGGAGGCAGCCAAAGGTTGGTGATTCCTATGGACATGTGAAGCAGTGGTGTTCTGTTGGCCTGGCTGAGTATCTGAGAGAGTGAGTGGAAGGCAAAGCTTGAATGCATGTGGTGATCCAAGGGAAAAGAACATTGGAAGGAGAGATTGAAACTCTGGAGGGAGACCCTTGTGGAAGGCGTCCAAGAGAAAGTGTCATTTGGGAGAAGATTCCAAAGCACATTCTTTGAGAGTGGAGATTGGAAACCCACATGTGAAAGACAGAATTTAGTGAGACTGGCAGGCTCATAGTTTGGCAAGCATCCGGGGGGGTTGATGAGATCCATAGCATCTGTTTGGGGTGGCATCTGTCACAGAGTGTGGTGTGTCTGACCACAAGTTGCCTAATGGTCTACATGGACTATGTACTTACTGTGAACACTAGAGTATAAATAGCTTTTGTAACTTGTGTTATCCTTAGGAATCTGTATATATCTGTAAAGGTATAGTTGTGGGTGAAGGAGTATTATAAAGTAGTTCATCTTTTCTTGTTTAATAAATGTTTTTTTGTTGAAATTTCATCCGCTGACTCCTGTGACTCTGTTCAGTAGCCACCTTCCACATTTTTAAACAAAAATAAAAGTTAGGATCTATCAAGCCGTGTTCCACACTGGGATCTGACTTGTCCAGTAGTGACATCGGCTGGGATCATAACAGCCAGGAAACCCTTGGTCCAAGATGCACAGCAGCAACTCATCGAGCCTCCTTCAACCACACCTTCCAAACTGTGGCTTTTACCACTTAGAAGGACAAGCGCAGTGGACACATTGGAACACAACCACCTGCAAGTTCCTCTTCAAGTTACATATCATCCAGATTTGGAACTATATGCTGTCTTCATTATCAAATTCCTGGAATTTCCTCCCTACAAGTACTGTGGGCTAAATACACTGTGGGTGCATGTATCTATACCATGTGGACTGCAGTGATTCAAGAAGGCGGTTCACCACCAACTTCTCAAGGGCAATTAGGGAGGGCAACAAATGTTGGCCCTGCCAGTGATGCTTACATCCCATAAACAAATAAAAACAAAAATTGAAATTACGTGTGTTCTTCAATTTAGGTCTAAGGCTTTTAAAACCCATTGTTCCATGCTCCAGCACGCAGTTTACACAGGCACAGCCTACCAACACAATCTAAGGAAAGCTGGCTTCTTTGAAATGCCTCCGAAACCCAAGAAATGTACAGACTGGAACATTATGGGCAATATACCAGGGATGGAGAACCAGAGCAACCAGTCTCTGCTCATTCTTTCCATGCTTGGGACATACCATAGAGGAAAATCTGATACTGTTAGAATAATTAAAATGTGATGTTCATGTTCTTTCATACTCATACCAATGCTACTGAAGCAGCCTGTGGTTGCAGCTTTTCTTTTTCATGTGCTTCTTGAAGTTGTTTTCTCAGATGCTCCAACTCTTTGCTCTGATGATCCAATAGAACCTTCTGTGACTTCAATTCCTGTTGAATCATTTCCATGTTTTTCTGACAATAGAAAAATGCATCTAATAATTTAGTCAAAAGGCCATGACACAGGTAGTTTCTGAAAGAAAGAGGCAAAATTTGTGATGATTAGGCAGTCTCCTTTGATGGGAAAATAGATTGCTGGAAATTACAGGACTGATTTTGGTTGGGTGGAAATCAAAATAAACTCCAGACTGCCAAATGTAGGGAGGAAGCACCTTCCACAACTACCACCAGCTAAAATTACTGGAATTATGTATGATCATACCACTAAACATCTGGTACATACTGAATCATAGAATCTTACAACACAAAAGGAGGCCATTCAGCCCAACATGCCCGTGCTGTTTCATTGAAAGGCCTGCCCAGTGTAGTCCCACATCTCAGTTTTATCCCCATATACTTGAATATAACTGATTTGCAAGTTATTTTGAATTGCCTTTTGAAAGTTCATATAGAATTTGCTTCTGGTTTCCTTTCAGATAGGGAATTCCAGGTCTTAACAACCCTCCGTATGAAAATAAATTTCATTTCCCCTCTGATAAAAGCAAAATACTGCGGATGCTGGAAATCTGAAACAAAAACAAAAAATGCTGGAAAAACTCAGCAGGTCTGACAGCATCTGTGGCGAGAAAGACAGAGTTAACGTTTCGAGTCCGTACGAGTCAGATATGCTGAGTTTTTCCAGCATTTTTTGTTTTTGTTCATTTCGCCTCTACTTGTTTTGCTAATTCTATGACCCCTGGTTACTAATGCACTTGCCTGAGGAGATAGTTTCTCCCTACTTGCTATCAAATCCTCCTATATTGGTGAGTACCTCTATACCTCTATTCAGTTTCCCCTTAACCTTTCCTGCTACAAGGGGAAAAATCCCAGCTTCTTCAATCTCTCCACATAACTGAAGTCCCTCATCCGTGGTATCATTCTGGTAAACCTCCTCTACACTCCCTCCATGGCCTTGACAGCCTTCCCAAAATTATGGGACCAAAATTGTACATAATACTCTAGCTGAGGCTTCACATGTGAGTTGTAAAGGTTTGGCATGACTTCAACAACAACAAGTTATATTTATTTAGTGCCTTTAACATGATAAAAAATCCCAAGGCACTTCACAGGAGCATTATAAAATTAAATAGGACACTGAGACACATAAGGAGATATGTGGACGGCAAGAAGCATGGCCAAAGAGGTAGATTTTATGGTGTGTCTTAAAGGAGGAAGCAAGTTAAAAAGAGAGGTGGGGAGGGAATTACAGACATTAGGGCATAGGCAACTAAAGACTTCCTTGTTTTCCATTCGGTGTCTCTTTTTACAAAGTTGAGTACTACGCTTTCTTCACTGCCTTATCAACTTGTCCTACCAACTTCAAAGATTTGTGAATATGCACCTCCAGGTCCCTCTGCTCTTGCACCCCTCAAAATAGTACTATTTAGATTATACTTCATAATTATAAATGTTACAGTCACATGAGGGGTACAAATGACTTCCATTGCATACCAATCCAAGCTTGACCATAAAAGAGCTTTTTTTGTGAATTTAGAAGAATGAAGGTATTTACTCAATGTCTGTGCTTAACCTCATGCGTGCAGATTGCAAAGAAACAAGTCTGGCAGGCTTTCTTGAGTTTAAAACAGAGGGGTTGGTTTTTAGTGAGTTAAAAACCCAGCAGATAGATATTTTAAAAATGTAAAAGGTAAACCCGCATCTCAACCTTCGCAACACAACAAACAAGCACGCAAAATTTACAACTTATACCGTAACTAATTACAAACTAAAGTTCAACGCTGAAAGATAATAAAAACTGAGAGTTTATTGTTTGAGTCCTTTCTGGTATCTGTGACTGCAGCTGAAATTTTTCATCGTGATCTTGAAGTTCTAGGAGTGGAGTTGAAGCCCATGTAAAATTGTAACTGTTGGAGGCAATTTACTTTTAAAATGTAATCCGTCTTTTCTAAAAAGTCGATGATTTTTGCACTTGAAGTTCCTTTTGATGACAAAATTCTCTATCTCTATGCTGGATTTTTAACTTTAATAGAGATAGGACCTTAACTTGGGAGAGCAGAGAAGGAAGCTCATTACTGCTTTATAGGCAGCTTTTCCAGGCTACTGACTACTTCTCCCGATGGTGGCTTTTGTTTCATGGCTGGGGATGATTCGATTCTGTAATGTCCCAGCCATTAATCCCTGAATGAGTCATTATCCATTTGGATGAAATGGGAAAAGCACCTCTCCATGTAGCTATTGTCCCAGTAGACTCTGCTTGATACCTCTGCTATCTCTTCTATCTCTGTCTTATAGATGTCCAAATGTGAGGCCCAGTGCCATTTTCAGTAAATCCTTTTGAAGTTGTTCTTGACATCATCAGGTGTGAAATTCCAGAGAACGATATTGTGGCATGTCTGAATTATAATTTGCATTGGAACTTGCAAAACCAGATGTCAAGTGACTTGTGGCAACCATTTTAAGTCAGTGTCTTTTCTTGCTTTTAAAAAAAAGTCCTTTTTAAAAGGTTCAATATGTGTTTGATCAACCAGTGAAACTAGAGATTGAAAACACTCATGCACAATCTTCACATTGAATGGATAAATCAAATTAGCAAAGCTAGCATGGAGGGTGAGTTTATAGAGTGTATTCAGGACAGTTTCTTAGAACAATACATTCTTGAACCTACCAGGGTCCAAGCTATTTTAGACCTGTTAATGTGTAATGAAACAGGTAAGACCTCATAGTAAAGGATCTTATAGATAAGAGTGATCATAACATGATAGATTTTCGCATTCAGTTTGGGATTGAGAAAAGTGGGTCCATAAATATTGTCTTAAACTTAAATAAAGGCAAGCACAAGGGTAGGAAGATGGAGTTGGCTAAAGTGGACTGGGTAAATAAGTTAAAAGGTAACACAATAGAGTAGTGGCAGACATTTAAGGAGGTATTTCATAACTCTCAACAAAAATATATTCCATTGAGGAAGAAAGGATGCATAATCTGTGACTAACAAAAGAAGGTAAGGGTGGTATCAAATTGAAAGAAAAGGCGTACAATGCTGTGAAGATTACTGCTGGGCAGAAGATTTGGAAAAATTTAGAAAACAGCAAAGGGTGACTAAACAAATGAAGAGAGAGAAATTAGAGTATGAGAGAAAGCTAGGGTAATGGGGGGCAGGCAGGAAAGTGGAGTTAAGCCCACAATCAGATCAGCCATGACCTTGTTGAATGGAAGAACCAGCTTAAAGAGCCAAATGGCCCACTCCTGTTCCTATTTCTTATCTTCTTATTATAATCCATGTTGTTCTTCCCAAAATGCATCCCTTCACACTCATTTGCATTAAACTACATTTGCCATTGTGCCCATTTCACTAGTTTGTCTATGTCCCCCAGAGGTCTGCTACTATCCTCACTATTCACTACATTCCAAGTTTTGTCATCTGCAAACTTAAAAATTATGCTCCCTGTACCCAAGTCCAGGTCATTTGTATAACAAGAAATGCAAAGTTCCTAATATTGATCTCTGGGGGAATCTCACTGCATATTTTTCTCCGGCCAGAAAATCATCCATTCGCCAGAACTCCCTGCCTCCTATCCCTTAGTGAATTATGAACCGAGTTACCAGCACCCATTTAATATGATATGCTTCTGTATTCTAAATAGTCCTGCAATGAGGAACTTTATGAAATGTGTTTTGAAAGTCCATATATACATTGCTGCATATTCTCTATTACTTCATCAAATAACTTAATCAGGATATCAGACATGATTTGCCTTTAATAAATCATTACTGAGCATCCCTTATTAACCCATACTTCTCCCAGTGAGAATTAAGCTTGGCCTTATCAATGGTCTCTAGTAGTTTTCCCAGCACTGATGTCAGGCAAACTGGCCTATAGTTACCAAATTTACCCTTCTCCCCATTTTTGAACAGGTGTATAATATCATCATATCCAAGGAGGATTGAAAGATTGTGGTCAGAGCTTCTTTCTTCATCCTTGTTTCTGTCAGCAACCTAGGATGCATCATATCTGGACCAGGGTAACTTGTTAATTTTAGTGACGCTATATGCAGGACCTCTTTTCTATGGGCAGAATTTTATGTTCCGCGGGCGGGCACGCGCCCAACCAGAACAGGCATAAAATTGCACAAGATGACATCGGGCGAGCGTCCCATCATTGTGCACTTGTGCAATATTTTGCTTGGTGAGAGCGTGTGGCAGTCAGAAGAGTGCCCGCCGACAACTAAGCGGGCAATTAAGTTCATTAATGGCACAATTGTAAGCGATTTTTCATGGTGGCCCATCCAACCTTACGGCTGGTGGACAGGTCAATCAGCCAGGCGGCCTTTACATTTTTGATAAAACCTCATCCAAGGGTGGGATGAAAACACTGTTAGAATGTAAAATAAAAAGAAATATCTGGAGACAGCATTTTTATGAGGAATGCTTTCAGGTGCTTGATTGTGCTGCATGGGCATTTTTGTGCTTTCTTTTATTACTTGGAGGTCTGCAGCTCCCTGAGGAATCTGTCTACCTTCAGGGAGCTCAGTGGAAGCGTTCACCAGCACCCGTGGTGACGTTGGCGCCCACTCTCTTCCCATGTTTCTACCTGGGAAAGCTCTTTGAGCCTTATACCTCTTTTTCACCCTATGACTTTAGCTTTTGGTGCTTTCTTCCTTTTACCTTTGGCTGCCTCAGTCCATCTCTTTGGAACTCCCTACCTAAAAATTTGCCCCTCTTAATTTTTTTCTTCCTTTAAAAACATTCTTAAAATCCATCTTCATGACCAAACTTTTTGATCTCCCCTCCAAATCTCTCCCCTCCATGGTTTCTTATCCATGCTCTTACCTTATTTCTATTTGAAGATTTTTTTTTTACATTAAAGTTGCTATGTAAATCCTGGGTCTTGTTTTCTGACCCAGAAAGGGTATGATCATTATTTTAGAGCCTTACAGCAACAATATAGCAGGTATGGTAGTGTTGTGATTATTGTGCTGCACGAGCAACCCAGAAATTTAAATGCCAATTTGTGAAATTAAGTTCAATAAGTCATGGTTACATGGTGACCGAGGTTGGGAAATAAGTACTCCAGGGTACATTATTTTTCGAAAATATAAACAGAATGGCAAAAATGGAGGGCAATCCCATATTGGAAAGGCATTAGTGAGGAAGGATCTTGATTCAGAAGATCGTGAAGTAGAATCAGTATGGGTGAAGATTAGGAATAGGAAGAGTCAGAAAATGCAGGTGGGAGTGGTTAAAAGCCCCCTATACCATTGGACAGAGCAGTAAACAATAAATTATTGGAGTGTGTAACCAAGGCAATGTGTTAATTGTGAGGGACTTCATATAGCATGGACCAATCAAATTGACAAGGGTTATTCTGAAGATGAGTTTGTAGAAACAGAGAAAGGAGAACTTATTATGGGAATGAGACACTGGGCAGAATTTTCCCTGAATTTCACTAAGTCAGGTAGCACCCATGAAAAGAGATGTTTTTTCCGCTGGCTACAATGGCAGGTCTTTGCACCATTTCGTCCACTTCCTGGCAGGTCCCTCATGCCTCATTAATAATGCATGCATGGGAAACACGGCAGATTGCTAACTGGCAGGCTCGGATTTGCCTGCCGCGCCATGACCTCAGTGCTTCCTCGCGCCATGTACCATATTTAATGCACACCAGAGCGCAGCCTACTTCATGTTTACAGACCAGAGGACTGCTCCAGGTGACAGATGGCCCTGAAAGCAAAGAAGATAGCAGCCCCAAAATTTAGTGATTTGGGGTGCCTGCTGGATGCAGTGGAAGCCCGCCGTCAACTCCTCTACCCCTACTTTGGGCAAAGACCAGCCACCAAGCTCACCAATCCAGCATGGGAGGTGGTGGCGGTGAGTACCAACGCCCTCCAAAAGAGGACAGCCAAACAGTGCTGCAAGAGGATGAATGATCTCTTCCATTTCGCCAGGGTAAGTCACTCTTCTCATAACTCTCAACTCACACACTCACACACCCATCACACACATTCCCTGCCAGCTCAAGGGACATTACCACTCAATCTCTCACAAACATCCTCATCTCCCCTGTCCATTGTGTCCTCATACCATCCATGGCATCACTCACATTCCACACATGCCAGGCTCCTTCTCATCTGGCCTGGCAGGCATCTTGCTTACACTCTCTCCATCTGTCTCCATGCAGGATAAGCTAGCCCACAACAACAGGGAGACGTCCCAGGCCATTGAAGGAATGTCTGACATCAAGGTCCTCAAGGCCCTTGAAAATAGAGCCATCAAGCTAGCAGGCCAGGATGTGGACCGTTCCTGCACAGGCGGTGAGGTCGGTGGCGCTCAACCAAGTGAGGATCCTGCACTGCAAAATCCATCAGACAACCATACTGTGAGTGATGTCTCCTGTTTCACAGTCCCCTGCTATGCACTGATTACCTCTTTTTACTATCGCAGGCACATCCAGGAAGCAGCCAAGGGTGGCCTTGAGCCAGATCATCGACTCCAGCCCCGAAGACACCTTGGAAGAGGAATCCACAGACACTGACATTGAAGGCTCGTCACAGCATTCACCCACACCCACACCAGCGCAAAGACACACACCTCAGTGGGGCCTAGTTCTAGAATAGCCTCGGGGTCACAATCTGGTATGCACATGGCACTGTCTGATCTAAAGCAGGCAGAGAAAGGGAAATCCAAGGGTAGTGGCACTCGGAGGACTGCTGGATGCCAGGGATCTGCTGATTCCAAGTCAGACGAGGAGCCTCTGGACCCGGTTCCTTCTCAGTTGCTGGAGCTGCAAAGACAAGCTCAGGAACGTCAGGAAAGGATGTCTGGTGCACTCCTCAGAATGCAAGACACGATGGAGAAGTCCGTCTGCCTTCCATCTGAGGTGATAGTGCTGGCATGCCAATGCACTGAGGTCAACACTGAAAGGATGGCAGCCGCCACGGAGACCTTGGTCCAGGACATTGTTCCTGCACTGCTGCAGGAGCTGCTCTCCATCACTGAGGCAGTTGCTGGCATCTATCAGTGTCAAGACGAGAGGGGTGGAGGGCATCTCAAACTCATTCCAGTTGCCCCTTCCTCTCAAGGGGTCAGCCAGGGGCCCTCAGGCACCCATAAGGAGGAGGATCAGCAGGTGCAAGACTGAGGCCATCCACCCAAGTGACTCGAGGAGTGTCCAGCCCATCCAATTCCCCTCTTCCTGTAAGCCCCGCAGCTCTAGCTCTGCAGGCCAAGGAGGGTGCCACTGCCACACAGCAGGACCCCGAAAGCAGGCCTATAGAAGACTACAGAGACTTCTTTAAGACTAACTGCTCTCAAGCCAACTCCTTCCCGGCAGTCACCAGAAAAAGAACCACAAAACTGTCAGGGGTTCAAAATTTCCTTTGCCACAAAATTTCCTTGTGAAATATGCCATTTCTCCCTTTTCTTATCCATACTACAATGATTAATGATGAGCAGAAGTTTCCTCCAAGTAAACCTTGGGAAGACAAAGCCAATGTTTTTTGTCTCTGTTCAAAACGCCATTCCCAAGCTATCAACCCTGTCCCTCTCTCTGGCAACAGTCTGAGGTTCACAGAATCACATAATCACAGTGCAGAAGAGGCCCTACGGCCCATCGAGTCTGCACTGACACGTGAGAAACACCTGACCTATCTACCTAATCCCATTTACCAGCACTTGACCCATAGCCTTGAATGTTATGACATGCCAAGTGCTCATCCAGGTACTTTTTAAAGGATGTGAGGCAACCCGCCTCCACCACCCTCCCAGACGGTGCATTCCAGACCATCACCACCCTCTGGGTAAAAAAGGTTTTCCTCACTACCCCTCTAAACTTCCTGCCCCTCAACTTGAACTTATGTCCCCTTGTGACTGACCCTTCAACTAAGGGGAACAGCTGCTCCCTATCCACTCTGTCCGTGCCCTTCATAATCTTATACACCTCGATCAGGTCGCCCCTCTGTCTTCTCTGCTCCAGTGAAAACAACCCAAGTCTATCTAACCTCTCTTCATAACTTAAATGTTTCATCCCAGGCAACATCCTGGTGAATCTCCTCTGCACCGTCTCCAGTGCAATCACCTCCTTCCTATAATGTGGCAACCAGAACTGCACACAGTATTCCAGCTGTGGCCTCACCAAGGTTCTATACAACTCCAACATGACCTCAGTACTTTTGTAACCTATGCCTCGATTGATAAAGGCAAGTGTCTCATATGCCTTTTTCACCACCCCACTAACATGCCCCTCCGCCTTCAGAGATCTATGGACACACACGCTAAGGTCCCTTTGTTCCTCAGAACTTCCAGTGTCATGCTGTTCATTGAATACTTCCTTGTCAAATTACTCATTCCAAAGCGATTCAGCCAGTCTGTTTGCAACATTGGTGTTACATTTGACCACAAGATGATCTTCCGGCCTCATACTCATGTCATCACCAAGACTGCCGATTTCCCCTTCAAAAACATCACCCAACTTTACCCGTTTCAACTCAACTGCTGCTGAAACCCTCATTCACACCCTCATTATCTCTCGATTTGACTATTCCAACACAGTCCTGCTTGGTCTCTCACATTCTTTAAACATCCCCTTCTGTAAACTTGATGTCAAATAAAACTCTGCTGCCTATGTCTTAACTTGCACCAAACCTTGCTCTCCTATCACCCCTTTGCCCACTGGCGTACAGTGGCTCCAAGTCAAGCAATTGCTCTATTTTAAAATTCTCATCCTTTTTTCCAAATACCTCCATGGCCTTGCTTCTCCCTATCTTTGCAATTTCCTCCAACCCTCACAACTCTCTGAGATATCTGTGCTCCTCTAATTCTGACCTCGTGCATCCCAGATTTTATTGCTCCACCAATTGGTGACCACGGCTTCAGGTGCCTAGGCCCTAGCCTCTAGAATACCCTCCCTGCACCTCTCCATCTCTCTACCTTGCCTTCAGCCCCTAAGACACTCCTTAAAACCTCCCTCTCTGATCAATCTTTATCTGACCTGATATCTCTTTATACGGTTCAGTGTCACACTTTGTTTTATAATGCCCTTCTGGAGCATCTTGGGAGTTCTGATGAAGAGTCATATTAGACTCAAAATGTTAACTCTGTTTCTCTTTCCACAGATGCTGCCAGACCTGCTGAGTTTTCCAGCATTTTCTGTTTTTATTTCAGATTTCCAGCATCTGCGGCATTTTGCTTTTATTTACCTTGGGACGTTTTATTACTTTAAAGGTGTGATATAAATAGTGGTTGTTGTTAATACTTAATATTCTGTATTGGAAGCAAGTCAGTTGTAAAAAAAAATGAAATTGTCGTTGGTGACAATAGCCAATCAGCAGCACGTTTTAAACCCCACTTGATAGCCTTTTTGGAAGATAAATTTGGGTGTGGTATAAAACCGGCTGCCTATTCCCTATCACCCATTTTACACTACCACTCAAAACTTGTTTCACTCCCAATAATGTCAAGAAGTTGGGGGTCCACCACTATCTCCAGAGCAACTGGACATAGGCAATATACACAGGAACATTCACATCCTAAGAATAAATTTTTAAAACTTATATTCTAATTTAAATGGCTTTATCTGATGGTTCAGCTGTATAATGTTAGCATATGCAGCATTAATTTCTCCACATGCTGAGTTTACAATCTCAACTGGACACACTGAGAGCAATAATAAACAGATGCTAGCCATTTTTCACAAGTAACCCATAACTTTTTAAAATTAAATATTAATTCATCCCATCTCTAAAAGGAAAACCGCAGAGTACTTTGATTGCCAGTTAGGGAAAGAGGGCTGAGATTTTCCACTTTTGCAGAATTACAGTGCATCATCTTCATGGTGGAAATTCGGCCCATCCTTATTCCTAACTGATTTTCTAGGACAGGGGTTTTAAAACATTTGGTACAACTCTGATTGAAAAGTCAAATGCAGAATTCACTGGTGAATCTGCCCAATTTTCAACAGTAGCATGTTGGTGGCATGGTGCCTTGAAAAATAAGGCTGGTAAAGTACGTAAACATAATCGCCAGTCTTTTTCTTAATGGTACGGAACTGAAACTTTTAGACCCAATTTTCTAAAACTTTACCCAAGAAATGGTATTCCCTTCTGGTTCATGGATACACCAGGGCTGATATGCAGAGCTCAGATGCTCCCATGGCTTTAATTTCTAACTTTCACAACTTCCAGCTGACATTGTCTTTCCACTTGGAACGTGATTAAGGTGTTTTCCCTTGCAAAAATAGCATTTGTCATATGCTTTCTCCACACCATAAAGGCCTGCCAAAGCAAACGTTTGCCCCCAGTTTGATGCAGTTCCCCTGAAAAGGCTGGGGAGCTTGTCACTGGTCTGTCGGGGCCAAAGGTGTATCCTGGGTGATAGGCCTATGTTTCTCTTCTGGATATGTGCCTTAAATAAAGGAGGGAAATTAATCTGGTTGAAAATCTCAGAAGAGGTGGAATGGCTTATAAGAATTTTATGCCACATTTTGTGGGAGTTACACTGGGTAGTTGGCATAACTCCAGCAAAAAATCTGCGCTGAACTAAATTATTTTTCCCTTCATAATTGAAAACATTAAAATTTTATCTAACATTGTTGTTTTAGACATTAGGTAATGAAACACATGTGTATTGTAGGATGATAGAAATTCATTAAATCAACAAAGTGCATTAAAAAACCCATCTAATTCTCATCCAGGCTCAAATGTTATATTTCTTCTTAACCCTCATTTATATCAATTATCGACGATAGAGGTTCCTTTCAAGGGAATTTAACAAATTCTAATTTGTATCAAGGATTGATGTATAATTCTGCAGGCCCATAATTGTAGAAGCTCAATAAAATAAAGAAACTGAAAACAGGTTTAAGAGCATGTCATTAACGATAAAATGTTGATCTATTTATTAAGCAAAATTTTCATTAGTCAAAAAAAACACACCAGAAGAAAATGAATTGAGATAAAAACAAGATTTAATCTAGAGAGATTTGTTCACCGAAATAGATCTTTAAAAATATCATGTTAAAAAACAACTTGTGCTTCATGCATGGAATATTAACTAGAAAAAGAAACGTTTCTTCCAAAATAGCTACCTTGGTGATTTCCACCTGAGATTTAAAGTGCATACATTCCAGATTCTTTACTTCATTTAGTTTCATCAGCTCTTTCATCTTCAGTTCTATTTCTTCCAAATCTGTAACAAAAACAATTAAAATATTAAAATGTTTTAAAAATGTTTAAGCTGACCAGATTCAAAATAGAACCACATGAATTTGCTTCATACAAATATAACTGAATACACCATGAACATTGTCCATTGCTTCATGACTAAATCTGAAAGCTATTCAGAAGAGAAAAATGCCTAGACCATTTAAGACTTTGGCCTGGATTTTTACCAAATCACGATGATTCGGGAGCCCTTTAAAAATGGCGGGCCGGTCCTGATTCCTGATTCCCGGCCCCATTTTCCGACTGTCTAATTTTCAGTGGAACAATTTTCCCGTCGGCGAGCGAGGGCGGGCATCCTGATGTCACCGCGCGTCATTTAGATTGTCAGTTTGGCGGGCACGCCGCCACGTCGGCAGCACGCCCGCCAGACTGTCAAAGGCCTATTAAGGCCATTAACAAAGTAATTAAAGTTGTTAAGAATGTTGTCCATCCAGCCTTAAGGTTGGTGGGCAGGCAAAGAGCCCAGGCGGCCTTCACATTTTTCATGAAACCTCATCCACAGGCAGGATGAGGTTTCATGAAGGGTTTATTAATTAAATAAAAATTTTTGAAAAAATTAATGGACATGTCACAGCTCATGTGACAGTTTCACATGAGGGCACATGTCCTTAAAAATTTTTTTCACCTTTATTAAATTTTTCAGAACTTAAAGTAACCCCCCTGAGGCACAGAGGTGCCTCCGGGAGATTTCTGTGCTCTTGTACAGGCGCCAACTCAGGGAATCACCCCCGCCCACACAGGGAGCGCACAGCGCTTTCTGGTGTGCGTCACGCTGGGCAGGCCTTAATTGGCCCACCTAAGTAAAATGGCGGCGTGCACCCAGTTGGGGGCGCCGATTGAGTTCGCGCTCATTCCCGCCTGCCCCCGACAGGGGAAAATTCAGCCCCAGGAGTACCTTTAATGGGTGCAGGTTGGTTCCTGTCAAAAGGCCACATCCGGCACTCCTGACCCCACCAGCCCTATTGCAGGGATAGGCATGCACTACTCCTCTGCAATTTTCATGGAGAATGGCCAGGTTTTAAAGACTCATGGTTCACAGCCCCTTAGAGGAGTCATGAACCTTAGTGTGCATGAGGGACCTTTTAAAAGTTAAGTTCAAAGGTCCCCCTCATGCCCCCTATGTCAAACTCTGGCACTTCCATGCCCATTGACCCACTGCACACCTTCTAGAACCTATGAACAGCATGGTGTATATTGAGATGTGTAACAAAATGTTGAAAAAATGTAACTCATTGATAACTTTTTCCTGTGTGTTACAAAAGTATAATAATTTTCATAATATTACTCTGGTTTATTGTACAGTAGGTTTAAGGGTGTGAGTGTTGATGGTTCTGTCTGTGTGATTTAATTACATTGGAGTCAGGTAGACTGCAAGCTTGAAATTATCAAAAGAAACAAGGTGTTGAAGTGTACTTGAAATGCTAATGAGTAAACATGGATGCTGTTTTAGCATATAAGGTGTGAAGGAAATTTGCATTTTTAGATAAGTGAAGGAATTGTTTGGATTTCAAAGAGATGTTAGGATGTTTACAACCAGCCAGATAGGCAAGGCCAAGCAGTGTGTTTATTTTCCCCAAAGGTTACTGACAATATTGGCAACATTAAAGTTTTTATATTATGGGAAAAGTGAATTTCTAAAGGTGTATGGAACAATGGAATTTACAGATTAAAGAGAGAGAAACATATATAAAGGGAAATGAAAGGCTATGTTGGAGGGCCATGTAAAATCTAACAGGAGTGTGTGAAACAGCTTTCGGGAAGCCTCCAACCATTTGTGTATAAGTCTGCTGTGTCTAGTAACTAAAGTTGGAGAAAAGCCTTTGGGAATTCCACTGTCAAAAGCTGGCTTGCTTTTAAAATTTAAAATCTATTTTGGGATGTTGCCTTAAAGGGGGTGTGTAATTGGGAGTCAGATTAAAGAGGAACTTTAGGATTTGTTATAGTATTAAGTAATTGAAGTCTTATGTACATGCTTGAAATCTTTTCTTTTGTTAATAAATATTTTAATTTAATTTTTAAAATCTCTAAAGCTTTTAGTGGATTCATTACTCCTGAATTCAGTGCTCTTATCTTCTCGTAACAAATACAAATAGCAAAACCAAAATGACTGCTAGCATTGTGATAGCATGGCCAAGTTTCCCTTAAGGATTTGGTCCACCTGGCACACATCATCTGCCACGTCATAACATATGCTTGAAGAGGAAAGTCTGGTCTGCAAGCTAATAAAAGTAACATGCAGGCTCTTTGGTTTGTGGTTTTTGAAACTTCACAAACATTTGAAACCACTTAACTTGTGTCAACAAACATTGTGAAATTGACTGCAGCAATCAGAGGGCCTGAGCTGTCAATCAAACCATGTTTCCTCTGGGGCACAGGTGTTCTCATAATGTCATAGCCGTCAGGGCTCTCAGCTAAGCCTCATTATGTATGCTTCCACATGTCTTGCCCCATCTTGGTACTTTGACTATTTCGCCAATTGTTGGTGCTACTTCCAGCACTTGTCAGTGTTGCCTATCTATTATGGCTTCTTATTTGCTACCAGCCTTGAGTAGGGTATCAATGTTGTGTCCTTTTTTAATTCTCCAACAAGTCTTTATGGAAATGGTCAATTGGGTTTGATGCAATAATAAGCTCCATGATTCTTTATGACAACTCTACCTCTGAGAAATCACAGCCTCTGTCCTTATCATGACATCGACTTACAAACCGGTCAATCGATTCTCTGGGATGTTGCCTGAATGCCATTAACTCTAGTTGGTGGATCCTGAAATTTACCTTAATTCAGAGCTAATCTTCCAATGTAGTGCTGATGCATTAATGCGAAGGAGTCCTTCGTTGCCAACTGCCATTTTAATTTTAATTGTCTGCTTGTCAGGTTCAGTGACTGTCAGACCCAAAAAACATAACTGCTCTTTGGTGAAAAAGTTTGAATTCATACAGTAGGTCTGGGGCCTTCCAATTAACAAAGGGTACTTTGTAGCCATGGCACTGATGTTCTTTGTTGTTCAAGGATTCCTCTTTTTTAATTTTAAAACTGAGCTTTTCTTAATGGAAGGCAGTACTACAAATTTGCGGGGCCTGCAGCCTGAGCATCTACCATGTCCTGAGCTCGGTAGCATGGGCTTTTTTGTTGGCTCTGTCCACAGATCACTTTCAGCAGAAAAATGCACCATGATGCCCCACCTGATTTGCAGTGTCACAGCCCCAATCTGAACCAGCTCTTATAGCCTGAATCTACCAGACACTATTTTATTTTGGCTGACTACCAATCTGGTACCCCTCCCCTGCAGTTACTCACTTATTTGAGTACTGGTTTTCAAGGGTGTTTCTTCCTCTGGACTCAGTGTCTAAACTGCCCTGCCACTGCTTTTCTAGTTAACTGCTAGCATTACCCCAGTTTTTCTTGGCTTCTCCTGATTTTCAGATGCTGCCACTTCCTGATCTCCACTACTGAAGCAAATCACTAGGACCCTGCTGTCCATCACTGTCATTCGACTTACACTATTGCCATCATATTTTCAATGTGGTCTACAAATGCATACAGCTGCCACCATGTTGTGTTATTGGCCTCTAACACAAACTTACCAATCACACATTGATGAATGGTAACAAATTCTTGGGCTCTTTGTTGAAGAACATCAGACTGCATACAGGGTTACAGGAAAGTTCTACATATACATGCAAATCGAGGGGTCAACACTGCTCCAACCACTGTATCACATGCTGCCTCACATGACTTCCTGTGGTGATGATGTAATTTTAACTATATACATATTCAGTGATATGTTAATCAAAACACTGCACTACATTGAAAAACTACAGGAAAAAATCAGCAACCACCACCTTCTCAAAAGCAAATTGGGATGCCTGCCTTGTCAGTGATTTTTTTTAAAAAAGCTGCTCCATCACAGAGAAGTGGACAGCTAAACCTGGGGGCCTGGATTTTAGTCCAGCAATGTGTTCCATTCCAGTTCTGAGGTAAGTTAACCTGGAAGAATGGGTTTCCCGAACATCCTATAGCTATTAACTGCAGGGCTCCTGTAAATTTTTTTCTGTCAGTTACTTCCTCAGGGGCAGCCTAACTGACAGGTTGGTATCTGTCAGGCAGGGAAGCCTATAGCACATAGACGCAACCAAAGAGCAGCCAGTCTGGTGAGGGGGTTGGCAGGGGGCCTGGGGTGAGATAGCGAGGTTAGAAGGGGAAAGCAGGATGTATACTGTTTAGTTCATTGGATCTGGAAGAAACACTCCTTCTCCTCCTGCTCCATAAGCAATGGCATAAATGCACTTACCTCATGGCTTCTTGCCTTCTTTCAGGTTCAAGACCTCGGAAACCCAATAAACATGAGCTTAAAGTTTACTGACTGTCAAAATGTGATATTGAGGTGACCAACTCACCTCCCGTGAGCAAATTGGTCACCCAACCCTTGTCCCGCCTCTGATAAAACCAGAAGTGGGTAGGTTCAAGGGGATAAAGGCAAAATACTGCGGATGCTGGAAATCTGAAACAAAAACAAAAATGCTGGAAAAACTCAGCAGATCTCACAGCATCTGTGGAGAGAAAGACAGAGTTAATGTTTCGAGTCTGTATGACTTCTTCAGAGCTAAAGGGAAGTATAAATGTGGTGAAATATATACTGTTTAAGGGGGGTGGAATGGGTGAAGCTGGATAGAAGGCCAGCGATAGGTGGAGACAAAGGAGGGATGGCGAAAGATATCATAAACAAAAGGTCAAAGGGTTGTTAATAGTAGTGGTACTGGCTAAAAGAGGTGCTAATGGTGACATAAAGGGTGGATAATGGCAGGGCCAGGGTCAGCACTCTGGAAAGTGACAGATGGCCCTAGTGGGAGTGGGAGTGGGAGTGGGGTGGGTGGAGGGGACGGCAGTGGGAAAAAAGATCGAAAAGGCTAAAAGCTGCGGATAAAACAATGAATAAAAATGGAAATAAATTTAGAAATAATAATAATGAAAGTAAGGGGGGAAATAAATAAAATTAAAAAAATAAAAATGAATATAGAAAAAAAGAGAGGATCAAAAAAGGGTGGCGATGGAGGGGAGAGTTCATGGTCTGAAGTTGTTGAACTCAATGTTAAGTCCGTAAGGCTGTAAAGTGCCTAATCAGAAGATAAGGTGCTGTTCCTCCAGATTGCGTTGAGCTTCACTGGAACATTGCAGCAGGCCAAGGACGGGCGTGAGAGCAGGATGGTGTGTTGAAATGGCAAGTGACAGGAAGGTCTGGGTAATGCTTGCGGACAGACCAGAGGTGTTCCGCAAAGCGGTCATCTAGTCTGCGTTTGGTCTCTCCAATGTAGAGGAGACCACTTTGGGAGCAGCGAATGTAGTAGACCAAATTGAGGGAAATGCAAGTGAAGCACTGCTTCACTTGAAAGGAGTGTTTGGGCCCTCAGATGGTGAAGAGGGAGGAAGTAAAGGGGCAGGTGATGCACCTTCTGCGATTGCATGGGAAGGTGCCGTAGGAGGGGGTTGAGGTGTTGGGGTTGATGGAGGAGTGGATCAGGGGGTCCCAGAGAGAACAGTCCCTACAGAATGCTGATGTGGGGGGGGGGGGGGGGGGGGGGGGGGGACGGGGTGAAGGGAAGATGTATTTGGTGGTGGCATCATGCTGGAGTTGGCCGAAATGGTTCGAGCGGAATTGGGTTCCTGCTTCAGAGTTTGGAATTTTGACCTCTCACCTGACATATCCCAGTCTAAATGTTTCCTCGTTCTAAACTTACGTGTATCTCATGTATTGAGGCATGTTTGAGGGCAGATTGTATACTAACCCTTGAAATTAAGTAGTAAAAATGAAACAAGGCATTTACCTGGGATGGCACTCGTGGCAAACTGAGGAGCATAAAGGTGAAAGTTAAGAAATAGGTGATGTAAAGAGAAGGATAAAAATATATAAATATGGTAGCGTGAAATAATCAATGAAAAATTGATTCATCTGATTTTGTGATCTTTAATTCATAAAATAAATTGCTGCACTTCGAAATTATGCCACATTCTATCTCAAATAGAATAGTTTTTAAGATAATTGATAAACATTAGTATCCTTTCCTGCTATAGAAGGTCACTTACCAGACTGGGTTGAAACAAGTTTAGCTGTCATTTTTTGTATCTCCTCTTTTGTCCGGTTTGGTGCTTTCTCAATTTTGCGTTTCCTTCTTTAGAAATAGAATAATGATTTTTAAGTATTTAACTGAATTTGCTGCATTGATTCAGCCCAAAGTTATGACTGTAAAAGATACAGAGCTATGAAGATTTCTTAGCATGGAACTTATTTCCATAATTAATGTCAATTTCACGTATAAAGTAAAAATACAAAGCGGAAGACAGTCAAGTTTCAAAGTAATTCAGCCACTTTATTAAACTGAAAGAAAGACAGTAAATGCTGGAAAAAAGTCAGCTGGTCAGACAGCATCTGTGGAGAAAGAAGCAGAGTTAATGGGCTGAATTTTACACAAACGAAGTACCGACGTTGGTATCCAAATCAGATCGAGTGGCCGAACGTACGGACAGCAGAAAATGGATTTTGCCATTTACGTACAATAAACAGCTAACAGATGTAGGAGGTGGCCAGTAATGGGTGGCAGGTAGGAGGAACTCTTGGCATCTGAAATCTAAGTGCCATATTTAAATGGTAGGCAACACTCGGATCAAATGAAAACAACTGGAAGGGAGGATAACAAACAAGGCTCGAAAGGAATGGCTGCAGTTAGAGGAGAGGTAGCTCCAAGGTTTAATGATGCCTTCTTGGAGGTGCTCCTCCAGGAGTCAAGTGTACAGAAAGAGGTGCTTAATGGGAGTAAGAGGCTAGCTAGTTTCACCAAAAAGACATGGCTGGAAGTCACAGAATAAGCCAATAGCCATGCTGTGGTCACACAGACATTGTTGCAATGCTGTAAACAATGTCCATGAGCTCTTGTGGTCTGGCAAGGTGAATGGAATTCATAATAGCAAGCTCACAGACCTAAATGTCACAAAAGGTGCCAATGAAAAGTGAGAAAAGGCTAACAACTCTGGCATGGGCAACCCAGGCACCCGCATTCACAGCAAAAGGCATAGTAGCCTTACAACAGAGCCCATGATCATTCAGGATTGACCGCAGCGTTGCCAATATTGAATGGCAGCAAGCAGCCCAGTGGCGTAATGCTGGATCTTGAAACTGGAACAGACTGACTATTGCAGCTGGGCTATAGAGACAGCTGACATAGTGCAGGTCTGTGTTTGCAGGGGAAATGAGCTCACAATGCCAGGGAGGCAGATTTTCATTGCTAGCTGTATTGACGTCAATGGAGGAGGCGGCAATAGAGCTAGGAGGGGTTTCAGCATGGTAACCTGTCACTGAGGGTCAAGTGGATGTGGAGCCCACAGAGAGTGAATAACAGGATGGTAGCAACAACGAAGCCTTCTGACTCGCACTATCAATGACGCATCTATGGCCAGTGATGAACACAATGAACTCCAAATGAAAAAATGGCAGGGGGAGTTGGTGGAAAGCACTTCACCCTAACATTACTCTTGGCTTTCTCACAGATTACATGGAAGATGAGGCACCAAAGATCGTGGGGAGGCAGTGTCATAATGCTAATGTCATTGGACTAATCATCCAGGCACCCAGGCTATAAAATGGGGAATAAAAACAGAAAATGCTGGTAAAACTCAGCAAGTCTGGTAGCATCGGTGGAGAGAGAAACAGAGTTAATGTTTCAAGTTCAGTGGATTCTTCTTCAGAGCTAAAGCTAATGCTCTGGAGACATGGATTCAAATCCCCCAGGGCAGCTGGTGGAATTTAAACTCAATTAATAAAAATCTGGAATTGTCATAAAAACACATCTGGTTTACGAATGTCCTTTAGGGAAGGAAGGAAATCTGCCATCCTTACCTGGTCTGGCCTCCATGCAACCCCAGACCCACAGCAATGTGGTTGACTCTTAATTGTCATCTGAAATGGCCTAGCAGAGCCACTCAGCTGTCCAAAGCTGCTACACAAAAGTCAAAGGAATGAAAGAAATGAAACCGGATGGGCCAGCAAGCATTGACCTAGGTACAGGAAGTGACAAAGGCACACACAGCCCTACCAACCCTGCAAAGTCCTTCTTACTAACATCTGGGGGCTTGTGCCAAAATTCGGAGAGCTATCCCACAGTCTGATATAGTCGTACGCACGTAATCATACCTTACAGACAGTGTCTCAGACACCACCATCATTATCCCTGGGTATGTCTTGTCCCACCAGCAGGACAGGCCCACCAGAGGTGGCAGCACAGTGATATACAGTCAGGAGGGAGATGCCTGGGGAGTCCTCAACATTGACTCCGAACCCTGTGAAGTCTCATGGCATCAGATCAAACAGGAGCAAGGAAACCTCCTGCTGGTTACCACCTACTGCAACCCCACCCTTAGGTCATGAATCAGTACTGCTCCATGTTAAACACCAATTGGAAGATGCACTGAGGGTGGACAGGGCACAGAATATCTTCTGTGTGAGCAACTTCAATGTCCAACACCAAAAGTGGCTCGGTAGCACCACTACTGGTCAAGTTGGCTGAGTACTCAGCTGGGTGCGCAGCAGGTGGTGAGGGAAAGGGAGATGAGGGAACAAGAGAAAAACCTACTTGAAGTTGTCCTCACCAATCAACCTATTACAGATGCATCTGTCTATGACAGGATTGGTGAGTGACCATTGCACCGGCCTTGTGGATTCAAAGTCCCATCTTCACATTGAGGATACCCTTGATCATGTGGCATTACCACCATGCTAAATGGGATAGATTTAGATGAGGCCTAGCAACTCAAAACTGAGCATCCATGAGGCACTGTGGGCATCAGCCACAGGAGAATTGTATTCAACCACAATCTGCAGCCTGATGGCCTGGCCAATCCCCCATTCCACCAGTGCCATCAAGCCAGGGGATCAAACCTGGTTCATTGAAGAGTGCAGGGAGGCATGTCAGGAGCTGATCCAGGCATACCTAAAAATGAGCTGTCAAGCTGGTGAAGCTACAACTCAGGACTACTTGCACGCTAAACAGTGGAAGCAGCATGCAACAGACAGAGCTAAGTGATTCCACAACCAATGGATCAGAACAAAGCTCTGCAGTCCTGCCACATTCAGGCGTGAATGGTAGTGGTCAATTAAAACAACTCACTGGAGGAGGAGGCTGCGCAAATATCACCATCCTCAATGATGGGGGAGCCCAGCACATCAGTGCAAAAGATAAGGCTGAAGCATTTGCAATGATCTTCAGCCAAAAGTGCCGAGTGGATGATCCATCACACCCTCCTCCAGAGGTCCCCAGCATCACAGACGATCGTCTTCAGACATTTCGATTCTCTCCATGCTATATCAAGAAGCAGCTGAAGGTACTGGGTACTGGAAAGGGTATGGGCCGTGGCAACATTCCAGCAATAGTACTGAAGACTTGTGCTCCAGAATTAGCCACATCCCTAGCCAAGCTGTTCAGTGTAGCTACAACACTGGCAGCTACCTGACGATGTGGAATTTTTTTTTAAATTCATTCACGGGATGTGGGCTTCGCTGGCTGGGCCAGCATTTATTGCTCATCCCTAGTTGCTTTTGAGAAGGTGGTGGTGAGCTGCCTTGTTGAACTGCTGCAGTCCATGTGGTGTAGGTACACTCACAGTGCTGTTAGAAAGAAAGTTCCAGGACTTTTACCCAGCAACAGTGAAGGCAATATATTTCCAAGTCAGGATGATGATGGATAGGCCATTCCAGGTGGTGGTGTTCCCATCTATCTGCTGCCCTTGCCCTTCTAGATGGTAGTGGTCATGGGTTTGGAAGATGCTGTCTCAGAAGCCTTGGTGAATTTTTGCAGTTCATCTTGTAGATGGTACACACTGCAGCTACTGCGCATTGGTGGTGGAGGGAATGAATGTTTGTGGATGTGGTGCCGATCAAGTGGGCTGCTTTGTCCTGGATGGTGTCAAGTGTCTTGAGTGTTGTGGGAGCTGGATTCATCCAGACAAGTGTGGAGTATTCCATCACATTCCTGACTTGTGCCTTGTAGATGGTGGACAGGCTTTGGGGAGTCAGGAGGTGGGCTACATGTCACATGATTCCTAGCCTCTGAACTGCTCTTGTAGCTACAGTATTTATATGGCTAGTCAAGTTCAGTTTCTTGTCAATGGTAACCTCCAGGATGTTGATAGTGAGGGAATCAGTTATGGTAATGCCATTGAACATCAAGGGGCAATGGTTGGATTCTCTCTTGTTGGAAATGGTCATTGTCTGACACTTGTGCGGCACAAATGTTATTTGCCACTTGTCAGCACAAGCCTGGATATTGTCCAGGTCTTGCTGCATTTGGACGTGGGCTACTTCAGTATATGAGTCTTCGCAAATGGTGCTGAACATTGTGCAAACATCAGCGAACACCCCCACGTCTGACCTTATGATGGATGGTATGTCCTGTACACAAAAAGCAGGACAAATCCAACCTGGCCAACTATTGCCCCGTCAGTCCACTCTCGATCATCAGTGAAGTGATGGAAGGGGTCATCGACAGTACTGTCAAGTGGCACTTGCCCGGAAATAACCTGCTCACTGACGCTCAGTTTGGGTTCTGCCGGGGCCACTCAGCTCCTGACTTCATGACAGCCTTGGTCCAAACATGGACAAAAGAACTGAACTCCAGAGGTGAGGTGAGAGTGCTGCCCTTGAAATCAAGGCAGCATTTGACCAAGTGTGGCATAAAGGAGCCCTAGCAAAACTTAAGTCAATGTGAATCAGGAAAACACTCTCCACTAGTTGGCATCATATCTCTAGCATTAAGGAATGTAGTTGTGGTTGTTGGAGGTCAATCATCTCAGTTCCAGGACATCGCTGCAGGAGTTCCTCAAGGTAGTGTCCTAGGCCGAATGACCTAAGCTGTTTCATCAATGGCCTTCCCTTCATAATAATATCAGAAGTGGGGATGTTTGCTGTTGATTGCACTATGTTCTGCACCATTCACAACTCCTCCAATACTGAAGCAGTCTGTGTTCATTTGCAGCAAAACCTGGACAATGCTCAGGTTTGGGCTTATAAATGGCATGCAACAGTCACGCCATACAAGTGCCAGGCAATGGCCATCTCCAACAAGAGAAAATTTAGCCATCTCCCCTGACGTTCAATGGCATTACCATTGCTGAATCCCCTATCAACATCCTGGGGTTTACCATTGACCAGAAACTGAATTGGGCTAGCCACATAAATACTGTGGCTGGGAATTCTGTGGCAGCTAACTCACCTCTTGACTCCCCAAAGCCTATCCACCATCGACACGGCACAAGTCAGGACTGTGATGGAATGCTCTCCACTTGCCTGGATGAGTGCAGCTCCAACAACACTCAAGAAGCTCGACACCATCCAGGGCACAGTAGCCCCCTTGACTGGCACCCCATCCACCACCTACAAACATTCACTTCCTCCACCACTGACACATCACCTGCAAGGTGCACTGCAACAACTCACCAAAACTCTTTCGACAGCACCTTACAAAGCTATGACCTCTACCATCTCAAAGGACAAGGGCAGCAGATGCATGGGAACTGCACCTACAAGTGCCCCTCCAAACGATGCGCCATCCTGACTTGGAACTACATCATCGTTCCTTCACTGTCGCTGGGTCAAGATCTTGGAACTCCCTCCCTAACAGCACTGGGAGTGTATCTGGACCACAAGGAGTATAGAAGTTCAAGAAGGTAGATCACCACAACTTTCTCAAGGGCAATTAGCAATGGGCAATAAATGCTGACCTAGCCAGCAACGTCCACAACCCATGAAATAATACATTTTTAAAAAGCTGCAGAATCAAATGAAACCTTAGTGAAGGAGCCACCATTTGAGAAGTTAGTGTCATATCATTCTCATGCACCCTTTACCAGTGCAGATAATGGAGAAATCCATCCACGCCATGAGTGGTGCTAAGTCCTTGTCATGTGAGTATATGGTTTCATCAACTGAGAGAAACAACTCTCATGGAGAGCCACATGCAACATATCACCCAACATTACCAATGAGTTTTTTGGAAGTCTGGGTGGGTGAGATGGATCTGAGATGTTTGAAGTCTTTGCCAGGTGCTTGTGCACTTCAGGTATGCAGGGAAGGACAGGTCAGCCTTGTAAGCATGATGGAGCGGCTGCCTGAAGCCCTTGGGGCTCTTCTCAGGTGGATCCTGGCGTTGATGGCTGGTCGTCAATCCCTTTGACAATGACACGAATGCTGCATGAAGCAGCGATGACAGATGCAGGTAGCCCCCCATATGGCAAGGCCCTCAAGCCCTCAGGCACCCAGAGGGTGTTCACAGGAGCAAAAAGACAAGCTGCCTGCTTTCACTTCAGTTGCATGCAAATGGAGGGCACAATGTTGCAGAATCTCTAACCATTTGTGTGAATCTACCTAGTTACGCTTAGGTCTCACTGGGTGATAGTTTATTGTGCAACGTCAAAGATTTGACTTATTGTGTCAAATGAAAGGTCACACTTTGCTTCAGATAACTTTTGAGTTCTCAGTTCTGCACTATCAAGCAGTCACCAGTTGTTAATGTGAGTGATTAAGACCTCACCCTGTATATTTTTTATAAAATATATATGGAGATATGCTCATTGCTATCTTTAAACATTTCAAACTGGACAAAGACCTACAACGGTTGAATCTATGTCTGTCTGTGACCTTGAACAAAAAAAGGTTACCTGGCACTATTGGGGAAACTTGCACATCGTTATCCCTGAAAAGCCACTAATAACCCCCTGTGGGCTGCACAGACCAATTTCAAAGGGAACTATACAAAGGCCATCTGCATTTCATAGCCCATGTTGGCCAACAGGAGTCGGTTTGTCTGCTAAGACAAAGGGCCCCTCAACCTTCCTTTCAATTCTTGATGGTTGAGACATTTAACAATCTTGGGGACACAAACAAGTGATACACATCCTTTGTCAAAGACACTATGGAGAGGTGGGAGTTGTGTGAAATGGGCCTCTGACTTGTGGAACCAGTAATATTGCCTGGCTGAACTGCAAAGTCTCAGTCTGCCTTTTTTATCATCTGACTAGCAGCCTCACAGACAAGGAGCTCTGGCACAGGTTCAACACCTGGCCCCATCTACACTGCTTCTGGAAATTCTGTACCATCACCTACAAGACTGATGGATCTCTGCATGCCTATCTCTTTGTGTGAGGTCAACACCACCAGAAAAGTGAATCATACAGCATCGGTTTTCGGCCCAATGACCTCCATGAAGGAATACCTCATTGAACTTTGATTCTGAACTCTGAGACCCACATGAAACAATATTCTTTACCTGTGGTCTCTGCACTGTAACTTTTTCTTTTACCTATCCGTTTTTACTGTATGAAAGCAAACGAGGCAATATTGTGATCTTCCTCCTCTGTTTTGGGTGTGCGCAAATAAACTAACCCTTTGAGTTCATCCTATCTTGGGTTTGCTGTGGGGTTATTAATAAAAAATTGGATCACACCAAAACCAAAAGGTTGGGAAATTCACTACTGCTTATAATGGGAGAAGTAAATCAAAAACACCTTTCTGTTTACAGACGGGTGGTGAGAGGAGAAATTAGTGCTGTTTAAATTAACCCCTCTCTTGTCCATAACATTAAACACTTGAAAGGGAGGTCATGAAATGGTATGTACTGGATGAAGGCAGTGGTGAATGTATGCCTTGGCTTAATTTCTTGACAGGTCAACTGAGATAGTAAAAGCGTTCAAGGATAGGGCACTAGGGTGAGATGAGGGAAAAATCTGAATTGTTTTCACAATTCTGCCTCTCTGTTGAAGTGCTGCATAGATATAAGGAGCCATGTCTTCAGAGCCCTTGTCACCTAGGATCCATCCATGAAGACAAGGCATCCTGAAATACTGAGGCACCTAAGATGTCTCAGGATAAATGAGTCATGACAGCTTACCAGGAACCATGCACACACATGCAGGATCTGTTTGTGATGGTCACATACTGGCTTACATTCATCAAGTGGAAACCCTTCCTGTTTTTGAAGGCTCCTGGCTGCTCTCCCAGAGCCTTGGTGAACACATGCATGAGGCTGATTACCTTCTGTGCCTGAGGGAATCCAGCAGTGATCTTGAATCCAACTGCCCTCTGGGCCTGACTCGCCTGATCTTTTTTTAAAAATGTGTTCATGGGATGTGGGCGTCGCTGGCTAGGTCAGCATTTATTGCCCATCCCTAACTAAGAGTCACCACATTGCTGTGGGTCTGGAGTCACATGTAGGCCAGACCAAGTAAGGACGACAGATTTCCTCCCCTAAAAGGACATTAGTGAACCAGATGGGTTTTTACAACAAATGACAATGGTTTCATGGTCATCATCAGGCTTTTAATTCCAGATTTTTATTGAATTCAAATTTCAACATCTGCCGTGGTGGGATTCGAACCCTGGTCCCCAGAGCATTACCCTGGGTCTCTGGAATACCAGCCCAGTGACAATACCACTATGCCACCACCTCCCCCAAACTGTATGTTTGGGCCTGCCCTCTGGTTCAAGGCATCCATAACTTGATGCAGCAATGGGCTGCTTACTGGGTCATAGATGCCTCCAGAGGATCCCTGGAGATCCCTGATCTTTAAGTGTAAAAGTTGAAGGCCTTGGTGACCTTTACTGCACAGCTAATAGATGGTCACCACATCCCACTGGCCTCAGCTCCTCCTTCAGCATTGTGTGCAGCTCCAACATCACCTGCCTGGACAGATGCAGTCTTCGCAGAGACCGAATACTCTGACAGTTCCATGAAGCAGAGTTTTAGTTGGTAAATGCATTCAGCCGAATCGCACCTTCTGCATGAACCTACATTTGTGGTCTCTGTGCCCTTCTCGTTCACATCCCCTTTTACTCTCATGACCCTGCTGCTTCTCTGGGTGTTGCAACACTCTGTGCCTGCACTCCTCTTTCTCATTCTTTTCCTCTCTTCTCCTCACTAGAGTACTCAAAAAATCTGAGTACCCAAACCCATTGCTCATTTAAGCGCTCACGTCTCAAAGCCTCTCAATCCCCTAACTCTTCATGCATGAGTTGCACCTCAGGGACATCCTTCCAATAGTCTGCCTCCGATGTTTGCCTGCTTTGCAGTACCTTCAGGTCATTACTTCTGTGCTTTAATGCTTCCCACTCTCCTTTTATTGCAATGCAGCTGCTCTCAATGGCTTCCACCTCCAGCCACCACTCACCTGCCACTGAGCTCTCACCTCTACAAAGCTGGTGAGCCACTGAATCTTCCCAAATCCTGTACACCCCCAGTAAAATTTAAAATGCATCTCAAAATAGGAAATAGTTGGGCTTTTAACAAGCTCAATTGCTTGCGCATTGCCGCTATGTGCACTCTCGATCCTGCTACTTGACTACCTCCATGATGATTGACCAGTGGCAGGAACAAGTTGGGATTTTGTTCCAAATAGTCCCCCTGCCAGTTTACCAGTCCTCTCTGCCTCTAAGCCCATCAGCCCTGGGTTAGTTAAATTCCACCCAATGTTTCAGGCAATGACCTTCATTAAAACTATTTAATTTAAATATTCGGTCCAATTCTGTAGAGCTTCCAAACTCCAATTAAAGAAAAAAATTCATCAATTCATTTTGGTAAATTTTTCAAATACTAGTCCTAGGGAGTGGAATACTTTTTTTTACTTTCTGTACCCAGTAACAAGCATTTCAGATCAGGCATAGCATGGCCAAAATACTGCTAAAGCTCTTTCTATTCTGCCTTAACAATGTACCTTAACTGCAATATTCAAATTCTCAACTATATTCTTTAATGGTAAATAATAGAACATTTTGTGCAATTAACCTCTCCCAATGAGGAACTCAGATGATGTTATCCAAACTCATTCCAAATCGAACCCTTGTCAGCCAGAGACGTATTGTCAGACTGAACTGGATTAGAATCTAGAACCACTCCATAAAGTATTTTTAAGGTAAATTCACTACAAAATGTGGTGCTTGCCATTCAAACCAGTAAAGTCAGTGCTGATTAGCTGATATCAGTTGGAGCAGCAGTGAGGGTTTAATTATCCCTGGTTTAAGAGCTGGGGTGGGGAATGAGTCATTAGTGGTTCCGACTCTCAATTGCTTTCCAATGGCTCTATTAAAAAATGTGTATGTGATGTCAGATGAAGACAGGATCAGACTCAGCTATTGATCCCTCACATTGTTGAATAACTTATCAATATTCACAGCCTGAATTCACACAAGAAGAATGGATATCTTGTTTCTCCAAAGGCTTATTGAATTTATCCAGTCAACAGCTGAGCTATACAGAACCTGAACTTCCATGTTTAATCTTTCATTTATACTTAATTTCCTAATCTCAGCCAAGGCAGGATTCAAGGTGCTGAAATTGGTCATGGTATTCATAGGTAAGGAAAGAAAATTCTGCTTAAGTTTTCTAAGCAACGACCACTATTTAAAGTGCTTCAGGCTGAACATAAAGTGATGAAAGCAGCAGGCTCGGCAGTGATAGCCTCCTCCCCCACCCCCCACGATGCACAATTATCCTGTTGACACTCATTGTGAAAAGGCTCCAAAATAAATAATGACCACCAACCTGAGGGATCAGAGGGTATTTATCATCTGTGAAAATGTACCCGAGCAAATGTTGGGCAGAATTTTAAATTCTGCAGGCGGGTGCGGGCCCGACCCGATCAGGCGTAAAATCGTGTGAGATGACGTCAGGCAAGTGTCCTGACATCATTGCGCACTCGCAATATTTCGCTCGGTGGGCACGCACAAAAGTCAGAAGCGCGTCCACCGACAATTAAGCCCACTAACGGCGCAATTGTTTGCAAATTTTTGTGGCCCGCCCAACCTCACCATTGGCAGGCAGGCAAATCAGCCAGGTGACCTTCACATTTTTGATGAAACCTCATCTAAGCGCGGGATGAAATCTCCATTAGGAAATAAAGAAATATCTGGGGACAGAATTTTTATGATGTATGCTTTCAGGTGCTTGATTGTGATGCATGGATATTTTTTGCAGCTTTCGCTGCTTCATTTAATTATTTGCAGGTCTGCAGCTCCCTGAGGCAGCTGGCTGCCTTCAAGCAGCTCTTTCGAATTGCTCACCCACCCGCGGTGACATCTTCGTCCGCCCTCTTCCTGCCCCCACCACGGCAGTGCTGATCTTTTCAGCGCGCGTTTCACGCTGGCTGGCCAATTAAATCGCAGCTGGGAACTGATCGTGGTCAGGGGCCTGTATCCCAGCCACTCCCGGGCCCGCCGATCACGCATGCCCAACGAGAGAAAAATTCAGGTCAACAAAAACAGAAAATGGTGGAAAAACCCGGGTCCGACAGCACCTGTGGAGAGAGAAAAACAGAGTTAACATTTCAAGTTCGTATGGCTCTTCTTCAGAGCTCTGAAGAAGAGTCATATGGACTTGAAACATTAACTCTTTGTTTTTCTCTCCACAGATGCTGTTAGACCTGCTGAGTTTTTCCAGCATTTTCTGTTTTTGTTTCAGATTTCCAGCATCTGCAATATGTTGCTTTTATAAAAATTCAGGCCATTGTGTTTTATGGTAAGAGTTACACAATATAAAAGTCAAGGTGTAATGGTGAATCTATAATAAGTTTCACAAAGACTTTAATTGAAGCACTGGATACAGCGTTTGGCTTCACGTAAAGGGAGAAAGTTGCAGAGAGGGTCATTGTAGATTCGCTTGAATGCTGCCTGGTATGACTAAATACGAAGATAATGAAACACTTGAAAAATAAGGCTGTTTTCTTAGATCTGAGCCAATTACAGGTGATTTGATGGTAATATTTAAAATTACGAGGGGATGAGTGTAGAGAAATAGAGTTTCCAGCAGTTGACGCAAGTTGAGCAGAACCAGAAGCCACAGGTGGACTAGGGTGTCAGCCTTGGCTTACTGGTAGCTCTCTCACCTTTGAATTAGGAGCTATGTGGGTTCAACTCCCACTGAGACTGCACACAAAATCTAGCCTGACATGTCAGCTCAATTCTGAGGGACTGTACATTGTCAGAGGTATCATCTTTTGAATCTAGGTATTGTCTATCCTCTCAAGTGGATGTAAACGATCCCATTCCACTTTTTGAAGAAGAGCAAGGGAATTCATCAGATGACCAGGTCAACATTTATCCCTCAACCAACACATAAAAAAGACAGATGATCTGCTTATTTATTGCACTTATGATGTGCAAATTGATTTTTGGATTTTCTACATTACGTTGTGTCTACATTTCAAAAGTATTTTACTTGAACATCCTGAGATCATGAAAGGTACTATATAAATGCAAATTACTTCCTTTTTTCTTGTCTGCAAAGGATTTAGGACAAAGAGCAGGAGGAACCTTTCTTTATACTGAGACTGTGGAGTATGCGATTAGAGTTATTAATTGTAGCAAAGACAATGAGCGGAATTTTCCATTCTGGAGACTGAATGTGGTGGTGGGCGAGGAAGGCGGCATGGCTCCTGCCAGTTCGTGTGGTGGGTTGCCACACCAGATTGTATGCTTTTTAGCTTATTATGTATGCATAAGCATGCCGCACGCCATATCTGGTGGCGGGGTGGACTGGGATTCGTCTGCCCCAACATTACCTCATTGGCTCATATTTTCAGGCACCATATTAAAACATCACTCGTGCACGCATCTGCAGCCCAAGAATTGTCATGGCAAGCACCGTAATGGTCTCAAGAAGAGACAAGCGCTGTGCCCCAAAGTTCGGTAGCAAGGCACTGGCGGCACTCATCCAGGCAGTCGTGGACCGACGGGCGATTGTTTACCCCCATTATGGGAACACAGACCTCACCACCAAGACTTGGGAGGAGGTTGCCAGTGCGGTCAGTGCCAATGCTCTCCAGAAGAGGACTCGTATCCAGTGCAGGAAGAGGATGAATGATTTAATCTGCTTCACCAGAGTAAGTCAAGCTTCCCTTCAGTCTCTACTCACACTCTGTTAAGGCCATCAGACATTCACAGGGTTATAATCCACAGGGATCTCACACCTACCAGCACAAGGGACGTCATCACTGATTCTCTCACACACATTTACATCTTCATCTCTTGTCACATCCTGCACAAGTCACATCTTCAGCCCTTACATAGGTCCACTCAGCACACACAGAAGGCAGGCAAGCTTATTGTCTACTTCGACATCCCTCCTGCTCACAATCTGTCCATCTGCCTTTCTGCATGAAAAGATCACCCACATCAACAGGGAGAGATCCCAGAACGGAGGGGGATGCCAGAGCTCAGGCCATTCACCCCCCAGGAGGAGCAGGTAGCACAGCTGGATGGTGAGGACAAGGACCGGGCCTGTGTCAAAGGCTATATCAACATCCCCCAACAAGCCAGCGAGGCCACATCCTTTGCGCACCTGCCAAAATTGAGAGTGACTTTTAATGCAGGTGACTATCCAGCCAATCACTAATTTTCTTTTCTCTCTATTACAAGCACCAGCAAGAAGAGGAGGCACATACACCACCAGCCAGCCCATCACCCCCAGCCCCCAGGCCACCCCAGGATCCTGAGGACCCACTAGATGCAGGGCCACCACTGCGTTCACCCACACCCTCCACCTGTGCAGAGACACACACCTTGGTAGGGCCCAATTCTAGAGCAGACTCGGGGTCACCATTTGGTGAGTAAAGCACAGATTCAGGTCAACAGCAGGCAGAGGCAATGACAGCCAAGGTCGCAGACACTCAGAGGACTGCTGGAGGCCAGGCTCCTGCTGAGTCCGAGTCCAATGACAAGCCTCTGGAATTGGTCCTCAGAGAGATGTTGGAGCTCCAAAGGCAGGCAGGGTCAACAGATTTGAACAGAGGATGGAGGAGTCCGTCCATGTTCAGTCTGATGTCATTGCACTAACATGCCAGCGCATTGAGGTCACCATTGGAAGGGTGGTGACTGCTATGGAGACCTTGGTCCAGCAGTTTGTGCCGGATGTGCGCTCAGACATGCACACTATCGTTTCAGACATGAGAGCATTCCAGCAGCGGTTAGACAAGAGGGGGATAGGGCACCTCAATCTCCCTCCAGGAACCCCTTCTCCTCAAGGAGTCAGGGAGGGGCCCTCAGGCACCCACAGGGAGGAGAAGCACCAGCCAGGCATCCCGGAGCAATCCACCAAGGATTCTCCAGAGCTCTCCAGCTGCTTCAAGTCCCCTCTGCCTGTAACCCCAGCAATTCCAGCTGCTCAGGCTGAGGAGGGTGCACCTACCCCACAGTAGGAGACCTAAAGCAGGCCGGGGGCCCTCCAAGCCTCAACCCTCCAGAGGACGCCTGCCAAAATCATCACAAACAACAGGACGTAGCAGTCAGCAGGCTGCCTCCACCTCTGCTGCAGATGTTGGGGAAGAACCAAGACATTCTGGTAGGGTAAGAAAAATTAAGAAATTTTGAGAGCACAAAGGTGGCACGAGTGTTCACTAACTGTATATACTTTATACGTCTGTAGACATACTGTGTTTCTCTGATATTCTCATCTAGTGAATGGCACCTCTATCTGATGCAATGCTCCGAGTTCACACAAGTGTAACCGGTGCTCCCCACCTCCTTATATATCTGCCATTGTGTGCTTCAGCTCTAAGGTGTCTCACACCATCTCATTACAGTGTATTGCTTTCATGTCCACAACAGCGACAAGAGCAAAGCCTCTTGCTCTAACAACATGGTGGTTGGACAATGCATATCTTAGACATGTGGCCTCATGTGTACAGATTTTGTAGCCTGGTTTATTCTCCTGATGTTTCTGCACTGAAAACTGGCCAATATGGATCTTATAGGTTGTAATGGCGACCCGCACTGGAGTCAATCTAACTCGGTGCATCTTTTAATGGCCTCCACATAATGTCTGTCAGGCTTGAGTGTGGGTAGCATTTCAAGTAATAGTCAGGTTTCTTTGACGCTAATGGCAGTCTGTAGTGTGACATTGTGACCACGTGAACAACTAGTTGTTATCCCTACAGTAGTTTCCATTCTCCACCTGCATGATGCAGAGCTGTGGACCGAGCTAGCACTTGGTAAGTCCTGATATGTCTGCTAGGTAGCAACAACTATGCAAGATTAGAGGTGTGTCAAGGTCCCAGATGCCGGACTGTTAAATGGGAGGATACCACTCTGGACCTGAAGTTCTGGCTAGCGTGCCTTGATATAATCCCTGATCCAGCTGTCCAATGGGCAATCAAATGTCATCAGTGTGCCAGCTTCCGTGTGCATATCTGAAACTGCTGGAATGAAAATATGGAGGCCTCAAATGGGATCAGAATGAAGGTCTACTCCAGATCTTTATTATGAACACAGTTACTAATTAATGCCTAAATGCAGCGTCGGCATTTTCGGGGCCACAGATGCCAAGGCAATGCTGGATAGGAACTCAGGAAGCTCCACATGAACGCTAGGTCAGTGATCAGGCGGTGGTGCTGCTGAAGCTCTCTCTGTGCACACAAAGGTGACCTAACTCTCAGGTTCATATTCATGACTGACAGTGACACATCACTGTGTCCTAAAGAAGGATCTCATATTGGGTACTCAGTATGATGATGAGGCCAGACATTATTCTTGTATGAGGGATTGCCTGTGGAGAACTGGCGCAGTCTGGATTCAGATCAGTCCTCAGACGTTAGTGCAAAAACCAGTGACTGATGATTGTCCTCCTTGAGGCACCTTGCAACGCTCCAGGCATACTGCAATGAGTGCACTGAGGTTTGCAGTGCTGCTCCTGCCTCTTGAAGGCTGTCATAGACAGTGAAATGTTGGCACGATGCTTGAAAAGATTGCACCATGTCGAATTTCTTCACAGTGTGCGCTGGTGAATTTCTTGTCCATAACAAAACGGCTACATGCTCCAAAGGCTGCCTAGCATTCTAAGGATGAGGCCATCACCACACAGGATTGTGCCTACTCATTCGGAAATTGATGTCCTTCATTAAGATGCTGAGGATAGGAAAGAAGGTGTTAAAGCCTTCATGGAGGGCACAGGTGAAAGAGGGTTGTATGAGCTAGTCGTCATCATTGTCCTGGAACCTTATGATTATAAGGGTTTCACAAGGCATGTCTGGCAGGTCTGACCTGTGCTATGGCTTCTTCCTCTGGGGCCTCAATTTCCTGACCCTCATTCCTCTCGACATCCTCCTCATCGGAGGAAACATACAGCTCCTCCTCCATCTCTCCACCTGGCAACTCATTCCCCCCCCCTTGAGAGCGCCAGGATGCGTAGACCACAGCAAGCCATGATGATGCAGGAGACCCTCTGGGGAGAGCATTGCCTGACCGGTCCAGACATCTGAAACGCATCTTCAACCTGGTCTGCTCAATCATGGAGTGTGTTGCAGAATGAGCCACATTGTATCTCTCCTCTCTTTGGGAGCATTTCTGGCCTCTGAATAGCCATCATTAGTGACGTCTTTTGCCAGTGAGCCCTCAAAGCCACATGTGTGCAGTCGATGGCACCCTGCACCTGTGGGAATCTGGAGATCACTGCAAAACCTACTGCTCTGGAAACCTGTCTGGCTTTGTCCAGGGAGAACTGGACGTAATTGTGTTCCTTGCTAAATAGGGCACTGGAAACCTTTTGGATGCATTTATGGGCAGAGGATTGTGATGTTCTGCAGAGGTCCCCAGCTCTGGAACGAGCCATTCGCAAGAACGTTGAGTGCAGCGGTCACTTTTAGAGCCACTGGTAACGGATGTCCTCCCAGCCCCTGCGGCATCAGCTTATCCAGAAAAATGTGGCAAATGTGAGCACATGCCTTGACAAGTGGGAGCGTCTATGGCACTATCTGTCACTCATCTGTAGGTATGAGAAGCATCTTTGGTATAACTTTGGTTGAACCAAAGGCTTCTGTGGAATTGGTCTGTCAGCCTCAGCTTTTGGGTCTTGATGGGCATTGGCCCATGTTCCTCAGGGGGAGGCTCTTCCCTTTCCCCTGCCTAATGGGGATGGGTCCTCCTCCTTCTCCTCAGTTGCCTGATTGCCATGAAAAAGACAGCATTGCTTGCTCCATCCGTTCTGCACTCCTCCTCATCTCTGCAGTACATTGATCAGACATGATTGAACATAACACTACAATGATCATCTTCCATTGCCAAGCTAGGTAGTTATTGTTAAACCCTTGGGCTTCCCTCATTCCAGGCATTCCATCCCCAGGTTGTCCCTTGCAGCTGTCACACAGCCTTAAGGATCATTGGAAACGGCCCCCTCCCCACAAATGCCCCAGGCATAACAATGCTTTCACAAAGGGGGGTAGGATCTGGATGAGTACAGCCAGATACTAGCAGACTCAGTCAGGGCAGCCAGGCTGACTCTCTTGGATTAGACTAGAGCCCAAACATGCATTCCTGCAATTTTTCTTCTATTCGTTCATGAGATGTGGACGTCGCTGGCTAGGCCAGCATTTATTGCCCATACCTAATTGCCCTTGAGAAGGTGGTGGTGAACTGCCTTCCTGAACTGCTGCAGTCTATGTGATGTAGGTATACCCACAGTGCTGTTAGGGAAGGAGTTCCAAGACTTTGACCCAGCGACAGTGAAAGAATGGCGATATATTTCCAAGTCAGGATGAGTGCGGCTTGGAGGAGAACTTTCAGGTGACGGCGTTCCTACGCATATGCTGCCCTAGCCTTTCTTGAGGGTAATGGTCGTGGGTTAGGAATGTGCTGTCCAATGCCCCTATTAATGACGGTAATCATTGAGGCATGTAAAGCCTCAACCTCTCAACTGCAATGCGTAGAGGTCTTTGGAGCTTTTTGCATGTGCACTTTAGCTGTTGCCTCTTTACAGTTGGATCCTTGTGACTTTTGCGTATTCCTATGAGAAGGACAAATGATCATTCAAACCCAATCAACATTTGGTCATAAGCCATAATGGATTCTCGCAAGAATGCGCACCATGAGTTAAGGTGCCTAAATCCTTCAATTGGCATTTGAGTCTTCCTAACATGTCTCAGCTGAGCCTTGCTCTTCATGTCCTTAAGTGGAAATTATTAGGGATCCCCTTCAATTGCCCAAAATTGCAGTAGTTGACTCCTCTCATAAGCCCTCAGACCCCTCCCCTGACGATTTTCTTTCCCCCCAGAGTTTATTGCTCAACTGCGTCATTGCATCGGCTGTCAAAACGGTGGTGCTCCACTTCTTCTGCAATGAGACCTGCTTACAAACTCTCCCCCCTGACTACACTGTGACTGTTGAAGTCCCTCCTAATATCGTGAAAGAGCTTCATGTGCAAGTTTCCCTCCCACTGATTACTCCCCTTCCTCCCCTTCTAATCCTGGATCCCATCGTGATTGTTTTTGATATCCCTGTCCTCCCCTGAACCATTTTCTGTGGATGTCCCAACGCCCCATGTCAACCTGACTTCTTCCCGATCAAGGACCAATGCACAATCACATACCAAGACACCCTCACCCCACCCCACCACCCCCTGAGACCATTAAGTGCCCCCCACTGTATTACTTGTTCCCCATCTACAGGCTGCAGATGTCTCCCCTGACTGTGACTGTGCATCTGCAGCCCAGTACTAAGCCACAAACTTGCAGGATCAAAGTGTGTGAGGGACTGACCACACTCTGCAAAACATGTTTTGCACGACTGACACAGGACGGACAGGCCTTCCCCCTCCCTGGACTCGGACATACATGCCAAGCACAGCCTTGTAACATACTGCACCATGGCCCAGGACTGTCTCTGCTTTCTGGCCCCAATTAATTGGCACCCCACCCCAGTCATGTGTCCCTGTCCTCCCCTTCCCCCGGGCGCCATTCAAGACTCACCCCCCAGTCAAGCTTTTGTCTTCCAGCCCGTTCCCATGCCTCTGTCTTGTCTCACCACCCCCTCCCTGTCAAGCTTTAGATTCACAGAAGTGGCTCAAAGGCAGTCTTGTCTCACCACCCCGCCCCCAACTCAAGTCTTTGCCTTCCAGCCCCTTCTCTTGCCTATCTTGTCTCACTCCATTCTCTTCGCCACCCCCAACCCCCACCAGTCAAACCTTTGCCTTTCAACCCCTCCCCTTCTCACTGATCTTGCTTGAGCAGCCTTGGCACAGGGTCGGAGCAGCCTCAAGCGCAGCACAGTGAAAGGTAGGCAAGCACAAATCTCAAGGTTGCGAGTGAAGTGCAGTTCACATCTGTTTTATTCAGTCATGATTCACGCCGGTCTAATTAGCCGCCGGCGTGGCCAGTTGATTTAGAGGGGAGGCCCAGGGAGATGTGATTCCAGTGAGCTGGGTTTTTAAATGAGCATACATGATATTCAAACGCATGCAAATGTAGTTCCCAACATGGCGTGGCAGGCTACCCAACCCACCACGAAACTTGGGAGCGGAAAATTGCAAACCATTTGTTCGCCAATGGGAAAGAGACTTTTGGTCACACTCTGAATCTTCCGGTCCCGTGCCCCCCATGATGGTTGCCGCTGGCGGGACTGGAAAATCCTGCCCCATGGGTGGAATGTTCTTTGGAGATGGTCCTACCTTCCTGTCATGATGCCCACCACACATCTGGCAATGTGCTTGTGAGATAACTGTAGAGATTGATTGAATAATATGTTTGAAGAGAGATACTGAATGACAGCTTAGTCAAATGTTGCTTGATGTATGAGTATGTTGTACTCAACTATGTTGAGCAAGCGGCATTCTTTGTAAATTCAATAGCGACCATGTCTTTGAGCTATCCTGTGGAAAATTAATGCAGGACAGCAAAGCAAAGAATCAAAGGATGTGCTGGATTAAGATCAATGAATGCAGAAAAGGCATGAGACCAGAACACAAAATATGATGGGCCTGCAGATCAAAGAGCAGATGGCTAATTAAAACCACCTTGGAAATAGAATATGCTGATTTATTTTGTAAAGAAATGCTAAATCAACAGAATTGAGTTTTAAGGGTAAATGTGTTGACCGAAGGGACGAATTTGAACAAAATTAAATATAGAAGCAAAAGGCTGAAATCATAAGGTCCTCAAAGTACCATTGGCTGAGGCTGCACCACCAATGACAACCGAACACATACCCGGAGACAGGGTGGAAATGAGAGAGTCAAACAATAATGCAAGGAAACCAAGAAACATGCAGAGACAAAGTGAACATTAGGAGCCACTTGGTCTCACACAAGTTACTAACCGACAGTGCAGTTGAACAAACCACCTAGGAGGACAAAGAGTGCAGATGCTTGTGAGGGAACTTCCAGAGATCAAAAGAGTTCTTGGTGCAGTACAATCCAAACAAGGTTGTATGTATTTGGCTACAGGGTTTTATAGTAAATTTAGTTACTGAATCTTGTTAAATTGGGTAGTAAAAATTGGGATTGTACAGAGGGTGTTAATTTTGTTAAAACTTAAAGGAAACTGCGATAAAATCAAAAAACTACTGCGGATGCTGGAAATCCAAAACAAAAACAGAATTACCTGGAAAAACTCAGCAGGTCTGGCAGCATCGGCGGAGAAGAAAAGAGTTGACATTTGGAGTCCACATGACCCTTCGGCAGAACTGAGTAAAGTTAGGAGAGGGGTGAAATATAAGTTGGTTTAAGGTTTTTTTTTTGGGGGGGGGGGGGGGGGGGGGGGGGGGAGGGGAGGTGGGGGGAGAGAAGTTGGGTGGGGGGGGCGGGGTGGTTGTAGGGACAAGCAAGCAGTAATAGGAGCAGATAATCAAAAGATGTCACAGACAAAAGGAACAAAGGGGTGTTAAAGGTGGTGATATTATCTAAGAAAATGTGCTAATTAAGAATGGATGGCAGGACACTCAAGGTACAACTCTAGTGGGGATGGGGTGGAAAGACTGACGACAGGGTATTACAGTTATAGATTTAAAAATAATGCAAATAGGTGGGAAAAGAAAAATCTATATAAATTATTGGAAAAAACAAAAGGAAGAAACGGGAAGGGGGTGGGGATGGGGGAGGAAGTTTAAGATCTAAAGTTGTTGAATTCAATATTCAGCCCGGAAGGCTGTAAAGTGCCTAGTCGGAAGATGAGGTGCTGTTCCTCCAGTTTGCGTTGGGCTTCACTGGAACAATGCAGCAAGCCAAGGACAGACATGTGGGCAAGAGAGCAGGGTGGAGTGTTAAAATGGCAAGCGACAGGGAGGTTTGGGTCTTTCTTGCGGACAGACCGCAGGTGTTCTGCAAAGCGGTCGCCTAGTTTGCGTTTGGTCTCTCCAATGTAGAGGAGACCGCATTGGGAGCAACGAATGCAGTGGACTAAGTTAGGGGAAATGCAAATAATGCGGTCTCCTCTACATCCCCCCTTGCAATAAAGACCAACATTCTATTTGCCTTCCTAATTATTTGTCATGCCTGCATGCTAACATTTTGTGATTCATGTACAAGGACACCCAGATTTGTGTGTGCGGCCACATTCTCACCCAGGAGATCACATTCACAGATACTTGTTAAAAGAGCAGGATTTTTCCCTCAGTGCATTAAGTGCAATGGTGGGCATCAAAATCGGCATTTTACCCGCTGGCCGCAATGGTGGGTTCTCACGCCATATTGTTTGCTTCCCACCTCATTAAATATGCACACAGGGAAACATGTCTGATTTGCCTACCCTGACGTGAGCTCACCGCTCCCTTACTCTGGCCACCATATTTGAAATACAGCCACATGCAGCACTCTCAATGTCTGCAGCCCAGGACTGCTCCACTGAAGTCATGGCCCCGAAAGCCAAAAAGACAGCAGCCCCCAAATTCAATGACGTCTCACTGGAATGCCTTTTGGATGCAGTTGAGGCCCGCGCAATGCCCTTTACCCCCGCTCTGGCCGCAGGAGGTCCAGCAAGCTCACCGGTCTGGCTTGGGAACTGGTGGCAGCTGTGGTCAGTGCCAATGCTGCACAGAAGAGGTCAGGAACCCAGTGCAGAAAGATGAATGATCTCACCCTTGTCGCCAAAGTCAACCATCTCATCATTCTCAATTCACACAATCAAGCCCATCACACATTCACTGGCATCTCACTCACTGCCAGATCATGGGACATCGCCACTCACTCACACACGCACCCTGACATCTCCATCTGGGCTCATCTCCTCAGGAGATCGCATCCTCATCCCATCCATGGCTCCACTTGCCACCCACACATGACAAGCATCCTTATCATCTGCCTTGGCATGCGTCTTGCTCACAATGTCTCCATCTGTCTTTATGCAGGACAGGATCGCACATAATTGTAGGGAGAGGTCCCAGCCCGAGAGTGGAGTGGTAGAACTCAAGGTCCTTTCTCAGTTTGAAAACTGAGCCACTGAGCTAGCCGGAGAGGACGTGGACTGTGCCTGTGGCGACAGTGAGGTCGGTGGCAAACGTGAGGATCCTGCACCAGTTCATCCCTTAGACAGCCAACCTGAGTGCATTGCCATGCACTCATTATCTCTACTTTCTTTCCTAGGCACCTCAGCCGAGCACACGAAGGTCCCAGTCAGACCCTTAGCTCGAGCCCCAATGACACCTCAGATGAGGATCCTGAGGACACTACAGGAGACGACACATCACAATGCTCACCCACACCCTCCACCAGCGCAGAGACATACACCTCAGTGGGACATAGTTTTACAGCAGCTCCGGGGTCACAATCTGGCGAGCACAGCACACGATCTGGTCCACAGCAGGCGGAGGCAGGGACATCCAATGTTGCCGGCATTTGGAAGACTGCTGGAGGCGAGGATTCTTCTGAGTCAGAATCTGATGATGCCCCTTGCGTGCTCCTTTTTCAGATCATTCTCGACATCAGTGATGCTTGACCTAAATGTTAAGTGTTATTGTGGAAGGAACCTCGTTCATGCGCTTTGCAGGGTCATATCATGTTTATTCTTGGCTGTGTAAGATTGAGGCAGAAGTCTTCTCCTATTTCGTCTTCATTCTTGAAAGATGAAGGTGTAGTGTACAAGGAAAGATGTGTTCACGCATGAAGAATGGTCATATGTTGTGCAACTCCATGAGCCCTCTGTCATCCGGCAGCGTTTTCATGCCATAAGCTCGTGTGCGCTTTTGTTTGCCAACCACTTTTCAGACTTGCCGAGTGTACATCTGCTAAGCTCAGCAATAAGTGGGAGGACCCTGCCACCTGAAGGTGCCGAAGCTCTGACCTCCCTCAGTCTCATTATTGGCCTGGTGCTCAATCCTACAACCTTGATCGTTTCTCAACCTGTAATTGTTTGGATTGCGGCCACAAGGCTCTCATCACAATGTTGGGATGCAGCGCGGTGCGTCCCATCACCTAAACACTCACCGAGACAAGTGCTGCTAATTGCAAATGGTGATTTCCTGGCGGTCAATACAGCCTTTGAGCATGCTCTGGGGGCACATATCATAGCTTCAGACAATGTTGAGGGGAGCAATAGAATGGGAGTTGGGAGTGAGGACGTACCGAAGAGGAAGTCTGCTCTTTATTAGCAACAACTCATCAGCTTGAGGGCCTCATATATCTGAGCATTTTGATGTTCGTAAGGGCCAGGGCTGGCCATGAGGGCACAATGTGTGTCTTAAAGAGGAGGCATTTTAATGTCTGGCACACAAGTAGTTGAATGTTGTCATCCTCAGGTGGTCCACACGCATAGTAAGGTGAGGATAAAAGCAGGCCGGCAGCCCTGAGAGTGCCGGATGTTAGTGTGATAGGGAAGAAGGTGACACAGGGGATGGAGTCATCTCTGATTAGATTCACACGTGCGGAGTGTCCTCAGCTGCCTTGGCCCGAGTGTCACCCATTGGTTCCACCATTGACATTACACAGAATGTGTTGTCCATTACTGGAGATAGATCTCCTCGAGGAACTTCATCAGATTGAAGGCCTACAGCTATGAGCCAGTTGAGGATAGTGGAACAGCTCCTGACTCTTGTACGCTGCTGTTGCGACTGGGATGCTAGAGAGATGCTTGAAGAGGCAGCACCCTTCTGATGTCTGATGCTGGGGCTCCCTCCTGCAGTTAGCACCTCATCTCAGCAAGGAAACATGCTCCTGAGGCTTTATCATCCTTCAAAAGATCAGGACAATGTGAGGCTGATGTGTAACTATTCGCTCTCACATTGAAGTGCATGATTGAAATGATAGGAATAGCAACACTGGTGTTCATGTTGGCCCGTGGTGGAGGGCAATTGTCCAAGAGGGTACTCACTGCAACTCGTCATCCTCCTCATGGAATCTGGTGTCTATGAGGGCCTCACACCTGCCTTGTTTGGCCAGTGCTATGGCCTCTTCCCCTGCAGCCTCGGCTTCCTTGAATTCAACGTCCTCATCCCCTTCGATGTCCTCCTCATCGGAGGAGACATGCAACGCCTCCATGTTGGCATCTGGCAAGTCCTCCCTCCTTTGCAGCGTCAGGTCGTGCAGCATGCAGCAAGCCACAATGATCCGCGAGACCATACCAGAGTGCAAAGATTGTATTGGACTGCTGGATCTGTCCATGCATTGGAATGGCATCTTTAAGATGCCTGTGGTCTGCTCCACCAATGCTCGGGGAGCGACATGAGCATTGCTCTACTTTGTCTCTGCAGGGTTCTGTGGCCACTGCACAGATGTCATTAGCCACGTCCTTTGTGGGTATCCCTTGTCACTAAGGAGTCAAACGTGGATCCTGTGTGGTCCCTCAGAGATGGCTGGGATCTGTGACCTACTCAAGATGTACGAGTCGTGAATGCTTCCTGTGCATCTGGCATAAACCTACATGAGAAGTTTCTTATGGTCACAGACCAGCTTTACATTGAGCAAGTGGAAGTCTTTCCTGTTTATGTGTTGGAGTGCCTGTTGCCAGGGAGCTTTTATAGCCACATGAGAGCAGTCGATGACACCCTGCACCTGTGGGAATCTGGAAATCACTGCAAAGACTGTGCTCCAGCGCCCTGGCTTGTTTGATCTTTGTTGAAGTTGACATACTTGTGGGTCTTGGAAAAAGAGGCGTCTGTCACCTCATGTATGTATTTGTGACTGGACGCTTGAGAAATCCCACAAAAGCCCCCAGTAGAGCCCTGGAAGTAGCCACTCGTGAAGAAGTTCAGTACGGTAGGTACTTTCATAGCCAGTGGCAATTCCCATTCCCATAGCATCAATTCCTGGAGAAAGTGGCAAATTTGAGTCACCAGATCTCTGGACAAAAGGAGGCGTTGGCGACACCGTCTCTCGCTCATCTGCAGATAAGACATGTGAGTTCTGTACACCCTCGCTCTTCTGAAGCGCCTACGCATGATGTTTCTGTGAGCCTCATCCTCTGCGTCCAGGGGAGGCCCTGCTGACCCCTTGGTCTTGAGGGTTTAGCTCCTCCCTTTGGCAAGCCTGGCACTTCTGTCGCAATCTTCACCTCCTTCTCTCCTGCCTGTATGCGATTATGTGGCAGCGATAAATCCAGGCTCCATCTTCCTGATGGTCTCCTCTCTGTAGCGTCAATGAGAAACAGACATGAGTCAGCATCAGCCTGACAAGGTCCTATTTCTGTCAATGACTCGTCAGTGAATGTGGGTTCAAGGGCTTTGTTGCCGTGTTGGAAACTAATTGCCCCAAAAATCCAGGCCAACACAGGGTTCATTTTAAGGTGTGCCTTCCCCACCTCCCCCTGCAACCCGCATTCCCCTTTATATGACCGACTGCTATGAGATTGCTTTGGTCATGAGCTTGAATGTGCTGCTTTCAGCCCAGGCACTTGGATCCTCATTCACTGCACTCTAATACCACGGTCTTTGGAATACATATGAGGTAAAAGGTTTAGTCAGGAACTGAGATTATTTGAGGCTTCTCTTCTGTGAAGTTGCCAGCACCCCAGTAGTAACATACATCTGAAGCTTATCTGGTCACCCAATTGTTCTGGAGTGTTTTACTGCTCTAGGGAGTCTCCACACTGTGAACAAGGGGTTAATACAAGGAGATTGATTCGTGCCACTTTGCGGGATTAGTCTCGCATGAAAGTACATCATAGCTTCACTCATTGTCATTGAAAAGCTCCTAACTTGTGTCAGCTGTGCATCTCTCCTCATTTGGGAATGTACAGTTCAGTTGGGTGCCCCTTTAATCAGCCCCCCCCCAGTGCCTGTACCTGCCCTCCAATCGGCCCTCGGAGCCCTCACCAGCAGAGTATCTCCTCATTTTAATTTTGTACTGCGTCATTGCTGCAGGTTGGAAGATGGTTGTGCTCAGGTCTCATTACCAGGCCACCTTGGACCCTCCCTGTGTGTTTGTAAATCCCACCCATCATCCTGCAGGAGCTTAATGCTCTGGTTTCTCTCCCTCCAAGAACCTTTCAATCGTTCCCCTGTATTCCTTGATCCCATCGTGATTGTGCTGGATATCCCTCTGCTACTTCACCATGCTCCGGGGATAAATGTGACTATACCCCATGTGGACCTCATCCCTTCCCACCTCAAGGACACTTGCACGGTCTGATATACACCTACCCCCCCACTACACCCTCAAATGCCCCCACAATGTCCTTTCCACATCTCTAGGCTGCAGGTGTCTCCTCCAACTGAGTCTGCGATCCAGTATGATGCCAGAAACCCCCGGACCAACGCGCATGATGTTATACCAATGCCCTGCACAGAATATCCTGGGCACGACTGAGACTGGACTGACACGCCCTCCCCCTGCCTGCACCAGGACAGGGACAGACTTTGCAAGCTCAACATTGAAGTGCTTCTTCACTCAGCGATCCTCCCATCCTGGCCCAAAGTCGCTTACGTCATTCTGTAACCATCTCTCTCCTCATCCTGGCACTGAGAAGGCCTCCTCACTACCCCTCCCCACCCTCCCAGACATGTGCCTGAGTGCAACCTTCCCCACTCTTACCGCCAGTGGAGCCCCTGCCCTGCAGAACATTCCCATGCCTCAGTTTCTCCCCTTCCCCAGTGGAGGCTTTACCCTACAGCACATTAAAAGCCACCCCCACCATACCGCTGATCTGGTAGGTATTGACTTGCCTCTGACACACCCCCTGAAAGTGAAGTGGTGCTGCCTGCGAAGCCTGGCACTGAGTGTGAGTTGCTGCGAGTGCTGCACGATGCAAGGTAGGTGAACGAGCTTCGAAGTCGTGAGTGAAGTGCAAGTTGTCAGGTGCACGTCGCTTATATACCATTGTGAAACACGGTGGTCTAATAGGACACCTACATACCCTCTTGATCCAGGGTTGCTGGGTGGGGAGGATGATTCTGGCGAGCAGCCCTTATAAAGAGATGCAAATGTATTAAAATAACGTTCCTGATGTGCAGCGGTGAGAAACTTGGCCTGCCATTGATGGCTGAAGCAGACAATCCCAGACTGCTTTTACCGAGGCAATAAACTGATTTTTCCAATCTGGTGCTATTTTCTGCTCCTGCCCACCAGGACACCCACCGCAGACAGTGCCAGAAAATCCCGCCTGTGTTAGATGAATTAAGCCAGGTCAGAAGGTGGTAAGTGAAGTGCCACAAAGATTGGTGTTGAGAGTCCTTCTATTTTTAAATTTGTGTTAATGATAAATTCAAGAACTCAATGAAGATCAGTCAAATTTGCACATGGTGCCATACCAGGAGGAACATTTCATTAATAGCTCAACAGCTAAAAAAGGAATTATACAAAATATATAAGTGGGTGACACAACAACAGGTGAAATTAAACACAAGTATAAAGTTATTTTGAAAACTTATATCAAGTCTCCTCTCAGCCTTCTCCTTTCCAAGGAAAACAGTTCCAACTTCTCCAATCTTTCCTCATAACTGAAGTGTCTCATCCCTGGAGCCATTCTCGTAAACATCTTCTGCACTCTCTCCAATGAATTCATATCCTTCCTATAGTGTGGTGCTCAGAACTGTAGAATACTCTAGCTGAGATCTAACCAGTGTCTTATATAAGTTCATCATAACCTCCCTGCTCTTGTACTTTATGCCCCTATTAATGGAGCCTAGAATACTGTATGCTTTAGAAACAGTTCTCTCTACCTGTCCTGCGACCTTTAATTACTTATATACATGTACATCCAGGTCCCTCTGCTTCTGCACACCCTTTAAAATCCTTTATTTTATACTTTCTCTCCATGTTCTTTATACCAAAGTGTATCACCTCACACTTCTCCGCCACTTCATCTGCCACCTATCTGTCCACTCCACCAATGTGTCAATGTCCCTGTGAAGTTCTACACCATCCTCCTCACAGTTTACAATTCTCCCAAGTTTTGTGTCATCCACAAACTTTGAAATTGTCTCCTGCATACCAAGATCTAGATCATTTATATATATCAGGAAGTGCAAGGGTCCCAATACCGATCCCTGAGGAACTCCACTACAAACCTCCTTCCAGCCCGAAAAATACCCATTAACCATTACTTACTCTCAGTTTTCTATCCCTCAGCCAATTTTGTATCCACATTGCTACTGTCCCTTTTATTCCATGAGCTATAACTTTCCTCACAAATCTGTTGTGTGGCATTGTATCAAACACCACATCAATGGCCTTGCCCTCATCAACCATCCCTGTTACCTCTTCAAAAAACTCCAGAAAATTAGTTAGACATGATTTTCCTTTAACAAATCCATGCTGACTCTTGATTCAATCCGAGTGTTTCCATGGGACTATTAATTCTATCCTGAATAATTGCTTCCAGAAATTTCCCCACCACCAAAGTTAAACTGACTAGTCTGTAATTGCAGGGCAGATCTTTGCAACCTCTTTTGAACAAGGGCCTAATGTTTGCATTTCTCCAGTCCTCTGGCACCTCCCCCAAATCCAGAGATTATTGCCAGTGCCTCTGCAATTTCCACTCTCACTTCCTTCAATATTCTTGGACGCATCTCATCTGGTCCTGGTGCCTTATCAACTTTAAGTACCGACAACTTTTCCAATATCTCCTCCTTATCAATTTTAAACCCTTCTAGCTGAGTTTCCCCCTCTGTCACCATGGCCTGGGCAGCATCTACCTCATAGGTAAAGACAGATGCAAAGTGTTCATTTAACACCTCAGCCATGCCTCTTGCCTCTATGTGTAAATCCCCTTTTTGGTCCCTAATCGGCCCTACTCCTCCTTTTAAGTCTTTAACTTAATTTCTATCTCCTTTGTCATCCAGGGAAGTCTGGATTTGTTTGTCCTACCCTTCCCTTTTGAGGGAACATCCCTTGACTGTGCCCAAATCATCTCCTCTTTGAAGGTAGCCCACTGTTCAGCTACTGTTTTTCCCCCAACTTCTGGCTCCAGTCTATCTGGCCCAGCTCCATTCTTGCCCCATTGAAGTGCGCTCTGTGCTAGTTGATTATTCTTTCTCTGGATTGACCAATATCCTTTTCCATCGTAATCCTAAACCTAATGATTTAATGATCACTGTTCCCTAAGTGTTCCCCTGCTGTCACTTGATCTATCTTGGCCCACCTCATTTCCAAGAACCAGGTCTAGCAGTGCCTCCTTTCTTATTGGACTGGACACATACTGTTGTAGGAAGATCTCCTGGACGAGCATTCCTAGATTGTGTCCCTCACTGCCCCTTACACTACCACTATCCTAGAACCAAAAAGATGTTCTGCCTATCACACAAATGAGAAATGTGGTATATGAATTTCAGTGCCAGCATGATCCTGGGTGTGTAGGCCATACATCCCAAAGACTGGCAGATCATATCCAGCAGCATGTCCCTTCCGCTGTTCGCAACAGGCAAGGTACAGACCATATCAAACCAACCCATGCTTGCAAAACTCAAAACACAGTGTCCAACATTAGATGTGATTCTACGATTGGACAACATTTGCTAAATAATCCTCAGTGTGCTTACAACCAACCAATTTAAGATTGTCAGTCAGGCTTGCAGTGTGGCACATTTGCCTGTACTGGAAGCTACATATATTAATACACAGGTCCCTGTTCTTTGCAGACAGAAAGAACATGTACACACATTGTGCCTGTTTCAGCTAAACAAAATAAGTAACATTTGCTGGTTCATTCCTCAAGGGAAAGTTTTGACCAGAGTCAAGCTGCTTGGTTTAAATTACAAACAATGCTTGGCAGTTAACTGTCAGTCACCATAAACTGATGCATTGTCCATGGCACTGCCTCTATCAATCAAAGCCAACTTGCCAATCAATTAGCACTTTCTTCTCATACATTCAAGTAAAGATTGTTGTTTCCCCTGACATTGGCATTTTCTTCTGAGTTGGCCTGATGAGTGCAAGACGAAAAGCTGTGACAAAAAGTGTCCCTTTTTTCAGCAATATTCAAGTGAATGTTTCAGGTGGTGGATGGGGTGCCAATCAAACAGGCTGCTTTGTCCTGGATGGTGTCAAGCTTCTCGAGTGTTGTTGGAGCTGCACTCATCCAGGCAAGTGGAGAGTATTCCATCACACTCCTGACTTGTGCCTTGTAGATATTGGACAGGCTTTGGGAAGTCAGGAGGTAACTTACTCTCTGCAGAATTCCCAGCCTCTGACCTGCTTTGTTTTATAATGTCTCTGTGAAGCATCTTGGAATGTTTTATTATATTGAAGGTGTTAGAGAAACACAAGCTGTTGTTGATTTGAAAGGTGAAATAATGGAAGTGTATAAGCTAATGAATTCAGAAAATTACTTCAAACTAAAGAGCAGGACAAGGTGACAAGTTCAAATTAGTAGAAGGAAACCAAGGAACAAGGTTAAGTGCTTCTTCACACAGCAGAAAATGCATTAAATGAACTTCTAGTTAGGAAAATCAGGGCAAATCCCTGAAATGATTTTAAAAAGTCTGATGGTAGGCTTGGGGGATGAGTATGGGGTAAGGACTATGGGGTAATTATGAAAGGATAAACAAAGGTGAGCCTAAAGAGTAGATTTTAAAAGATTTTCTAATTTTATCTGAACAGAAGTGTTTTTAAGTATAATGTTTTGGTTCTTTACAACAAAAGTAAAAAACAAATTTGATTGATCTGTGTTAAACCAGTGACACAGCTAAGTTACTCTATGTTCAAAAGTGTTAGGCAAAAATTAATATTTCTTTCACTACTCTAGGGAAGGTGAAAGAGTCATCTGATTCATTGTTCTTCCCAGGGTAGATAAATTCAAGCATTAATTATGAACTATTAAGATGGTAGTTCAATATTTGTTTGATTTTTTGCCTCTTGACCATGATTGACCAGAATCTAGCCTACAGTATTAGTCATGGAGTTTTGTCTTAATTCAACGCATAGTTCTTATTTTTATTTATTCTTTCACGGAATGTGAGCATCCTTGCTATGCCAGCATTTGTTATCTGTTCCCAACTGCTCTTGAGAAGGTGAGCCATCTTCTTGAACTGCTGCACTCCACATGGTGTAAGTACACCCACAGTGCTGTTTGGGTCGGAGTTCCAGGATTTTGACCCGGCAGTGAAGAAACGGCAATATAGTTCCAAGTCAGGATGGTGTGTGGCTTAAAGGGGAACTTGCAGGCGATGGTGCTCCCATGCATTTGCTGCCCTTGTCCTTCTAGGTGGTAGAGGTCGAGGGTTTGGAAGCTGGTGCCGAAGAAGGTTTGACAAGATATTGCAATGCATCTTGTACATGGTACACACTTTTGCCATCTTAAGTTGGTTGCGAAGGGAATGAATGTTTAAGATGGTGGATGGGGTGCCAATTAAGTGTGCTGCTTTGTCCTGGATGGTGTCAAGCTTCTTGAGTGTTTTTGGAGCTGCACTCATCCAGGCAAATGGAGAGTATTCCATCACACTCCTGACTTGTGCCTTGCAGATGGTGGACAGGCTTTGGGGAGTCAGGAGGTGAGTCCCCTGCCACAGAATTCCCAGCCCCTGGCTTGCTCTTGTAGTCACAGTATTTATATGGCTGGTCCAGTTAAACTTCTTGTCAATGTTAATCCCCAGGATGTTGATTGTGGGGGATTCAGTGATGGTCTTTGTCTGGCACTTGTGTGGTATGAATTTTACTTGCCACTTATCAGCCCAAGCCTTCAAGTTGTCCAAACATTGCTGCAAAGTACCAGGATGTTGCCTGGGATGAAACATTTAAGTTATGAAGAGAGGTTGGATAGACTTGGGTTGTTTTCGTTGGAGCAGAGAAGACTGAGGGGCGACCTGATCGAGGTGTACAAGATTATGAGGGGCATGGACAGGGTGGATAGGAAGCAGCTGTTCCCTTTAGTTGAAGGGTCAGTCACAAGGGGGCATAAGTTCAAGGTGAGGGGCAGGAGGTTTAGGGGGGATGTGAGGAAAAACATTTTTGCCCAGAGGGTGGTGACGGTCTGGAATGCGCTGCCTGGGAAGGTGGTGGATGCGGGTTACCTCACATCCTTTAAAAAGCACCTGGATGAGCACATGGCACATCATAACATTCAAGGCTATGGGCCAAGTGCTGGTAAATGGAATTAGATAGGTAGGTCAGGTGTTTCTCACATGTTGGTGCAGACTCGATGGGCCGAAGGGCCTCTTCTGCACTGTGATTCTGTGATTCATATGGACACAGTCTGCTTCAGTATCAGAGAGCTCACGACTATGCTGAGCATTGTGCAATCGTCAGCAAATATCCCTACTTCTGACCTTCTGATGGAGAGAAGGTCATTAATGAAGCAACTGAAGATGTTTGGGCCTAAGACACCACCCTGAGGAAATCCTGCAGCAATGTCCTGGCACTGAAATGACTGACCTCCAACAACTACAACCATCTTCTTTTGTGCCAGTGGAGAATTTTCCCCCAATTCCCATTGACTTTAGCTTTGCGAGGGCTCCCTGATGCCGCACTGGGTCAAATGCACCAAGGACATTCACTCTCACAGTTCAGTTCTTTTGTCCATATTTGGACCAAGGCTGTAATGAGGTCAGGAGCTGAGTGGTCCTGGTGGAACTCAAACTGACTGTCAGTGAGTAGGTTACTGCTGTGTAAGTGCTGCTTCATAGCACTGTCAACGACATCTTCCATCACTTTGTGGGAGATAGAGAGCAGATTGATGGGCTGGTAATTGGCCGGGTTGGATTTGCTGTGTTTTTTGTGGACAGGACATACCTATTTCTAATTTCTCAGGTAGATTCCAGTGTTGTAGCTATACTTGAGCAGCTTGGCTAGGCCCATGGCTAGTTCTGGAGCACAAGTCTTCAATACTACTGCCAGGGCCCATAGCCTTTGCAGTATCAAGTGCCTTTAGCAGTTTCTTGATATCATGTGGAGTGAATCGAATTGGCTGAAGACTGGCATCTGTGATCATGGGGACCTCAGGTGGAGTCAAGATGAATCATCCACTCAACATTTCTGGCTGAAGATGGTTACCAATGCTCCCCCATCATTGAGGATGGGGATATTTGTGGATCCTCCTCCTCCAGTGAGTTGTTTAATTGTCCACCACCATTCACAACTGAATGTGGTAGTACTGCAGAGCTATGATATGATCCGTTAGTTGTGTGGTTGCTTAGCTCTGTCTACCACATGCTGCTTCTGCTGTTTGGCATTCAAGTCATCCTGTGTTGTAGCTTCACTAGGTTGATACCTCATTTTTAGGTATGCCTGTTGCATGCTTTCCTGCACTCTTTATTGAACCAGGTTGAACTGCCGGCTTGATGGTAATGGTATAGTGAGGGATATGCCAGGCCACGAGATTATAGATTGCGGTTAAATACAATTCTTCTTCTGCCAATGGCCCACAGCACTTCATGGATGCTGAGTTTTGAGTTGCTAGATCTGGTTGATATCTATCCCATTTATCACGATGATAGTGCCACACAGCATGATGTAGGGATCCTCAATCTGAAGATGGGACTTCGTCTCCACAAGGACTGTTCTATGGTCACTCCTACCGATCCTGTCATGGACAGATGCATCTGTGACAGGCAGACTGGTGGGGATGAGGTCAAGTATATTTTTCCCTCTTGTTGGCTCCCTCACCGCCTACCTCAGACCCAGTCGAGTATCTATGTCCTTTAGGACCTGGCCAGCTCAGTCAGTAGTGGTGCTACCAAGCCATCCTTGGTGGACATTAAAGTCCCCCATCCACAGTACTTTCTGTGCCCTCAGTGCTTCCTCCAATTGGTGTCAGAGTGGAGGAGTACTGAGCTGAGGGGGATCAGTAGAGGGTAATCAGCAGGAGGTTTCCTTGCCCACGTTTGGCCTGATGCCTGAAACTTCATGGAGTCCTCAATGTGGAGGACTCCCAAAACAACTTCATCGTGACTGTTTACCATTGTGCCTCCACCTCTGCCAATGGGACAGGACATAGCCAGGGATGGTGATAGTGGTGTCTGAAACATTGTCTGTAAGCTATGATTTGGTGATTATGATTATGTCAGGCTGTTGCTTCACTAGTCCATGGGGCAGCTCTCTAATTTTGGCACAAGCCAGATGTTATGAAGGAGGTCTTTACAAGGTAGTCGGGGATGGGTATGCCGTTGTCAATTCTGGTGCCTAGGTTGATGTCGGATGATCCATCCCATTTCATTCCTTTTGACTTTTCCATTACAGTTTGGTACAACTGGGTGGCTTGCTAGGCAATTTCAAAGGGCAGTTAAGGGTCAACTACGTTGCTGGGGGTCTGGTGTCACATATAAGCCAGACCAGGTGAGGATTGCAGATTTCCTTCCCTCAAGGACACAATTGAATCAGATGGGTGTTAACGTCAATAGACGCCAGTTTCATGGTCGCCATTACTCTATCTTTTAACTGAATTTAAATTTCACCAGCTGCAATGGTGGGAATTTGAAGTCGCCTCCACAAAGCATTAGCCTGGGCCTCTGGATTACTAGTCCAGCGATAGTACCACTATGCCACCACCTCCCCTCCATGTTGCATATGTCTTAAACATATGCAATACTCTTTTTGGGCTACAAAGGTCCCTATGTTTGTTAAAAATATGTGAAAGATCTTGGGGTCAGAAAGCGAACTATATTTTCCTCCGAGTCATGTTTTTTGGTTTATTTCAGTGGCTGAATGAAGCCTTTGGTGCAACAAAAAGTACACCATTTCTACATCAAACAAAAGGCAACTGAAAAGAGAAAATCTTACAAGAGCACTAAATGTTATTTAAAAACAATTTATTTTTCCCTACATTCTGGTAAAAAGGAAATCGAGCAGGATTAGTCTGTTAGAGCCACTGAAGTAGTATTTGAAGGGATGCTCACGAGTGGGGGAATGAATTATAGGATCTGTGTGCTTTTGTGCAGTTTGGATTGCCAGGAGAGTTTCAAGCTTCCAGATCACTCCTTTCTCTTTTATTTTTGCCTTCCTTGCCATGGCTTTAATTACCGCCAGTTTTACTTGGATAGAGGAACAGCTAGAGAAAGACAATGCTGAGGTTAGACAAGCATGTAGTAAATGTAGTGTGGTTTTAATGGAGGATTTTAACTTTTATATCGATTAGGATAAGCAGAGTTACTCATATCGGAAAGGTAGTGAATTTCTAGAGTGTGTCCGGGATAGTTTTCTGAAACAGCATATCCTAGAGCCAACAAAGGGGCAGGTCATATTGGATTTAGTAATAAGTAAGGAGCCAGCTACAGTTAACATCCTAATGGTGTTTGAACATTTATCTAATGGTAATCATAACGTGATTGAGTTTAACACAGCGTTTGAAAGAAAGAAACATGAGACAATTAAATAGACTCTAGATTTAGGCAAGGCTGACATCAATGGAATGAGACAGAGACTGTCCAGAGTAAACTGCGAAAATCTGTTAATGGGCAAAAGTTCTGATGAAGAGTCAGACGGACTCGAAACGTTAACTGTGTTCCTCTCCGCAGATGCTGACAGACCTGCTGAGTTTTTCCAGCTATTTTTGTTTTTGTTGTAGAAGATCAGTGGAAGTTATTGAAGAATTTAATGTGTTACAGTCCCTATTTATACCCCTAAAAGGCAAGATTTCTATTCATTAAAAAATCCAAGGACAACTATATAAGTAAGAGGCAACATAAAACTAAAAGAAAATAATACAAAAATACAGAAAATAGTACAGATCCTGAAAGATACAAAGACAGCAAAGAGTGAGAAAGCAGGAGATAATAGTTACAATATAGAGTTTGAAAATAACTTGCAAGGGATATCAAGATCAACACACAAAAACTGTTACAATTACTTTAGGGAAAAGAGGGTGGTAGGAAGCAATGTGGACCCCTTGAAAACTGATAATCATGATGCTGTCAATGATAATAAGAAAATGGTGAACATGCTGAATAATTACTTTGCATCAGTATTTGTAGCCAAGGAAGAGGTCAGTATACCAGACATGTCAAGGAAACGTATTAAATCAGGAACCTTGGTGGGGTGTTTGCTAGTGCAGTCGGGGAGGGTTTAAACTAAAATGGCTAGTGGGATGGAAACTAGAGCAGGGAGCCAGAGGAGAGGGAAACAAGGATAGAAACAAAAGACAGAAAAGTAAGAAGTAATAGTGGAAGGAAGAAAAAACAAGGACGAGAAACAAATGGGGTCATTGTGCAAAATAAAGCTAAGATGACTAACAAGGTTAAAAAGACAAGTTTGAAGGCATTGTGTCTTAGTGCGGAGCATTTGCAATAAGGTGGATGAATTAATAGCACAAGTAGATATAAACAGTTATGATATAGTTGCAATTACGGAGACATGGCTGCAGAGTGACCAAGGATGGGAACTGAATATCCAGGGGTATTGAATATTTAGGAAGGACAGACAATTAGGGAAAGGAGCTGGGGTAGCATTGTTAGTAAAGGAGGAAATCAATGCAATAGTGAGGAAGGACATTGGCTCGGATATTCATGGGCCTGAATTTTCCCGTCGACGATTTGGGGGCAGGGCCCGCTCGCTGACGGGAAAATGACGCGGGATGATGTCGGGAGGAACTCCCGACATCATCCCGGTCCCTTTAAATTTTTAGGAAGGCAGTCGGACAGCGAAATCAGCTGTACGCCCACTGACCTGTCAATGGCCAATTAAGGCCATTGACAAGCTAATTAAGATAATTAAAGACCTGCCCGCCCAACCTTAAGACTGGCGGGCAGGCCAGGAGCCCCAGCGGGCTTCTGTTAAAGCATGAAACCTCATCCACTGGCGGAATGAGGTTTAATGTCCGTTTTTAAAAAGTCTAATAAAGTTTGTCATTTTTATTAACATGTCCCATCTCGTGTGACATTGTCACATGAGGGGACATGTTAATAATTTTTTAATTTTTCTATTTTTTGACTTTTCTTACCCGTCACTAATCTCCCTGAGACAGGACTTTGCCTCAGGGAGTAGTGCGCTCTTTCGCGCGCATGCACGAAAGAGCACACTTTGACAAATGGGGAATCCCTCCCCCCCCACACAGGAAGCGCATAGCATAGCGCTTCCTGCCGGGCAGGCCACTGGGCGGGCCTTAATTGGCCCGCCCACTCAAAATGGCGGCAGGCCCTGTTTTGGTGGCAGGGGTCGGCTGTCCACCTGTCGCCAAGCCGGTGGGGTCCGCCCGCCATCCGAGGGCAAAATTCTGCCCATGATGTGGAATCTGTTTGGGTGGCGATAAGAAACACCAAGAGGCAAAAAACATTGGTGGGGGTTGTCAATAGGCCCCTAAACAGTAATGGAGATGTAAGGGAAGGCATTAAGCAGGAAATTAGAGATGTGTGCAATAAGGGTACAACTGTAATCATGGATGACTTTAATCTACATATACATTGGACAAACCAAGCCAGCAATAATACTGTGGAGGAGGATTTCCTGGAGTGTGTATGTGATGGTTTTTTTTAGACCAATACGTTGAGGAACCAACTAGAGAGCAGGCTATCCTAGACTGGGTATTGCGCAATGAGAAAGGGAAAGAGTGATCATAAAATTATAGAATTATTTATTAGGAAGAAGTTGAATCTGAAACCAGGGTCCTGAATCTAAATAAAGGGAACTAAAAGGGTATGAGGCGTGAGTTGGCAATGATGGATCGGGGAACCTTACTAAAAGGGTTGACAGTGGATCAGCAATGGCTAATATTTAAGGAATGTATGCATGAATTAGAACAATTAATCATTCCTGTCTGGTGCAAAAATAAAACAGGAAAGGTGGCTCAACCATGGCTTACAAAAGAAATTAGGGATAGTATTAGATTCAAAGAGGAGACAAAGAAAAAGCAGCAAGCCAGAGGATTGGGAGCAGATTAGAATTCAGCAAAAGTGGACAAAAAGATTGATCAAGAAGGGGAAAATGGAGTATAACAGTAAACTTGCAAGGAACATAAAAACTGACTGTAAAAGCTTCTATAAATATGTGAAGAGAAAAAGATTAGCGAAGACAAATGTTAGGTCCTTCACAGTCAGAAACGGAGGAAACTATAATGGGGAACAAAGAAATGGCAGAAGAATTGAACACATATTTTGGTTCTGTCTTCACAAAAGAGGACATAAATCATTTCCCAGAAATGCTAGGGAACCAAGGGTCTAGTGAGAGGGAGGAATTGAAGAAAATCAGTATTAGTAAAAAAAATGATGCTAGAGAAATTAATGGGGTTAAAGGCTGAAAAATCCTCAAGTCCTGATAATCTACATCCCAGAGTACTAAAGGAAGTGGCCTTGGAAATACAGGATGCATCGGTGGTCATTTTCCAAAATTCTATAGACTCTAGAGCAGTTCCTACAGATTGGAGGATGGTAAATGTAACCCTGCTATTTACAAAAGGAGGGGGAGAAAAAAAACAGAGAATTACAGACCAGATAGCCTAAAATCAGTAGTGGGGAGAATGCTAGAGTCTATTATAAAAGACGTGGTAACAGAACACTTGGAAAGCATTAGCGGGATTAGGCAAAGTCGGCATGGGTTGATGAAAGGGAAATCATGCTTAGCTAATCTATTGGAGTTTTTTGAGGATGTAACTAGTAGAATAGATAAGGGAGAACGAATGGATGTGGTGTATTTGGATTTCAAGAAGTCTTTTGATAAAGTCCCACATAAGAGGCTAGTGGGCGAAATTAAAGCTTATGGGATCAGTGGGTAATATACTGGCATGGATTGAGAATTGGATGACAGACCGGAAACAGAGAGTGGGAATAAATGGATATTTGTCTGACTGGCAGGCAATGACTAGTGGTGTACTGCAGGGATCAGTGCTTGGGCCCCAGCTATTCTCGATATATATATATAAATGACTTGGATGAGGAAGCTAAATGCAATATTTCCAAGTTTGCTGATGACACAAAACTGGGCAGGGTTGTGAGTTGTGAGGAGGATGCAAAGAGGCTTCAGGGCAATTTAGACAAGTTGTGTGTGTGTGGGCAAACACATGGCAGATGCAGTATAACATGAAAAAATATGAAGTTATATTGCTTCAGTGTGAAAAACAGGAAGGCAGTGTGTTATTTAAATGGTGATATATTGGGAAATGTGGATGTACAAAGGGATCTGGGTGTCCTTGTACACCAGTCAATGTAAGTAATAAGATGCAGCAAGCAATTAGGAAGGCAAATGGTATATTGGCCTTCACTGCAAGAGGATTTGAGTTCAGAATTGGAATGTCTTACTGTAGTTATACAGGGCCTTGGTGAGACCACACCTGGATAACTGCGTGCAGTACTAAGAAAGGATATACTTGCCATAGAGGAATGCAGTGAAGGTTCACTAGGCTGACACTGGGAATGGCAGGACTGTCATATGAGGAGAGATCGGTTCGACTGGGACTGTATTCACTAGAGTTTAGAAGGATGAGAGGGGGATCTAATTGAAACATATAAAATTCTAACAGGGCTAGACAGACTGGATGCAGGGAGGATATTTCCCCTGGTTGGGGAGTCTGGATTGGGGCCACAGTCTCAGGATACGGGGCAGGCCATTTAGGACTGAGGTGAGGAAAAATTTCTTCACTCAGAGGGTGGAATTCTCTACCACAGGAGGCTGTGGAGGCCGGGTCGCTGAGTATATTCAAGAAAGAAATTGATACATTTTTGGATATTAGGTGCATCAAGGGGTATGGAGAGAAAGCGGGAATATGGCGTTGAGATAGAGGATCAGTCATGATCATATTGAATGGCGAAGCAGGCTCAAAGGGCCAAATGGCCTACTCCTGCTCCTTGTTTCTATCTTTCTATGAACAGGGAGTCAAAAATTTAACATAAGAAAGAGAATAATAACGGTAAACAGTGCAGTAAACAGTAATGATAACAGTAACTGAAATTGATGGCACTAAAGAGTGACAAATCCTCAGATAGTTTCCATCCTAGGTTTTTAAAAGAAGAACATTAGATGCCTTAACAATAATCTTTCAAAGCTCTCTCAATTTGGGAACCTTTTCTGTAGGTTGGAAAAATGCACATGTCATTCAGCTACTTAAAAAAGAGAGGGAAACCAGAGAATTATAGTCCAGTTAGCCTAAGTTCTGTTGTTGGGAAATCACCAGAGTCTAGGATAGGATGACTGATTACCTTGAAAATTTTCAGCTAATCAGAAAGAGCCAAGTATATTAGTAAAGGGTAGGTCATGCCTGAGAAATCTGATTGAATTTTTTGAAGAGGTGACTAAAGTAGTAGACAGGGAAATGTCTATGGACGTTATCTCCAGAAAACATTTTATAAAGTCCCTCTTAAAAGACTATCAGTTAAAGTTGAAGCTCATGGATTTAAAGGCATATTATTGACCTCGTTAAAAAATTGGATGACAGAAGGAAACAAAGTAGTGATAATGAGCAGGTACTTTTAAGTGACAGGATGCAACTGGTGGTGTCCTGCAAGAATCTGTGATGGGACCTCAACTATTCGCAATATTCATTAACGACTCAGATGATAGGGATAGAAAGCCACAAATCCAAATTTGTTGGTGACATAAAGGTAGATAGATGGAAGCATAAAATTATAAAAGAGATACTGATAGATTAAATGCATGAGCAAAACTGTGGCAAATGGATTTTAATGTAGGCAAATGTGAGATCATCCACTTCGGACTTAAAAAGGATAGAACGGGGTACTCTCTAAATGGTGAAACGTTAAAAACAGTGGAAATCCAAATTGATCTGTGGGTCCAGGTGCAAGATCATTGAAATGTCGTGAATAGGTACAGAAAATATTCAAAAAGGCTAATGGAACACTGGCTTTACTATCTAAAGGAATAAAATATTAGGGGGTAGAAGTCATACTTAAACTATATAAACCCTGGTTCAACCATACCTGAAGTACTGTGAGCAGATCCAGGCACCATACCTTAGGGAAGATTGAGAACAGACAATATAAAATAAAGAGTACAATTTTAAAGGAGGTGCAGGAACAGAGGGACCTGGGGGCATATGTACGTAAATCACTGAAGGTGGCAGGGCTGGTTGACAGCACAGTTAATAAAGCATACAGTATTCTTGGCTTTATTAATAGGGACATAGATTACAAGAGCAAGGAAATTATGATAAACCTGTATAAAAAGCTTGTTCGGCCTCAACTTTAATGTTGTGTCCAGTTCTGGGAGTCACATCTAGGACGGATGTGAAGGCATTAAAGAGAATGCAGAAAAGTTTTGCGAGAATTGTTCCAGGAATGAGGAACTTCAGCTATGTGGATATATAGGAGAAGCTTCTTGGCTTGTATGAAGGGATGGAGAAAACGGAATTACAGGCCGGTTAGCCTATTATCAGTAGTAGGGAAAATGTTAGAGTCTTTTATTAAGGATGTGATAACAGGACACTTGGAAAATATCAGTGGGATTAGTCAAAGTCTACATGGATTTTGAAAAGGGAATCGTGTTTGACAAACCTACTGAGGACATAACTTGCAGGATAGATAACGGAGAAGCAGTGGATGTGGTCTATTTGGATTTTCAGAAAGCTTTTGATAAAATCCCACATAAGAGGTTAGTGTGCAAAATTAAAGCACATGTGATTGGGGATAATATATTGGCATGGATTGAGAATTGGTTAGCAGACAGGAAACAGAGAGTAGGAATAAATGTTTTTTTTTCAGAATGGTAGGCAGTGGTGTACCGCAGGGATCAGTGCTTGGGCCCCAGCTATTCACAACATATATCAGTGATTTGGGTGAGGGAACTAAATGTTAAATTTCCAAGTTTGCTGATGACATGAAACTTGGTGGGAATGTGAGTATTGAGGAGGATGTTAAGAGGCTTCAAGGCAATTTAGACAAGTTGAGTGGGCAAATACATGGCAGATGCAGTGTATCATGGATAAGTGTGAAGTTATTCACTTTGGTAGGAAAAACAGAATGGCAGAGTATTATTTAAATGGTGATAGATTGGGAAATGTTGATGGACAAAGGGATCTGGGTGTCCTTGTACACCAATTACTGAAAGCAAGCATGAAGGTGCAGCAAGGATTTAAGAAGGCAAATTGTATAGAACCATAGAACACTACAGCACAGAAAAACAGGCCATTCGGCCCTTCTAGTCTGTGCCGAAATATTATTCCGCTAGTCCCGTTGACCTGCACCTAGTCCATAACCCTCCAGACCTCTCCCATCCATGTATCTATCCAACTTATTCTTAAAATTTAAGAGTGAGCCTGCATTTACCACGTCAGATGGTAGCTCGTTCCACACTCTCACCACTCTGAGTGAAGAAGTTCCCCCTAATGTTACCCCTAAACCTGTCCCCTTTCACCTTAAAGCCATGTCCTCTCGTGTTTATTTCTCCTAATCTAAGTGGAAAGAGCCTACTCGCATTTACTCTGTCTATACCTCTCATCATTTTGTAAACTTCTATCAAATCTCCCCTCATTCTTCTACGCTCCAAGGAATAAAGTCCTAACCTGTTTAATCTTTCCCTGTAACTCAACTCCTTAAGACCCGGCAACATCCTAGTAAATCCTCTCTGCACTCTCTCAATCTTACTGATATCCTTCCTGTAGTTAGGCGACCAGAACTGCACACAATACTCCAAAGTTGGCTTCACCAATGTCTTATACAACCTCACCATAACATCCCAACTCCTATACTCAATACTTTGGTTTATGAAGGTCAGTATGCCAAAAGCTTTCTTTACAACCTTGTCTACCTGTGATGCCACTTTCAGGGAATTATGTATCTGAACTCCCAGATCCCTTTGTTCCTCCGCACTCCTCAGTGCCCTACTATTTACTGTGTAAGTCCTACCTTGGTTTGACTTTCCAATATGTAACACCTCATACTTTTCCGCATTAAATTCCATCTGCCATTTTCTGGTCCATTTTTCCAGTTGGTCCAGATCTCTCTCCAAGCTTTGAAAGCCTTCCTCGCTGTCCACAACGCCTCCAATGTTAGTGCCATCAGCAAACTTGCTGATCCAATTCACCACATTATCATCCAAATCATTGATATAGACAACAAACAACAGTGGTCCCAGTACAGATCCCTGAGGCACACCACTAGTCACAGACCTCCAGTCTGAGAAGCAATCATTCACTACCACTCTCTGTCTTCTCCCACACAGCCAATTTCGAATCCAGTTTACAACCTCTCCATGGATACCAAGTGTCTGAACCTTCTGAACTAACCTCCCATGTGGGACCTTGTCAAAGGCCTTACTAAAGTCCATGTAGACAACATCCACAGCCTTTCCTTCATCTACTTTCTTGCTAACCTCCTCGAAAAACTCTAGAAGGTTCGTTAAACATGACCTACCACGCACAAAGCCATGCTGACTATCCTTAATCAGCCCTTGGCTGTCCAAATAATTATATATCCGATCTCTCAGAACACCTTCGAATAATTTACCTACTTCTGATGTCAGGCTCACTGGCCTGTAATTACCTGGTTTACTTTTGGAGCCTTTTTTAAACAAGGGAACAACATGAGCTACCCTCCAATCCTCCGGCACCTCACCCGTGGCTAAGGACTTTTTAAATATTTCTGCCAGGGCCCCTGCAATTTCTACACTAGTCTCCCTCAAGGTCTGAGGGAATATCATGTCAGGCCCGGGGGATTTATCTACCTTTATTTGCTGTAAGGCAGCAAGCACCTCCTCCTCTTTAATCTCTATATGTTCCATGAAACTACTGCTTGTTTCCCTTCCTTCCTTATACACTATGCCAGTTTCCTGAGTAAATACTGATGTAAAAAAACTGTTTAAGATCTCCCCCATCTCGTGAGGCTCCACACATAGACGACCACTCTGATCTTCAAGGGGACCAATTGTGTCCCTTACTATCCTTTTACTCTTAATATACTTGTAGAAACCCTTCGGGTTTACCTTCACATTATCTGCCAAAGATGTAATGGCTTTGGAGGAAGTGTCATGTAGATTTATCAAAACATTACCTGGATTCCAAGGGTTATGCTACGAGAAGAAATTGAATAACCTAGGGTAGTATTCTCTGGAATTTATAAGGTTAAGGGGTGATTTGATTAAAGTTTTCAAGATATTAATGGGATCAGGTAGGGTTGATTGGGAGAAGTTATTTCTGCTGGTTGGGGTGCCTAGGGCTATTGGGACTAGCCTAAAAATTAGGGTCAGACCTTTGAGTGAAATTAAGGCAACATAACTATATGCAAAGAAGTTTGGAACTCCCTTCTGCAAAGAGCAACAGATGCTAGTTTTAAAATTAACTACTGATCTAAAATCGATACATTTTTGTTAGCCAAAGCTATTGTAGGATATGGGTCAAAGTGGGTATATGGCGTTAGGCTGCAGATTAGCCATGATCTCATTGAATGGCAGAACAGGTTCAAGAGATTAAATGGCCTATTCCTGTTCCTATGCTCCTAAGAGGAACAGACACCTTAATGAACAGCACCAGAAGGGCCTATTTAACTTCAGCAGGAAAGTGAGCCCGAAGCGATCCATACAAAAGGGTATACAGCTTCATTTCTTGATTCTATACAAACAGCAGTGCTCAGGAGGCTCTGCTTCACTAGACAGGCTCTTGGTGATCAGTGCAGTCTGTTACAATAGGATCAGCTGCCTGCCAGACCAGGGAGCCATATTTTGCCAGTGACTGTCAAAGTCACCACAACCATTAACTACCTCATCACAGGCTCTTTCCAGTCTCATGTAAAGGTCATCATTTGCATCTCCCATTCTGTTATTGCCAGGACTAACCAGTTCATCATCTTTCCCATTGACCTCAGTCAAAACAAGAGCATTCAGGGATATGCAGAAAAAGCTGGCTTTCCTCACATCCACAGAATCATTGACCACATACCTGTCACCGTTAGGGCACCAGAACATTACCAGCAACAATTTGTCAATAGGAAAGCTATTACTCCATTAACGTCCAAGTAGTGTTCAATCACAAAAAGAGATCATACAGATTTATGCAAAGTATTCAGGCAGTTGGTGCAATCCAGTTATCCTGCGACAGCCTCTACAACCACACCGTGAATTAACACACAAGGATAATCAAAACAAGGGGGCCTCCAAAGACCATGCACTATAAAGCTGCTGAAGTAGAGGTTCCAGTGACTCTATGGCCAAAGTTTTACATGCAGGCGGTGATCCCGTCCATTGGCCAGACAGCCGGTGGGACGGGCAGACATGCCTCTGCCACCCTGGAAGCTACAACTCAATTTTACATTATATGGGCAATTAGTTGCCTGAGGTTGTGGCTTCCACATCCGAGGCAGCATGTCCCACCTTGAAGAGCTGGTGTCCAATCAGAGGGCCGGCAGCTCTTCAGTCCCAGATGAAGGTGATGTGTTGGGAATTAAAAATTAATTATCTTTGTTAATTTCTGACAACAACAACATGCATTTATACAGCCCCTTTAACATAACAAGATATTCCAAAGTGCTTCACAGGGGCATGATGAAGCACAATAGCTCACCAAGACATATAAGCTGATATTAGGGCAGCTGGCAAAAAGCTTGGATGAAGAGGTAAGCTTTACGGAGTGTCTTAGAGCAGGAAAGTGATGTAGAGAGGCAGAGAAGTAGAGGGAGGGAATTCCAGAGCTTAGTGCCAAGCATCTTAAGGCGCAGCCACTGATGGTAATTGATTAAAATTGCCAATGTTCAAGATGACAGAATTAGATGAGCGTAAGTATTTCAGAGTGTTGTGGAACTGAAGGAAGTTAAAGAGGTAGGCACAGGGAGGCCATGGAGGGATTTGAAAACAAGGATGACTGTTTTAAAATCAAGGCATGGCTTGACCAGGAGCCAAAGTAGGTCAGCAAGTATAGGGGTAATGGGTGAATGGGAAATAGAAATATAGAAAACAGGGGAAGGTCATTTGGCCCTTTGAGCCTGCTCTACCATTCAATATGATCATGGCTGATCCTCTATCTCAACTCCATACTCCCGCTCTCTCCCCATACCCCTGGACGCCTTTAGAGTCCAGAAATCTAATTATTTCCTTCTTAAATATATTCAGTGACTTAGCCTCCGCAGCCTTCTGTAGTAGAGAATTCCACAGGTTCACCATCCTAAGTGAAGACGTTTCTCCTCATCTTTGTCCTAAACCCCATATCCTGAGACTGCGACCCCGTGTTCTAGAACCCCAGCCAGAGGAAACATCATCCCTACATCCAGTCTGTCCATCCCTGTCAGAATTTGATACGTTTCAATGGGATTCCCTCTCATTCTTCTAAACTCCAGTGAATACTGGCCTAGTCGGCCCAATCTCTCCTCATACGACAATCCTGCCATCCTAGGGATTAGCCTGGTGAACCTTCGCAGCACTCCCTCTTATTTATGGCAAGTATATCCGTTCTCAGGTAAAGAAACCAAAACTGCACACAATACTCCAGGTATGGTCTCACTAAAGCCCCCCAGTAGAGCTGCATTAAGACATCCTTGCTCCTGTACTCAAGTCCTCTTGAAACGAAGGCCAACATAGCATTTGCCTTCTTAACTGCTTGCTTTACCTGCATGCTTGCTTTCAACGATTGGTGTACAAGGACACCCAGGTCCCTTCATACTTCACCATTTAAATAATACTCTGTCATTCTGTTTTTCCTACCGAAGTGGATAACGTCATACTGCATCTGCCATATATTTGCCCACTCACTCAACCTTTCTAAAATCGCCTTGAAGCCTCTTAACGCCCTCCTCGCCGCTCACATTCCCACCAAGTTTCATGCAGTCAGCAAACTTGGAAATATTACATTTGGTTCCTTCATCTAAATTATTGATATATACATTGTGAATAGCTGGGGCCCAAGCACTGATCCCTGTGGTACCCCATTAGTCACCGCCTGCCACTCCAAAAAAGACCCGTTTATTCCTACTCTGTTTCCTGTCTGCTAACCAATTCTCAATCCATGCCAATATATTACCCCCAATCCCATGTGCTTTAATTTTACACACTAATCTCTTATGTGGGACTTTATCAAAAGCTTTCTGAAAATCCAAATAGACCACATCCACTGGTTCTCTCTTATCTATTCTGCTAGTTACGTCCTCAAAAAATTCTAGTATGTTTGTCAAACATGATTTTCCTTTCATAAATGCATGTTGACTTTTTCTAGTCCCATTGATATTTTCTAAGTGTCCTGTTATTACATCCTTTATAATAGACTCTAGCATTTTCCCTGCTACTGCTGTTAGGCTAACCAGTCTGTAATTTATTGTTTTCTCCCCCTCTCCTTTTTTAAATAGTGGGGTTATATTTTCCACCCTCCAATCTTCCAGGACTGTTCCAGAATCTACAGAATTTTGGAAGATGACAACCAACACATCCGCTATTTCCAAGGCCATCTCGTTTAATAGGGATGCAGATTATCAGGCCTTGGGGATTTATAGGTTTTCAGACCCATTAATTTCTCCAGCACCATTGTTTTAGTAATACTAAATTCCTTCAATTCCTCCTTCTCACTAGACCCTTGGTTCCCTAGTATTTCTGGGAAGTTATTCCTCCATGAAGAAAGAACTAAATTGGTTGTTTAATTGCTCTGCCATTTCCTTGTTCTCTATTATAAATTCTCCCGTTTCAGGCTGTAAGGGACCAACATTTGTCTTCATGAATATTTTTCCTTTTACATACTTATAGAAGCTTTTACAGTCTACTTTTATGTTCCTTGCATTCTATTTTTCCCCCTCTTAATCAATCTCTTGGTCCTCCTTTGCTGAATTCTAAACTGCTCCCAATCCTCAGACTTGCTACTTTTTCTGGAAACTTTAAATGACTCCTCTTTGGATCTAATACTATCCTTGGGCTGTTTTTCCTGTTGTGTTTTTGCGCCAGAAAGGGATGTATAACTGTTGCAATGCATACATTCATTCCTTAAATATTAGCCATTGCCTATCCACCTTCGTGCCTTTTAATGAAGTTCCCCAATCTATCTTAGCCAATGCATGCCTCACACCTTCAAGCTGGGACATGGACAGCAAGGGTTTGGATGGTCTCAAGTTTACGGAGGATAGAATGTAGCAGGCTGACCAGGAGAGCATTGGTAGAGTCAAATCTAGAGATAACAAATTCATGGGTGAGGGTTTTAGCAACAAAAAAGCTGAAACAGGGCGGAACCTTGCATGTTACGGAGGTAGAAGTTGGCAATCTTGGTGATGCTGTCGATATGTGGTCAGTTCATCTGAGTGAACAAAACATAGCACTGTTATTTAACCCACTACTTCAACAAAGCTTTCCTCCTACTGGATTCAGAAAAGCTGATGAAAGGCTGCTGCAGTTATGTGGGACTTTAAATATGTTCAAGGCTGGGGGCTTCTGGGTGTGCAGGCTACTACAACTCAGCTGCTGCAGATCGGGCTCGTCCAGCTGACTTGATGGCACCATGCCTTTGTGCCTTAACGCGAGGAGCATTCGCAATAAGGTGGATGAATTAACCGCGTAAATATATGTAAACCGGTATGATATAGTCGGGATTACAGAGACATGGCTGCAGGGTGACCAGGGATGGGAACTGAACATCCAGGGGTATTCAGTATTTAGGAAGGACAGACAAAAAGGAAAAGGCAGTGGAGTTGCATTGCTAGTTAAAGAGGAAATTAACGCAATAGTGAGGAAAGATATGAGCTCCAACGATGTGGAATCTGTATGGGTAGAGCTGAGAAACACTAAGGGGCAAAAAACATTAGTAGGGGTTGTATATAGACCCCCAAACTGTAGTGGTGATGTTGGGAATGGCATTAAACAGGAAATTAGAGACGCATGTAATAAAGGAACATCTGTAATTATGGGTGACTTTAATATGCATATAGAATGGGTAAATCAAATTAGGAGCAATACCGTAGAGGAGGAATTCCTGGAGTGTATACGGTATGTTTTTCTGGATCAATACATTGAGGAACCAACGAGAGAACAGGCCATCCTTGATTGGGTATTGTGTAATATAAAGGAATAATTGGCAATCTAGTTGTGCAAGGCCCCTTCGGGATGAGCGACCATAATATGATAGAATTCTTCATCAAGATGGTGAGTGATGTAGTTGATTCTGAGACTAGGGTCCTGAATCTTAATAAAGGAAACTACGATGGTATCAGGCACGAGTTGGCTATGATGGATTGGGAAATGTTACTTAAAGGGATGATGGTGGATAGGTAATGGCAAACATTCAAAGAGCGCGTGGGTGAACTGCAACAATTGTTTATTCCTGTCTGGCGCAAAAGTAAAACAGGAAGGGTGGCCAAACCATGGCTTACAAGGGAAATTAGAGATAGTATTAGTTCCAATGAAGAAGTATACAAATTGGCCAGAAAAAACAACAGACCTGAGGATTTGGATCAGTTTAAAATTCAGCAAAGGAGGGCCAAGGGATTGATGAGAAGGGGAAGATAGAGTACGAGAGTAAGATTGCAGGGAACATAAAAACTGACTGTAAAAGTTGCTATAGGTATGTGAAGGGAAAAAGATTGGTGAAGACAAATGCAGGTCCCTTACAGTCAGAAACAGGAGAATTTATAATGGGGAACAAAGAAATGGCTGACCAACTAAATACATACTTTGTCTTCACAAAGGAGGACACTAATAACATACCATAAAAGTTGGGAAACACAGAGAGAGAGAGAGGAACTGAAAGAAATCAGTATTAGTAGGGAAATGCTGTTGGGGAAATTGATGGGATTGAAGGCCGATAAATCTCCTGGGCCTGATAATCTACATCCCAGAGTACTTAAGGAAGTGGCCCTAGAAATATTGGATGCATTGGTGGTCATCTGCTGAGATTCTATAGATTCTGGAACAGTTCCAAGAGATTGGAGGGTAGCTAATATAACCTCACTATTTAAAAAGGGAGGCAGAGAGAAAACAGGGAATTATAGACCACTCAGCCTGACATTGGTTGTGGGGAAAATTCTAGAGTCCATTATAAAAGATTTAATAGCTGAGCACGTGGAAAACAGTGGCAGAATCAGACAGAGTCAACACGGATGTACGCGTGACAAATCTACTGGAATTTTTCGAGGATGTAACTAGTAGAGTTGATGAGGGGGAGCCAGTGGATGTGGTTTATTTGGACTTTCATAAGGCTTTTAACAAAGTCCCACATAAGAGATTGGTGTGTAAAATTAAAGCGCATGGGATTGGGGGTACTGTATTGAGATGGATAGAAAACTGGTTGGCAGACGGGAAACAAAGAGTAGGAATAAACAGGTCTTTTTCCGAATGGCAGGCAGTGACTAGTGGGGTACCGCAGGGATCAGTGCTGGGACCCCAGTTATTCACAATATATATTAATGATTTAGATGAGGGAATTAAATATATCTCCAAATTTGCAGATGACACAAAGCTGGGTGGGAGGGTGAGCTGATAAGGAGGATGCAGAGATGCTTCAGTGTGATTTGGACAAGCTGAGTGAGTGGGCAAATGCCTGGCAGATGCAGTATAATGTGGATAAATGTGAGGTTATCCATTTTGGTAGCAAAAACAGGAAGGCAGATTATCTGAATGGCTATAAATTGAGAGAGGTGAAATGTGCAACAAGACCTGGGTGTCCTTCTACACCAGTCACTGAAGGTAAGCATGCAGGTGCAGCAGGCGGTAAAGAAGGCAAATATACGTTGGCCTTCATAGCCAGAGGATTCGAGTACAGGAACGGGGATGTCTTGCTGCAATTGTACAGGGCCTTGGTAAGACCACACCTGGAATATTGTGTGCAGTTTTGGTCTCCTTATCTGAGGAAAGATATTCTTACTATAGAGGCAGTGCAACGAAGGTTTACCCGACTGATTCCTGGGATGGCGGGTCTAACATATGAGGAGAGATTGAGTCGATTAGGATTATATTCACTGGAGTTCAAAAGAATGAGGGGGGATCTCACAAAAACCTATAAAATTCTAACAGGACTAGACTGGGTAGATTCAGGAAAGATGTTCCTGATGATGGGGGAGTCCAGAACCAGGGGTCACAGTCTAAGGGTACGGGGTAGACCATTTAGGGCTGAGATGAGGAGAAATTTCTTTACCCAAAGAGTGGTGAGCCTGTGCAATTCGTTACCACAGAAAGTAGTTGAGACCAAAACATTGTATGTTTTCAAGAAGGAGTTAGATATAGCTCTTGGGGTGAAAGGGATCAAAGGGTATGGGAAGAAAGCGGGAGCAGGCTATTGAGTTGGATGATCAGCCATGATCATAATGAATGGCGGAGCAGGCTTGAAGGGCCGAATGGCCTACTCCTGCTCCTAGTTTCTATGGCAGGCATTAGATACATGGTAGTGGAGGAGTAAGCATTGTTACAAATCCAAGATTGTATAAGTTGTTATGCTTTCAGACTGTGTCTTTAATTTAGGGTAAAATGGAGGAATGAAGGGTGTCATGTGGCCTGTTCTGAATTCTGCTGACAGCAAGCTTGGGTGGCTTGGTTAAAGGGGGCCCGTGCTGTTTTACTGGGAAGAAGGTGCAATATGTTAATGCCTGTTTCCAATGAACAAAGCTCTGTACTGATGGTGAATAGACTGTTCGTCTCTTAAGACCCAGGAAGGTGTTGGTAACGTCAAGTTTTGTAAGTGGTTATACTTTAAACTGTCTATTTAGTTTCAAGATAGAATGAAGTTGGGAGTTTAAAGGATAACTAATTAGCATTTCTACCTGGACACAAGGCCCTGTGATTCATGTTGCCATGGAAATGGGCTTTGAGAGGGGAGAAGAATCCATAGGAAGCCATTGTAGGATTGGCTTGTGGGGTGTTTTCTTAAAATATCACTGAACTTCGCAGACAGGTTTAGTCTGTCAGATCCGAGAGAGAGCTGAGAGATAGAGGCAGAAAGTCTCTGTGGTTCACCACTTAAGAGTGTGGGTGAGAGCTTGCGCTCAGATTTAAGAGACCAAGTTCATAGGATTTAACTGAGACCGGAAGATTTGCTTAGTTTTGGCTAGAGGAAGGAATCTCCAGGGCCCTAACTGTAAAAGCCAGTTTGGGGATTAGAAGTTATTCAGTTGGAAAAGGAAAAGAAGGGAAGCGAGCCCTTGGGAGTTAAGAATCATTTTGGACTGGTTCAGGAGGATAGAGTGCTTGCTGGAGTGAGATTTTCGGTCAGTTCAAGTGTTAAATGAGGGATCTTTAATGCAGTTTAGAGTACAAGTTGCCTACTGAAATAGTGTTTCATCAATGTTACTTTTAGTTTGTGTTAAAACGTCTTAGAATTTGAAATCTTGTTACATGATTCTTTCAGCCATTCACTGGAAGTTCGAGTTTCTTTTCAAAAGTTATTGGTCTCTACAGGGATCATGACAGCAGCCTGAGAGAGGACAACACATACAATTCCCCTTGAGCCACTATTACTTCCATTGGGTTAGAACTCATCATGTACGTTGATCTGCAGGAGAATAGGCTGCAGAAGATGATTGGTGCCTTTAAAGCCCCTATCCATTTGTTCCACCAGCCTCTCCAAGGTGGATGTCTGTCACTTGAAGACAGAACATAGGTTTGAGCCTAGTGTCCTAGCCAATATTTATTCTGCTGCATTCCTACTAGAGATAGTCCTCAAGAGGAGCACTGGAAATTACACATAGAAAGACGTTGAGCAGCTTGTTTACCAGTGTAAGCCCAGGAGTTAAAATCGCCTGGATCCTCATTTTGGCAACATTAAAGAGATTATCTGTCTGTCTTATCACCACCACGCACCCCGAACCCAGCCCCATCACCAAATTGAGCTCTGAGTTAAAATCAGAGTTAACTATTCAAACTTTGAAAGTAAACAAAGCACCTAATTATCATTTTGTTGATGGTTGGAAAACATAACCATTCTAATTTATGCCACCTATGAAATAGCGAGTGAAAGACAAGCAGATACACACATGTCCAGGAACCATGTCCAGGAACCAATCATAAAACAACAAATATAATGTTTGAAGAGACCTCCTTAAAAGTTATAAGCCAGTGCTTCCAGGCCTCGGATGTTTTACATTTTTGCTTCTGTTGTGTTATGGGTTTGTTTGATGTCTCAATGATAAGATCTTGAGACTTGTATATTTAAACATGACCATTTATTGTTAATCTTTAACTATGTACAGATTCCAGTTAATGTCATGCATGGTGCTGCAGCCATGCAGGGAGGCCACTTCCATAATGTTCTCTCAGTCTATTACCCTGTGACTCTATACATTCGACCATGGGTGGTGCTATTCTCTAGTCCCACATTAACCCTTGCTCTGCTGAGCACCTCTACATAACAATAGCATGCAAGCACACATAGCATCATACAACATGCTCAATGGCCAATCCCTCCCCTCAGAAGTGAATGTAATCCCACAACCCACCAGCAGTTTCCCTAGTGATGCTGAACCAGTAAATCCCACCCCCTAATACAGACAATTCCGGGTACTCTCAATGCAGTTCTGCCAAATTCCAAAATTTTCCCCATTGCTATCGAAAAGAAATCCACTGGAACTACATCCTGCACACCACCTGGCTGGGTATTCTCAGTTTTAAAACTGAAAAGCAATTTAAATTAAATACATTGACAAAGGAATATTTAAAGGCCATTTGTGAACATTTTCACAGAGCAATGTGCAAAATCATGGAATATGATCAACTAATTGAAAAATCTTTTTAGGGTATTGAAAAAATTGAGAGTTGTCCTTTTTATTCAGTGTAATTTGTGAGTTTGATGTAATTCCTCATGAATATCCCTGCCGTTAGAAAATAATAAGGGCTAAAAATTCAATAAGGCCTGTTAGTGGGCATAGAGATCATAATGTACGATGACCTCGTGGTCAGTCAAGTGGAGGCAGGGGGAAAGGAGACCCATATGCCAGCTCACTGGTAAGTGAGGTCGCAGACAAGTTCCACTGAAGATGACTCAGATAAAGATTTTGATGGGGTGATATACAGGACAATGCTGATGGGAATGCACAAAGATGCTTGGTGCATTGGAAGACTTGCCACAGAACTTGTCGTTACTGTCAAGGAACATGGAGAAGTCCAGCTTCAACTTTGCACAGGGTTTCAAGCTTATCCTATCACATGATACTGTTAACAAATTCCATAACAGCACTTGCGAACTCAACCATGTTGCAGCATCTGACAGCCGTTGACTCAGCTTCTAACAACTCTGCTGCCGTGGAAGCTCAGACTGAGGTTATGAGATCAACATTATTGCCATGCAGACTCAGACTGCTGCCATCATTGCTGTGGATCTCAAGGGGCTTGCAGGCTCTCACAGAAGTGCAGCAATCTGTGCTCCAGCAGATTAACATACGAATTAGGAGGAGTAGGGCACTCGGCCGCTTGAGTCTGCTCCACTATTCAATAAGATCATGGCAGATCCGATTGTAACGTCAACCCCACATTCCTGCCCACCCCCGATAACCTTTCACCCCCTTGTTAATCAAGAACCTCTGCCTTAAAAATATTCAAAAACTCTGCTTCCACTGCCTTTTGAGGAACAGAGTTCCAAAGAATCACGGCCCTCAGAAAAAAATTCTCCTCATCTCTGCCTTAAATGAGCGACCCCTTATTTTTAAACACCCTAGCTCTAGATTCACCCACAAGAGGAAATATCCTGTCATGACCCCTCAGGATCTTAAAGGTTTCAGTCAAGTTGCCTCTTACTCTTCTATACTCCAGTGGATACAAGCTTAACCTGTCCAACCTTTCCTCATAAAAAAACCTGCCCCTTCCAGATATTAGTCTAGTAAGCCATAAGAACATAAGAAATAGGAACAGGAGTAGGCCATTTGGCCCCTCAAGCCTGTTCCACCATTCAATAAGATCATTGCTGATCTCCCCAAGGCCTCAACTCCTCTTTTGTGCCAGCTTTTCATAACCCTCAACTCCCTGATATTTCAAAAATCTATCTTCCTCCTCTTTAAATACTTTCAGTGATCTAGCCTCCACAACTCTCAAGGGTAGCTAATTCCAGACATTCATTACCTTCTGAGAAAAGAAATTCCTTCACGCCTTAGTTTTATATGAGTGTCCCGCTATTCTGTAACTATATCCCCTAATTTAAGATTCCCTCACCAGTCTCACTAGTGGAAACATCTTCTCAACATCTACCCTGTCAAGTCCCCTCAGAATCTTGTACGTTTTGATAAGATCACCCCTCATTCTTCTAATCTCTAATGAATAAAGATCTAACCTGTTTAGCCGTCCTTGATAAATCAGCCCCTTTATTCCAGGAATCTCTTTTGAACTGCCTCCAAAGCTAGTATATCCTTTCTTAAATACAGGGACCAAAACTGTACACAGTGTTCCAGGTGCGGCCTCACCAATGCCCTGTATAGTTGTAACAAGACCTCCCTATGTTTAAACTCCAACCCCCTAGCAATACAGGCCAAAAATCCATTTGCCTTCTTAATTACTTGCTGCACCTGCATGCGAACTTTGTGTTTCATGCACAAGAACACCCAGATCCCTTTGTGCTGCACTTTTTTGGAGTCTCTCTCTATTTAAATAATAGTCTGCCTTTTGATTCTTCCTACCAAAGTGCATGACCTCACACTTTCCTACACTAAACTCCATCTGCCAAGTTTTTGCCCACTCACTCAACCTATCTATATCCCCTTGCAGATTCCTTATGTCCTCATCAGAACATGCCCTCCCACCTATTTTTGTACCATCAGCAAATGTGGATACATTACACTCTGCCCCGTTCTCCAAGTCATTAATATAGATAGTAAATAATGGAGGCCCTAGGACTGATCCTTGTGGCACTCCACTAGTTATGTTTTTCCAACCTGAATTAATCTCGACTCTGACTTCTGTGTGTTAGCCAATCCTCAATCCATGTTAATACATTACCCTAAATACCATGAGCTCCTTTCTTGTGCAATAATCCTTTATGTGGCATCATATCGAATGCCTTCTGGAAATCCAAATACACTACACCTCCTGGTTCGCTTTATCAACTCTGCTTGTTACATCCTCAAAGAACTCAAGCAAATTTGTCAAACATGATTTCCCTTTCACAAAACCATGTTGACTCTGTTTGATTGTGTTAAGCTTTTCTAAATGTCCTGCTATTTTCCCTTAATAATGGACTCTAGCATTTTCCCAATGACAGATGTTAGGCTGACTGGCCTTCTTTGAACTGCTTCTAATGCATTTACATCTTTCCTTAAATAAGGAGACCAGTATTGAACACAGTACTCCAGATGTGGTCGCACCAGTGCCCTGTACAACTGAAGCATAAGCTCCCTACTTCTGTAATCAATTCCCTCACAATAAATGATAACATTCTATTAGCTTTCCTAATTACTTGCTGTACCTGCATACTAGCCTTTTGTGATTCATGCACTAGGACACCCAGATCCCTCTGAATCTCAGAGCTCTGCAATTTCTCAACATTTAGATAATAAGCTGCTTATTCTTCCAGCCAAAATGAACAATTTCACATCTGCCAGATCTTTGCCCACTCACTTAACCGATCTATGTCCCCTTGTAGCCTTATGTCCCCTTCATGATTTACTTTCCTACCAATCTTTGTGTCGTCAGCAAATTTAGTAACCATTCCTTCGGTCCCTTCATCCAAATCATTTATATAAATTATAAAAAGTTGATAACATGGGACTACATTCAACATTGGTTTTCTGTGATCCCTGTGGCACACCACTCATCACATCCTGCCAACCAGAAAAACATACATTTATGCCAACTCTCTGCTTCCTGTTAGCCAGCCAATCTTCTATCCATGCCTAGGATTACTATTGAGATGCTGCCCCATGGGTGTGGCAGTGGCTCAGTAGTGCATGAACCTGCTGTCCTTTCTCAGCACGACATCATTCATGATCTCACCACTTCCATGCTGCCAATGCCATTGCTGTTGCCTTTCAGCCAGCCAGCCCAGACTGCTGCCGCCCAAGCCAGGATGATGCAGTGCAAAGGCAGGCCTTCTCAGCCCAGAGATGCTCGGAGGCAGTCTACAAGGCCACCTGCAGTCTCCCCCAGTGAAAGTCAGCAGCCTTTCACCAACCATTCTGCAGCTATTGAGTAGAAGTGTGTGTGGGCAGTAGTACAGGTAAAGACACCTGCAAGACAGGTGCTAAGGGAATGGACAAGGGTGATTAGTTGAGTTTTGTTAGTATTATTGAAAATGTTCTTGGATAAAGTTGTTATGGAATGGTTTTTCTTGTGGTGTCTTTTGTTTCAGGATTTTGGCCTAGAGGATACTGTGCTGCCTATACCAAAAGGATGGGATGGAAAGGTGGAGAAATGTGGAGCAGTAGGAATGAGATTTTAAGGGAATTGGTGCCCGAGTAATTGCTCACAATAGCCTGACCGGAGTGAAAGGGGTCCTAGATGTCACCTCTCTTCCACTTTTCTTTCTCCTCTTCCTGATCTGTCCACCAAAGGCCTGGTTGCAACAGCTGCACCCTTATGAGAGCCAGGCTGCAGGCCACCACGAATTTGGAGACATGCTTCAGCAAGTAGAGGAGGGCTCCACACCCCCCAGCCCGGGCGGTCCAGGAAGCAGAACTATTGTCTCAGAACATTGATGGTTTGCTCCTTCACATTCCTCATGGCAGCATTGCTCTCATTGTGTGCCTATTGTACATAAGTGGTGAACTGGCAGTGGGATAATCATCAGCCACATGTACAGCAGTAGCTCTTGTTACCAAGCAACCAGCCTCCAGTTTGTCCTGGTGGTTCAATATGGCAGGAATGGTTGACTGGTGCAGGATGAAAGCTCATGGCTGCTGCCTGGATAGCAAGCATTCACTAACATGATGCTCTGTACATGGTCACAAACCAACCGCAGATTAAGGGAATGGAACCATTTGTGGTTCCGGTATATATGCGGGGCCACAGAGTCACGTGTGCAGTCAATAGTTGTCTGCATCACTGGGAATCCCACTACCCTGGCAAAGTTACGTGTACGCTCATCTTGCTTATGAAGTTCCCTCTTCTGGTGCACAAGGCCTCTGTTGCCTACCTGGTGCCGCAATTCCTGGTCAACTATGATATGTTGGCAATGTTCTCAGCTCCTCCGGAAGGATCCACTTAGGTAGAAATTTGGCGTTAAGATATGCCCACAATGCATGCTTCCAGTGCACGCATGACACACTTGCACTAGCAACCTTCCATATGTGACACATCATGACAAAAGCGGCCGGAAGTGATTCGGCCATCATTTTCCAGTGCCCGGGCTTCCTTAGCACCATCACCAACACAGACTTGTGTTTTGTGGCCTGAATCTTCACATCCACTGAGAACAACATGATAGGAGATATGCTGGCACCATTTGGAAACCATATGATTAAAATGTGAAATATATACCAAAAAAAAGAGGGAAATGTTATAGTGGATAATTAACAATGATTAAAAATAAAGAATATAAATTTTGTATTTCAAATTGAAAAACTCAACATTGTTTCTAAAGCTATTTCTGTTATATCTTTTGTGCAACATACAATGCTAAACAAGATCAGGCATGTTTAAGTGTACTTAATCGTCAATGTTGGCAGCTTTTTAATGGAACAGTATGTCTTTTATAATGGCTACATGAGGTCAATCACAATAGATTAGAAAGTGAAGCTGGTTACATAGTGCATTATGCTTTATACACCTCAATGTATAAATGAAAGTCAAACTTTCATGAAGGTTCAGTAATGGACGATTGAGGAGATTATAATAACTACAGCCAGAAACCCCATGTTAAAACTTTAGAGACCACAGCTTATGAATTAGGCTGTGCAGTGCCAACTTTATATGCCAACCAGTTTACTAAGATCCCAATATGGACAGTGAACATGCACTCATTATCCAGTCCTGGATATGTCACCTGTTCCATTAATTACAGTGGCTGCACTGGTGTCAGGGAGGCCCATCCTTATTATTTTACTTAAATGAGGGTCTTGAGCTTCTTGCAAGACCCAGTACAATTTTTGAATGTCCCAGCACTTCACTTGTCATGTGCTGAACTCAGACAGCACATTGGAGCATTACCCATCAGGAAGATCCCCTTACCAGTGATACTGAAAGGGATCATGCAGTACTTAAAGGTTAGTTGCTAGTTTCTTCATTCAGTCTTCTAATTAGGTTTAGAACATTTGTGGTGCATTTTGTCACTCTGAAAAGTTCATTTTGTCAAAACAAAATGCAACATCAGCAAAATGTTGCTTTATGTTTGGCTGACTCCATAGGTATTCTGTCTGCCTTTGAGACTGAGCATCTGTGCTACATTAACTTTACTCAGGAGCAATATCTCAATCACCTTCATTTTACCAAGGAGGCAATCACTGAGACAGTCACCTACTGCAGCCACAACTCAAGCCCTGAACTAGGGCATGGACAGCATTGCCTGTGGATGTGAGTTATGGCTAAATGAGGGTTATAATTGCAGTGAGAACATGAGTATGAGAAGGAAACATGGTGAGCCATGGTGTAGTGATTGCAGGAGAGTAAAGGGAAGCAGAGGAGCAGAGTTTTACCTTAACAACTCTAGTGAAATTATTGAACTTTTTCCCTACATTACAGCCATGTCCTGGGTGCTAGTCTCCTGGCAACAACATCTCTCTGCAATCTTTTCCCACTGTTAACTGGAGCCGATGCTTGAAGGACTTCTTGCATCCTGGGCGGAAGAGCTTGCCTCTTCTCCTCCTGTCAACTTCTTGCATCAAAGCCTCCAAGGTAGCATTCGAGAACCTTTGTGCTCTCTCAGCGTTTGCTTCATTCATATTTCTACTTTCAAAAGCATTTCTTTGGTGTCTGCACAATGCACCTCCCCTTCAAGGGGTGTGGGCTGCTGCTAAGTGGCATAATAAATGCTCGATATTTGCCTACCCCTTCATCTCTTACAGACATACAGCCAATCAGTCGCATGAGTAACACTTGATGTATGCCTGTGTAATTAAAATGATCAGCAAGCACAATTGTTACGTATGTCAACTGTAATAGTATAATCCTGCTTTATCACACCATCAGGCTCAAATTGTCAACAGTTTAATTATTCCTGTTCACCTGTTCTATAGATCCTTCATTTTATAGTTATAAAACTATCATCCTACTGATGAGATGGAAGGAGGTAAGTAAATAAGCTAACAAAGAATGCTACAGTGAAGTGTATAACTGAAAACCATTTAGCACAGAGCCTGCTACTCCCAGCATAACATCTGCAATCTGCGTCACCCTAAAGAAGAAAAAAAGTCTAAGGAGAGTACTTTCATTTCAAGGTGAGTTTATCTATTATCATTGCAATAATACTGATTCTGTTCATTACAATTCATCTGGATCAAGGGCTCAATGATGTCTAGAGCAGAATGCTTCTTGTGGAGCCTGAAATGAACACGACTCTGTAGGTTACCGGTACGTATGGTGTTGCTTGGTCACACTATTGATGGCTCCTTCCAGGAGGAGACTCATAGGACCAGGTTAGATGTGTCCTTTTGGTTCAGATGTACTGAACCAATGATGGAGGAGTACGTAAGCTTGGTTTAATGCAAAAAATATAATGCATGAGACAATTGTGGAACACATTCAAGACTGAGTGTAAAATTACAATTTGTGTCTTAGCTCCTTAAATACTAATATCTTCATTTATTTTTGCCTAATTTACTTGCTCTCTCTCTAGCCAAAGTATCTGGTGTTACCATCTGATCTAGGAGCACAGCTTTTTTTCCTTTTTGAAAAGAACAGATAAATATATTTTGCTGGAGGTTCATCACCTGGTGCTAATATTTTGGTTCTTGGGAATCCTAAAGAGGGAAAAACAGACTGGGAGTTTAAATAACATAATATTTGATATTCTGTGTGAGCAATCTAAGCCAAAGCTACCACATGGCTAGTGACTTTGCTCAAACTTTAGCAACCTGATTGGAAAGAACTTAGCTGGGGGTCACACAAATTGATGCAATGCTGTGGGCCCTGAAGCTTTATAAAACAGGGGTGTAGAGGTCGATTTGCAGGACCAGTTATATGCAACTCAATGACGACATTTTCATGTGTGTACTTTGCATGTGTTTTCTCTTAACAATCTAGACTAAATTCCCATGATTTGTGGAGGATGTGGAATGAATACTTTAGCAATAAAGACCTATAAACAGAGTTATAAGACACTTTGAGGCACAGTTAGAAAACACTATTTGTCCCACAGCCTGCTGGGATCACCTCTATGTGAGAACACCCTTAACCTCCATTAAGGATTTCCTGGCTATGGCTGCCTGGTTTTAACATCATCCAGATGTAGGATATATTAACTCGTTTAAATCTGATTTATGACACAAAGGCACCTTTGTAATCACCTAGGAGACCATAACTATTCAAAGAATGTTTTAGAAGCCCCCCGGAGCTGACAAAAATTCCCCAGTTTTTAAACATGAAATTGGCTTCAATTTTAGTAAACTGCAATTGTTATAGTTATTTTGGCACAAATCAATAAAAGGACAAACAGAATGTTAACATATCCTTTTGTGATTGTAGCACTTACTTCTTATTATCCTTGTTTAAGACTGCAGTGTTAGTGTAGTTTATTATCTTCTGATTCAGCTCTGCTAAGTGCCAAGTTGCATGCTGTGCAGAAGAAAGAGCTTCATCCACCTTCACAGAAAACAACATCATTTTTAATGTGTAAGAATGAACACAGATTCAGTTTTTTTTAAAAAAGTATGTAACTAGTTGGAATAAATACTGAATATTCTAAAGAGTTAATTTACAGGTGTCAACCTCAAAGTTTATAATCCAAGTCATTGTTTTTGCTCTTTTCCCAACACAAAAATTCACTTTATTTGCCATTTTAAAGATAATAATTTTTTGGAATGAGAAAGGGCCCAGAAAATCTGCTTGCTTTTCAGAGATTAACCATCTACCCAATTTCTCACTATAGCCCTCCTTTTCTTTTGCCAGTACATATATCTAACTCTTCCCATGATGATTTACGCCATGACTGTATTACCCCAAGATTGAAAAGAAATTCTACCTGACTTTTCTTCTTACTCCTAACTTCTTAATTGTTAACTTTTATCCCTAGTATTTGCATCCTTCATCATAGTGAATAATTTGCCTGAATCATCTTTGTCACTTCTCTTAGTAACAGTGAAAACTTCAATTACCTTGAGAGCTAAAGTCTCCTCCTTTCTAAAATGGGTTATTTATCATGATTTAGTTGGAGTCACTACAAACTAAATTCTATAATCAGGTACAAAAATGTTCAATTGCTATATAAAGAAACATAGATCAGTTCTGATTCACAACTTCTAAAATGTAGCCCCTCCTCCAAAACCAAACAGATAATTAGCTCATGGATAAAATATGCATAAAGCAGCAACAATTTCAAACCTGACAGCCAATTTTCATCACACAATTTTGTATTAGTCATAATGTATATTCCTAAATATGTAAGGTATGAGAGTTAACATTTAAATTGCAGGTGCTGTTTTTTTGATTTTGCTTTTAAATTTTTGGAAATTATTAGGACAATGAGAAAACATACCCTTTCAGAAATCTCTTCACATTCAAGCTCATCAAGTTCAGTCAGGCGCTCTTCTTCTGACATGAAGAAACCTATATGCTTACTGAAAAACTAAAGGAAAACAAAAACAAAAGGATATTTATTTCTAACTTGATCATGATATTAATGTAGGAGCAAATTTCACTATATTGGATTGTCTGGAAAATCAGGCAGGGAATTCAATACACCTGTAAAGGCAGGCTATCTAGTTTTATGTTCATGAGTACTTTACAGCTAACACATGGTCAATGGGAGGATAAATTAAATAGAAGCATAAGAGATTAATTAATAATGCCAAAATAAAACCACAAACGCCAAACTAACCTTCTCTATTTACACGCTTCCCTAGATTTCAGTACCCTGTCTATTAATTCTCCATTGAATGTTTAGAAAATTCATCTCATTTATAAACCTGAACTTCACATTAGTACAAGTATAAAGAGAGATGTCCTGCTTCAGCACTCTGGGCATATGCCAAGAGCACATTCCCAATTTAGAAAATCATGGGCTTGCGGCGGGATTTTCCGCACCTGCCCGCCGTCGCGATCTTCCGGTCCTGGCGCAAGTCAATGCACTTCCGGCTGAGGTGCCGCCTCGCCCGCGATGGGGCCAGAAAATCCTGGCTTTGGGGTATGCAATTTTCCAATAATCACTTCCAATGTGCATCATGACTACTGAGTGGAAAAATCTTCCATATAATGATTAGCTTTGTGTACAGTAGCTCAAAAGTACAGTGAAATTGCATATATCTATTTATTACCTCATTAAGATGAGACAGTACTAAATGTCTTTCATCACAAGCTTCCTGATAACCAACAATAAAAATAGTCATTTGGTTTTGATATATTTGGCGTTCAATTGAATCCAACAAAGCTTCCTTCAACTCATTCTGAAATAAACAGATGTTTGAAAAATTATACATTTTCAATTGTTAAAATTTCATGCTAAAAAAAGTCTAAGTTTTAAAAGAAGTTCAATGCATTTTTCAATGTTTTTTTTGTCTTTACATCTTTACTTCATTGTCAGATGATCTCTCTATGAGAATATAAAGAGCACTTGCATTTAGGAGCTCCTGTGTGTGAGTCTGTTCTTGATTATTCCATTGACATAGTTCATTAGAAGTCCAATGTGCACTTCTTTGAATGAGATGGCCCACAAACTGTCTGACCATGGAGCATGATTCCAAAATAATGTCAGCAGGGGGTGAAGGATATAGGAAGATAGGACAGTCTGGAATCACTGGGTCCCACCTTTTTGAAAAGCAAGTACCACCCATTCTCTGAATGGAATTATTTCTTCTTCCCATTCCACTTATGATTCATCAGCAGTTTGTTGATGCAAGTGGAGGCAATCCAGGGCTTTCACGGGAATTCTACCCCACCAGTGCATTCCCCAAGGCCACACCTCGACCAGAGTTGACTTGTCTTTTTTGAATTTAAACACTCTGGTGCATTCTCCATGGCATTGCCTCAACCAACATCAACCAATCAACACCATTTTTCTCTTGCAGTATAAATTGTTGTTACCTTTGAAATTTGGTATCCTTGCAGCTATCCTGATGAGTGCAAGACTTCAACACTGTGTCTCTTTTATCAGCAATACAAAAATGAATTGAACGTAACCTTGTGAAAGGGCCAGTAATTGGAGAAGAATCCAGTTGAGGAGATGTAGTGAGTTCACTGGAACAGATTGGAATGGAATCATGAGAAAAAAAGCCTTTGGAAATGAAAGGATGAATATCAATGTTGAAGGGGACATAGAGATTAAAGGTTCAAGAAGGGCAGCAAAAATTTAACTGGTGACTTTAAACAATGGAGCAGGCAGGTTGGAAACCAGATTGGAAGGACTCAAACAAGGAGTTGTGAAGACAAAAATGCATAGTTAAGTGTGCATAATGCACTCTAATGCACCTTGACGAGAAATGGGTAAATTTAAGACACGGCAGTGAACAGAAGAAGATTACAAATGAGCTTATAAAAAGGGTGGTGATAGCAGAAGTTTTTTCATAGGGAGGGTACAATATTATAAAATAGGAAAAGGATGGTGAAGTTGTCAGGTATGCAGCCAAGAAAGAGAATTTAGCCGCTCGGAAGTTGGATCAGGAATGGGGTCAAGGAAGGTGGTGAGGGGGAAGGCGGGTCACGAAGGGGAGAATTTAAAGAGGATTGAAGGTGTCATGCTCCTGAATGTATTAGTGAAGATGCTGAGTTTATAGAATTGAAAGCAGATATCTGATTTTGGAAACAATGACCATCATAATTTTCTCACATTTATTATAGAATCATAGAAAGTTTATGGCACAGAAAGAGGCCACTTGGCCCAACGTGCTTGCGCCAAATGAAAAATGAGCCACCTAATCCGACTTTCCACCATTTGGTCTGTAGCCCTGCAAGTTATGGCACTTGAGGTGCATACCCAGACCCCTTTTAGATGAGTTGAGAATTTCTTCCTCTACTACTCTTTCAGGTAGTGAGTTCCAGACCCCAACAACCCTCTGGGTGAAAATGTTTTTCCTGATCTCCCCTCTAAATTTTCTACCAATCACTTTGAATCTATGCCTTCTAGTCACTGACCTCTCTGCTAAATAAATGGGCCCTTCCCATCCACTGTATCCATGTCCCACACAATTTTATACATCTCAATCAAATCTCCCCTCAGCCTCCTCTGTTTCAAACAAAACAACCCCAGCCTGTCCAATTGGCTTCACAGCGGCAGTTTTCCAGCCCTGGCAACATCCTCATAAATTGCTTCTGCGCCCTCTCTAATGCAACTATGTCCTCTCTTTAATGAGGTGACCAAAACTGCACAAAGTACTCAAGCTGTGGTCTAACATTTTATTTAGTTCCATCATAGCTTCCTTGCTCTTATATTCTATGCCTTGGCTAATAAATCAAAGAATTCCATATACCTTTTTAACCGCCTTGTGAACCTGTTCTTCTACCTTCAGGGATCTATGGACATTCACTCCAAGGTCCCTCAGAAATGAGGGTTGAAAGTGCAGGGAAGAAAGATAGAAGGAGGCACCTTGAGTTAGAGCAGTGTAGCCTGTGGGTTATATGTTCTATAGGATGATTCTGGAGATATACAAAAGACTTGGAAGCAGAAAGAGAATGTGGCAATAATGTTTGAGCTGATCAGCTAGATCTTGAGGTGGACAACTCTAATGTACATCATGCAAACTCCGGTCTGCAGCCCATGAAATTGAAAACTTTGAGTTGAACTTATATACCAGGGAAAACATCTGAGTTGGGAGGCTGACTGAGACGTGTTTGGGAATGGTTATTCAAAATTAAAGCAAGAGAGTTGTGAAAAAGATCAATGGAAGCATTGATGTTGGTATGATTAAATCACCAGAGAAACTTGGATATTACACAGAATTATATAGAAATTGCAAGTGCCAACAAGCCATTTGGCTCAACTGGTCCACATTGGCATTTGTCCCAGGTGGGCACTCTCTTCCCATATTCCCTTATTCAACTTTTAACTACTTATATAGAAATGTTGTTATGGTTTCTGCTTCAATCATCAATTCATTGAAGGTAATCTAAAAAGAGAATAGCAGCATTTATAAGATATTATTGTTTAATGTGGTATAATGCTTGAAGATATAAGTTAAACTTTCTTGTTTCAACATCTCACCGGATCATCCACGAACTGCACATTTGTTCGACCAAATATAGCTTGTACCGGTTTGCGTTCTCTTTCATAATCATCCATGACCTACCAGTAATAAGAAAAATTTGAGTTAGTCATCGACATGTTGTGAGACAATGACTAATTTACTATCTGACTATTTCTAAGGGTGCTATTTCAGGGCCACATTTGGATGAATACTGTGCAAATTCTAGGTGCATGTCAAAAAGTTGCAGTGTAAGGTAGGAAGCAGGTCCTAATTGGACCCATGTCCATTAAAGCTACAAGATCATCTAGGAGGAAGCTTGACAACAGTTTGAAATCCTTAAGACGAATAACCACAGTTCAATAATAAGTCACATTTTGAATGCGCCTGTTATTAACTTAATGAAGGGACTGGGCAATCCCAGTCTACCACAACAGTGAAAATTAACAGCCTGTGGAGTGGAACTCTGCACATGCATCTTAGCACACATGCACAGTCCAACTTTGTGGCTAACTTCAATGTTACCAATATAGCTCCAAACAGCTGGTTAAGCTTTGCATTTCAGAAACTGGCATAACCAACCGTATGCTTACTATTATGTACCATATTCGCAGCAATACAACACATCCTAAATTGCTTCACAGGAAGGTTATCAAATAAAATTTGACACTGAGCCACCTGAGGACAAAAGCTTGGTCAAAGAGGCAGGTTCTAAGGAGTGTGTTAAAGGAGGACAGAAGAGTAGAGTGTTGGTGCTGGAGTGAACATGTAATAAAATATGACACCAAGGTTCAGCCTCAAAAAGTTGCCAGGGAGACTGAGGGAGTTGATGCATAGGGAAGGAAATTAATGGCAGGGACCAAGGAAATTAGCTTTGGTCTTCCCAATATTTAGTTGGATAAAATTTCTGCTCATCCAGTAATGGAAGCTGGGTAAGCAGTATGACAAATCAGGGACAGTGGAAGAATTGAGAGAGATGGAAGCAGAGTAGAGTTGTGGGTCCTCAGTGTACATGTGGAAACTAACATTGTGTTCTCAGGTAACATTTCCAAGGAGTAGCATGGAAATAAGAAATAGGAGGGTGTAAAGATAGCTTTGAAGTGTCACAAGGATCTAACTGTGCAACAATGGGAAAAGAAGCCATTGCAATTGATTCTCTGGTTACAGCTGATTAAATAAGATGTTATGATCTTTGTAGAGACTAGTAACTATTTTTTTTAAAAAAAGAGATCCAAAATCTTAGTTATTTACTGAAAGAAAGAAGTGGTTTCAAATAGAAGAATTTTACAATAGAAGAGTCAAACAAAGCAAACACTAAATAATATCTTGGACAACTTCCTCTACACTAAAACCCGGAGGTAACAGGCAAATTGCAGTCAATTATAAACAATAACTTATGCATTAAATGGCAGATACAACTAAGACAGATCTTACGAATTGGCTTGGCATTCCACTCTGCCTATCTGTCATCAATCTCAGTTACAAAGTCCTTCAAAACTCTGTCTTCCTTACAAAGAATTACAGCTGTCTCCTTTTAGGAACTAGCCTGATCTGCCGCTGACAGCAGCACGCAAGCAACCCGAGTTCCACAGGCACAGTCTTCACTAAAAATGGCATATGTTTACAAAACCTCCTCAACTCGGTCTGAATGGTGGGGATCCATCAGTGTTACCTTCAAGCAACAGAAACAGCTACAGCAACTATACCTTGTTTATTCTCAGCTTTTGGATTTAGCCTCTGTCTTCTTCAGCTTGCCTGCACTGCATCGGTGAACTCAACAATTTCTCCTGAGCTCTGATAGTTCTGCCTCCTTTTATATAGTTTCAAGCAGAAGTTTTGGTTTCCAATCTCAGTTTCAGTCTTAGTTTCCTTAGCGACTGGGTCAGTTTCCCTTTCAATTAGGGCCGGTCTCAAAAAAATACAAGCTTTGTTCACAGATTCTATCACAAAGAATTGAATCAGGCAAATGCATTCCCATATGGCTGAATGACAGAGGTGAGGAGTTGGAGGACAATGGCATGGACAACTGTGTCAAAGGCTGCCGACTGGTCAAGGAGGATGAGGAGGCCACAGCCACATTGGCTGGCACTGTGACTTTGAAAAGGGTCATTTCAGTACTGTGAGGGCAGAGGCAGTTGAACTTATTTGGAGGGGTTCAAACATGGAGTTGTGGGAAAATTGGACATGGATTTGGAGGCAACAGTGATACCATTTCAGGTTAATGATGAAAGGTCATCAACCTGAAACATTAACTTAGTTTCTCTCTCCACAGATGCTGCCTGACCTGACAGGTTCAATGACCTTGAAGATAAAAGGGAAGTTGCAGATAGAGCAGAAGATTGTAAGGACTGAGAGATCAAGGGTGGAGTTTTTTGAGTGGGATAATGATGGCAGATTTAGTGGGGAGGGAGGCAGTACCTGAGGATACAACATTGTTAACTAAATTAACAGATGGGGCTAGGAAGTGATATTGACATGAATAGGGTCAAGAGAGCAGGAATAGGGTCTCCTGGATAAGACGAGCTCAGAGACAGCACAGCAGGTAATGGGAAAGAATCCAGAGAAAGATGAGAGTTCGGAGCTTGGGCTAGGGCGGCAGAAAACATTAGGGTAAGTTTGGCCCTGTAGGTTAAAGGAAGGGAGAAAAGTAGCAGAAGCAGTTGAATGCTTGGTCTCAATCTTAGTGATAATCATGTCTGTGAGCTCCCTGCGCTCCTTGGAGGTGCGGATGGAGGAGGCAGGGAAAAGAGGTTTAAGATGAATCGAAGCAATCTTTGCATTCTAAGATGATCCTAGAACAGTGAGCAGTTTTGAAAGAAGACAGCAAGGTTCAATGGTGCTTGATTTGGTTCAGCCATAAGCATTCGAGTTTAGATCCCTTGGACCTAAGGGTGCTGAAACGAGGGCCATATCAGGGCCAATGACCAGGGTTAGCAAGGGTAATGATAACAAGGGCATCAAAGGTGGAGGTCAGAGTGTGGGCGAGCAGATCTCACAGTCTCACTGTCTGAGCAGACAGCATAGTGTTTATTTAAGTCTGCTAGAGGCTCTTTTTTAAGTTCAATACAAACTTCAGTCAAAATAGCTGTTTCTGCTTGAAATAAATGAAGCACGTAAGATGCTATAACTGGCAACTTTGAAATTTCCATTAATAATTAATTAAAAGTCATCAATTTTCAGATGATATAAATGACTGTCAATTCTAATTAGTGGGGACTGCAATTCTATTAATTGGTTAATCTTCAAAATCTGTACTTTTAAAAATTAATATGAAGCATTTGTTCCCCCACTGCACTGTTAGCAGCAAAAAGTTGTATTGCTTTATCTTTAATTAACCAGAAGTGGGAATCCTGCAGATGAAGGTTGGGGGGAGGGGGGGAAGAACACTGGGAGGGCAACAAGCCCCCCCCCCCTGCCATGAGACACGGGTCACTTTAACTCTCAGGTATTGTTAACATTTGAACGTTGGGCTCCATTATTAAATGCCTGCATGGACAGCCCAGCCATGCAACCAACACAAATTCAGTTGTCTTTAAGTTGTAGATGCATTTCTTAAAGAAAGGCTGCATCCTCTGCTTGCATATTCCAGTGAACAGAAATGAGTCAAAAGGCATTTTGGAGTCACTATACAATCAATTTGCACAGATTGGCTAAGGAGGTCAGTGCCAAAAGCACTGCCTTAAGACCTGTGATCAATGTAAAAGGAGGTTTAATGATCTCATAAGAGAAGTAAGTATAAGTGCAACTCTTCATCTCTCTGTCACACCTCACAATACTGCTCTCAATTTCTCCTCCATCACTTTCAACTGTTACCTCTCCACTATCGTATCCTTCAATATACAATCATGAGGCCAAACTAGACATCTCTCCTGATGAAGGCAAAATAATGCTGATGCTGGAAATCTGAATTAAAAACAGAAAATGCTGGAAAAGCTCCGCAGGTCTGGCAGCATCAGTGGAGAGAAAAACAGAGTTAACGTTTCAAGTCTGTATGACTCTTCTTCAGAGCTAAAGGGAAGTGGAAATGTGATGGATTTTATACTGTTTAAGAGGGGGTGGAGCAAAATAGGTCAGGGATAGGTGGGAACTGAGGAGAGATTGACAAAGATGTCATGGGCACAAGACAAAGGGAGTGTTAAGAGTAATGGTAAAGACTAAAGAAGGTGCTTATAGTGGAATAAAGTTAAGATAGCAGAATGCGTTAATAGCAGAACAAGGGTCAGCACAGAGAGATGAAGAGGTGCACTGATACTTACTCCTCTTATGAGATCATTAAACCTCCTTTTACATTGATCACAGGTCTTGAGGTGGTGCTTTTGGCACTGACCTTGTTAGCCACATCTGTGCAAATTGATTGTATAGTGACTCCAGAATGCCTTTTGACTCATCTCTGTTCACTGGGATATGCAAGCAGTGAATGCAACTTTTCTTTAAGAACGTAGAAACAAATGACAGATGGCTTGGAGGGGGTGGAATTGAGGAGAAGGGATTAAAAAGATGAATAAGTAAATAAAAAGTAAAAATAAATAAAAATGGATTAAAAAGGGATAAAGATGGAAAAGAGAGTTCATGATCCAAAGTTGTTGAAATTAAATGTTAAGTCTGGAAGGCTGTAAAGTGCCTAATCGGAAGACGAGTTGCTGTTCCTTCAGTTTACATTGGGCTTCACTGGGACGTTACAGCAGGCCATGGACGGACATTTGGGCATGACAGCAGGATGGTGTGTTGAAATGGCAAGTGACAGGAAGGTCTGGGTCATGCTTGCGGACTGAGTGAAGGTGTTCTGCAAAGCAGTCACCCAGTCTGCACTTGCCATTTCAACACACCGTCTTGCTCTCAAGCTCACGTGTCCATCCTTGGCCTGCTGCAACGTTCCAGTGAAGCCCAACGCAAACTGGAGGAACAGCACCTCATCTTCTGATTAGGCACGTTACAGCCTTCTGGACTTAACACTGAGTTCAACAACTTCAGACTGTGAACTCTGTACTCCATCTTTACCCATTTTATATACATTTTTTACATTTTAATTTTTATTCATTTTTAAAATGTTTTTGTTATGACAGATGACATGCATCAGGCGGACCAAATTTAAGGGAAGCTTGGTCGCGCTATCATAATGGTTTTGCCATTTGTATTTATGAGATGCGTGCACTGAATTCTGAAGTAATGAGTACATCAAGATCTTTAGAAATTTTAAAATTTAAATTACAATATTTATTAACAAAATAAAAGATTTCAAACACATACAGAAGGCTACAATTACTTATTACTGTAATAATTCCTAAAATTTCTAATTAGCTTGACCCCCAGTTACACCCCCTTTAAGGCAACTGTCCAAAATAAATTTTTGGATTTATAACAGAACCAGTGCTGTGACTATGCCAGAATTTGATGGTAATGTCTAGTGCTGAAGGTGGCCCCAAAAGAAAAGACTTGACCGTGAGGTCTCTGCAACAGTTAACAATGGTTAATTTTAAAAGCAGTGGCAGAAAAGTTAGAAATGTAGATGCCAAGAAAACAGAAATAGTTGACATGTTGGATCAAAATTTGAACCTTGAGGAAGAAAGAGGTAATGCAGATAAAATGCAAATTAAGTTGGCTAGGATTCAATTGTAAATGAAACAACTGGAATTGGAGTCAGGACAACAAAAAAAAAACGAATTTGAGAAAGAAGGGGAAACAAAAAAACTTGAACTCAAAAGAGAGGAAAAAGAAGAGAAAGGGAAAGAGAAATACAAAAACTTGAACTAGAAGGACAAAGGCAGCAGATAGATGGGAACACTACCAACTGGAAGTTCCCCTCCAAATCACTCACCATCCTGACTTGGAAATATATCGCCGTTCCTTCACTGGGTAGAATTTTTCCCTTGATGGGCGGGCGGGCCTCACTGGCTCGGTGGCTGGTGGGCAGGGCCACGGCCGAAATGGGCCCCGCTGCCATTCTGAGTGGGCGAGCCAATTAAGGTTCCCCCCGATGTCATCCCGCATCGGCGAGCGGGCCCCGCCTCAGCTCGCCGACGGAAAAATTCTGCCCACTGTTGCTGGGTCAAAATTTTGGAACTCCCTTCCGAACAGCACTGTGGGTGTACCTACACCTCATGGACTCCAGCAGTTCAAGAAGGCAGCTCACCACCACCTTCTCAAGAGCAACTAGGGATGGGCAACAAATGCTGGCCCAGCCAACGAAGCCCACATTCCATGAATGATTTCTTTTTTAAATTCCAAAGAAAAAAATTAGAAAGCGGGAAAAGGATTGGGAAAGGGATAGAGAGTTTCAAAGGGCAGAATTTTGCCCTTGATGGGCGGGCAGCCAATCGCCGCCACCGAAAACACCGCCATTTTGAGTGGACGGGCCAATTAAGGCTATGCGCTTCCTGTGTGGGGGGTGGATTCCCCAACTGTGAGAGTGCGCTCTTTCACGCATGCGCGCAAAAGAACGCACATCTCCCTGAGGCTAAGTGCTACCTCAGGGAGAGCGCTGAAAGTTTTACAAAATTCAAAAATAGAAAAATAAAAAAATTATTAACATGTCCCCCTCATGTGATAATGTCATACGAGATGGGACATGTTAAAAAATGTCAAATAAACTTTATTAAAGTTTTTAAAAACAGACGTGAAACCTCATCCCGCCAGTGGATGAGGTTTCATGCTTTTTCAGAAGCCCGCTGGGGCTCCTGGCCTGCCCATCAGCCTTAAAGTTGGACGGGCAGGACTTTTAATTGGCTTAATTATCCTGTCAATGGCCTCAATTGGCCATTGACAGGTCGGCGGGCAGACAGCTAATCTCGCTGTCTGCCTGCCTTCCTGAATATCTAAATGGGGCGGGATGACGTCAGGGTTCCACCCGATGTCATCCCGCGTCATTTTTGCGTCGGCGAGCGGGCCCCGCCCCCAACTCGCCGACGGAAAAATTCTGGCCAAAGAGTAAAATAATAGGAAAGCCTTGAACTGCAAAGAGAAATAGAAGCTAGAAAATTTGAACTAGACAGAGAAAGGCTTTGATTATGTGAACAGAGTAAAAGCAAAGTTGACAATGATTCAGATTTAATTTCTGATTTTGATTGGTCAAGGAATATTTGTTTAATGCCTAAATTCAATGACGAAGAGCTTGAAATATACTTTGTCTCGTTTGAGAAAATTGCTACAAAGTTACAATGGAATTTGAACAATTCTATTATAAAACGTTTTGATAGGAAAAGCATTGGAGGCTTATTCAACCCTTTCAGATGAACAGTCTACAGACTGAAGAAGAGGCATATGGATTTGAAACGTTAACTCTGTTTCTCTCTCCATAGATGCTGCCAGGCCAGCTGAGTTTTTCCAGCGATTTTTGTTTTTAGTCCACAGACTATGATACCCTTGAGAGTGCTGTGCTTAATGCAAGTTAATCACAGAAGCTGAACAGCAAAAATTTAGAAATCTGAGGAAGAGACAGAATCAGACTTCTGTGGAATTTTCTAGAAAGAAAGGAATGGTGTTTGATTGATGGTATGGGGCTATGAAGCTTGATCAAGATTTTGAAACCTTGGAGAGGTGTTTTTAATGGAGGAATTTAAAAACAGTATTCCTTTAGGAATCAAGTCCAAAGAAAACCGTGAAATTTCTAAAATAAGGGAAGCAGCAGTTTTGGCTCATGGTTACGAATTATCCCAGAAACACATTGGTGGCAGCAAACCTTAATTTGAAAAAAATACACAGAAACTGGAGAGAGAAGAAGTGATCATGAACAGAACGCTAATTACAATGAGGGGGATAGCAGAAATGAAAAGACAGATGCTTCTCAGAGCAGTGAAAGAGATAGTGAGAGAAATAAAAATAATTCAAGGAGAACAACCTGTTACTTTTGTCATTGTTGGGGCATGTGAAGGCAGACTGCTGGAAGCTGAACGCAAAACTGGTAGTTTTTTGGACCTATCTAGTGCTTCTCCTAAAAACACTGTACCAGTGAGTGAAGCTTATGAGAAAGTGATACCATCTAATATATTTACAGTGAGTGTAAAATAGAACATAAAAGATTAAGGGATTTTTCATATTTAAGGGTGAAAAAACTCAATTTTTGTCTGATAAAGGTGCCAAAAAGATTATTAGTCCTAGAGATACTGGGTTGGCTCAAAGCTTTATGTTAGGAAAAGGCGTGAATTTCTCTCCAGAGAGTTTGCTAAATAAAAGTATATTGATACAGGGTATTGATGGAAATTGTTTAACCATTCCATCATGCAGAGTGAATTTAAACGGCGCTTTAGTCAGTTGGTTCGTTATTGTGGGAATGGTGTCCAAATTGCCTATTAATAATGTTGATCTTATCTTGGAGAATGGTCTAGCTGGAGACCATGTCCTGCCTCCATTTGTTTCCACAAAATCCATTGAAATGGCTAAAGACAAGGTAAAGATAAATCAGATCAGTGAACTTTGGAAAAGCATATGGTTGTCTCTGAATCTTTTGTAAAAGACAATAGTTTGACTTAAGAGGTGCCTAAAGAGTTAAAAGCTAAAACTTTTGAAATTGAAAAAAAACTGAAGCCTGAGATTGATAATAAAGAGTTAAAACCAACTGGTAATAAGTTGAACCTGCCTGCAGACCCTAAGCCACAGGTGTCAAAACAGAATACACCAACTGTATTCCAGGCTAATGGACAAACAAAGGGAGACAGTGCTTTAAACCAAAATGACTTGGCTCTAACTGATACTGTTACTGTGGAACTACGAGGATGGATTCCAGTCCTATTTTGGAAAATAAAACTTAAAAACAAAGAAGCAGTGACTCTTGCTCAGAAAGAATTGGACAATGCTCGTACAGTGGGACGACAAAAACAGAAAGAATATAAAAGAATGTGAGAGTTGATTAAAAATGAATATTAGGAATTTTTTATTGGAACATTGTGTAATTTCATTGAGATTCTTTAACAGCAAAGGAGAACTGTAATCCTGCATTTAAGGAGAAAAACAACTTGGATGGTTGGTTAACTGAGGCTTTTTTTAAAAATGTGGACATTACAGAGCATATAGCTCTGAAAGAGAAGGGTGAGCTAAAGACAGAGTTAAAAAGTCAACATCCTGATGACAATGTAAGATCCATTTTTAAAGAAGAGCCAAATGAAATACTGAATCCAGCGGGTAAGAAGCATTACACGAGAGCATTTGTTTTGGGTCTACAATTTACATCTGCTAGTATTTAAAAGCAAAATGGACTATCAGGAGTCCAGCAATGTTGTCTTGACAAGGATAACCAAACCAGACCGAGGATACAATTGTCTAACCAGGCACATGGAAACACGGTGAAACGTAATCATCATGAGAAGGAAGATTTACTATGGCACATCTTGGAAGGTGAAGCCATTAGCAGTGAAACAAATTTGCATCTATATGAGAGGAAGAGCTTTAAAAATTGACCGTAAGTGGAATTTAAACCCTAACTGTTACATGAATTTGCGTTGCCATGGAAATGGACTTTAAGAAGGGAAGGGTTTCTAAGATATACCTGAAATCTCACACAAAGTTAGTCTGCCAGGAGAGGGAGAACAGTTATAGGCAGTAAGATGCTGCGGTTCACCATGCAGGAATGTGGGTGGGTGCTCTTGCTCCAATTGGAAAGACCAAATTCATGAGGAGTTAAAACAAGGCTGGAGGATTCGCCTTGCTTGCACCAGAAGACAAATGGGGGGAAAAAAACTTCACTGTGAAAGACAGCTCTGAGATTAAAAGTTCCCAGGCTGATAAAGGAAAGGAACAGAAATAAAGCCTTGGGAGCTAGGCATCAGCTTGGACTGGTTCCGGGAGAATGGAATGTCTCCTTAAAGGACAGCGTAATGTATACCTGGTTGTGGGTTTTCTCAGTTGTGTTAAAAGTTCTGTTCTGCAGTTTAAAGTATATAAGTTGTTTACACAAATAGTGCTTAGTCAATAGCACATTTAGTCTGTTGTTATAGCAAACATTTTTAAAAGTGTCTTGCCATGTCATTGTCAGGAAGATATAACTATTTTACAATAAATTCCAATAACATTATGAGAATTATGAGAATAATAGTGGGATGTGTCTATGTGTCTATATGTGCCTGTGTTTGTATGTGAGACTTAATTGAATTAGAGGCAGCTAGTCTGGGTGCTTTGATGTAAGAAGAGAATTTAGGTTTGAAATATTAATTAGGTAAACATGGGGAAGTTTAGAAACATAGGTGTCAAGGGAACATTTGCATTTTTAAATAAACCAGACTAGGTTGTTTTCAAAAGAGGGGATGAAACGTGTCACTTAGCCAGATGAAGTTTAGAAAAAGTATGTTTATTTTTCCCAAAGATTACTGATAAAACTTAGTGCTACGAGAGATTTTTTTTAATCAGAAAGATAAAATCCAAAGGCATAGTGAAACAATGGGAATTTGCATTCAAAGGGGAAAATATGTATAAAGGAGCGAAGGCTGTGTGTAAGGACAGCTAGTCTAGGATTCAAATAGTGTGAAAAGCCTTCAGCATCTATGCCTCAAACTGCTGCCTTCAGGGACTGAAGTTAAACAAACTCACTTTGCATTCAACAGTTCAGGGTATCGTTTACTTTGCCTGGGTCTTTTAAAATCTGTGCATTTTACAGTGCCTTAATGAAGGTGTAACTGGGAATCAGATTAACTAGGGGATTTAAAAATTATTGTAGCAGTAATTTGTAGATATATGTATGTGCTTACAATTTTTTTCTTTTATTAATAAATGTTTAATTTAGTTTTATAAAAAACCTCTTAGGACTTATTGGTCTTATTATTACTGAATTCAAAGCCCACATCTTGAAACATACAAATTGAAAATTAGTTGTGACAGTTGTCTCAAGTTTCCCTCTGGAACTTGAACAGCTCAGCATTTACCATCTGTTGTGCCATAACAGTCATCCATTCAGCTATTAACTGGAAGCTTGGATTTCATTTTTAAAGGTTATTGCTCTCTACGGGGCTCATAACAGTAGAGATTCAAACATGGAGCTGCAGGAAAGATGATACTGATTTGGAAGACTATAACACATTCAAGGACTTTGAGACAGAAGGGAGTTTTCAGAAGGCAGAGGTTTGCAAAAACTGAGGAGTCAGAGTGAGTTTTTGAGCAGGGCTGATGATGCCAGTTTTGAATGGCAGAGGATAGTAGCCAAGGGACCATTTTCTGTGTCAGCTACCAAGGAGATGAGGAAGGGAAGTTGTGTGGTCGAGAATTTAATAGAAATGTGCTTAAGTAAGTGGGAGATTCGTCTTGTGGGTAAGGTGAATTTAGAATATGTGTGAGCGGTGATAGATGAGAAACTAGAGAAAGCTGTGGGTTCAGAAATAGGGCAGCAGGAAGCTTGGGGGAGATTTGGCCTGGTGTGCTAGGTGGAGGGGGGATCTGGCAGTAGAATTGATGATTACAACATGAGAGAGAAAAATATCAACAGCCCCCTCACATGTGTTGTTGAAGGTCAGGGTGCAGGAGATGGGAAAGGTTTTAAGGAGATAACCGGTGTTGCAGAAAAAAAGCCAGGGATATATTTGCGCTCCAGGACGTTTGTACCCTATAGTGCTTGGTGTGATCCAGCCAGATCTAGCAGTAGATGGTTAAGCTACGTGCGCCATGCATGTCCAAGTTTGTGTTCCTTGAACTTGAGAGAGCAGTTCTAGACTGCTTGCTCTCCAAAGTGCCGGACTTCATTGATGGAAACCACAAAGCCAGTAAGGTACCTAGCAAAATCTGTGTGGCAAATATGAATCATAAATGATTCCATTCAGTGAACAAAAAAGTGGTCATGGGCCACAATACAGAATAATACAGGTGATTGCAGGATATGCTGACAGCAACCATAATGCTTTCATCTCACTAAGCTGTTGTTAGTTGTTTATGGGACATGTAGTTAACACACATGCACGTACGTACGTACGTACAGGGCAAAATCAACTAATTCATCTTAAATCAGGGTTCAAATATCGGATCTCCCTGGCCTATGCAGGAAAACAAAGAAGAAAGTTTTCTTTGTATACTATTATCATTGTCAGAAAGAATATGATTACCAAATAAATAGAACACTGAAGAATTTCTTAGTAAGGAGTCTTTAATACTTACAAAGCTGACTCTTCTCTTTATTCTCTCTAGTTCCTCCTTCAATTCTTCAACTTTCCTGCACCTCTGAACATGTGTAGTTTTCTGTAATACAGTCCATGCTGGTTCATCTGTTCTATGTAAGGATTCAACCTCCTTCATGGATTTCTCCATAGAAACCAATGATATGGTGGAGGGAGTAATCTGCTTTGAGCAACTTGCCTGTTTTTAAAAAAGTAAATTCTCATAATTCAATGTAAAGGCAAATACATGTGTATCTTAATTACATTTATATAAAAAATGTCAGGGAAACCAACACACAAAATCACATAAGCATTTCACTTCAGAGGCATCTCCTAGTAACTACGGTCAAGTACCTGACCTTGTTCCAATTTTACAGAAAGCTGGTTGGCTCAGGTGTGGCTGAGGTTAGTGCCAAAAGCATCACCTTAGGACCTACGCTCAATGTAGAAAGAGGTTTAATGATCTCACAAGAGGAGTATTAGTGCATCTCTACATCTCCCGTCAGCACCTGTTCTCAATTTCTCCTCCACCACATCCTTCAATGTACAAGACCAAACTAAACATCTCTCCTGCTCTCCATACACACTTAGATTTGCCTTTTCTTAATAGCACGAAATAACACCAGTGTACTTGTGGAAGATGACCTCGTGTCTGCATATAATCTGGATGAGGAAGAACTATTGTTGGAGAAGCTTTGGAATCGATTGAATAAGTAAAAGTCGAACTGAGGAGTGAAGTTCTACTGAGCCAAGCATTGGAGGAGGATGATGTGGTTAATCGTGTCAAAGGTCACAGAGTTCAAAAGGGGTGAAGCATTGTGCGCCACAAGGACAAAGAATGACATTTGTCATTTTAGAGCTGTTTGAGTGCTGTGACTGATTGTAGAGATTCAAACATGGAGCTATGGGAAAGATGTTTTATATATATTGAATCTGACAGATAATTATATTTCTTTGATATGCAAACATTTTATGCATGGCATTTCTACTCATCTGAATCGAAAAACAGCACAAAGAAGTCACAATATTAAGTCATCAGATCTAAAGACTCTCCAACTGTATTGACTGACAAAAGTGGGTGTCCAGCAACTAAATAATACTCTAAATATTCTAGCACAATAATCAGATCCCTTTAATCTAATGCGTGTTCTGCTGTCACAATATAGAGAAGTGCATTGGAGCCACTGTTCATACCTAAATACTGTGTCCTTAAATGCCAGCCTTGGCAAGTGATAGCATTTTTCTGATCAAAGGGCAATGTGCACAAACCTCATTCCAGAGACCTGAACACTTCATCTAGTCTGGCACTTCAGCACAGTATTAAGGACTGTTGGAGGTAAAATCTTCCATTCGTGATGTTAAACAGAGTCCTCATCTTCCCCCAGATGAACATAAAAGAAAGGCTTGTGCCTTTCATGGCTAAAGGACATCTCAAATCACAGAACCACAGCAGAAGAGGCCCTTCGGCCCATCGAGTCTGCACCGACTTGTGAGAAACACCTGACCTACCTACCTAATCCCATTTACCAGCACTTGGCCCATAGCCTTGAATGTTATGACGTGCCAAGTGTTCATCCAGGTGTGAGGTAACCCACCTCCACCACCCTCCCAGGTAGCGTATTCCAGACCATCACCACCCTCTGGGTAAAAAAGTTTTTCCTCACATCCCCCATAAACTTCCTGCCCCTCACCTTGAACTTATGTCCCCTCGTGAGTGACCCTTCAACTAAGGGGAACAGCTGCTCCCTATCCACCCTGTCCATGCCCCTCATAATCTTGTACACCTCGATCAGGTCACCCCTCAGTCTTCTCTGCTCCAATGAAAACAACCCAAGTCTATCCAACTTCTCTTCATAACTAAATGTTTCATCACAAGGCAACATCCTGGTGAATCTCCTCTGCACCCTCTCCAGTGCAATCACATCCTTCCTATAATGTGGCGACCAGAACTGCACACAGTACTCCAGCTGTGGCTTCAACATGGTTCTATACAACTCCAACATGACCTCCCTACTTTTGTAATCTATGCCTCGATTGATAAAGGCAAGTGTCCCATGTGCCTTTTTCACCACCCCACTAACATGTCCCTCTGCCTTCAGAGATCAATGGACACACATGCCAAGGTCCCTTTGTTCCTCAGAACTTCCTAGTGCCATGCCATTCATTGAATACTTCCTTGTCAAATTACTCCTTCCAAAGTGTATCACCTCACACTTTTCAGGGTTAAATTCCATCTGCCGCTTATCTGCCCATTTGACCATCCCGTCTATATCTTCCTGTAGCCCAAGACACTCTACCTCACTGTTAACCACCCGGCCAATCTTTGTGTCATCCGCAAACTTACTAATCCTACCCCCTACATAGTCATCTATGTCATTTATATAAATGACAAATAATAGGGGACCCAGCACAGATCCCTTTAGTACGCCACTGGACACTGCCTTCTAGTCACTAAAGCATCCCTCTGTCATCAACCTCTGTCTCCTACAACTAAGCCAATTTTGAATCCACCTTATCAAATTACCCTGTATCCCATGTGCATTTGCCTTCTTTATAAGTCTCCCATGTGGGACCTTGTCAAAGGCTTTACTGAAATCCATATAAACTACATCAACTGCACTACCCTCATCTACACACCTGGTCACCTCCTCAAAAAATTCAATCAAATTTGTTAGGCATGACCTCCCTCTGACAAAGCCATGCTGACTATCCCTGATCAAACCTTGCCTCTCCAAGTGGAGATAGATACTCTCCTTCAGAATTTTCTCCAATAGTTTCCCTACCACTAATGTGAGACTCACTGGCCTGTAGTTCCCTGGCTTATCTCTACAACCTTTCTTAAATAGCAGAACCACATTAGCTGTTCTCCGGTCCTCTGGCACCTCCCCTGTGGCCAGAGAGGAATTAAAAATTTGGGTCAGAGTCCCTGCGATCTTCTCCCTTGCCTCCCTCAGCAGTCTGGGACACAAACCATCCGGACCTGGAGATTTGTCCACTTTAAAGCCTGCCAACACCTCCAATACCTTGTCATTCCCTATATCAATTTGCTTAAGAACCTCACAGTCTCCCTCCCCGAGTTCGATACCTTCATCCTCATTCTCTTGGGTGAAGACGGACATGAAGTATTCATTCAACACTCTAGCGATGTCCTCTGGCTCCACCCATAGATTGCCCCCTTGGTCCCTTATGGGCCCTACTCTTCCCCTGGTTATCCTCTTCCCATTGATAGTCTTATAGAATACCTTGGGATTTTCTCAACTTTTACTAGCCAGAGCATTCTCATATTCCCTCTTTGCTCTCCTAATGGCTTTCTTAAGCTCCACCCTGCACTGTCTGTACTCCACTAATGCCTCTGCTGATTTGCTTCCCTTGTACCTGCTTAAAGCCTCTCTTTTCCTTCTCATCGTAACCTGAATATCTCTGGTCATCCATAGTTCTCTGGGCTTGTTACTCTTTGCTATCACCCGAGAGGGAACATGTTGAGCCTGTACCATCCCCATTTCCTGTTTGAACACCCCCCACTGTTCCTCTGTAGATTTCCCCACAAGTAACTGTTCCCAGTCTACCTTGGCCAGATCCTGCCTTATTTTACTAAAATCCACTCTCCCCCAATCAAAAACATTTTTTTGCAACTTGCCGATTTCTTTTTCCATAACAAACTTAAACTGTACCATGTTGTGGTCGCTATCGCTAAAATGCTCGCCCACCACCACCTCAGTCACCTGTCTGGCTTCATTCCCCAGAATTAGGTCCAGCACCGTCCCTTGTTGGACCCTCTACATATTGACCTAAAAAGTTCTCCTGTACACATTTCAAGAAATCCACTCCATCCAAGCCCTTAACTCTATGTCTATCCCAATTAATGTAGGCTAGTGGAATGCTCGCCTAAATATCTAGAGGACTAAATGAAGCACTTTTGAAGTGTAGTCACTGTTGTAACATAGGAAATGTAGTAGCCAATTTTCACACAACAAATCCCACAAATATCATTGTGACAATGACCAGATAATCTGTTTTTGTCATATTGATTAACGGATAAATATTGGCCATGACACTGGAGATAATTCCCCTGCTCTTCTTTGAAGTAGTACCATGGGATCCCAAGAGTAAGTTTCTCTTCTCTCAGCAAATGCACTCTCACGGTGGGATATCTTGTTTCTAAAACAACTCTTTGGTGAGATCATCCTTCAATTTCTCAAACTCACATGGTTCAGCTTGACGTCTCAGTACAGTCACATATTGATCAATATTCTCCCTCTCTTCCTGAACTCTGATGTCAAACACACAGTGTTCATAAATAACATTAGTAGAGAATTCAAGGTGGGCCTTCAAGGCCTCCAAAATTTCACGAGGCTGCCTTTCCTGCTCCTCAGTGACATCTAGGGTGCAATACAGCCTGTAGCATCCTTTAGTTGCTACTCTTATTTGTTCAGGTTTCTTGTTCAACTCTGTTGCAATCTCATAATTCTGCCATTGAGACTGGAAGAATTTCCAATTCACTCTCAAATCTCCCTTCATCTCCATAAGAGCAGTACTGGAATATTGAAAGGCATACTGACTCACCCAGTAGTTGATGTTCTGTACAAAGTTGCAGATTGAATTTTTAATTGTTCTCTTTTTTTTCCATCTGCTTTTTCTCTTCCAGCTATGGAAGTCCATTCAACTTCAGCTTCACACTCCTGACATCATGTTCCATGTAGTGGATAAAATGGCCACTACCCTGAACACTTAATTAACAAAAGATGACCTTAGAGATCACATGACTATCCCACTTCTGACGCCATGTTCCATATGGTGAATAAAATGGCTACTGCCCTAAATCCTTTATTAACAAAAGATGACCTGAAAGGTCACATGACTATGACAAACCACAGTGCACAAAGACATTTCTCTAAACACTCAGTGTTGCACCGGAGTCTCAACCTTGATCTTGCGTTCAAGTATTAAGAGTAAAACTTGAACCCATAAACTTCTGACTCAGAGGTGAGAAGTTACCCACTAAGCCACAGTTGACAAAGATCCATTGTACTATCCAAAGGAGAGGGGAGCTATCCTGGTATCTGGCCCATAGTTATTACTCAACCAACAGCACTAAAAGCAGATTACCTCCTCATCAGTGTAATGGAGGAAAAAATCTTGCATGCATCTCAATCAGGTCACACAATTAGATATATAACAGGAATGAAAAATATAATGCAACCACAGTAATGCTGAGACAAAGGCTATATTTTGTATCAGAGATACATTTGCATCCCTCCTAGGTGAGCAATAAAGTCATGATAATGGTTAATCTATTGAATTCACAGGAATGTAAATCTGACTCTTTTTAATCCAGTTTATTAAACAAAATTACTAAGCATTTAGTTAGATGTTGCAAGGTGCGAACCTATTAAAGAACACAAAGTGCATCATCAATACCAAAGAATTCAAGTATTTGATAACATCTGAATGCCATGCCAAGATTTTATTCTTCAAAAAAAAAAATTGAAACATTTGCTATCCTACCACGGCCATATTTGAGAAAATTGGGCAGACAGAGTAAATGACTCTGTATGTTCATTATCTTCCACTCCACCTCATTTCCCAGACAATGAATAATAGGGCCTAATTTGCTATGGCATGGCACATAATGCTGTCTGCCACTAGCCAGGCTTAACCTTGCCTGTTAAGTTTTTTTTTTGCATGGCAAGTTGCTGAAAGTACAACCTGATAATGTTGCAGTGAGGGAAACCAGGCATCTGGGGATTGAGTAAGTGCAGCAAGCAACAAGTTACCTCCATAACCAATCATATTTAAGGATGGTGAAGTGAACAATGAATAAGAAGGAAGTGTAAAGTTAGAATGGGTGAACTCAATTCCAAATCAGGTAAAGTGATTGAAAGAAAGGCTGGATTAAGAGAGGGGAAAAAATGACAGAAAGGAAAAGGAAAACAAATTAAATTTTACATTTGTAAAATCTCTAACAATACCAATAATAGTTAACTTTCAGTGCCAGACAGGTAATAATTAACATTTTTCACATTGTTAAAAGGACATTTGGTTGGAAATGGCCAAGACCGTGACAAGTTTAGTTTGTATCTACTGTTGCAAATTGAGAAATGTTATGTCATTTAATGCATTTCAATGGTAAGGCAGACAGCGAGATGCCATTTTCATGAAACTAATGGGAGCAGGCCATCTCCTACAGTAATGTTTGGGTTTCCAGCTGTCTCTCCTCATAAGTTCCTGTTGAATTTGTGCATAACTGATGCTGAACATTGTTAGCATCACCATTACTTTGAGAGCAAATTGTGGGCCAATATCTTCATACCAATCACTGCAGTTAACCTATGGACCAGAAGAGATGCCGGACCAACTAGATTAGGTGGCTAATATTTGAAAAGAAAACAAAAGAAAACTATATTCTTAGGAATACACATTTTCTTCAAGTTTTCTAGATGCCTCTAAATTTTTCTAAAGTAGATCCTAGCTTTTTGTTATATAAAACAACAATCACTAGATAGCAAACCAATTTAGAAAACTCATACTAAAATTGTGAAGTATAGAGAAAAATTAAACTTAATGGCCTGCATTTCAGTGGTAACGGTGACAGATCAGAATTCACCATCATTACTCCACTGAAACTGACAGCATCTTTAGAATCTGCACATCCACAGAATTATGCAAAAATCCAGAAGCTGCTGTTAGTGATTTAATGCTACTTCAGAAGGTGCATTGTTGAGGTTCCTTGAGAGTGCAATTCTTAAGCAATCAATGAATTCACAAAAACTTACACTCTTATGCAATTAGTCACACAGTAAAAGCCCTCAAAAAAGTTATATCATGTTGAATGAGATGCAGCTTTTTAATGGCATACTAACTTAATAATTACTGCTAAACACCTTCATTGGCCCTGAAAAGCTAATTTTATATGTATGGAATGCCCAATTTCTCCATTAGAATAATAATTTGTACATTTTTTTCCAAGTTTTTTAATTGCTATTTTAGCTTCTAACTAAATCCAATTACAATCATTTATTTTGCTATCTGAAAGTTTAAGCTAAAAGTGAAGGACAAATCGCATTAAACTTGCTGGTCTGCTGTCTATAAGAATATTTCAATGTGATTGGCTGTTCCACTTTGCTTGCTGATGTCAATGTTGTTGCATACCTGGAAATCTTGTGTCTTAGCAACAGATTCAAACTGCTATCATGAAAGGGGAACTGTGCCACAGAGCACACTAGATCTTTGTGGATAGCTTTCTTCACGGTCAGCAGTGAGAGATATTGCTTTATAGCTGACCACAAAATCTAGCCCAAAAACAGGATTTCTGAGAAAAGGTCATCAACCTGAAATGTTAACTCTATTTCGCAGATGCTGCCTTACCAGATGCCAGCATTTTCTGTTTTTATTTATAATTTATATAAGCATCTTTTCACGTCTTTCAGGGATCTATTGAAACATTTTGCTATTGCATTTGCAGAGAAACACAACAGCCATTAAGCATTTGAAGGATAACTCCTTAATCTGACTTTGCTGGCAATGGTTGAACAGGCGATGTCAGCCCAAAAAAAAAACTCTGCTTTCTGCTGGATACTTTTAGCTTCTATGTTTTAGACAAGGTGAGTCTTAGCTTCTTAAAATCCAGAGAGAATATTCTTACTTGGCCATATCTTTAAATTTATTGAGCAGCCAAGAAAAAAAGGTTTAGTTTTTTATTTTATTTCAGCTACTGGTTTTATCACCTTATGCTCTTGATGTTGCAGGTGGAATAGATATTTGAGAAGTTAGACCTGCTAAATCCATACAGTACTTTGAAACATTACCTTTACTTAGCTGCAGATATAGTATTGTAGTTACAAAAGCAGCGTTATCTTTGGTTAGTTACATTGCAGCCTGCAGAGAAATGGTGAGTAGCACCCTTTTGGTGATTTCATGCCACATCAGCTCATAGGGCTAACAGCAGAAGTGTAGCAAGGTGGTGAAAAGGGAGAGTAGGATGACCTAATATTAAGTAATTTTTGTTTTCTGCCAACCTTTTCAGTTGGTAGCTCTATCTGATGATAGCTTTCCTCTTCTCAAATATCTACTCTACCTGGAATATCAAGGTGATATTGTTACTTATGTTAAATTAACAAATGTATAATAATGATCACATAACAACTGAGGGTCAACTTTACGAAAACGGGCTTATAAAGAAAAAGAACAAAATAAAGCACATCAAAATTACCATTATGGTGCCTGTGCATGACATGGTAAATGGTACACTGTCCCCTCCCCGTCACCCTTCTCCAAGAATTGCTTGCTAATGTATATTAATTAAGACTGCAGATTCGATGCCAGCTCGTGGATTGTTTGGATAGATTAGAAAGTATATTTTGGTTTGTTTTCATTGGTTCTATCCTCTCAGTCTAAGTGGGATGCTCTTTACACGCACTAAGCTAGTTTTGGTTATACCTGCACGAATAATATTATTCATATCGGAGGAAAAACATTGACATGCAAAACATTTATAGTCGTCGATATTACCACACATAGCGCCCAGTTGTGGTGTACATGTTGCTTTAAAATGTTCAAAAATTCACTTAAACTAAGCTACAAATGGGTTACATTTGTCCAGAGAATGTTTTTTCTTCTGAATCATTAAAGCGAATTACTCTACACATCGCAACCAAACACCATTAACTTTGCACATTTTAGAAGTTTATTTTACTTTGTTTAAGGTGTTGCAACAATTCTGCTCTTTAATCTAGTTAATAAGATATTCTTCAAATAACGAGTCGAAGTTGAAGCAATCGTCCATCAAGGGCGCCAAGATTTACTGTTATTTGCGACGTATGTAAAATATCTCACCAAGTTTGTACACCCACCGTGCGACTCACTCGCCTGGCTCAACCCGACTTTAGTGGCTTACTAGCCACCCCGTGACCCGTGTTGCTCAGTGACCAGATGCAGTATGAAGTAGATACCGCTGTTCCGGGGCGAGGTTACTTCCTTGCTACTGTGGTTTTAATGACAGTGCGAGGAAAAATGTTTTCATCATTGTTTTTGGTGGGACATGCCGACTCCTAACATCTTTCTGTGTCAAAAAGAAATATTTAACCCTCTTGGTTCTTTTGGTGTTTGCCTTAAATTTATGCTCTTTTGTTACCAACTCAACAACAACTTGTATTTCTAACTTGTTATACAGTTTCTCTCTGTAGTCTTCCACCAGGGAATTTTCACAACAGGTGAACAATGAGTGTGGTCGATGGTCACATTAATTAAGCTCAGTGGATTTTCCTTAAATGAGACCTTAAAGGGCATGGAGATTAAGGTTTGTGGAGGATTGTTCCAGTCCTTAATTATTCTTGGGGAGAAAGGAGTTGGCAAAAGAAGCATGTTGGGGTGTATAGAATTGGAGCTGTTGATTATGAACTCTTCGAACTTGGTCACTTTTGGGCTTAATGTGCTACTTAGAAATATTTAATTGTTCATTCCAAATTTTGGATGCTTTAGAGGCTGCTTGTTGAATTCGTACATTCTACTTTATTTTGGCTGCGGATTCCTAGGTAACAACATTCTTTAGTAGCTTCAAGGGGGGAATCATGATTGTGTAGCTGGGTACTGATGAACATCGAGTATTGCTGATTCACATGATGTTATATTTCTCTACATTGAATTTCATTCCCCATATATCGGCCCATTTGATGAGATAATTTAGATCTTCCTAAAGGCTACCTCATCTGCTGCTTCGATAATGGCTCTGTAGACTAGGCAGTCATCTGGAAGAGTCTGATCTGGCTTAATATTTTATCCTGGATGTCATTTATAAAGAGGAGAAACAAGTGTGGACCTTAGATGTTGGCGCACACTGCTTAAGACTGGCTTCCAGTTTGAGGCTTTCCCATTCACTCTGACTCTTTTGCTGTTTGATAAGAAATGTTATTATCCATTGCTTAGTTTTCTTTGAACTTTTTAATGATCTTGTTTATCCAGTAGCTTTGCGTGCGGTGCATGGTCAATAGTCTTGGAAAAATCTAAAATAGCTAGATCTGTGGTGATGCAATTGTCAAGATTATAGGTCAGATTGTGGATGATAATGAGTTGCAATTCTGTTGATCTAGCTTTATGAAAGGCATGCTGTTCATCGAAGGGATATTCTGCACTTCAAAATGATTCATTAGCTGTCAATGATGGGTTCTAGTAACACCTAGCACAAAGGAAGATGGTTGTGGTTGTTGGAGGTCAGTCATCTCAGCTCCAGGACATCACTGCAGGAGTTCCTCGGGGTAGTGTCCTCGGCCCAACCATCTTCAGCTGCTTCACCAATGACCTTCCATCATAAGGTCAGAAGTGGGGATGTTCGCTGATGATTGCGCAATGTTCAGTACCATTTGCGACTCCTCAGATACTGAAGCAGTCCATGTCCAAATGCAGCAAAACCTGGACAATATCCAGGCTTGGGCTGACAAGTGGCAAATAACATTCACGCCACACAAGTGTCAGGCAATGACCATCTCCAACAAGAGAGAATCCAACCATCGCCCCTTTACATTCAATGGCTTTTCCATCACTGAATCCCCCACTATCAACATCCTGGGGGTTACCATTGACCAGGAACTGAACTAAACTAGCCATATAAATACTGTGGCTACAAGAGCAGGTCAGAGGCTAGGAATCGTGTGACAAGTAACTCACCTCCTGACTCCCCAAAGCCTATCCACCATCTACAAGACACAAGTCAGGAGTGTGATGGAATACTCCTCACTTGTCTGGATGAATGCAGCTTCCCCAAGACTCAAGAAGCTTGACACCGTCCAGGACAAAGCAACCCACATGATTGGCACCACATCCACAAACATTCACTCCCTCCACCACCGACGCACAGTGGCAGCAGTGTGTACCATCTACAAGATGCACTGCAGGAATTCACCAAGGCTCCTTCGACAGCACCTTCCAAACCCACAACCATTACCATCTAGAAGGACAAAGGCAGCATATAGATGGGAACATCACCACCTAGAAGTTCCCCTCCAAGTCACTCACCATCCTGACTTAGAAATATATTGCCTTTCCTTCACTGTCACTGGGTTAAAATCCTGGAACTTGATCCCTAACAGCACTGTGTATGTACCTACACCACATGGACTGCGGTGGTTCAAGAAGGCAACTCATCACCACCACCTCAAGGGCAACTAGGGATGGGCAATAAATGCTGGCCCAGCCAGCGAAGCCCGCATCCCATGAATTAATTTTTAAAAATTTACAGCAAACACTGGTAAGCAAAATAGGTCGGTAGTTTGCTGGATCATTAAAGCGTCCTTTCTTGTAAATTGGAGAGACATTAACTTAGCCAGTCAGTGGGTGGTTCCCGTGTTTATGGATTGTTGAAAAATGGACTGTAACATTGGTGTAAACTCACTTGCCGCAGTTATAAGTGCATGGTTTAGGATGTCATCAGGACCACAGGTTTTAGATGAACCAGGTTATGGAGGAGTTTCCTCTACACCTTTTGTTATATTTGTAACATCAGGCATGTTCTTGTAAAGCTGCCCTCATACTACAGATTCAATTACATATACTAACAATTCAATTTTGTATTTATTCTTCATGCGTGAATCTCCCTGTTGACCAGTTTGGTACTGTTCAAATGTAACTCAGTCTTTTTGGGGTCATCATTCCACCAAGAATGTTTAGCATGGGTATAATTTTTCCTCCTTGTGGAGTTACTTTTTGAGAGAGCCTGTAAACCATGGAGTACTGCTTGTTCCAGAGTAGATTTTGTGAGGAACATGTAGATTTACCTGACCTTTAACATCTCAAGGCACTTCACAGAAGGGTTATAAAACAAAACATGACAGACTGCCACATAACAAGATATTAGTCCAGAAGACTAAAGTCATCCTCAAAAAAGGTAGTTTTTAAGGGTCATCTTAAAGCTGGAAAGAAAGATGGTAAGTCTCAGGGAAGGAATTGTAGGGTTGGGCCTTATATTGGGATCTGGGTAGAGACCAGTAAGCTGCTCAGTTTTTTTTTTAAGAATCCAAAAGCCCAGGTATTTACTAAGCGAATAAAGCCATAAGTTTCATAGCTTAAAACAAAAGAATTTTACTACACCAAATCAAAGAACATGAATACAAATAACTACACTACCTTAAATAGTCAGTTACATTAAAGACAATAAAAATACTTATACTCCAAACCAAACTTCTAAACCACACTTCTAAGCTAAACGTCTAAGCCAAACTTTCCTTCTACACCTATTTGACTTATATCCCCCTTCACCTCCATAACTCAAGTTAGATACTTATCAGAAATTTAAAGATTAACCACTTGATCTAAGGGTTCAGGTTTCTTGGGTCTTCCATTCACTTATGGCAAGGTTGTTCCTTCAAATCTCCAACACTCCCATGGTTGTAGACTCCCCATTCAACATAGGTATCACTTGCATCTTAAACATAGCCACTTTGGGTCAGGACTCTCCTGATTCATAATATTCTTCCACTCTGGAGTTTTGCACTTAAAACTCTCTCTCTTCTCAGCTTGACAATCCCTGTAAGTCCAACTCACTAGGAGTCCTTCAGTTAACAAGAGGTTTAAACTCTTTTAGCCAGCACACAGAATTTCAACTGAACTCTGCTTGAAAGAAATATTTCCTGCACTCAGCTTGTTACAAGAACTAAAACCCTGCTTGAAACAGAACCACAATCTACTCACCCCTATAATTAACTTGGTAGTTAACCTTTTTTCTATTGTTTATCTCCCAAGCAACTTGGTCAAATGATCAGTTGCTGGAAGCAATATGCTTTATCAGAACTCCGTTTTCAGAGAAACCTAGTTCTTAAAGGGTCTATCACCTCAATGTAAAATATAGTTATTTTTCTCATAAGCACATGGGGCATCGCACTTCACAGCTTAAGGAACAGCCACCAATAGCAAAATGGCTAAAATCAAGGATGCTCAAAAGGCCAGAATTGGACAACTGCTTATATCTCAGAGGATTGTAGGGTTGGAGGAGGTTACAGAAATAGGGAGATGTGAAGCCATGGAGGAATTTGCTATCAAGGCAGAGAATATTAAAATTGAAGCTTTACTTAATCAAGAGACAATATAGGTCAGGAGACATAGGGGTGATGGATAAGTAGTTCTTGAGAGAGAGAGTTGGGACACAGGCAGAGATTTGAATGACCTCAAATTTACTGAGTATATAAAGTGGGAGGGCAGCCTGGAGTGTATTGGAATTGTCAAGTCTGGAGGTAACTAGTAGCATTTATGAAGGCTTCAGCAGCAGATTACCTCATATGGGGGCAGAGTCAGGCAATGTTACGGAGGTGAAAATAGGCAGTCTTGTGATGGCACGGATATGTGGTTAGAAGCTCATCTTGGGGTCAAGTATGACACTCAATTTGCCAGCAGTCTAAAGTAAAACAGAAAATGCTGTAAATACCCAGCATGTCAGGCGCCATCTATGGAGAGAAAAACAGAGTCAACATTTCAGGTCATTGACCTTTCATCAGAACAGTCTGCTTCAGTCTGAGACAATTGCCAGGAACAGGGTTGAAGTCGATGGCTAGGAAATTGAGTTTGTGGTGAGGATCAAAGACAATGGTTTTGGTCTTCCCAATGTTTAGTTGGAGGAAATTTCTGTTCACCCAGTGATGGATCTCAGATAAGCAGTATAACAATTTAGAGAGAGTGGAAAGTTGGAATGTGGCAGTGGTGAGGTAGAGTTGTGTTTCATCAGCATTCATTTGGAAACTCATGCTGTGCTTTCAGAAGATGTCATAAGGGGGCAGCATGTTGATGTGGAGCAGGAGGGGGCCAAGAATAGCTCCTTGGGGAGCTATGAGGTTCTTTGGGTGCTGGAAGCGAAGCTATTGCAAGTGATACTCAGGTTAAGATTAGATAATGGAGCAGATGAGTGCAGTCCCACACAGCTAGATGATAGTGGAGAGGTATTGGAGGAAGATGTTGTAGGCAATCATGTCGAAGGCAGCAGACAAGGTTGAGGAGGAAGAGGACAGATAATTTACCTTTGTCACAGTCACAAAGGATGTCATTTGTGACTTTGATAAGAGTTTAGGTATTGAGGCAGGGGCAGATATCTGAATGGAGACATTCAAACATGGAGTTCCAGGAAAGATGGTCACAGATTGAGGAGGCAATAGAATTTTCAAATACTTTGGAGAGAAAAGGGAGGTTGGAGATGGGGCGATAGTCTGCAAGGTTAGAAGTATCAAGGTTTTTTTGAGGAGAGAAGTAATGACAGCAGATCTGAAGGCGAGGGAGAGAGTATCTTAAGAGAGAGAACCATTAACAATATCAGCTAACATCAGAGACAGGAAGGGAATTGCTGATCAGTTTAGTGGTAATAGGGTTGAAGGAGCAGGAAGTGAATCTTGACCAGATGAAGTCAGGGAGGGCACAAGGAGATGTAACAGAAACTAGAGAAAGATGCGAGTTTAGGGCTAGGGCAGGAGGGATCTTTAAAGACAGTTTTGTCTGCTGGGCAAGGAGAAGGCAGGGAAGTGGCAGAGGCAGCTGATTGCATGGTCTCAATCATAGTGACAGAGAAGTCCATGAGCTCTTCATATGATGCAGGATATGAGGGTGGAAGACACAGGAGAGGCATCTGAGATAATGTCCAGAATTTTCCAGTCAGCGATTTGGGGGTGGGGCCCACTCGTCGACGGGAAAATGACGCGGGATGATGTCAGGAGGAACCCCCGACGTCATCCCGGTCCATTTAAATTTTTAGGAAGGCAGGTGGACAGCGAAATCAGCAATCTGCCCGCCGACCTGTCAATGGCCAATTGAGGCCAGTGACAGGATAATTAAGATCATTAAAGACCCTGCCTGTCCAACCTTAAGGCTGGCGGGCAGGCCAGGAGCCCCAGCGGCTTCTGATAAAACATGAAACCTCATCCACTGGCGGGATGAGGTTTCATATTCGTGTTTAAAAACTTTAATAAAGTTTCAGTGCTTCTTATTAACATGTCCCCCATCTCATGTGACAGCATGAGACAGCACTTAGTCTCAGGGAGCAGTGCACTCTTTCGGGCTCATGCGCGAAAGAGCACACTTTGACAGTTGGGAATTCCCTCTCCCCTCTAACCCCCCCCACCACCCCCACCCCACCCCGGAAAGGAAGTGCATAGCACTTCCCGTCAGGCAGGCAGCTGGGCGGGCCTTAATTGGCCCGCCCACTCAAAATGGCAGTGGGGGTCAGCTGCCTGCCCACCGCCGAGCTGGTGGGGCCCGCCCCCGAGCTGGTGGGGCCCGCCCACCCAACCAACCAGGGCAAAATTCTGCCCAATGGCTTGTAATAGAAGAATGAAGTTCTGGGGGTTATTTTTGCATTCCAGTAGAATAATTTCTCCCAATTTACTTTATCAAAATCTGGGGTCAGTCTTCCATCTTGTAAGACAATGGTTTGTACCATGGTGGTCGACTCTATGTTAAACATTGCCTGGTGAAGCTCAATAAACCTACTCTGGCATTGTAATCTCTGCTGCATTTGCTGCAGTGGAAGATAGTAAGCTGAAAAGGAACATGGTTTGCTGGCCTGTTTTCTCTAGGCCTTCTTCTCGGCCAGCTGAGCTCTTCATTTCTGCTCACCTCTTCCAATGCCTTTCCAAATAGTCAGCCTTCAGAAAGTGGATAGGAAGGACCTACCTCCACTAGCAGAGGGGTCCATAGCCAGTAACTGGTAGAAGGATTGGGGGGGTTTGAAGAGAATATTTTTCACCCAGGGGTGGTGAGGGTATGGAACTCACTGTCCAAAAGAGTGGTAGAGGCAGAAACCCTCATCACATTTAAAAAATACTTGGACATACACTTGAAGTGCTATATCCTACAGGGCTACAGACCAAGAGTTGGAAAGTGGAATTTGGTTGGCACAGACATAATGGTTCAAATGGCTTATTTCAGTGCTGTAAATTTTCCACATTTCTGACATGGTTTCAAACATGAGGATGAGAATTGTAAATTGAAAGCATTGGAAGATGGGGAAGAACATTACTGATGAGTGTGGTTTGGTGCAGGACCAGATATGGGCAGCAAAGTTGCAGATGAGCTAATTGTTACATGGCATGGAGGATGGCAGGCTGGCCTGAAGAGCCTGGGAATAGTCCCGCTTGGAGGTGACAAATGGATAAGTGTTTCAGCAGCAGATGGACTGGAGCATGGGATAGATGTGCAACATATTAAGAGGTGGGTCTTTGGGATGGAGGGGATATGAGGTTGAAAGCTCAGTTTGGTGTCAAACAGGATGTCAAGATTTTGACTGGTTTTGTGTAACCTTGGAGGGTGATAGGGAGAGAGATTGAATCAATGGCAAGGCTATGGAGGTTTTGTTTGGTACTCAAAATGATGGCTTAACTGGAAGGGATTGTAACTAATCTGTATGTCAAACAAGCAGTCTGGCAACACAGAAGCACTGGCGAGGTTGAGAGATGCTGAACAGTTTAAGTTGGGAATTAGCAGCATATATTGGAAGCAATCTTCAATCAATGCCATCAAGGGGCACAGATCTGGTGTTGCCATCCACCACCAGAACTGGCTTCACCACATCAAGTACACAGACCTTACTAACATTTGCCAAAACTACTGACTGCTCCAAGATCAACCTGGAGAGTAAAGACTGTCCTTGATTTCTTTTCTCCGCTAACAACAATCTTTAAACCCTTCTAGTCTCATCTTTAAGTTTGAGGAGCACATGGACTTATTTTGTGACTAAAAGTGATATTGTGTCTCTGCTGCATCCTGCCCTGCACTTAACAATACCAAGTCTCCTCAGTCCTTGAATTGCTGTCACATCCCAAATCTCTGTCCATTGTTCCTGTAAATCCCAATTGAAACCTCCCAATTGGGTTTCCACCCGCTAGAGCTTTGATATAGCCATACTTAAGGTTGTAAATTGTATTCTCTGTGACTGTGATTAGCATGCATTATTTCTCCTTGTCCTCCACGATCTCTGAACAGCCATTGACATGGTTGACCACAATATCTGCCTCCAGCACCTTGCTTCCATTGTATGGTTTGGCGGCATTGCCCTTGCTTGGTTCTTCTCTTACGTATTCAAATGTAAAGAAATGGAATTTCTTTTTAATGAAGGGAACCATTCTATATTTTTAATAGCTTTGGGTTTGTGACCTAGATTATCTATCGGGTTTCATTTTTAACACTATTATTAGTGCCAGCATTAAAATAATGTTGACCAAAAAAATTCAGACTTGTATATACAAGTAGATGGACAGCTTTTCAGAGCTTCCATTTCTGCTCAAAAATTCTAACTCAGTTTAAGAAAATGTGCTAAGGTTCATCATTTTGGTAATATCATTGGATTGATAAGATATACAAGGCACAGAATACATATCGTTAGGAGTAATACTAAAAATAAAATGAAAAATCTGATGTGTTTCGAACATACAAACTGTCATTTTTATTACAGTGTACAATACAAACTTCTGCAGTAGCCAGGAATTCATGATGCAGCAGAGAAATTTAAAAAAACAACTGTTTGCTAGTTATTAGTAAATGATTAATTTATATAATAAACAACAAATAGAAAGTAAAAATGCATTAAAATTAATCTAAGATTTTAAAAAAACTGTACAGAACAAATCAAGTACAGCTGTACAGGCAAGCATAAAACATGGATTACAAATTCCAGAAGTTGATTGTACTCCACCCAATCCAATTATTCATCAACAATATAATTAAATAATTGCAGATAATGTAAGTCTAGGTTAATCTTTTGTTTCCCAAAGCAAACAAGTAAATACAACATGTAAAGCAAAGTAATTCTGTGATTTCTTGCCCCCACCACCACCCCTACCCCAAAAAATATACAATTGCATAAGCTACACTAAAATCTGTTATTTAAGATCGTACAAATCATCTGCTATTTAAAGCCAGGTTCATAATGATTGTGGAGTGGGTGGAGTGGGGGGCGGGGGGGCGGGGCAGTGTGGGGACTGGGGATGGGAAGTCTTGTAGGTCAGATTTGAAACACTTGCATCCCTGTTTGAATCCAGTCCACGCTAATGGCTGGAAAGCCTAATGTCATTGCTGGTCCTACATGGATTGAGGAATCCTCATTCTACAATTTGATGTTGATGTAAAGTGCTATGTTAAAATCATTTAACAATAACAAAACCTTAACTGATCTGGCAATTTGGTTGGTATCTTGTTGGCTGTATATATGGAATATTTAATTGTTTATGAAGGACAGCCCTGTTCAAGTAAGTATTATTCACCATATAATTAGTTTTCTGTCTAAATACTGCCCTCCACGAGTTATTAATGCCATAGTTGTCCTTCTTACTAAGTAATGCATTACTTTTGTAGTCATCTACAACTAATACAAGGGCATCTTATATCTCATTATTTACTAATGGTTCAGACTGCAGCAGAGCAACACAATGGAGTGCAATTTTAATGGTATGCTCTTACAAAACTGAGGTTAGAACAGAGCCTTCCAAACTATTTTCCATTGTGATCTCATTTTAACATTTGAAAATTAACATGACCCCAGATGCCATAAAAACAAAACAGCAATAAAGGAGCATAGTAACATTCAGTATATCATTATTGTTTTTAACATTATAGATCAACATATAATTCATCATATAAATAATAAAATGTATTTTAATCTACATTGTAAAAATGTTATTATTTCATGTACTTATGTAGGTTTCAGTCAAGATCTCCATAGTCCCCAGTGACAGAAGACTCTGAAGGCCTATTCCTTTTGCTTCCTGGCCCAGGCTGGCTGTACATGTGCCATGCTGCACTTTTCTGTCTATAAAGATGGCTGCCATGCAAACACCCTGCTGTACATTGCCGCCCTATAAAATGGCAGTCACGCATGCACCCTGCTGCACATTGCCCTCTATAAAGATGGCGGCCATTAACCCAGAAGCCTCGCCCAGCCCACTTGGTGCAAATGCGGGACTGGTAACTTCTTATTCAGGGTCTGAGACCTAGATGAGATCGTTCTCCCACCTACCCGCTGGGTTCATTGCTCCACTCCACCACGCCTTGGAGAGAGATCAAGAGAGGAGCAGGGCAAGGGAAAGGCCAAATGCTGCCTGGGCCTTAGTGCCAGTGTAGGGCGCAGTCTCAGAGGAGAGGGAGTCTGCGATCCCATTTGCTATTTCTGTGACCCTGGAGATCGTGACCCACAGTTTGGGAAGCACTGGGTCAGAAAATTGAATAATAGACATTTCTGCAGTCTAACACTACAATCATCCCATCTGACAGAAGATAAATTACCTTATCTTTAGATCTTTAAAAGTCAAATAAGATATAAAGTTATACTTAATTTAGATTAATGAACTAATCCTTCAGAAAAGACTTGAAGTGAAATGACTGGGAACAATTTCTCATAGGTAATGATCCCTTAATTAAAATTCCAGAGTTCATTCGCACAATAATCTCAAGTTACTTCTTAAATACTTGAGCTTTAATGTGATTTTCCCTTTCCTCCTGAATTTACTTTTCTATTGAATGATGGGGTTTTAGTTCTAGTGGAAGAGAAAAATCCATGCTATACATTTACTTTACCAGTCATAGAGTGATATTACCTTAATCATTAACCTTTTGTCAAGGATCATAATACCAACCAGTGTCAACCCTGAAGCCTACAGCTTCCAGGATACTACAATGCACTGCACCATGAAACGACAGATTAATCTGTCACTGTTGGGGGTTGCCAAATAGAGGTCAGCGTTATCTTACAGTAAGAGAAAATGATCTTTAAGATCAACAGTTGTCAGTCTAACTGGGCTTTTTACTTACTGTGCTATCACTTGGGGAAACCAACTTCCTAATTGCAGTCTTTTGCCTCCATTTGCCAAACAGCAAGAAAAGGAAAAACAACAGCTATAAGTATCACTTCATTCAATATACTATGACAGCATAGATCATTAATGAAGGCTCAATGGTACTTGAAGGAACGAGCCTACCAAGGGCCACAGATGGGTGCACTGGATAAAATCCACATTAAATATTGTTGAAATTTTTGTATGTGTGCTTCAATAGGTACCTTTAAAAAAAAAGTTATTCCTCTTCATGGATTTGTATGTGTTCAATCCTCAGCTGAGAGACTGGGGGCTTGGGAATCTGATGCCACATCTCTACCATTATTAGTCCAAGGTCAGCTGTCTAAATGAGGAAGTGCCTAAAACCCTCCCCCATGATGGCCATTGCAAGCATGGAAACCTACATCTTACTATTTTATGATGCACAATGGAGCTCCAGTGTATCACTAGTAACTTTTCCTTCATTTTGTTTCAAAATGGCCTAGAGTTTCCTGAATCCTTAGTAATGGCGTTTTATGTCATATGCAATTATTCTGGTAGAAATAATGAATTAGGCCATTCCTTATACTATGAAAACATTTCCTGGTGCCACTCCACTGGAACTCATCACAAAAACTATACAAAATTAATTATTCTAAAATAATTGTGATTGTGAATTCTCTGGATTCACTTTACTTTAATCAGCGCTTACGGAAACAAAGGCGCAGGTGAGTTGCCACCATTATTTCCCAGAGAATGCCTTGTGGTTTTGATTAGACTTCTCAGAAGATGGTTCAAAGCCTGCAAAGCTTAGTTCTGGTACAGGATTCAAAGAGTGAAAGTGCATTAAAAACAAAATTTGCTGCATTGTTAAAAATGACTTGAAATAAAAGTAAATAATAAAATGATACAGTAAATTGCACAATATTTGAGATGATATATAAATATGCACAGAAAACTAATCATTTTCAGTTAATCAGCTACCTGCATTTCTCTCCTGTTCAGCAAATCCATTGATGAAATCTCACTGAAGTTTTTTCAAGTGAGATTATGTTGCATATTTATGTCTGTTCCTCAACAGTGCCTGGCAGGAATAATGGTGCACCAACTAGATATTTTCAGGATGTAAAGAAAGCATGAGCCCTAGATGATAGCAATGGAAACCCTAGTTGCTTAATCCAAGATCCATTGCATCTGGTTTGAGAAGTTTTCCAGTTTAAAGAAAACCACACTGGTAAACAAAGAATGTAATGCCACGTGAAATGAAATATGGTTGTCTTGTATATAACATAAATGTTTTTTTCAAAAGAACAATGACCAAGTTCACTAAAAGAATGCAGAAGAAATCCTCAGGGTCTTGGTTGGTAATTAAGTATAAAGGTCAGGATAGCCAGCTGTGAAGGCATAGACACAAGGCTAGAGAGACATGCTCAGGATTTGCCGATAAAGGGAAATACTTACCCTTTCCTTCCTTTCAGGAGAAGCTAATTTCCAAGAGATTACTCTGGAGATAACATCCCTTAACTGCAAATGCTAACGCAAACCAAGACCATTATGAAAATAATTAGTAAACGGTTGGAGGTAAAGAGGTATAGTGAACAGTGGGTCAGAACACTTGGTTTAGACCTTTGAATAGATAGAGTGTTTAACTTATAAATATCATGGGCATATGCATATATTAAGTACTGCTGGTGAAAATTTAAAGCATTGTTTCTGTCAAACATATTTATAATACTGATTCTTTACTCAGTTCATGCTGAGTCATCATTCCAGAGAAATGCTGGAAGCTAGTGATCTGCCAGCATAGGAGGACCTACCCTATAATGTCCATATCAAACAAACACTAGTCAAAGCCTCATACCCCAGATGCTGTAGGTAACAAGGTATAGATGAGATCATGTGATCTTGCACAAACCACATGTATGAAAGGTGCAGCATTGGAAGCTGTGGATAAGACCAGCAGTACAGTGTTCTATTGGATAGTTGTCTTTCATAAACCAACATCGTTCGTATCGTTGGTCACTGCATGTGATGATGTGATCACACTAGAGAGGGTACAGAAGAGATTTACAAAGATGTTGCCAGGAATGGAGAATTTTGAGGAAAAATTGGATAGGTTTTTTGTTTTCTTTGGAATACTGGAAAAAGAGAGAAGATTTATTGAACTGCCTAAAATTATGAGGGGCCTAGGTAGAGTAGACAGAAAGAGCCAAGGCTCCTTAGGCAGCACCTTCCAAACCCACGACCACTACCATCTAGAAGGACAGGGGCAGCAGATACATGGGAACACCACCATCTGGAAGTTCCCCTCCGAGTCACTCACCATACTGACTTGGAAATATATTACCTTTCCTTCACTGTCGCTGGGTCAAAATCCTGGAACTATTCCTAACAGCACTGTGGGTGTACCTACACCACATGGACTGCAGCAGTTCAATAAGGCAGTTCACCACCACCTTCTCAAGGGCAATAAATGCTGGCCTAACCAGAGACCCCAACATCCCATAAATGAATAAAAAAATAATAATCAAGGGGCATGGATTTAAAATTATTGGTGAAAAAATTAGAGGTGAGTTGAGAAACCTTTTCACCCAGAGGGTGGTGGGTGTCTGGAACTCATTGCCTAAAAAGGTGGTAGAGGCAGAATAGCTCCCTTCCGTGCCGTAAACCTTTCTACATTTCTATATACCCTTTGTTCTGCCTCAAAAGATCATTGACACACAGGAACATAAGATTGCCTTGATTTTTGTTATGAGGATTCCCAAGAAAGCAGCATAATGTCCATAAAGAGAATCACATATTTGGCACACTGAAAAAAATCCCCCGTGTAATGTATTCCAAAACATTGTTTATAGGTGTACATTACCATTCCCTTTGCTCCGCCATTGGCAACTGTGTCAAGCCACCATTGCCCCATGCTCTGGAAATCCTTCCCTAAACCTTTCTGCCACTTCAACTCTGTCTCCTTAAATCCCACCTCTTTGACTAAACATTTGGTCACTCTACTAATATCTTTCCTATGGTTTGGCATCCTTTTATATCTCTGCAGCACTTTGGGATATTTTTCTATGTCAAATGAGTCACTTAAATGAAACAAAAACAGAAAACACTGGAAGTACAAAGCACATCTGGCAGCATTTGTGTATAAGAAACAGTTAACATTTCAGGTTGATGACCTTTTATCAGAATTCCTTGCTAGTGCATGATATAAATATAAGTTGCTACTTTACATAAGCTGCATACAGCAAAACAAACTTATATAGCACCTTTAATATAATAAAACATCCCAAGGAACTTCACAGGAGACAAAAATTGGCTGAGCCAAAGAGGACAACATTAGGACAGGTGACCAAAATCTTGGTCAAAGAGGTATTTTTAAGGAGTGTTAAGGAGGAGAGATGTGCGAAGATTCTGGGAGGTAATTCCAGCATTTACAGTCTAGATGTCTGAAATAACAGCTAACAATGGTGGAGCAAAGGAAGTAGAGGATGCACAAGAACCCAGAACCAAAGAACAGAGTTCTCAGTGTTGTAGGGCTGGAGGAAGTTTGTATGATCTGACATTTTTGTATGGCACAACTGTTGGAGAATAAAAACTTCATTGCCCCAAGGCCAATTATATGAAACTTGTGCATTGGTGCACTGCAAACCTGACAGTTCCCTGTGAGGTAAAGCAAAAAGCAAAATAATTCAGTGCTGAAATCATAAAAAGGAACGTAAATTGAACAGGAAAAAAAAGTAGAGAAGATGTAATGAATTAAGTGGTGAATAAGGGTACTATTTATGAATTATGCCTAATTTGTGTATCATCAGTGAATAATTCATAATGGTGCCTCTAAAGACATTTCTGCATTATAATTTAAGGAAGTATTAGCTTTCTTTGCTAGAGGCAGTTCTAATGGTGGCTTTTGTCTATAAATCCTGGTAAATGGCAGTTAATCCTGCAACAAAGCCAGAACCTGGGATAGAGACAGGTCTGGTACATCGTCTTAGTGTCTGTCCTCTGCACTCCTGGGTTATCAACCACTTCTCCCCTTCTTTTGTGGTCAAGCATACAAGATGTAACTGAGTTACTATTAAGGTTTATTTTTGCATTCTGACAACTGTCTGTGCAAACAAAAGTAAAATCCCCTTAATTGTCACGTAACATCCACTTAACAAGGAAGAAAGCTGTGTTGTAAACATGTACCATAACAGGAAAATTCTTCAAGTTTCAGGGATGTGAGAAACATGGCTGTCCTTTCCACAAAAACAGTGGTTCCCAAAGTGGGGTACGGCAGATGTCCGTAGTGGGCACTTAGGAAAAACTGTGTAATGGCAGGTTTTGTTTCAACACTTAGATACATCAATAAATGAAAACAATTAGCTAGAAAATGTTTTCTCAAAATGCTGATCAAAATTTTGTAATTAGCTTCTTCATCATATTGTTAAAAATGTAGCAAGAGTATTTAACTTTATTTTCAAATGCACCAATGAGAGTACAGCAAACACAGAAAAAATGTTGCACTGTTTTCATCCAATGAGCATACAACATGTTATCAAACTGTTTACCCCTATTAGAGCTTTTCAGTTGTAACTTTTCCACTTGTATAGAGTAAATTAAGTACCTGAGAACAGAACCCTTCAAAATGGACAGATGGCTAAAAACATGGAGTGTTTTTTTAGAAAAACTACCAGCCATGAGAATGAAACTGCAAACATCAGTGTGACTACTGTGGAGATCGCAGAAGTAATGACTGATTCCACATGTGAGCTTCGCTCTGGAATTACAGAGTGAAACAATAACTGACATAAAACAGGATGCGTATCAAAGAAACGTAAACATGTCAAAAAATACATTGAGACTGAATTCACTTGAACTGGACCCAATGATTATCCTCAACCACAGTGCATGCTATGTGGAGAGGTGCTTTTGAACAACAGTTTAAAGCCATCTCTTTTACACAGACATTTGGAAATGCAACATGAGCTATACAAAGACAAACCATGAGAATTTCTTGAATGAGCAAGAAAGTTTTATGCTCTGTTTCAGCAGATGACAACTCAAAAGCCCTTGAAGCATCATATCTGGTAAGCTATAGAGTGGCAAGGTCAGGGAAGCTTCATCCTATAGCCAAGGAACTAATACTAGAAAAATATTAAAATTACTAACATGTCCCCCTCATGTGGCAATGTCACATGAGATGGGACGTTAATAATAAACACTTAAAATTTATTACATTTTTAAAAAACAGACATGAACCTTCATCCCGCCAGTGGATGAAGTTTCATGAATAATCTGGAGCCCGCTGGGGCTCCTGGCCTGCCCGCCAGCCCTAAGCTTGGACGGGCAGGTCTTTAATTATCTTAACTAGCCTGTCAATGTCCTCAATTGGCCATTGACAGGTCAGTGGGCGGACAGCTGATTTCGGTTCCGCCCGCCTTCCTAAAAATTTAAAGGGACCGGGATGACGTCGGGGATTCCTCCCGACGTCATCCCGCATCATTTTCCCCTCGGCAAGGGGGCCCCGCCCCCAAATCGCTGAGGGGAAAATCCTGGCCTGCCTGTTGCTGTGGACATTGTTGACACTATAATTGGGGAGAAAGCTAAAAAGGCCATTCAAATTGTACGATTGTTAAAAGATACTGTTATCCGTTACATTAATGATACGGCCAATGATGTTCTGACTCTTGTTATGATCTTGGACCAGACCCCAAGTTCTGGGTACGATCTGGTTAAAAATAGACAAAGTTTGAGATTCAAGACAGTTGCTAAGAAAATAAAGCAATAGGATTCCACAGCTTTTGAACAAATAAACTACACAAGATCAGAAAGATAAAGTAATTTACAATATCTATCTTATACTCTCATATTCAGGGTTAATGAGGTAAATGTGAATTAACAGGCAAATTGTGGTCTCACACCATAATATACATTAAATAGCAAATGGGACCAAGACATCCCACAGATTTCTCGGCAACCCATCTAGACATCAGTGAACGCTGTGAGTCAACCAATCTTGTTGAAACTCTGTCTCTCTCATGAGGGATTCCAGTCTTCACCTTTGAAGATCTAGCCTTGGCACTCTCTCCAAACGTCACTCCAACTCGGACAGCCTCAATGGTGGCCCACCTTGCAGGGTTTCGCTCTCTTTGCGCGATACTCTGTTCCCCTGGATTCCCAAGTCTGCACTCCAGCATGAATTCACAAGCAAAACTTCAGCTCTTCGGCCGCACTGAGCAGAACACCACTGTTCCAGCGGCCCCAGTTGCACAGAGTCACCAACTTTCTGCCTTCTCCAATCTTCAGGGCTTCTCCCAAGCCCTCACTGCTTAAAGTCTGCCAATTGCAGTGCTTTTACTAATTGGAACATCTTTCTTTGCTCCTCTTTCTTTGGGACCTCTTCCTGTCTCCTATCTGGGATTCTTCTCTAAAAATGGTGCCCTGCTCCTGGGTCACATGATTGGGGTTTACATGCCATTTTCTTTTTATGCAGGTGCACTGGGCCCATCTTCGACCCAAAGAACTACGAAATGTCGCTTTGCGCATGTGTTGCTTGCTCCTGGTTCACGCATGTACAGAACCTCCTGAGGCCTGTCAGGACTTGGGAGTTCCCCCTGCTCACCAATAAGGTAAGTTTAGATCCTGTAACACTCTGAATTATTGAACCAAGTAATTAGTAGCAATTATTTTGCTCTGTAACTGGATGAGCTTACTGCAAACCTATCTCATCTCTTCGTTTACGTGAGGTATATTAATGAAGGGTCAATACAAGAGGATATTTTATTTTGTAAATCATTACCTAATCAAAAAATAGTTGAGATATTCTGGTTGCTTGACAGCTTCATCACTGGACATGGTAAAAATGTGTTGTAATCTGCACTGATGAAGCTAAGTCAATAATGGAGACACAGTTGAGTGGTGACACATGTGAAAGAAGTTGTCGCAATGCAACATGGGTGCACTGCAGCATACACAGGTTAGTAAGAACATGCCTGACAACTTAAAAGAAGTGCTGGACAATGCTCTGAGAATGGATAACTTTATAAAAGCCTGTCACCTACTCATTGGGCAGAATTCTCCAGTGGTGAGCGGGAGCGGGGCCCGCTCACCAATGCATAAAATGACACGTGGTAACGTCGGACGGGCTATTAAGGCCATTTAAATAGTAATTAATTCAATTAACTGAGCTGCACGTCCAACCTTAAGGTTGGTGGGCAGGTGAAGAGCCCAGGCAGCCTTTGCATTTTTCATGAAACCTCATCCACGGGTGGAATGAGGCTTCATGAAGTGTTTTAAAAGTCAATAAAAATTTTTTAAATAATTTTTTCACATGTACCAGCTCATGTGACAGTGTCACAAGAGGGGGCATGTTTTACAAATTTTTATTTCCCTTTATTTAAATTTACACATGTCAAACTGATCTCCCCGAGGGATGCATGCGCGAAAGAGTGCAGGGAATGACTCAGGGAATTCCACCCGCCCCTCCTACAAGGAGTTCTCAGTGCTTCCGGGCGAGCATCACGCTGGGTGGGCCTTGGTTGGCCCGCCCACGTAAAATGGCAGTGCGTCCCCGATTGGGGGTGCCAATTGAGTTCATACCCACCCCCACACAACCCCCCTAACGGGGGGAAAATTCGGCCCTATATAATGAAATAGAAAGCAAACGTGTCAATCTGTTGTTCCAAGCAGATGTTTGTTGGCTTTCTCACGATAAGTGTTGAACAGTTCTTATAACTTCACCTGTGCAGTTCATCTGCACAGATCACCCATTCCCTCTCTCTGCATGTCTGCATGATGCAGCATGGCTCTCATGTCTGGGCTACCTGTCAGATATTTCTTTCGCCTAAACGAGCTAAATATAGGACTCTAGGGGCTGAGTGTGATGCTATTCAAATGTCCAGAAAAAAATTGAGGCCATGAATAAAAGAGCTGGAATTTAGGGGTCATTGTGTCGAGGAAAACAACACTCTAATACTTCCAAGCCTGCACAAGTTCTTGACGACTAACGAGCTAAACTTCTAGGACAGCATTAAAGGTGACATCAAGCAACATATTACTGAAGTGGCACAGCAATTACTTGACCACTTCCCCCGATGGACAACAAAAAGAACTGCGTTCACTACCCTTTCCCAAATATTCCTGTCATTCCCATGTCACAAGAAGAGCTGACCATAAAAGAACAAGAGAACCTCCTTAACATAACAACTAATGGCATGCTCAAGGTTGAGTTCTAACAAAAGCAACTGACAGATTTTTGGCTCCAAATGCAAGCAGAATATCCTCAGCTGTCAAGCATCTGGTGCTGTTCACCACAACATACCTTTGTGAAAGAGGATTTCGGCACTCACTGGAACGAAATCAAAGTATCACCACTGTGCATATGTTGAATGCAGTTTAAGACTGAAATTGTCACCCATTTCTCCCAATTTCAAGCACTTATGCTCCAATAAACAAGCTCATCCATCACATTTATGGTAAGTAAAAAAAATTATGTTTACCTGTAATGTATGGTTATGTATTTACAAAACATGTCATTAGAGGGGCAGTTAAAAAAGAAACTGCCTGTAGACGTTTGGAAGAAGTGGGTAAATCTGAATAAAGGTATGCAACCAAAAAGTTTGGAAACCACAGCACAAGAATAATCCATGAAATTTCACTAAAATGATGCATAAGTTATAAATAGTGTTCTAGGGATTTCATCAATCAATATATTAAATTTTCTTCCTTTCCCCTTATTTTCATTCTTTCAAGACTTCAATACTTAATTATTTTGCCTTTGTTTTTATTTTTTCTCAATATTTTCTCATTTTTCTTACTTCTTTTGGCTTTCCTTATCAATATTCTCCTATTGTGAGTCGAGCAGTTATCTCAAAACAATAAGTACATATGCAACTAAATTTTATCAAGTAATTCTGGTCTTGTGTACTGCAGAGTTAGTACAAGTGCAGCCGATCTCTGGTAATTGCAGAACTATGCTTGGAACTGTGTTTTCTGAGAGCAGGAAAGGAAGCTAGTGGTGGCTGCATTCATAAGGGGTAAAAATGTTAGCTAATATCACTCCATTTCACCTCCCAAAGTAAGGCATTAAAGCTTAGTAACTACAAAAAAAACCTTGGTCCAATTGTCATTAGGAGAAATCCCAGGCATCAAAAAAAATACAGGGGGCTGGTTATCCAGAGATCTGCAAGCAAGGATTCTGAGCCACATGTTCTCACCAGGTTTTCACAATTTGGGTACTAAAGTGTGCTTCAACATCTAGGAGGTGTTAAGATATCCAATAAAAAAGATTAATGCTTGGCAAGGATTACCCAAGAATCTGCACATCCCAACTATCATGTCAGTTACCCAGCACAAAAAAGCTGGTAGGGTGGAATTTTACCACCCCATCCCGGCGTATATGAAGGCGAGGGAGGGCACGTAAAATAATATGGGTGGCTCGCACACCACCTTGCTGCCCATTCCCGAGCTGTGCAGTGGGCAGGCAAGGCATCAGTCAGCCCACTCACCCTTATGCCTATTGAGGCCCTCAAGTTGCCAATTAAGGGCCTCTTTCTGCCTCCACCACAATATAGTGGGCAGGGGAAGATGGAAGGCAAGTGGCCAGCCTGCTACTTTCCCAACTTGGGGGAAAAGGGAGGGGTACTTACTTTTTGGGGGGGAGCGGGTCCCCTGTGCCCATTTGGGGCACTCCGCGCCTCCCCGCGCACCCCCCCCCCCCCCCCCCCACCGCTGCCCAACCCCAAGATGGTAATTCTCCCTTTTTGCCTCCCACCTGGCCACTCGAACCTGACCCCCACACCCCTCTTCCCCCCCACTAGGGTCCCTGATCCCTTCCTGACCAAAAACCCTGGGGTTACCCAAGTCCAGTATCCATTATCTTCTTCTCAGGACTCCTTTTAAGTCCCAACCAGGCCAATCAGATTGTCCAACAGTTCTTGAGGATGGGACTTCCTGTACCTGATGGGCAGAAGTCTCACTCTCACCTTGTTAAGGCTGTCTCCAGTATTAATGCTTCAGGGCAGCCTTTTTAAAGTTGGCAAGCTGCTGACTGATTTTACTACTGCAGTGGTGAGCAATACAAGTTGTAATATGGGTTCTTTAAATGTTTTAATGATGAGATCTTGAGATATGTATATTTAAACATGAACCCTTTATTGTTAGTCTTTAACTATTGACAGATCATAGGTTACTGTCATGCATGTTATTCTGTCTCCCATGCAGGTAGGCTGCTTCTAGAGTGTTCTCTCTAGACTGTTCTCTCAGTCTATTATCATGTGACTCTATATATCATACTGTGGCGGTGCCATTTTCCAGCCCTTGCTCAGCTGAGCACCTTTACTTTACAATGGCGTTCAGCAACATACAACATCCCTCTTTCTTCTCCAAATAAAACTGCACTTGCTGTCCCTGCTCCCCCATCGCAAGTCTCTGACTTTATAAATTCAGAAAGTCTTGAGGCATGACTGTTCTTCCACATCTTGGTCTGTCTTGTTTGGAGGAATGGTAGTAGTACTCTGTTTATGGCACCTGGCTATCTCCATTTGATTCATTTTTTGCACTCTTTCGAGTTGCGTTTCTCTTTATTAATAATCTGTCTGCGTTTTTCTGACACCATGGGTTTGTCCTATTCCTTCCAAAGGGGATGTGCACTCCATTCATTCCTAGAGTGGACTTGAATTTTCTTTTTCCATGGTGTCCGCCATGTTCTTGCTGGATGAATATGTTTCACAAATGGAACCTTCATATCCACTTGATTCACAATTTCAGCCAAACACTTGTTTGCTGTTTTATTTTCAAATCCTTTTGCAAGCTTATGAATCTTTTTAATCAGCTCAGCTTTTTCTTCTGTAGTTCCTTGTGCTTCAATGTCAGATTTACATTTTCCGATCTCTTTTCTGTTTTTTCTTTTTCTGTCTGCAACAGAACTTTGTCCTTGTGCTTCATTTTGGATCACTGTTGGCTAGGTCTGTCTCCGGCAAAGTCTTAACTTGTTTCAGCTCCGTAACTGTGCTACTCATGGCTATTATTCAATTATCCAATCGCAGTTTGGAAAATTCTGTGGCTTTTCCTTTCAATGCCTCCTCTTTTCCATTCAACTGCTTCTTCAGCTCTTCGGTCTCTTTCTTGTAGCTTTTGACTTCCTCCTGGAATATTGAACATTGCTGAGTCTTCTCTGCTAACTGGTTCTTCAGTTTGTTCAGTGATGTTACATTCATTTTGCTTCTCTTCGTATACTTCCAGAAGAATAAATTTTGTCCTGAGGGATTCTTGTAATGTGAAGGTTTTCCTTTTTATTTTCAAAGCTTGTTTCATCTTGAGCTTTCCAGAATTCAGCATGGTCTCCTCGAGGGTCTCGAGTTTCTTCTGCTGCAGTTCCATTCTACTGTTTAAGACATATCTTCATGTTGCTGAACGATTACGCATTCCTTTTGCATTTGATCATGATCAATCAGTTGTTTTTTCAGCTGTTTATTTCCATGTTGACCTCTTGCCAACTCACTCTAGGCTTCAGTCCATCATTTTGTTGCTATTGATAATTCCAATGCAGCTTTTTCTGAAGTAATATTCAACATCCTTTTTAAACCTTTTAAACATCCTTATGTTTTTACGTGGCTACATATTGATTCTTCAAAAAGTCTTTCGGGGTTGCAACTTCTTTGCCTGCCTTTTCTACCTGCTATTCTGCCTGGCTGTACATCTGGTTGAGTTTTCCCAACTCCTGCTTTGATTTGCTAACTGAGGATTTGAGGGTCATTATCTCCTTCTGGTACCTTGTGTGTCGTGTCTGAAATTTGTTTGTTCACATCTCGAACAGCTTGATCATTGAAGACTAAACTTTATCGTGCGTTTTAAAAGGCTTGAATTTTGTGCTTCAAATCTTTCAGCTCAGCTCTGATGTGAACATTTTCTTGCAGAACAGCTTCATTTACTTTTTGCACATTTTACTTCTTTTGTGTTACCTCAGATAGCTTTCCTTCATTCATAGCCATCTGCCCACTCTGCACCGCCATCTATCTCCCGCTCTCTGGGGTCTTTTGTTGCCCTAGGCACTTTATTGGGATTTGCCTTCTCTCCAGAGTTTTTTGTTGCCTGACTCTAATTTTCTGCCTATGAACATTTGTTTTTTCCTGTAGTTACAGCTTTAAATGTTGTTGCCCCTTTAAGACTCAGTGTAGTACCCATTTTTTTCACTTCAGGCTGTCTGCAGCTGTTGGTTTTCTTTGTTGTGAGTTTCCTGCACTTTTCTGTGTTGGCAGGCTCTCCAGCGATTGTGGGCCTGGTTTTTTTTTTAAACTTTGTAAAACTGCAGCAACTTCTTCTCTGGGCTGCAAAGGCCGATTTCAGGGCAATTCTTTTGTTTTTTTTTCGTGGACGCACTTATTGAACTTTCCGCTTGCTCTGCTTGCCATTTAAGAAAAAATCTTCAGAAAAGCAGCATTTTTTTCTAAACTCTGCCAGGACTTTTCTCATTTTTTAATGTGCTCTCCAGTTTTTCCTCTGCCCTGGCTACTTTTTAAACTTTTTTTTACTGCAGCTGTCTTTTAGTTTCTCTATGGATATGCTGAGTTCTGGGACTGCCACCTATTCTATAGTGTAAGTACAGCCTCTTTTGTAATTTTTGTTCACCATCTCATGAACTGTCCAGTATTCTTCACACTGCGTCACTTGTGATCTAACTAACTTTCTAGCATTCTCCCCTGTAAAATTCACCCCATGGTCTCTAACTATTCCAATTGTTTTCCAAATGAAATAATCCCAATTTTTAAGCAAAAATGTTATTATTTCTTCAAGTATTCTTGAAAAGTATTATGTTGAAATATAAATAGAAGAAAATACACTTGCTGCATTCATCTACCAGTCAAAATAGTAGCTCGCCCTTTAAAATTGAAAAGGCCTCCTAAGACACAAAACATATATTTAGGATGGGATTTTGGGTTGTTGGCGAGGGTGAGCTCGGGGGTGGGAGGTCACTTAAACCTGCCCCCTGGGTCAGCATGCCAGTTTCCCAATGCAAAACTGGCATGCCTGAATTTTGGAATGCACTGACCAGAGCAGGAAGAGGCAACTCACCTGAGCTTTTTAAATGACCACTTAAAGACATTTATCGAGCTTGTTATTAGCTCATTCAGGGCACAAATTTGCATCTTCTTTTCACAGGTCATGCCATTAAAACCACAACATGGAGAAGGAAGCAGTGACAGAGTGGTGAGCAATCTGCAATGGCATGACAGACGCACAAAGCAACATTAAGGAGAGAAGAATGCGAACTGACAGCAAAAATGATGCAGAGTTGTCAGTAGCAGCAAATTTCCAAAATACACTCCAGAGACAGGATTCAATATACACTGAAATATACACAGAAAATTCTGGTAACATGCTGGCAAGTCTATTAGCATCTTAACAAAAAAGGCAGGCTAACATTTAAAGTGCAGAGCCTATTAATTGCCACCCTTCCTTATTTCTCCTTCTATGACTTAGTGTTTAATTTTGCTCATGCCTCTGTTTAAAAGGTCTCTCTTTACATTAAAAGCGTGACATAAATGGAAGATTTTGTTACTGGTAAAACTGACTCATTCTGCACCCGATATGTTAATCTGTTCTCTCTCTTTGGGGAAATTTATGGACCTACTGCCTAATAGTAGCACTTAACATTTTCGTACTGATTCCCTGCTTTGGCACTTTTTTTCACTTTATCTCACCAAGAACTTGTGCTCAGTAATAGGTTATATCCCTCATGTCTTTGCACTCTTGAGAAGGGCTTTTCTTTTGGGGGCGGGGCAGTAGGGCAGACTCTACAGCCCAATGCCAGTGATGGAAGGTCACAAGAGGAAATGGGGTTGAGATTCACCAAGTTTAGTCCAATGATGAGAAGGTGCATCTGCCAGAGAAGTGGCAGACTCCTGGGCAGCAGGGGCACAGGGGTTATGAAGGAGGAGTAGGAAGACTCCAGATTCTCCACCTAACACAATTTTCACCATCACTCTCAATCATATTGCCAACCCTCACTTCCCATTCTCTGGAGTTTCACCAGCATGATATGGAAATACCTATGTCAGCCTTAGAGCAACCACTTTCTAAGTGCTTTATGGCTTAGCTGTTAACTATTGTTTACTTTATAAACACCTGTTTGACCTACAAAGTGATTTAACGATTTGGTGGCCTCTGCAGACAGCCATCCTACAAGATGGTCCCCCTGCAGCAGAGGTTGAGGTGAAGGCAGGCTGCTTGCTCATGCTTGTCTGGGTCTGAGGTGTCCGTGATGGCCGTCCTTGCTCTGGTTGTACCCGGAGTGACACCTTCAAAGGCTGCTGCAGCTGCTTCACTGCAGGGACAGCCTCTGTCACAGGGGTGACTCCACAGATGCTTTGTCCATCAGAGGGGCAATGGAGATGGGTAATGATGACTGAACCCTGTAAGGGGTGGTCCTCTCATCACCATCTGTCGCCTCCTCAGCCCCTTTATGGAGCCCTTGATCGCTGGAGGGGACAGCCATTTGTGCCACCGACCAGTGGACTAGTCTGTTAGCATCTTTAAAAAAAAAGACAGGCAGACCCTATTCATAACCACCCTTCGTTATTGTTTAATTTTCTTCATGCCTCTGTTTAAGACATCTCTGTTTACCTGCTGCCTAGTCTGGCATGCAACCTCTGCATGTCAGTGTGTTCCTGCATCCACTCCAAGTGATGCCACACGTGGTACTCCATTAGCTTTGCTATTCTCTCAAGGAAGAAGCTCATGTATTCAAAGCATTGAGTCATTGTGGATCACATGAAATGAATGGACTTCTCCATTCTCACCCCGTGATCCTGCACTGCATCAGGTAACTCTGACATGCGGGCACACACCTTGCACTGCATTTTCTGGTATAGCCACCTGTTTCATGACTTCTGAGGTGCTGCATCTGCATCTTGTTGGCAGGGCTGTGCCTGTCCTCCATCCTCCAAGGGCTATTGGCCACAGTCGACTCTGCTTCCCCGAATCATCTAGCTCCAAAATGATGTGTCCTTCATCCTGTGCCACCACCTCTAATAACTCGTGAGGACCCACTAAGATGCGAGTGTGGGGGATGGTGCACTAGTAAGATGTGACTGTGCAGCCCCCAAAGGTATTTTCTTTCTGTGAGTCCTCTGAAACTTGTTCCCTGTGTATAGACTCCTGCTCCTCCACAGCTGACTCTGTGGGAAACATTGGAAAAGATGGTGATGAGGGATCAGCTGCTTAAAGTACTGAGATATCAACTTATGCAATGTCAGGTGGTTGCATGGGGAGAACTGGCATGCATCCCCTGAAATTGGAGATGGAGATGTCTTTACCCTGCCTGTGGAGGGCTCCAGCTACTCCATTTCCATCATCCATGAGGAGTGACATTCTGGTCACATCAAGATCCTCAAATCATTTTAGTACAGCAGTGCTGTGCCAGCCCACTGTCCGGGCCTGCCCTCTCGGTCTGAGTTTTCAACACCCGTTTGGCTGGCAAGGGGAGGAATGATACCACAAGGCCTCCCTCCCTTTCCACTTGCAGCTTCTCATTCACGTACAACACTGCAGACTACACTCCGGCCTCCTGATCAGCAGCATTAGGGTCTGACCTAAACTGTAGCGGCTCAAGAAAGCGGCTCACTATAACCTTTTCAAGGACAATTAGGGATGGACAATAAATGCTGGCCTAGCCACCAACACCCACATGCTGCAAAAAGAATTTTTAAGAAAACCTGTGCTTATGGGTCAGTAAGGCACCTGTGCACATCCTCTCCCATGGTGAGGAGACTTCAATGCACCCTCAGGATGCCACTCTCTTTGCCACTTTGGTGACTGGTAATGCAGAGGCATACCATCTGGATCTCTCTTGGCACTCATCTTTCCAGACCCAAGAAAATAATTGAAACGTTTCTGGCACTTCTCCTCACCAATCTTCTGCTGTTGACCTCACGTGCCACCTCCAGCCATGTTCTCTTGGTCAGTTTTGCAGGCCACCTGTTGCCGTTGGCAGGGAAGAGAATGTTCCTCTGTGCACTCACTGGCTTGCAGCAGAACCCCCAGTGAGCTATCTGAAAAAGGGACTAGGGGCTGCCCTGGCACGGAGGCATTCCCTGCACACTTCCCTCTGCTCTGATTATGTCTCCTTTGCGTGATGAATGCCAGGCTCAGCAATGCATTGTCTTTAAAATCTGAGCCACTTCCAGCTTGGTCCCACCGCCATCCCTCGTCTGCCATTGCTAACTGGATTCTGAACAAGATTCCTGGACAATTAAGCACTTTGCATTACAAAATGTGGGCATGTGGCGTTTCCACATTGGCGTAAGGTCAGGACCTGGAAGTCCTTATGACAGTGGAGTTCCTATCCGGGAATTGAAATCCCACCCATACTTCCTGGAGTTGGTGCTATTATCTTGCACTATTTATTATGGAAACTGACATGATTATTTGTATTATTTCAGTTAGATTTTCTAAACATTAGTTTGTAAGATAACCTAGAATCCTCAATCATTACAATCTTTAACTTCTAATTAAAATTTTGTCCAATGTATTATACTTCTACGCTAAATTAGGAATATTTGTTATAATCTGATAATTTAACAAGTGCTCTTTTCATTATGTATTGCCAGAAAATCTATACTTTTAACTACTGTGTAACTTCAACAAAGCCCTAATCCAACTTCTGGTGCAAAAGCATTTTTTTTTTTTAACAAAAAGTTGTTTCTTGAAAACAGTGTAAGTACTGCATATTGCTGATTTTTGGCACAAATGGTCTTGGAAATTTGGATGCAAGTGACTGGGTGCCCATTTTTATTCTACACGTAAATTTCACTCACCTTTTTAGCCAATTTTTAACATAACTCAATCCCTGGTAAAAGCGCAACTCAAATGAATTTCCTGAGTTTATACCAGTTCAAAATGTGTTTTTTCCATGCATTGATGGGATGTGGGCATCACTGGCAAGGCTAGCATTTATTGCCCATCCCTAACTGCCCTTGAGAAGGTGGAGGTGAGCCGCCTTGTTGAACCCCTCCAGTCCGCATGGCATAGATACATCCACATGCTGTAAACTTATGGCTAAGATTTTAGGCACAACAGAATTCTCTCCCTAAGCACATAAGTGATAAATTGGAAGTCATCAAACTGAATCTTTCACATGGAACAGTGCTGTGCAATACATTCGGCACGTGCCACAGATGGCTCATTGGCCACAAACATGCAGCAAATTGATGTTCCTGTCTAGGTGCTTAAAGTACTGAGATATCAACTTATGCAATGTCAGGTGGTTGCATGGGGAGAACTGGCATGCATCCCCTGAACTTGGAGATGGAGATGTCTTTACCCTGCCTGTGGAGGACTCCAGCTACTCCATTTCCATCGACCAAAATATCTTTCCCCATATTTCAAAGTAGGATAAGTTTGTGATTAGAAAACAGCAAATCGAACCAGAGACTGACTATGAGAAAGTTGGCACTTTAATGGAAATGGCAACAAAGAAACAGAGAAATTGGAAGAAAGTCAGATATAAATTTCACATTGAATGGGAGTTGGAATTTGTTGTCATGAGAAAGAACGAGAAACCACTGTAAAAAAAAAATTCAACTAAAACAAAATAGTTTGAAGAAGCAGTTCAAGTTTTGCACACAATGAGTTTGGTTGAAAGTATCCTCTTAGTGTCCAAAATGGAGCTGATAAAATCATTCATTTTGCTAGGAGTCAAATTTGAATTGGCAGAGACAGAATTTGAAACAATTTCTTTCATCTTCTGCATTGGTGACTTCGGCTAACTACAAAGCTGCATGGATTCTGGCTCGAAGGAACAGTTTTCAGATGGAGAATTGGTGAAATAAATCATCTTTACAACTGTGGAAACTTTGTTCAAAAGTTGTGAACTGAAAATTAAAAAATATCATGCAAAAGGTTTGAAATCTGCAAACTAGACCATTCCTCAACGATTGCAAAATTTGGCGCAAATCTTGAAGTACCACTGCTTGCTCAGTTGAAGAATTGTATATCATTTTCAGTGGCATTGGATGAGTCTTACAACATACACTGCACAGATTGTCATCTGGATTCAGCTTTAAGACTTAACGATTCACGAATTTGTGGGCTGAAAGACCTCACTCATGATGTCGACATCTTGGTGCTTTCAAAGGTGTTGTGGAAAATTGGATTTGAAGAAGTTAGCTTCAGTCAGAACAGGTGGTGCATCGGCAATAATTGGCCAAAATCTAGGGCAAAATCATCCCAGATTTGCACTAAATGCGTAGCAGGCATGAACAAAGATATTTTACCCACCGGCTGCAATGGCGGATTTTCGCAGATCCCGCCTCATAAATTATGTAGTCATGGGAAACACGCCGTCTCACTTGACACTGACTCCAGCACCGAGAGCACTTCATAGGAGGACCCTGAGGGCTGCACCGTTGAAGACCTGCCACGGAGCTCACCCACACTCTCCGCCAGTGACACACACCTTGGTGGGACCTAGATGTAGAGCAGCCTCGGAACTCACAATCTGGTGAGCACAGCGTACAATCTGTTCTACAGCAGGAGGACACAGGGGCATCAGAGGTCACCAGAACACGGACAGCTGGAGGCAAGGAATCTGCTGAATCTGAGTCAGATGATGAGCCTCTGGACTTGGTCCTCAATCAGTTGTTGGAGCTACAAAGACAATCACAAGAACATCAGGAAGGGATGCCTGGTGCACTCCTCAGATTGCAAGGTACGATGGAGGAGTCCATCCACCTTCAGTCCGAGGTGATAGCGCCAGCATGATGACGGACCAAGGTCAACATTGGCAGGATAGTGGCCGCCCTCTTGGTCCAGGACATTGGTCCTGCACTGCTGCACCAGCTGAACTCCATTCCTGACACTATAATTGGCCTCCAACAGTCTCCATGCGAAAGGGTTGTAGGACAGCTCAATCTCACTCCAGCTTCCCCCTCTCCTCAAGGAGTCAGCCAGGGGTCATTGGGCATCCATAGGAAGGAATACCAGCAGCTCGATACCCTGGGCCATCCACCCATGTGACTCCAGGGATGTCCAGCCGATCCAAATTCCCCCTTCCTGTGATCTCCCATTATCTCCAGCTCCACAGGCTGAGGAGGGTGCACCTGGCCCACAGCAGGATACTCAAAGCAGGCTGAGGCCCTCCAGGTCTCAGCTCTCCAGAGGATGCCCGTCAAGGTCATCAGACAGGGCGTAGCAGCCAGCAGGCTGCCTCCACCTCTACTGTAGCTATGTGGGGGGGCACCAAGACGTGGTGGCAGGGTTAGGAAGGTTAAGTAGTTGCGACACGTGGGCACAGGTGTCAATCACTTGTACATAATGTTCACTATTGTAAATAAACTCCCAAGAAAATATCCTTGTAACAAAGGTAACTGCATAGATATGAGGGCAGATTTGGCCCTACTGGACTGGGCAGGAAGACTACAAGGTAGGACAGTTGATAAACAGTGGAAGATATTTAAGGAGATATTCAATTTCTTCCAAGGAAAATATATTCCAAAGAGGAAGAAAGATGGTAAGAGGGGGATAAAGCATCCATGGCTAAGCAAAGTTAAAAATAACATAAAGGCAAAAACTAAGGCATACCAAATTGCAAAGGTCAGTGGCAGGCTGGAAGATTGGGAAACTTTTAAAGATCAACAAAGGGCTACTAAAAAAAAATAAAAAGAGCAAAGATAAATTATGAAAGAAAACTAGCACAAAATGTAAAAACTGGTAGCAAAAGCTTCTACAAGTATATACAAGGAAAGAGAGTAGTCAAAGTGAATTTTGGTCCCTTGGAGGACGAGTCTGGGGAGTTGATACTGGGGAAGGTAGAAATGGCAGAGACGCTTAATCAATATTTTGCCTCTGTTTTCACGGTGGAGGACACTAGTACCACCCCAATAGTAACAGGTAGTACAGAGGGTATAGAGAAGGAGGAACTTAGAACAATCACCATCACTAGAGAAAAAGTACTGAGCAAACTATTGGGATTAAAGGGTGACAAGTCCTCAGGACCTGATGGCCTACACCCCAGGGTCTTAAAGGAAGTGGCAGCGGAGATAGTGGATGCATTGGCTATAATATTCCAAAATTCCCTGGATTCTGGAAAGGCTCCAGTGGAATGGAAAAATGCTAATATAACACCCTTATTTAAAAAGTGGGGAGGCAGAAAGTAGGAAACTATAGACCAGTTAGTTTAACGCCTGTCATTGGGAAATTGTTGGAATCCATTATTAAGGAAGCAGTAAAGGGGCATTTGGAAAGTCAAAATGCAATCCATCAGAGGCTTTATGAAGAGTAAATCATGTTTGACTAATTTGCTAGAGTTCTTTGAAGATATGACAAGCAAAGTGGATAATGGGGATCCTGTAGATGTAGTATATCTAGACTTCCAGAAGGCATTTGATAAGGTGCCGCACAAAAGATTAATAAATACACAAGATAAGGTCACACGGGGTTAGGGGTAATATACTAGCTTGGATAGAGAGCAGAGAGTTGGGATAAATGGATCTTTTTCTGGATGGCAAGTTGTAACTAGTGGGGTGCCACAGGGTTCAGTCCTTGGGGCCCCAACTATTTACAATCTATATTAATGACTTGGATTCAGGGATAGATGGTACTATAGCTAAATTTGCAGATGACACCAAAATAGGTGGGAAAGTAAGTTGCAATGAAGAAATAAGAAATTTACAAATGGATATGGACACGTTAGGTGAATGGGCCAAAATTTGGCAGATGGAGTTTAACGTGGATAAGTGTGAGGTTATCCATTTTGGTTAGAAGAATAAAAAGGCGACTTATTATTTAAATGGAGAGAAACTTCAGAATGCTTCAGTGCAGAGGGATTTGGGTGTCCTCGTGCATGAATCGCTGAAAGCTAGTATGCAGGTACAGCAGATAATAAGGCAAATGGAATTTTGGCATTTATTGCTAAAAGGATAGAATACAAAAATAGGGAAGTGTTGTTGCAACTGTACAAGGCATTGGTGAGACCGCACCTGGAGTACCGTGCACAGTTTTGGTCCCCTTGAGGAAGATGTTGTTGCATTGGAGGCGATTCAGAGGAGGTTCACTAGATTGATTCCAGAGATGCAGAGCTTGTCTTATGAGGAGAGATTGAGCAGTTTAGGCTTATACATGCTAGAGTTTAGAAGGGTGAGAGGAGATCTAATTGAGGTATATAAGATGCTAAAGGAGATAGGCAAAGTAGATGTGGAGCAGATGTTTCTCCTTGTGGGGCATTCTAGAATGAGAGGCCATAGTTTTAGGCTAAAGGGTGGTAGATTTAAATCAGAGATGAGGAGGAATTACTTTTCTCAAAGGGTCGTGAATCTGTGGAATTCACTACCTCAGAGTGCAGTGGATACCGGGACGCTGAATAAATTTAAGGAGGAGATAGACAGATTTTTGATTAGTAACGGGTTGAAAGGTTATGGGAAGAGAGCGGGAAATTGGAGTTGAGGCCGAAATGAGATCAGCCATGATCTTATTGAATGGCGGGGCAGGCTCGAAGGGGTTAATTGCCTACTCTTGCTTCTAGTTCTTATGAGCAGTGTTCGTGTCATTCAGATGTGAAACCTTCGTACTTGCACTAGATATAGGCAAGTGTATCAGTCCAGGGCCTCTTCCCTGTGCAGTGTGTAACCTTCAGAGTAAATTGATGGTCCAGCTTCAGATCACTGGATACATTAGTGATGCCTGCACCTCAACGGTGCTTGTCATTGCTGCCAGAATATCGTGGGCAGGCATCACAGAATTCAGTCAGACATTGTGTGTGTGCTCTCAACACCTTTGAAGTGAGGCTGGCCCCCATCTCTTCAGCATCTGTGACCAGTGACAGTGTGGTCCTGAAGGGGACAAGCGATGAAGGCTGCCAAAGGATCAGGTGCAGTTAAAAGTTTCGCAACTGCGTCTCCACGATATGACCCTGATCACAGAGCACAGGCGAGCTGCCGTCAGCCACACAGGAGTCAGTTGTTCACAGAGGTAATGGGAAGATCTATGGAGTGCCCTCATTGAATGTTGTCATCATTCTCCTGGAATCTTGCTACTATTAGGATCTCTGCTGCGTCTCCATGATATGAGCCTGAGCACTGAGGGTATATGCACTGCCATCAGCTACACAGAAGTCAAACATTCACAGATGCAAGGTAAGGATGTCAGGACTGTTCTCACTGCAATGCGTCATCCTCCTCCGCGAATCTTGGAGCTACGAGAACCTCATGGGTGTGCCTGCCTCATCAAGCCAGTGCAATGGCCTCATCACCAGCATCTTCACCTACAAGGACCTCAGCACCCTCATCCCCTTCAATATCCTCCTCATCGGAGGAAAAGTGCAGCCCTTTCATCTCCTCAGCCAGGTCCTCCCCGAGTTGCAGCACCAGGTTGTGTAGCGCGCAGCAAGCTACGATGATGCGCGACAACGTCTGGGGACTGTACTACAGTGCTCCACCAGACCTGTCAAGGCACCAGAACCTCATTTTCAATATGCCAATCGTTTATTCCACCAAAGTCCGGGTCGTAGCATGAGCCTCGTCATACCATCACTCTGCTGCAGTCTGAGGCCGCCGCATGGGCATCATCAGCCACATTCTCTGTGGGTAGCGCTTGTCACCAAGGAGCCAACCCTGCAGCCTCTGTGGACCCTGGAAAATGTCAGGGACCTGATACCTGCTGAGGATGTATGCTTCATGGATGATCCCTGGGAATTGTGTGCAGACCTATAGGATGCGTTTGTGGTGGTCGCACACTAGCTGAACATTTAGCGAGTGGAAGCCCTTGCGGTTGACCTTAAGAGATTGCTTGTTGCCTAATCGCCATTGAGACCTAACTGCCACACAAGAGTGCAATCGATGGCACTCTGCACCTGTGGAAAACCAGAAATCGCCGCAAATCCCAGCGCTCTTGCTTCCTAGCTTTTCTGATCCCATTTGAAATGCACAAATTTCTGTGCCTTAACAAAGATGGACGCACTTGTGGAGTGGAGGCTTGCAAGATCCCACACAGGTCACCTGTGGAGCCCTGGAAGGAGCTACTGGCGTAAAGATTGAGCACCGTGGTCATTTTCACGGCCAATGGCAGTGGATGCCCTCCATGTCCCCATGGCGCCAAGTCCTGCAGCAGGTGGCATATGTGACCGACCAGTTCCCTGGAGATGTGCAGTCTTCGGCGAAACTGTTTCTGTCATCTGCAGGAATGACAAGCTACGTGCCTATGAGCGACGGCTCGCTGTGGATCTTAAGCTGCTTGCGCAGGAGGCCCTGCAGCACCTTCATCGAGGGTGGTGCTGCTCTCATTGGCAAGCCAGGTGCCTCCTTCACAATCTTCTTCTCTGCTCCCTGTAAGCCATGAGGCATACCTCTAGATCACCAGGCTCCATGATTCTGATGTTCTCCTCCTGCAGGATCAAAGAGAGAGATACAACAGTTAACATATGTCTCCTAAGGACCTCTGTTGGTTAAATCTCTGGCTCCCTCTGCGTCTCAAGGCTCCTTCACGCATGCCAGTGTGTAGTGCGCTTCATGGATATCCGAAACCCCATCCACCTCCACCCCACTCCACTTGACCGATTGGTGGCAGCTTCAGCCACTGGACTGCATGCTGTGCTCTCAGCTCAAGCATGAAGGCATTCTCCTAAAGCTTGAACCATGAGGGATCCTGGTCCAAACCTGCAAGGGGCTCTGAGCGCCTCCACCAGTGAATGCCCCATGGCACCTTTCGCAAGGGAATTCTACAACTTGCTCAGTCGTCCAATTGTTCTGCAGCCCACTAAAACGCATATTAATTTGCAGTCTGGGCCTGAGGGGTGAAATGTTCTGGAGCATATGGTGGCACATTCATGCTTTTGTGTTGCTTGAGTGGGCAGAAATGCTTCAGAGGCCCGACTCCAAGCACGTTAGTGGAGCTGCTGCCAAACAGTCCCAGCTGCGGAAGAATACTCACTTTTGACTAGCTTTTCCAAGTGCGTGGTCGCTTCCCCTCCCTTCCCCCACACCCAAAGGTTGGCTGCACTCATCTCTGAGTTCCTTCTAATTTCAGCTTCCCAGGTACACGCCTTTTAAAGGCAATCGTAAATCACCCTGTTCTGAAGTCACACCGAAGTGGGAGGTAAATTTGACATGCGGGCACGATGATGAGATGCAAATGCATTAAAATTAAGTTCCTGATGTTGGACAGTGGGAAACGCAGCCCCCTATTAACGGGTGAAGCGGATGAACACAAACTGGTTTCATGATGGCTTAAAACCGATTTTTGGCCTTCTCGCCATATTGTCCGCTCACGCCACCAAACACACCCGCCATCAACAGGAGCGGAAAATTCCGGCCCTAGATTTCTCAGTCTGCTGAAGCAGCATATGACTGCGAACAGCCTTGATGGTGATGATTTGGCCTCATTTCAATGTATTTGCAACATCTGGTTCACTAATGTCCTTTAGAGAAGGAAATCTGCCATCCTCACCGGGTCTGGCCTACATATGACTCCAGACCCACAGCAATGTGGTTAACTCTTCAAAAAAAATGCCCTTTGAACAAGGGCAATTAGGGATGAGCAATAAATGCTGGCCAGCGATGCCCACACCCGATGAGCGAATAATTTTAAAAAAACCACGTTCAAATAGTGGGAAAGACATGCTGAAAGATTTGATGAACACGGTTGACAAAATTGTCAATTTTATTCACAGCAGTGCTCTGAGTCATCGACAGTTTGTGGAGTTGTTGGAAGAAGTGGAGTCAGATTTCACCAAAATATCTACTTTGCAAATGTACAGGGGCTGAGCTGAGGAAAGGTCTTGAAATGATTTTCTGCCTTGCTCACGCCAATCTGAAACTTTCTTGCTGATAAAAGAAATTTGGCAACCTACTCTGTGATTGAGGATGAAGCGTGGCATTGTGACTTGCGTTTTCTGACTAACATCACTGCCCACTTGAATGAAGTGATCTTGAAACTTCAGGGAAAGGGAAAAATAATTTAGGATTTGGTATTGTATGAGAGAGTTTCAGTCAAAATTGAAATTTTTGTAGGGCAAATGAAGAGGCAGGGTTTTGCATACTTTCCAAATCTGCAGCAATATGTGGAAGATGCTGGTTTTCACCGGTGATGCTGTGTAGTGGTTGGAGAATTGGCTCAGCAAATTTGCCCTTCTATGATTTTGAAAGTTTCAGGCTCACCTTTTACTTCATGAAAGATCCATTTCACTTTGACATCTATAATTCTCAACAATTTCAAGGGCTCATCAGTATACCCTCTCTGGACAGGCTAGGTTGCGAAGCTGATGTGCTTTTGTTTCAAAGCCAGATCAATCATCAGCCAAAAAGTGAATCTGTTTTGATGCTGAGTCACCTTTGGGAGGGAAATGAATTCATGCTTCTCCATTAAGGCATCACAAAATTGTCTTCGGTGTTCCGTTCAATACGGCTCTGTGAATTATCATGAAATCAAAGTATCATTCACAGATACTTGATGTGAATCTGGAGGTAGGGTTGAGATGGTCAGCCTGCAAAAAGTTTCTGACTAATTTCAGGATGTTGATGAAAGAAAAAAATTTTGAAGTGTCACAATCAACATTTAAATTTGCAATAATTAATAAACACATTGTTATGCTATGTTTATTTTGTCAGTATTCTGGATAAATAAGAGTTATCATATTTTACTATGAATTATTCTTAATTCCTAAAGTTTGTGTGTTTTTCTGCATACCAATATTGATTGCTGACAGTTTAAAACATAAAACCTATTTTTCAAAAGAATGTGCTTTCATTTTATTGCATATATTTTGTACTTTGTGCAAAAATGGTGACCTAATTACCACAAACTTGGTGAGCATTGAAGTTCTATTTAACACCACTGGCATGGAGGGATTTGAAGAGGAATGTGGTGTAACCTTCCTCTACCCGCAATTATTTATGCTGGTTTCTAATAGTTTTATCTCCGGGCTTTAATTTTAGGCAAATGCTAATAAGATTCCAAAAAATGACTTAATTCCTGATGGAAAGATTAACATAAAATTTGGTGCAACTTGTCTGTTATACTATTCAGATCATTCTGTGACATATGTTCAAAAATATTTACTAAATTAGGATTAAAAAAACATATTTTTGTGTAATACAAACAGCTGACCACTATTCTAAACACAGTATGCCGCCAAAGGCTCGATCAGTATCTACTACTTGTGTTTCTGAGTCATAAGACGGCTGTCCACACTTGGCTGCACTTATCAAGGAATGCACAGCAATATAAGTTGACCTCATTCAGGTCACCAGATTTATTAATCGACTCTTGTATTTAGGAATGCAGCACTAGCCTACTGGCTTCAGTCTGATCTTTTCTCAGAGTATAATTTGAAGATATAGTTACTGTTGTTCTAGCTTTTGATTAAAACCATCTTTTGAATGATTTGTTAAATTCTAGGTTTGGACCACATGAGGCTGAATTATAGGCACCAGAATGCAGATGCCCCTCCACTGAACAGCATTTGTGTTATAGCTACCATAATTTACAGGAAGAATTCTTGTAACTCTGTCGCCTCCATGTTTTTATCAAAGATATTCTTCAGCATAGAATTCTTGAGCTGGTCACTAAAGTGACTGTGCCTACAACAACAAAATGATTAAAACACAGTTAGATTTCTACATTTTTAATTATCACCAACAAAAATGACTTGTTAAAAAATCTTTGTAAGATGCAATATTATCACAGCATTCCTAACAATTAATAAAAATACTGTATTCAATCAGACAATGAAATGAGTTTGGTTGCTTTACAGCATTTTCATTGATTTTGCTTTCCTTTGTTCCACTTTACTATTCCCACCTTCTTTGTGAAAATTCTTGAACAAAATTAATCCAACACAAAAGCAAAGAAGGCAAGTTGCGTATTTTGAGGCAGGCTGAGCTAATGCTCTGAGGGAAAGATTGGATTACTTTTCCTTTCACATTTTCTGAAAAATAAACAGATCTATTTAATGTGATGATGTCATTTGCTCTTGAATCATTTAAATTAAACTTTCACTAACTTTTTCACCAATATTTTTAATTCCCAAAAGAAAATTAATAACTTTACGGGATTTCCCACTTAAGGCGGAGATGAGAAAACATTTTTCTCTCGGAGGGTATTGAGTCTTTGGAACTCTCTTCCCCAGAGAGTGGTGGACGCAGGGTCAATGAATATTTTTAGGCAGAGGTAGATTGACTCCCTTGTTAGTCAAGAATCTAAGGTTATCTGGGGTAGGCAGAATATGGAGTTGAGCCCACAATCAGATCAGTGATGATCTTATTGAATGGCGGAGCAGACTCAGGGACCAAATGGCCTACTCCTGCTCCTACTTTGTATGTTTGTAAAAGAGAAACCTGTAAATGAAGATGGAACATAATAATCATGTACTGCAGCTTTAAAAAAAAAACTTTGTTAATACGTAGATTTTCAGCATTAACAAATTCTACCCTGTTGAAGACAGTATATTCAAAACATTGTTTCAAACAATCACTTCATTCATTTAAAAGTCATTTAGGCAGACTCTCCTGTTCATTACAGATAATTAACAAAGTATCTTTGATTGAAATTGAGGAAAGATGTATTATGCAACTTACGTGGAAAATGAGCAAACTTTATCATTCCATTGTCAGGATTCATTACAAATACCTAACTCAACAAATCTTTTTAGCCCATTCTGAAGTTGTTAGTGAAAAAACTAGTTTCCCATATTATTACTTTGACTTTAATCATATTACTTATTTTTGTTTAAAATTGCTAAAAAAAACAATCCAACTGAAAGTCATGTTCTGAACGCAAGGGGGAGCATTTTATCTTAAGATGGAAGTGATCATTAACTGTAACTTCTGATTAACTACTCAATTTGTAGAATGGTTAATGCAGAAGAGAAGTTTTAGTAACTATAATTTGTATATTAGAAAATAATTAAGCTAAGTCTGATTGAAGTTAGGAATGGGCATTATTTAGTTTAACTTAAGATTTAACAATGATTAAACAGGACTAGTTCCATACTTAAATAAATAAAAGCAAAAAACTGCGGATACTGGCAATTCGAAACAAAAACAAAATACCTGGGAAAAACTCAGCAGGTATGCTGTCAGACCTGAGTTTTTCCAGGTATTTTTGTTTTTGTTTCTAGTCCCATACCTGTTAGGTTTATGACACAAAAAATGAAGTTAATGCATAATGTTCAGCACATTTTATACCAACAGCTAATGATACATGAATCAAGTTAGTTCCCTTTGATAGCATTCAACATACCATACCCCAGTTCCCTTGATCATTAAGCATGCAGAAAGGATACTGTTGCTGCGAAAGTCCTAGTAAGGTGAATACTTATTCAGATATGCATGCAAATAGATGGATAAAATAAACCCTAGCCACCAAAAGACGAATAAATGCAAAATTAAAAATATGCTATGCTCATGCAATATAATTAGAAAATCATTTTAAAAAAATAAGCATTTCGCATCATTCCTTTCTTAATCCAGAAAACAGACTAACAAATGGTTTCTTTCTTATACATCAAGTCGTAACAAGAACACCATGGGCAGAATTTTGCCCTTGATGGGCAGGTGGGCGCCACTGGCTTGGTGGTGGGCGGGCAGCCAATCGCCGCCGCCGAAACGGGCCCCGCCACCATTTTGAGTGGGCGGGCCAATTAAGGCCCGCCTAGCGGGCCGCCTGACGGGAAACGCTATGCGCTTCCTGTGCAAGGAGGGAGGGATTCCCCAACTGTCAGAGTGCGCTCTTTCACGCATGCGCACGAAAGAGCACACATCTCCCTGAGACTAAGTGCTGCCTCAGGGAGATCACTGACAGTGTTTCGAACTTCAAAAATAGAATAATAAAAAAATTATTAACATGTCCCCTTCATGTGACAATGTCACACGAGATGGGACATGTTAATAAATATGACAAAAACTTTATTAAACTTTTTTAAAACAGACATGAAACCTCATGCCACCAGTGGATGAGGTTTCATGTATTTTCAGAAGCCCGCTGGGGCTCCTGGCCTGCCCGCCAGCCTTAAGGTTGGACAGGGAGGGCCTTTAATTGGCTTAATGATCCTGTCAATGGCCTCAATTGGCCATTGACAGGTCGGCGGGTGGACAGCTGATCGCGCTGTCCGCCCGCCTTCCTGAATATTTAAATGGAACGGGATGATGTCGGAGGTTCCGCCCGACGTCATCCCGTGTTATTTTCACGTCGGCGAGCGGGCCCCGCCCCCAGCTCGCCGACAGAAAAATTCTGCCCCATGGCACTGACTTTCAGCTGTACAAATAAGATCTTATGGTCACTTGTCCAGCAACTATTACCTGGACAGCTACTTTACAAAGGTTTGTACTTGGAGCAATTACAACTATAGTATCCCATATGGATTTCTTTTTAAGTTCCAAAATAACAAAATATAACTCTAACCAAAAGTTCTGTTCCCTTCCCTGGTTGTATTCAAAGTTTGTCCTCCTTCAATTTTAAGGGAATCAAGGAGTATGGGGAAAAGGCAAGAAAGTGGAGTTGCGGACTATCAGATCAGCCATGATTTAATTGAATGGCACAGCAGACTCGATGGGCTGAATGGCCTACTTCTGCTCCTGTGTCTTATAGGTAATTTACATAACCATGATTCCCACTGATCCTTCGTGCTACAATTGCCAATTTATTAGACATGACTACTCTTTAAGTTCAGTCATAGCAACAATTTTGTTCAGAAACCATTTTGGGGAAACATGAGTAGATGGTGTTGATGTTTTTAATTAGTAATTGGTTAAAAAAAAAGTAGAGGGATCCTTTGGATAATGGGTTAAGATGTGCTGAGGATCAAATAATAGCAGGTTCTTTAGCACCAGCATCCCAGTTGGTATGCATAGCGAAATAAACACATTTTCCAGCATGTCCTATGAAAGATTTGATTAACAGTACTGCCTGTGCTTTTGTAAAGATATAACATTGCAAATTTGTCACTTTTGAATTTTTTTTTGAAAGGGAATCTGCAAAAAAAAATGATAGATTAATACTATTAACACACATTTCCATGTGGGTTTCTCCAGATTTACATAATGGATCATTCATTCCTATTAACCATATAGTGTATAAATCCTTTCATCATAAACACAGTGAAAACTAAACAGAAATGCCCTCATGGGTAAATGTTCACTTTGTCCAGTAGTTCCTATTAAGCAAACACTGTCGAAATATCGGTAATTAATACCGAAGCAAATACTCCCTTTAAAGTGTTATAGTCCCTTAAGAGTAAAATCAATTATTTTAACAGTTCCTTTGTTTATTTATTAGCGTATATTTGTTTAAACAAAGTGCATGGAGGATTTTATTCCTGGAACTATTACTAGCCCAACTGTATAATGATGACCATTAACTTAATGAGTTTCAATGATCTTGTGTTTCAGTTTTAGTATCTTGTGACTTGATTCCACGAGAGTGCTGAATACAAGATTATGGAATACAGCTTCCTGCATTACTTTTTCTATCAGCTTGTGCTAAGCCAACAATCTCATCAGACTGAGAATAAGTATCCTTGCATTTCAACTGCCCATCCCCAGATGACCTTAATCGTATATACAAAAAAAAGAGAAATTGAAAACAGATCATTTTTAGAAGAAACATACATTTGATTTCTAAATGTTACAGATGACACAGTCCCTCTCAAAAAACCCTTCATAATCCAGTGGTAATTTCTGCAGCATTTGCTTTAACAAGAGTCTTTTACCCAATATTTAGGATTGCATTATCATTTTATTTGTATAAACAATAGTGCCATGGGATTCTAAAGAAAAACAAAACTAAACAAGTGCAAATCAAAGTTTTAACAGGAATTGAATTCAAATTCCAATCAAACAATAAGCAAAATAAAACTTCAAACATGACTAATGTTGCCCAAATCACGTGGAAGACATTTCAGTTAAAAAAAAAGCATTCTAATGAAATGGTCAACATTTGATTGCTGTTTTGTATTAACTAATTAAACCAAAGAAAACAAACTTTCAGGTCATTTCAAATCTAGTTTAAAAACATTTTCATAACAGAAATAAAATCATAAACTTTAATAGCAGAGAAAACTTCATAGTATGAAGTTTTTAGATCTCCCTTCACTGACAAATTTTATCAAACAACTGTCGTATGTAATCATTAAAGTTCATTAGTTAGGTCTTCATAAATTTACAAATAAAAAGGAAAATAAAATTTTGTATACAACAACTTGAATTTATGTAGCGCCTTTAGCATAAAGAATGCCCCAAAGCATTTCGCAAAGACATAAGGGAAAATTTGATGTTGTACCTAGGAAGGAGATACCAAAAGCCTGGTCAAAGAAGTCTGTTTTGAGGAGGTTAGTAAGTAACAGGGGTGGGAGTGAAAGGCAGAAGAGTTTAGGGAATGGATCCCAAAGAATACAACCTGGACAACTGAAGGATCAGCATCATTGGTGGGATGAAGGGAATGCAGAAAATGCCAGCTACAAAGGTGTGTGCTAGGGCAGGGAGGGGTGATATAGGGCAGGAAGAGATTACTAAGTTAGAATGAAGTGAGACCATAGAGTTTTTTTTTTGAAGTATTCAAACTTCAGTGTTTTTGGAGACAGAGAACCAATGTTGGTCAGAAAGAACCAGGGTGAAAAGTGCATGGGGCTTTGTATAGGACAGGATGCATACAACTGGGCTTTTAACAAGTTGGGCTTTGCGGAGGATGGAGCCCAGCAAGGATAGTGTTATTATATTCAAGTCTGGAGGTACAAAGGCATGTATGAGGATTTCAATATCGAGGTGGAAAAAAATTAGCCTTCAACTGAATGTATATCGGGCTGGATTTTAAGTGCCCCTGCTGGGCGCGTTTACAGCAAGGAGGAAATACGTAAAATAGGTCGGGTGGCTAGACCACCACCTTCCCACCCACCTCTGACCTGACCCCATGATCCTAGGTGGATGGACGCCGAAATTGGCAGCCCACTGCCATATGTAAATACATAATTAAAGTTCAATTAGGCTCGTTAGCTTGTTACCCTGTCCACACTAAAATACAGCTGGCGTGGGCAGGTGAGTGGGAGTGGGCAGACTGTTTTATAAGGCCTAGATGAAAAGGGGGGGGGGGGGGGAGTAATGGGGGCATATCATTTAGCAGGAGCCCTGTGCTCATCAGGTAGCAACCCCCCCACCCCCCCAAGATGTCGCCTCCCCACCTTCCTTGCACACCGCCTGCCCTCCAAAACCTAGCCCCCCATCCTCCTCACTGGGCTCTCGGCTTCCTCCCCGCTCTAAAACCCTGGGACTTATCTTTCTGGGACAGCAATGATCTTCTCCGTCTCCTTCCTGCAGTCCCATCGGCGTCCACTACTGAGCTGTGGTGCTGCCGGGACTGCTGGAGCTGCAATCAGATTGCCTGGCAGCTCCTGAAAGCTGGACTTCCTCCCACTGAGAGGCAGAGTCCCACGCTCAACCAAAATAGCCCATTCCCAGCGTGTTAGGACTGCAGTATGGGCTTGTTCCGGTAATGTCGGTTTCCGGCCGATTTTCCTTCCGCAGAGAGGCGAGCAGTCCGCCCGCTTGTAAAATACAGCCCATGGAGTCTGAAATAATGCTCATGGTTTAACAGGGTGCTCAAGTTACAAACAATTTAGTTCAGCCTGAAGCGCTGGTCAGGAAGGGGGTAGAATCAGTGGTAAGAGAATGTAGTTTGCGGTGGGACCATAGATGATGACTATGATCATCCCAATGTTGACTTAGAAGAGGTTTTGACTGACTCAACAGAAAATGACAACATTGAGGCATTTGAAAGTTCAAGGGAGATGGTGAAGAGGTAAAGCAGAATGTCATTAGCACATATATGGAAGCTGCCCTAATGTTTCTGGATGAAGTCATCAAGAGGCAGCATGTAAATAATATTGGGGTTGCGGGCCATGAAAAGTTGCTGGGGTACTCCGGGGTGATGGTGTGAGAAAGGAAGGTGGGAAGAAATCCACTGCTGGCTATGTTTTGATAAACGGGGAAGGAACTTTAAGTAAACATTTCCACAAAGCTGAACAATAGAAGAGAGGGGATGGAGAAGGGGCATGGTTGAACATTCATGGAAATGCCAAGGAGAGATAAAGGAATATGGTCACAGAATATGTTGCTCGTGACTTTGAAAAGGTTAATTTTGACACTGGTGTTAAAGGGTGCAAACCAGACTGGAGGGATTTAACTAGGAAGTTACAGAAGAGACAGGCAAGGTGTAGGGTAATAAATTCAAGGACACTATTGAAGAAAAGTAAGTTAGAAATGTGATGATAATTGGTGAGGATGGAAGGATAGTAGAAATTTAAGGATAAGTTGATAGTGGTTTGAAGCAGAGAGGAGCAATCTTGGTGACAAATAAATTCACAAGTTCCCCATTCTTGTAGTTGAGATGTTGATGGTTGAGTCAAGGGTTTTGAGGAGGTAGTTCATTATAGGAGAGAGGGAGAGAGAGAGACTGGTATTCACCTTTTTCTCCAGGATAATCTTGGAATAATGGCTTGCTTTGGCTGAAGAGAGCTCAGCATTATGATCTAAGCCAATTATGCATCCGGTACACTCAAGTCTATACCTATCAGAGTGGAGCGAAGATGGGATTTGTATCAAGGGGAATGCCAGGATGGACAGACAGTTTTGCTGGGAATGAGGGTAAAGATGGAAATAAGAGCATGGTTAAGCAAACTGATAGTGGGAGAAGTTTGTGGCAAATGACAGATCAAATTTGAGCACCAGGTTGTAAGAGACCTGTGGAGGTGTTTTCTCTCCATTGTCAGTGAAGGAATGTGGGTGGATAGTAAGGTTGATGGTGGTATAGTGTCAATGTCACTGGACTAGTAATTCAGAGGCCAATGCTCTGGAGACATGGGCTCAAATCCCATCACAAAGCTGGTGGAATTTAAATTTAATTAATAAATCTGGAATTTGGAGAAAGCTAGCCTCACTAATAGCAATCATGAAACTATCATTGGTTTTCATAAAAACATATCTGGTTTGCTAACGTCCTTTAGGGAAGAAAATCTGCCAACCTTACCCGGTCTGGCCTACATGTGACTCTAGACCCACATCAATGTGGTTGACTCGAATGCCCTCTGAAATGACTGACCAAACCACTCAATACAAGGGCAATTAGGGATGGGCTTGCCAGCAACACTCACATCCCATGAAAGAATAAATTTTAAAATGGTGATATTGTCAGAGATAGTAATGTCATAAATTGAGATCATGGTGAGAGAGGCCACAAGGTATGGTGTATGTTGAGATCAAGAGGTATGCCAAAGACATGGGTCAAGGAGAGTTTATGTGAAGATTCAAATTGAAAGTGGGCAGGAGGGTGGTGAATTCAGATGAAAGGAGGTTAAGGAGGTTGAGGTGAGGCACTGGGTTGTGTTGCAATACAACTAGGCCCAATGAATGATTGGAACATTTTTAAAAAATAGTAACAATAATTTTGTGCTCTTTAATTTGAGGATGTCACTGTCGGGGAAATGGCAAACATTTACACTTTTTCCACTTACTGACATCATCACTTACTCTCAGGTCAGGTTGAAAGTAAACCTTCTTGTACATTACCTGAATATGCCTTAGCCCCTACCTCAGAGAAGCTGTTATTTTTGAGTACAAATTGGTATCAAACATAGGCAGTTCTGTTCTGGTGATCTATAGCCAAAGGAAGTGTATCTTACTGAAGATCTTAATATCTGCCAGAGAAAAAATCTGTTTGTAATCATGGGATTGGCGTGGGGGCGGCAGGGTGGTAGAGGAATTCAAATCTAGTCCCAGGAATACAAAGAAAAGTGTTTCCTAACTTCTCCTCTACACAGTTCCTCAAAAGCTATCTTTTCTGAGCTCCTTCAATGGTTCAGTTAGTTAAGGCATTGGCTAGCTCATTTACACAGACCTGACTGATATAAGCCAGGGTGCAATTGTACTTGATAATTTTTGTCAGAACCAGCATGTTAGGCTGTTGACAGAACAAAATGATATTCAGCTCCTGCTCTCAAATGCTATCACACAACTGGATATGGGTAAGGACAGGATCACAGTCAGCTGAAATGTACCTTTCTAGTTTGCAGGCAAACACTCTCTATGCTTACAAATAAAGAATGCTTATTTAGTCAAGATATTAATACTATAAAAATAGGGAAGAAAATGGGACAAAGGTGGAATAAAAGCAATATAGATTTTCTAATTTATCTAATTTTAATAGTAGCAATTGATTTAATACAGAACATCAATCTCAAAACCATTCATCTCTTACTCCCCTATTCTACACCATTTATATTATAAAATACCTGAATATTTATAATGCAGAAACAATCACAGCATATTTGCAAGTGTTTTAAAAACTATTACCTATTTTTTTTTAGTTTACATTAGGACCTTTTTAAAAAAAACATGTAGAAAGAACAGTCAAAAATATTTTAAAATTTATTCAGCTAAGTTTCTTCTATACAAATGTACATATAATTAAATTTGGTACTATTCTGTATTTTTAAAATGTTAGGTTAAATTTTTAGTATGTGTCAAAAAACTAAAAAATGGATTGCTTAGTAGATTTATCAAACTCACTGGCCAGGATTTTCCAGCTCCGTCATGGCGGAAGCCACAGCGGGAGATTCAGCGGCCCAAACAAAAATCCATTCACTTTCAGCGGGACCAGACAATCCCAGTGATGGGCAGGGCCGGAAAATCCCACCCTCTCTCTTGGTATTATTGCTTAGTAGATTTTACCACATTCATTGTCTTGGTATTAACTTTTGTGGGAGTTACAAAACTTGCTTTTGAACCTCCAGGTTTCCTTCCTGTGGAATTCAGTGGTAAGTTGGGGGTGGATGTCATGGTTAAATGGATAGCTTGTGAGTTATTGTTGTTCTGATTACTGTTTATAGATTCCACTGGTGATCGAAACTGTCCAACATATCTGTTCAATGGTTCACCCATTTCTAAACTAGCTGGAGACTTTGGTAACGTTCCTTCACTTTCTGTGCCCTTCCTGTTATCTAATTCACAAATTGTTTGTTCGATTTCCACAACAGGCTCCTCAAAAGTTACTCTCAGTTTTAAATTCTGAGAAGTTCTACTTTTTGAAGATGGTGACTTAAGAGCACTTTTAGGACTGTTTGTAGTTTTTTGTGTGGTAGTATTGTCAGCACAAGGCAGAAAAGGTTCCTCAATAGATTGGGTCCTGACTGGACTTTTTATCTGATGCTGACAGTCAGGAACTTTATCATTGCTTTCAGCAGTAGGAGAATGGCTCTGTTCCTCTGATGTACCAGAGGCTTTAAGGGAAAAAGGAAACATTCTCCCCACTGCTGAGGCATGCTTTTTAATCATGAAATGTACTTTTGCAGTGTATTCCTCTTTTTCAACAATGGGCTCTGGTCGTGGCTTGTCAGCTCTTTTAATGGGAGAGTTCTTCTGATCTTCACTGATATAGGAGTCAGTGTCTGACTCACTAGAGGATCTCTGAGAATATCTCAGTCTGGTCAGTTTCAGTTCCCTTTTGTCTCTCAGGACTTTCTTTGCAGACCCTGTTACAACACTTGCCTCCTGCCCATCTTGAAATTCCAAAGAAAGTTTTTCTTGTGTGCACACATTTCCAGAAATCTCTTCTCCCAAGAGTTGGCGAAGAATTTTGTCTGCTTCTTCACCTTTTTGTTTCAGCAACCCTTTTTTGGTAGTCTTTGGTTTGGTTTCAGTGTTGCAAGTAGTAGCACTCCCATTTGCACTTATCCCAGTCATCTTTTGCTCACAGGATGTCTGAGTTTTCTTCTTACCATTTTCAGATGGTATAAAGGAACTGGTCGTAGTAGAAAATAAACAAAAAACACAAGATACATAAGAATGAATTAAAGATAGGTTCTTAGCACTGTACATTTCCAAAAATTTTTAAAAACTACTTTATTGAGCCAAGGTTTAACTAATTTCATTTTAAAAATGCTAGTTTTTTTTTAAATTAAAACACTAAGTGAAACAGCTGGTTAGCCTGCCAGAGCATATTTCTCAGACAGCCACAAGTTGAGTCAGTTTTTCAACACTATTTTCCACTCTTCTCACTTGGGTGATTTTTAAAGAGCTCCCAGGTAACCTAAGAGATGGAATGGATGAGAAGTACTTCAACAAAGTGTGACTTGCAGTTTCTGTGAGATTATATCAGAGCAGCACAAATGTCTATTACAGAAAATTCACTGCTCCAGATTATCCCAGCCTCCCACCTCAACGATAACAGATGGTGTAGTGATCCTCAAGAGTACTTTTTTTTTTGCATGGTTTATTTTTTCAATTTATTCAGTGAATAAATGTTTCCCAACTCCCCTGATTATAGAGAATAATAGTCTCACCATTCAAAACTGCATGGCGTTATTTGTACAGATGTAGCAAAAAAGAGCACAATAGTTGGAAAGTTACAAGGAAGTCAAGGTCTCATTAATCTGGCTGAGCAAATAATTTTAGAACACAGCACTCTGTCCCTTCAAGTACAGGCTAATATTTTTTAAGCTATCATTGGATTTATGTTTCCCAACAGTGTTAGTGATTTGGTACATACCTTGCATGCCAACTAACAGTTGAAAGATTAAAATTGCTTCTGAAAATACAAACTATTTTAAAAAATAGATTTAGTCTATGGTACTGATATGCACTGAGAATAGTAACTTCTCTGTGGTTAGAAGATACAGGATTCTAAGTAGAAATATGAAGCTAATGGAAGAAAGCGGAAAGATAGTAAAGCATACCTTACAGCCAGATATTAATGTGGCCAAGTCCAAAGGTGGCTCTTTGTTTACTCGGGAGGTAGTTTATTCAGTTTTTTTGTCAGGATATAACTTAGATGCATTATGGCCGGGGTGTACCAGACCATTAACTGTCCTGCTGAAATTGAATTGTGTTGCAGCACAAGCCTTATTGATGAGGGAGTCAAGATAATAGTTAGCAGATCCAAATATAATAGGGCCAGAATTTTACACTCCCCCACCGGTGGGTGGGTTTGTAAGGGGGGCGGGGTGGAGTGTGGCGGGGGAATGGGGTGTAGCGTGAAACTGACGGGACAGGATTCCCTCCGGGTTTCTGCCCGCCCTGACCACACAGCGATTTTAAGCTGGGCCAGGCAATCCGCCTGCACTTGCCCCAGTTGAGGCTCTTAAGTGGTCAATAATTGGCCACTTAAGGGCTGTTTCCCACCCAGCCTCAATCTTTAGGCCGATGAGAGGATTGAAGTTGCTTGGGGGTAGCCTGAAAATCAACAGAGTTAGATCCTGGGCAGGAAGGGGTGGGGTGGTGTGCCTCCATCAGAAGCTCCATCTGAAGTCGGGCGCTCCCCCTCCCCACCCCAGCCTCCAGACCTCCCTCCCCACCCTGGTCTCTCCCCTGAGGCCCCAACTGCCCCCATCACACTCTTCCACACCGGCACTGAGACCCTTTAAACTTACCTGGGCCTCCGGTGCCCGGACTTAGTCTCAGGCGTCCTCCTGCATTTCCTCACCTGTCCACTGCAGCTCTTGTTGCTGCAGGGACTGTAGAGCTGCCGGACAATCAGATTGGCCAGCAGCTCTCTAAGGTGGGACTTCCTACCGAATGAGGGGTGGAAGTCCCGCCTGCAGCCACTTAACATTCATTCGAGCGTGAAATGGCTGCAGGGATTCGGAGTCAGCAGGGAACTCTGTGGATGGCGCGAAGCGAGACCCCGCCATCTGAAAAATTCAGGCCTAGTGGTTTATAAGAAGTGCCTTTGAAAAATTTTACCAGGGTTTTGAATAATTGAATACTCCAGGATAAATATCCAAAAGAGTTTTCTCCCTGAAATTGTTTACCAGTGCACTTCTTTGGATTTTTAAAATCTTGTACCATGAAATTGAATTGAAATAAGATAGGGTGACACTTCAGGGCAATACTAAGGGAGTGCCACACAGGTACAATCTTTCATGACGGGACATTTAATCGAGGTCCCTCTCAAGTGGGCATAAAATATCCCATGGCACTATTTGAAGAAGAGTCGAGGAGTTCTCCTGATGTCCCAGCCAATATCTGTCTCTCAATCAACAAGGCTAAAATAAAACAAAATAACTCATTGCAGGCTGTGAAACTTGCTATGTACAAATTGGCTCCACATTTCACTACACTTCAAAAGTACTTAATTGTTTGCAAACTGCTTTGGGACATCCTGAGGTTATGAAAGTTATAATGGATGGTGTCAAATGGAAGTTGTTTTTAAACAGGCTTTGGGAATCACTGCTCCCAGTAAATATGTCATGATTCTATCCCTAATGAATGGGCACATTAACAAACTGTAAAAAAAAGAAAAATGTAGAGTAGTGATGGATAAAGGGGCAATACCAGAAGAAACAGAAGACTGAAAATAAAAAGACAAGGTTATCCCAATAACATAATTAGCAAAGGCAACATATAGGGTGCATCACTGGACTAATAAAATGAAATTCAGCCAGCGCTATCTACTCCTATTGATATCTAATGACATCAGCTGGAAAGTGCCTGCATACAGACATCAGGCAAGGACATGATAAGGCTTAACTTTAATGTTCCACCCCCATTCATGGCTGAATAACCTACAGATACTTAAGGATTGATAATGTAATGGCAGGATCCCAATGTACTTTAGTACACTAGGCACCTGATTTAAATGTCATTGATCGCGGACAGAAAAAAATACTGTCTTTTAAAAAATTTATTCATGGGATGTGGGTGTCACTGGCTAGGTCAGTATTTATTGCCCATCCCTAATTGCCTTTGAGAAGGCGGTGGTGAGTTGCCTTCTTGAACCACTGCAGTCCATGTGCTGTAGGTACACCCACAGTGCTGGTAGGGAGGGAGGTCCAGGGTTTTGACCCAGCGAATCATTTCCAAATCAGGATGATGAATGGCTTTGAGGGGGACTTCTAGGTTGTGGGTTTCCAATGTGTCTGCTGCCCTTTTCCTTCTAGATAATAGAGGTCGTGGGTTTGGAAAATGCTGTCTAAAGAGGCTTGGTGAGTCCCTGCAGTGCATCTTGTGCGACAGTGGTGGAGCGAGTGAATATTTGTGGATGGGGTAGCAATCAAGCTTGCTGCTTTGTCCTGGATGGTGTCAAGCTTCTTGAGTGTTGTAGGAGTTGCACCCATCCAGGCAAGTGGAGAGTATTCCACCATGCTCCTGACTGTAGATGGTGGACAGACTTTGGGAATTCAGGTGGTGCGTCATTTGCTGCAAGATTCCTAGCCTCTGGCCTGCTCTTGTAGACACAGTATTTATAAGGCTGGTCCAGATTCTGGTCAATGGTAACCCTCAAGGATGTTGATAGTGGCAGAATTCAGCAGTGATAATGCCATTGAATGGTAAAGGGCAATGGTTAGATTTTCTCTTGTTGGAGATGGTCATTGCAGGGCACTTGTGTGGCACGAATGTTACTTGCCACTTGTCAGCCCAAGTCCGGATATTGTCCAGGTCTTGCTACACTTGGACATGTACTGCTTCAGTATCTGAGGAGTTGTGAATGGTGCTTAACATTGTGCAATCATCAGCGAACATCCCAACTTCTAACTTTATGATAGAAGGAAGGTCATTGATGAAGCATCTGAAGGTGGTTGGACCTAGGACACTATCCTAAGGAACTCCTTCAGTGATGTCCTGGAACTGAGAAGATTGTCCTCCGACAACCACAACCATCTTACTTTGTGCTAGGTATCACTCCAACCAGTGGAGAGTTTTCCCCGATTCCCATTGACTCCAGTTTTGCTAGGGCTCCGTGATGCCACACTCTGTCAAGTGCTGCCTTGATGTCAAGGGCAGTCATTCTCACCTCACCTCGGGAGTTCTTTTGTCCACATTTGAACCAAGGCTGTAATGAGGTCAGGAACTGAGTGGCCCTGGCGAAACCCAAACTGAATGTTAGTAAGCAGGTTATTGCTAAGCAAGTGCTGCTTTATAGCACTGTTGATAACCACTTCCATCACTTTACTGATGATCAAGAGCAGATAGGTAATTGGCTGGGTTGGATTTGTCCCGCTTTCTGTGTACAAGATGTAGCTGGGCAATTTTCCACATTGCCGGGTAGATGCCTATGTTGCGGCTGTACTGGAACAGCTTGGCTAGGGGGTGCGGCAAGTTCTGGAACACAAGTCTTCAGTACTACTACCAGAATATTGTCAGAGCCCAAAGCCTTTGCAGTATCCAGTGCCTTCAGCTGATTCTTGTGATGCTGGGGGCCTCCAGAGGAGGCCGAGATGGATCATCCACTTGGTACATCTTGCTGAACATTGTTGCAAATACTTCAGCCCCATCTATTGCACTGATATGCTGGGCTGCTCCATCATTGAGGATGGGGGATATTTCTGGAGTCGCCTCCTCCAGTGAGTTGTTTAGTTGTCCACCACCATTTATGACTGGATGTGGCAAGAAAGCAGAGCTTAGATCTGATCCACTGGTTCTGCAATCACTTGGCTCTGTCTACCACTTGCAGCTTATGCTGCTTGGCATGCAAGTAGTTCTGTGTTGTAGCTTCACCAGGTTGACAACTCATTTTTAGAACAAAAACAGAATTACCTGGAAAAACTCAGCAGGTCTGGCAGCATCGGCGGAGAAGAAAAGAGTTGACGTTTCGAGTCCTCATGACCCTTCAGCAGAATTGAGTAAAGTTAGGAGAGGGGTGAAATATAAGCTGGTTTAAGGCAGTGGGGGGGTGGGGGGAAGAGAAGTTGGGGGGTGGGGGGGTGGTTGTAGGGACAAGCAAGCAGTAATAGGAGCAGATAATCAAAAGATGTCACAGACAAAAGGAACAAAGGGTGTTGAAGGTGGTGATATTATCTAAGAAAATGTGCTAATTAAGAATGGATGGCAGGACACTCAAGATACAGCTCTAGTGGGGTTGGGGTGGAAAGACTGACAGGGTATTACAGTTATAGATTTAAAAACACTAGAAATAGGTGGGGAAAGAAAAATCTATATAAATTATTGGAAAAAACAAAAGGGAGGGGGAAGAAAACGGAAAGGGGGTGGGGATGGGGGAGGGAGTTTAAGATCTAAAGTTGTTGAATTCAATATTCAGCCCGAAAGGCTGTAAAGTGCCTAGTCGGAAGATGAGATGCTGTTCCTCCAGTTTGCGTTGGGCTTCACTGGAACAATGCAGCATTAGTGTTTACTAAAACCCGTTTTCACAGCCATATTTCCTTTCTCAGTGACTGTCTACGTCTCCGACTCACCCCACGTGGATTTCAACTGAAATTCCATCCCTCATGTTTCGAACCCACCCAGGATTACAGGTATCTCCGGGACATAAAACGTTTCTCGGACTGCTGTTCCCGTTGCATTCTGAGATCCACGCTCAATGCCATGCGCCGCCATATGAACACACTCGACCTCTCCCTCCAGCAGCACCGCCGCACCCTTTTTCAAAGCTGCGCGTGCCCCCAGTTTCATTTTATTCTTCGTCTCATCCGACGCCTCAACAAGAAACTTTTTCTCTTTCTCTCAAGTGCTAAGGAATGCAAGCTCCAACAACTCATCGACACCAACACCCATCTAGGACCCTCCACCCCTGCTTGTCCCTCCGTCCCCACCCCATCTTCCAATCCCAGCCCCAGCCGCATATTCACTATACCCCCTGACCTTCCCCTCTCCGATGCTGAACGTTCAGTGCTCAGCAAAGGACTTAGTTTCATACCCTTATGCCCTCATCTCAATGAATTTCGGGCTCGGCACGATGCTGAACTCTTCTTCCGCCGTCTTCGTCTCCATGCTCACTTCTTTGGGCATGAGTCCTCTCCCCGTTCAACGGATCCTTTTACCCACCTCCAATATTCTCCCTCCACCTGGACCCCTCCCTCTGGATTCTTACCTTCTCTTGATCTTTTCATTGAGAACTGTTGGCGTGACATTAGTCGTCTCAATTTCTCTGCTCCTCTCACCCATTCTAATCTGTCTCACTCTGAACTTACTGCACTCCGTTCTCTCAGGTCCAACCCCAACATTGTCATCAAACCCGCTGACAAGGGTGGTGCTGTTGTTGTTGGCGCACTGACCTCTACCTCGCGGAGGCTGAGCGTCAACTCACAGACACTTCCTCCTATCTCTCCCTGGACCATGACCCCACCACTGAACATCAAGCCATTGTTTCCAGGACTGTCACTGACCTCATCTCCTCTGGAGATCTTCCTCCCACAGCTTCCAACCTGATAGTCGCCCAGCCTCGGACGGCCTGCTTCTACCTCCTACCCAAAATCCACAAACAGAACTGTCCCGGCAGACCGATTGTGTCAGCCTGTTCCTGCCCCATGGAACTCATTTCTCGTTATCGTGACTCCCTTCTCTTTCCCCTTGTCCAGTCCCTTCCCACCTACATCCGTGATTCCTCTGACACCTTACGTCACATCAACAATTTCCAGTTCCCTGGCCCCAACCGCTTCCTCTTCACCATGGACGTCCAATCCCTCTACACCTCCATCCCCCACCAGGATGGTCTGAGGGCCCTTAGCTTCTTCCTTTAACAGAGGCCCGAACAATCCCCATCCACCACTACTCTCCTCCGTCTGGCTGAACTTGTTCTCACACTGAACAATTTCTCCTTTAACTCCTCTCACTTCCTCCAAATAAAAGGTGTGGCTATGGGTACCCGCATGGGCCCAAGCTATGCCTGTCTCTTTATGGGGTATGTGGAACATTCCTTGTTCCAGTCCTACTCTGGCCCCATCCCACAACTCTTTCTCCGGTACATCGATGATTACTTCGGTGCGGCTTCATGCTCTCGTCAGGACCTGGAAAAATTTTATTAATTTTGCTTCCAATCTCCACCCCTCCATCATTTTCACATGGTCCATCTCTGACACTTCCCTTCCCTTCTTTGACCTCTCTGTCTCAATTTCTGGTGATAGACTGTCCACCAATATCCATTACAAGCCTACCGACTCCCACAGCTACCTCGACTACAGCTCCTCACACCCTGCTTCCTGTAAGGACTCCATCCCATTCTCTCAGTTCCTTCGCCTCCGTTGCATCTGTTCTGATGATGCTACCTTCAAAAACAGTTCCTCTGACATGTCCTCCTTCTTCCTTAACCGAGGTTTTCCACCCACGGTCGTTGACAGGGTCCTCAACCGTGTCCGGCCCATCTTCCGCGCATCCGCCCTCACGCCTTCTCCTCCCTCCCAGAAACATGATAGGGTCCCCTTTGTCCTCACTTATCACCCCACCAGCCTCCGCATTCAAAGGATCATCCTCCCCCATTTCCGTCAACTCCAGCATGATGCCACCACCAAACACATCTTCCCTTCACCACCCCTGACGGCATTCCGTAGGGATCGTTCCCTCCGGGTCACCCTGGTCCACTCCTCCATCACCCCCTATTCCTCAACCCCCACCTATGGCACCTCCTCATGCCCACGCAGAAGATGCAACACCTGCCCCTTCACTTCCTCTCTCCTCACTGTCCAAGGGCCCAAACACTCCTTTCAAGCGAAGCAGCATTTCACTTGCATTTCCCCTAACTTAGTCTACTGCATTCGTTGCTCCCAATGCGGTCTCCTCTACATTGGAGATACCAAACGCAAACTGGGCGACCGCTTTGCAGAACACCTGCGGTCTGTCCGCAAGAAAGACCCAAACCTCCCTGTCGCTTGCCATTTTAACACTCCACCCTGCTCTCTTGCCCACATGTCTGCCCTTGGCTTGCTGCATTGTTCCAGTGAAGCCCAACGCAAACTGGAGGAACAGCACCTCATCTTCCAACTAGGCACTTTACAGCCTTCTGGGCTGAATATTGAATTCAACAACTTTAGATCTTAAACTCCCTTCCCCATCCCCACCCCCTTTCCGTTTCTTCCCCCCCCTTTTGTTTTTTCCAATAATTTATATAGATTTTTCTTTCCCCACCTATTTCCAGTATTTTTAAATCTATAACTGTAATACCCTGTCAGTCTTTCCACCCCACCCCCACTAGAGCTGTACCTTGAGTGTCCTGCCATCCATTCTTAATTAGCACATTTTCTTAGATAATATCACCACCTTCAACACCTCTTTGTTCCTTTTGTCTGTGACATCTTTTGATTATCTGCTCCTATCACTGCTTTCTTGTCCCTACAACCACCCCACCCCCCAACTTCTCCCTCCCCCCACCTTAAACCAGCTTATATTTCACCCCTCTCCTAACTTTACTCAGTTCTGCTGACGGGTCATGAGGACTCGAAACGTCAACTCTTTTCTTCTCCGCCGACGCTGCCAGACCTGCTGAGTTTTTCCGGGTAATTCTGTTTTTGTTTTGGATTTCCAGCATCCGCAGTAGTTTTTTGTTTTTACCTCATTTTTAGATATGCCTGGTGCTGTTCCTGGCATATCCTCCTGCACTCTTCATTGAACCAGGGTTGATCCCCTGGTTTGGTGGTAATGCTATAATCAGGGATGCCAGGCCATGAGGTTACAGATTGTGGTTGTATACAATTCAGCTGCTGCTGATAGCCCATTTTACCTCATGTTTGCCCAGTTTTGAGTTGCTAGATCTGTTCAAAATCTATCCCATTTAGCTTGGTGGTAGTGCCACACAACTCGATGGAGGGTATCCTCAATGTGAAGATGGGTCTTCGTCTCCATAAGGAGTGTGCAGTAGTCACTCCTGCCGTTACTGACATGAACAGATGCAACTATGGCATGCAGGTTGGTGAGGATGAGGTCAAGTATGTTTTTCCCTCTTGTTGGTTCCCTCACCACCTGCCGCAGACCCAGTCTAACAGCTATGTCCTTGAGGACTCAGCCAGCTCAGTTAGTAGTGTTGCTACCGAGCCATTCTTGGTGATAGGCATTGACGTCCCCAACCCAGAGTGCCAGAGTGCATTTTGCACCCTTACCACCCTCAGTGCTTCCTCCAAGTGGTATTCAACATGAAGGAGTACTGATTCACCAGCTGAGGGGTGAGGGGGCGACGGTATGTGGTAATCAGCAGGAGGTTTCCTTGCCCATGTTTGACCAGATGCCATGAGACTTCATGGGATCCGGAGTCAATGTTGAGGACTCCCAGACAACTCCCTTCCGACTGTATGTCACTGATGCCACCTCTGCCGGTTGGACAGGACATACTAGAAATGTTGATGGTGGTGCCTGGGACTTTGTCTGTAAGGTATGATTCCATGAGGATGACTATGTCAGACTGTAGCTTGACTAGTCTGTCAAACAACTCTCCTAATTTTGGCACAAGCCCCTAGATGGTAGTGAGGAGGATTTTGCAGGGTCGACAGGGTTGAATGTGCCATTGTCATTTTCGGTGTCTAGCAGTTTGTTACAACTGAGTGGCTTGCTAGGCCATTTCAGAGGGCACTTAGGATCTGGATCTGGATATAGGCCAGACCAGGTAAGGATGGGAGATTTCCTTCCCTCAAAGACGTTAGTGTACCAGATGGGCTTTTACAACAATCAACAATGGTTTCATGATCATCGTTAGACTTCAAATTCCAGATTTTTATTGAATTAAAATTGATTCAAACTTAGGTCCCTGAAGCATTACCCTGGGTTATTAGTCCAGTGACAGTACCACTAAGCCACTGCCTCCCCTATTGCGCATGGTAAACACAGAGGTCTCAAAAGCTTGTGAACAGAAAGGTAATTAAGACCCTGAAGAAAATTAAATTAGGGAATTCCCCCATAATAATATGGGAGCATTTGAGAAGTGAGTAGGGACACCAAAATACGTGTTTTTAAAATCTTTTGTCTGCCCCTTCAGCTCCCAGGTTTCTTCCTTACTTGCCAGCAGACTTATGTCTATTGGTGATTTCCTTTCCCTTCACTTTTACCCATCTCTTAGTAACCTGTCTTTCAGGCTTTGCAACTGCTGCTGAACAGTTGAGAAACCTCTTATGGCTTTCCATAGGCTTTCAAAATATTTGTAACTTTATTGTGACATTCTTTTTTTAAAATTTCAATACTAACCAATTTCACTTGCACACAATGGGCTGGATTTTACGCACCCCACCCCCACCACCCCAGCTGGCAGTGTTTTTGGAAGGGGCACCTAAAATACAAGAGGTGGCTAGCCCACCACCTTCTCACCCACCTCCAAACCATCTCCCATAATAGGAGGATTGGGCACGCACTGAAATCGACAGCCTGCCCTCCACATGTAAATAAGGAACTGCACTCTATTATGTTACAAATAATATAGTATGTTATTAATAATATTATTATAGTATTATGTTATATCTTTATAAATAATACTATAAATAATTACGCCAATATTACGCTCTCCATGCCAAAACATGGTTGGTGGGAGTGGCAGCCTATTTTTTTCAAAAAAGTTTTTAAAAGGGCAGGCAGGAAGGGGGGTACTATCTTCGGGGAAGTGCTCTTTGTACATCTGGGCACTGCCTGCGTGTGATTGCTGCAGGGCGGACCTTTTTTCCATTGCTCCATTTCTGACCAACTTTATAGTCCTTGGCAGGGGTGGGGGGTGCGCGGTGAGCAGTGCGCCCTCCAGTAAAATCCAGCACAATGTTAAATTCCCACCCATTCTATGCTCCCTACATCAGTCCAGACTTTTACCTGAATTTATGCTGAGGTTATCTAGGAAGATTGGATGCAAACAGCTCATTTCTATTTGAGTTTATTAAAAGCCTGTCAATAGCCATTCAGGACTATGATATATCAATAGAAGAAAATAAAACCGCAATCTTGTATATAAACATATTTTTGGTACCTAGAAGATTGAGGTTCTGATCCTTCTGTCATCTGGTCTTGCAGGAAATGCTGAAGTTGGTTTTGTAAGCTGACCTGCTCTGCTGTTTGCCTGTGCAGAGAAACAGACATATAAACACACACATGATTGTGTCTTTCCTATCAAGCTATACTTGATTATTTGAATAAAGAATTATATAGCAGGATAAAGTACAAATAATAAATGATTCTGTATTATAATCATTACAGATATGCATATGAAAAGTTTATAATTCTGGATGGATACCTGCCCCACAAACTGTAGCATTTTGTTTTAATATGTATATGAAAATTCAGTACACATCTGCTAAGAGCTGCAAACATGTTCACATTTGGTGATGTAACACTTAAGGATTTCTATATGTTTATGGTCTAAGTTGGCCATCACATAAGATGAGCCTGCAATGAAGAGCAGGACACTGCGTTGGGACAACCAAGCATTTTAAATAAGTGCAGCAACCATATGTGTAGTGACTACCTCCCACAGAAACTACAGATATCTTCTATACAGATGAGTGACCACCCCTGGAGGATGCGTTAGCTTTAAAATAACTTGGCAATGTTAGTGGCAATATTCAAGACCAGTAAATGATTTAAATTTCTCCTTTCAAGTGTTGATGCATCAAAATTTGGTTACACAGCATTGTAGCCTAACCAAGATGTTGTTTATACCAGCTAAATTAAAATATAAAAGAAACATCTAGGACTACTGCTAGAATGAGAAGCAACTGGCTCTAATTTTACCACTAATTTTACTGTGCAACCCAAGAAACAAAGTGGCTTTACATTTACAATGTTAGATACTTATATATTATAAGGCTAATGGATGCTATCCTTTATTACAAGAGGAATTGAACATAAAAGTAAGGGCGTTATGCTTCAGTTATACAGGTCATTGATGAGATCGTACCTCGAATACTGTGTGCAGTTTCGGTCTCGTTATTTAAGGAAGGATGTAAATGCGTTGGAGGAGGTTTACTAGATTGATAACATGGAATGAGTGAGTTGTCTTATGAGGAAAGGTTGGACAGGCTAGGTTTGTTTCCACTGGAGTTTAGAAGAGTAAGAGGTGACTTGATTGAAACTTTTAAGATCCTGAGGGGTCTTGACAGAGTGGATGTGGAGAGGATGTTTCCTCTTGTGGAAGAATCTAGAATGAGGGGTCATGGGTTAAAAAATAAGGGGTCACTCATTTAAGACAGAGATGAGGAGAATTTTTTTCTCTCAGAGGGTTGTGAGTCTTTGCAGCTCTCTTCCTCAAGAGGCAGTGGAAGCAGGGTCTATGAATATTTTTAATGCAGAGGTTGATAGATTCTTGATTAACAAAGGGATGAAAGGTTATCGGCAGTAGGTGGGAAGTTACAATCAGATCAGCCATGATCTTATTGAATGATGGAGCAGGCTTGAAGGGCAGAGTGGCCTACTCCTGCTCCTAGTTCATATGTAATTTACAAATTTAGCATCCATAATATACAAAATTAAAGGAAACTAAGCTAATAAGCTAAAGGAAACTAAGTAAGCTACACAGCTCCAAGTTTACTTAAAAGGTGTTAATGTGGTATCAAAGCAGCTCTAAATTGAGAGTAAAAGCAAAGCATTGCAGAAGCAGGAAATCTGAAATAAAAACAGAAAAAAACTGAGAATACCCAGGTCAGGCAGTCTTCCAGCATTTTCTGTCTTAATTCTAAGTTGAGAATACTATTTTCTCATGTTGAATGTATATCCTACCATATTGATGATTAATTTCATATGTCATACTTTTGTTTGTCTTTCTAAAATAAACTAATTCTTTATTTACAGAAGCAAAATACTGTGGATGCTGGGAATCTGAAATAAAAACAGTAAATGCTGGAAATACTCGCAGGTCTGACAGCATCTGTGGAGAAAGAAACAGAGCTAACATTTCAGGTCGATGACCTTTCATCAGAACTGTTATGTCATTAATTCTATTCCCCTCCACAAGATATGACCAGACCTGCTGAATATTTCTAGCATTTTCTGCTTTTACTTCTATATTAATTCTTTTTGCAGCACTGTGACTTACTCCTTTAGTTGTTTTGTTAACTTCAC